>NC_072806.1:40586000-41242000 GCF_028583425.1 Eublepharis macularius
TCTTCCCAATTTCTCTTCAAATTTGTTGATGGATCGTCTATTGATATAGTTCGTCAGTTTTGCCATCACCGCATATTCTGACATTTTATCCTTCCAAATTTCTCGAGTGAGGCATTCTTCTTCTTTCCATTTGCTTGCCATTACTGCTCTTGCTGCCATCAACAAATACTGAAATAGTCCATGTAATGTTCTATCAATATTTTCCGGTATCATTCCCAATAGCATGATCTGGGATTTCATGGCAAAATTAACTCTTAAAATCTTCTGAATCTCAGCATGTATATCTTTCCAGAATTTTTTACTTTTTTTGCATGTCCACCACGTATGAAAGAAGGAGCCATCTGCTTCTTTACATTTCCAGCATGATCCTACATATTTTTGTCCATTTTTTCAATGCCTTTTGGTGTAATATACCATCTGAAAAACATCTTATACCAATTTTCCCTGAGTGATTGGCATGCAGTAAATTTTATACCTTTAGTCCATAGATTTTCCCATTGTTGAAATGTTATGCTTTCTCCAAAATTATGTATCCATTTTATCATACATTTTTTAACTTGTTCTGTTTCTGTATCATATTGAAGTAAGAGTTTGTAAATTTGACTTAGCATATAATTCTTTTTCTGCATAATTATCTTCTCAAAATTGGTGAGATCCCTCAATTGGCCTCTGTAATCCTTAAGGACTTCCTTTAATCTGGAAGCTGCCTGAAGGTATATCAATGGTCGTATTTTCTTTCCTTCATCACAAATTTCTTGCCATGATTTTATCTTTCCTTGCAAATTTATCATATCTTGATAAGTTATGAAGTCATTATCTTTTCTTTGATTCTTATCACAGAAAGCATCGATTGGTGAAGATATTGTCAGAACTGTGGCCAGATAATGTCCTTACTCCAGACTACCTTCTGCAATCAGACAACAGTCCATTGTTTCCAAAAGGGTTTTACTGAAGAATTAGTTCATTATAGTCCACTGGCCTGAATACAATATCCAGGATGGTACATATGCATTGTTACCAATGACAGGCAAAGCATGAGGTACAAAGTAACAGATCCCAGCAGGCCCAACCTCCCCCCATAGTTCTCAAAACAACCCCTTTGAAGCTAGGAAAGCGAAAGTTCTTCAAGGCCGGTTCTTGGTGGAACAGCAGTAGCCAAAACAATCCTTCTCTGTGAGATAGCTGCCTGGGAACCTTGGCACCTGTGAAGAAAGCACTTAAACACTGAAAGGATTAAACATGGAGTCGGTTAGGCAAGGATATACATGAAAGCATTCTGAACCTGACATTCTGCCCCCTCTAAGATGCCCCCCCAGGCTTATGTGGGTAGCAAGAATGGAACGCTTTAACTAATCTAGGAGCATGAACATGTACAGAATTCACCCACTCATCAAACCCAGAGTCAAAGTCTTTCCACCTGATGAGGTAAAAGAGCTGATTTCTTTTTATTTTAGAGTCCAAGATTTGTCGTACTTCGTAATGAGTTTGATCATCAATCAATGTTGGAATGGGAGGGGCACAGATGTGCCACTGGTCTGCAGGAGGAGTTTTTTTTAACAGACTAACATGAAAAGTATTGTGTACGTGGCGCAAGTTTTTTGGTAAATCCAGAGCAACAGTCACTTTGTTGATTACTTTACGAACAGGAAAGGGTCCAAGATATTTTAATGCAAGCTTACGGCTGGTTTGAGTCACTTTCAGATTTCTCGTGGAAAGATAAACAAGGTCGCCGGGTTGCAAATCCCAATCAGCCGCACGGTGGCGGTCGGCGTATCGTTTGTAATCCTCTTTGGCTTTGTCGAGATGTTTTTTAATTTGAGTCCATTGGTGAGCAGCTTCCCCCCACCATTCCGTTACGTCTCTGGAAGTTGCAGTAGGAGGGGGGAGCTCTTCGAACGGGAAGGGTTTGAAGTAGAAGCCATAAACGACTTTGAATGGAGTTTCCCCTGCTGAGACGTGCACGCTGTTATTGTAAGAGAATTCTGCCAGGGGGAGCAAATCGACCCAATTATCTGGTTGGAAATTGATATAGCAGCGAAGGAACTGTTCTAGGATTTGATTAGTTTTTTCAGACTGCCCGTGGGTTTGCGGATGATGGCTTGAACTTAGACCTTGTTCAATATCTAGCATTTGTAAAAGCTCCCGCCAGAAGTTGGCAACGAATTGTCCGCCGCAATCCGAGATCACCTTAGACAGAAAAGAATGTAATTTTACAATGTGTTTCAGAAAAATATCCACTAGTTTTCTAGCTGAAGGTATAGTGGTGCAAGGTATAAAGTGTGCTTGCTTGGGGAATAAATCCACTACGACCAGAATACAGTTGTGACCTTTGGAGGGGGGTAAATCAGTGATAAAGTCCATGGATATTACTTCCCATGGTCTGCTTGGTGTTTCTAGCGGTTGTAATAATCCGGGAGGTTTGCCTTTACGTGATTTGGCACTGAGGCAAATGGGACAGGATGCTACATATTGGGAAATGTCCTTACGCATGCCCGGCCACCAAAATTGGCGTTGTACTAAATGAAGCGTTTTTAAGTAACCATAGTGTCCTGCTGTAGGGGCATCGTGACAGCGCTGCAAGACTTCTTTTCTTAAACTGTCGGGAACATAAAAGCGGTCCCCCCAAAGCCATTCTCCTTGTTTCGATTGTTGCAGTTTGTCTTTGGGCACCTTTCCCCCCTCCTTTTCCACTTCAGCTTTCAGCTTTAACCTCCATCCCTGATCGGGTTGAGGGGGATGAGCAGTGCGACTGCGTGTTGTTACCACACCCCCTAATTGCATAGGGGAAAAGACGGTGTCTATAGTCTCCTCCCTTTTGCTTTTGTGTTGGGGCATGCGCGATAGGGCATCAGCAAGGAAGTTTGTTTTGCCCAGCAAGAAGTTTAAAGTGAAATTGAATTCGGAAAAGTATTCTGCCCAGCACAGCTGTTTAGCATTTAGCCTCCGAGGGCTGCAGAGGGCTTCCAAATTCTTATGGTCCGTCCAAACCTCGAATGGATGACAGGCTCCCTCTAACCAATGCCTCCAGGTAGTGAGGGCTGCCTTTACAGCAAAAGCCTCCTTTTCCCACACGTTCCAATTTCTCTCCGCTTCAGAAAACTTCCGGTATAGGAAGGCACAGGGCTTGAGTTTTCCGTCCTCCCCCTTTTGCAAAAGTACGCCCCCAATCGCGGTGTCGCTGGCGTCGACTTGCACTACAAAGGGGCGATTTTTATCGGGGTGTTGGAGGGCGAGTTCGGAAACAAACTGCATTTTGAGGAGATCGAATGCCTCTTGGCATTCTCGTGTCCAGGGCAATTTGGCACTCGGCTTTTTGGCATTGTCCCCCTTGTCTTTAGTTTTTAACAGTTCGGTTAGGGGGAGTGTAAGTTGAGCAAAGTTGGCAATGAATTCCCTATAGAAGTTGGCGAAACCTAAAAAGGATTGCAGTTCCTTGCGAGTAGCAGGAGTTTGCCAACTTTGGATTGCTTGTACTTTGCCTGGATCCATTTTTAAACCATCTTTGGAGATACAGTAGCCCAAATAAGTGAGTTCTGTTTGGTGAAATTCACATTTCAATAGTTTGATGGGCAGTTTGTTACACATCAGTGTGGTCAGAACCTTTTTTACAAGATCTACGTGTTCCTCCTCAGTTTCTGAATATATTAAGACATCATCTAGGTAAACCACCACTCCTTTGTACAAAAATTCATGTAATACTTCATTAATCATAGACATAAAAACCGATGGGGCCCCAGCTAAGCCGAACGGCATAACTAAATATTCAAATTGGCCGAGGGGCGTATTAAACGCGGTCTTCCATTCATCCCCTGCTTTGATACGAACGTGGAAGTAGGCATCTTTTAAGTCTAATTTCGTAAAGATCTTACCTTGAGCCACGACGTTGAGAAGGTCTCTGATGAGCAGGATGGGGTATGCGTTGCTGGATGATACAGCGTTAAGTCCCCGAAAATCAGTGCACAGTCTTAAGCCCCCATCCTTCTTTTTGACGAAGAGCACTGGCGCAGCGTGCGGGCTGTTCGCAGGTCGTATAAATCCTCTTTGGAGATTAGTGTCAATGAATTTGCGGAGTTCTTCTCTTTCGTTGGGGCTCATGGGATACAGGCGGCCCTTAGGCAGTGAGGCGCCCGGTAAAATTTCTACAGCACAGTCTGTCCTCCTATGTGGAGGTAGAGTATTGGCCTCTTCCTCTGTGAAGGCTTGGAGGTAGGCTCTATATTGTTTGGGTATTTGATTAATTTCTTCCTGAGTGAGGAGAGCTGATTCTTTGTGGGTAGGATCGTTGCCCCAATTTTTATCCCAACGGTGACTTTTGCAGGCTTTGTGGCTGAATGTGATGCTTCCTTCTGTCCAATTTATGTAGGGGTTGTGGTCGCACAACCACCGGCTTCCCAGGATCAAGGGGTATTTGGCAGTGGCACTAATGACGAACGATCTTACTTCCCAATGATGCCCCATGCCGGTTACGACCGGAGTGGTTTCAGTAGTGACTGGGTTCATATTGGTGCCGTCCATTTGCTCAAAGATGACGGGCGTTTCCAATTCTTGTACTGGAAGCACTAATCCATTCACTAAGGCTGGAGCGATAATGTCTCTTGAGCAGCCCGAATCTATCAGTGCTTGCACGCGGTTGTGCATTTTTCTATCTGGATTCACCAATACTACAGGTATGAAAAGTATGGACCCTGGTGGTCTGTTCAAAGCAGGAACGGACTGAGGTTTGATCTGCCGTTTGGGTCCTTTTACGACAGATCCATTTCGTTTCCCGAAGTGGGACTCTCAGGATTCTCCTCCCCAGTTAGAGCTGTTGAATCATATTCCATAACTTCCTCCAGCTCTAATCCTCTCTCGGGGAGGTTTTTTCGAGGAGCTCCTCTGCCCCTCGCTGACCTGGGAGCTGGTGTTGGGCGCGGTGGCGCCGAGTAGGTTGCAGGAGCTGGACGTCTTAGTTGGAGCGGAGGTCTTTGCACAGGCCGGTACGGACATTGCGCTGCAAAGTGACCACTTTGGCCACACTGCAAGCACAAACCTTGTTGCCATCTAGCATCTCTCGCTCCGCGCGTAGCGTATCCAGCCCCTCGGCCTCCTCGAACGAGAACTGAGGAGTGCCTTTGGCCCGTGGGCTGTTGATGTTGTTCCACTAAACGAACTTCTAGCATGCGATTTTCCACTTCGCAAGTTAACTGGATCCATCCTAACAGCGTAGGAGGGTTATCTTGCATGAGAGCTCTATCCAACAATTTAGGATTTAATCCCTGTTTGAATAAGATGATTTTGGTGGATTCCTCACACCTTGGGCATTTGGCAGCAAGCTGTCGGAATTTTGTAACATAGTCTCTAGCCGACATGCTGCCTTGCCGAATAGACTGCAATTCAGTCCGGGCCCTAGTTTCTTCTAGGGGATCTTCATATTGGGCTTGGAGCGCGTCCACTAGCCCTTGAAGTGTATTCAATTCGGGGGCACCAATATCATAAAGTCCTACATACCAGTCTGCCGCTTTGCCTTGAAGTCTCGATCCAAGGTGTTCGATTTGACTGGCCTCACTTCCAGGAAGAACCCCAGTTTGGAAGGATCTCCATCAAAAGTAGCTTCTAGCTTAACCCAACCCATGGGAAGTTCTTGCCTGGGGGCTGGTGCCGGCAGCGGGTAGTATTCGAGTGGGGGCTGTTGCGGTGCGGGCGGTGGTGGTAACGGAGGTTGTTGGGGAAGTGGTTGAGGACGAGGGTGACGAGGAAGGGCCCCGGGAATCGGCCGTGGTGGGTGTCCTCTCGGAGCCGGTAATCTAGGCGAGGGCTGTCCTGGCGGCGGCCGGAATGGCGCGGGTAGGACCGGCGTGTCGCGAGGCCCCATCCCACCAGGCGCTGGCAACCGAGGAAGGGGAGTCAGTCCTTGGGGCACCGGCTGTAATGGCGGTGGATGCGGAGATGCTGGTTGGAGAGGAATAGGGGTGCCTCTAGGAATTGGTTGATTCGAAGTTGGTGTCCCGCTCGGCCCCGGTGTCTGGAGTGGTTGAGGAGTGGTGCCCACTCCAATGGAACTCGTCACCGGGATGAGAAGCGGAGTAATCCCACTCGGTATTACCGGTACTTCCTCTTGAGAAGTTGGCGGTGGTACCACGGGGGAAGCTGCCCCTGTTGGGCGCTTCGGTTCATCCCCTGCACCTGCCCCCCTGTAGCGCCTAACTCATCTGGGCGAGGATCTGTGGGGCAGGGGTCCTCTGGGTAGGGATCTTCGGGTCCCGGCCCAGCTCCTGTTTCCGAATCGGTATCCCCAGTTTCGTCGGGTTGCTGTGGCCATGGTTGAATTGGTCCCTCGGGCCATGGGAGGATATTTTGTAGTGCAGACAGACTTTGAGCGATATCCGGGTAGCCCGTCGGCGGCTCTCGTCCATCTCCCACTACGAGTACTGACAGCAGGTGGACCACATGGGCCAGACTTTCTTCCATGTTCGCTAGTCTGGACTCTAAAACTTGAACTCTGTCTGAGTTCCCTACCTCTTGTTCCGTATTTCCCGTGGCCTGCGAGGTCGGCACATACTCAGCATGTGGTCTCGTGGCTGTCGCCCTTGGCCCAGGTAGGGGGTCTTCTACGGCTTGCTCTTCTTGGGATCTTGCGGCTAGAATCCCCTTTGCTAAGCCGGTGACCGCAGAAATCCCGGAGTCAATCGCAATAGTCCTGCTTTGCAGTTGCACCCAATGGTGCTCACTTACATCCGCTTGCCCCGCTCCCGGGGTGACTTCTGTGTAATCCCAACTTAGAACGCCATGGTGGGACGCCTCCCACTCTGTTTGCTCGGCCGTTCTATTCCAGTAAAGCCACGGCTGGCTACCGGTATGTTCCGGAATCGCTTCTAAACTCCGTCGGCCATCCAGCGATGATTGCGTGAACATTATGCTGGCCCTTCGTTCTCTCGTCTCCCGAGGTCTTGCGCCCCACTGCGGAGTGGGCATAGAAAACAGGGGTTCAGCTGTAGCTCTGGGCCGATTATCCACACTGCTGGGAGCGATGGAGTAAATAGTGGTAACAGAGGAGCCATTCCCTCTTGGTACGGGTCCTTGAGGTTCCAATCCTTGAGAGCCGGGAGAGGCATACGGGTCAAACAAAGGGTCCCTGATAGGGGCTGCTTTGGAGTCCGTTTGATCCGGCTTAGGCATTGGAAAGATGATTGGTAACAAAATGTCAGAACTGTGGCTAGATAATGTCCTTACTCCAGACTACCTTCTGCAATCAGACAACAGTCCATTGTTTCCAAAAGGGTTTTACTGAAGAATTAGTTCATTATAGTCCACTGGCCTGAATACAATATCCAGGATGGTACATATGCATTGTTACCAATGACAGGCAAAGCATGAGGTACAAAGTAACAGATCCCAGCAGGCCCAACCTCCCCCCATAGTTCTCAAAACAACCCCTTTGAAGCTAGGAAAGCGAAAGTTCTTCAAGGCCGGTTCTTGGTGGAACAGCAGTAGCCAAAACAATCCTTCTCTGTGAGATAGCTGCCTGGGAACCTTGGCACCTGTGAAGAAAGCACTTAAACACTGAAAGGATTAAACATGGAGTCGGTTAGGCAAGGATATACATGAAAGCATTCTGAACCTGACAGATATTGGAGATGTCATAGGGTTTATTCTCATTTTTACCGAATCCCAAATTTGAATCAAGCTTTCCCTCATCACATGGACATTTTGTTTTATCCTTACTCTTCTTTTCACCCAAATGAGATTATGTAACCCGTCAGGCAAGTCAGCTGCTTCTAAACATATTAGTCTGTCTTTAGGGCTTTTGATCCAATCTGTAATCCAAACCAAACCAGTTGCTTCATAGTATAACTTGATATTTGGGACTGCCAATCCTCCCCTACTTCTTTCATCTTGCAATACCTTAAATCTTACCCTAGTCTTTTTGCCATTCCAGATAAATTGCTTTATCTATCTCTGCCAGTCTTTCAGTGTCTTTATCTTTTATACTAATCAGCAACATTTGAAACAAAAAATTAATTTTTGGTAAAATGTTCATTTTAATTGCGGAAATTGTTCCTAGCCAGGACAATTATAGCTTAGACCATCTTTCTAAGACTTTTTGAATTGCTTTCCATAATACTTCATAATTATCTTTAAACAATGTTTTTTCTTGTCCTGTTACATTTATGTCCAAGTATTTTACTGGATTTGCTGTTATTTCGCATCCCGATAGTTTCTGAATTTCCTCCTCTTCTTGTCTTGTTAAAAACTTGGGGATTATTTTAGGTTTTTTCCTGTTGACTTTAAATCCAGAATAAAGCTCATGAGGTGTTCCATAACATGTTGTAGTGTCTTCTGCAGGTTCAGAATTGTCAAAACCACATCATCTGCGTAGCATTTGAATTTAAATTCTTCATCATCAACTTTCAAACCTTGAATTTTAGGGTCTTGCCTTAACTTTGAGGGAAAAAATTCCATTGCTAGGATAAATAATTGTGGTGACAATGGGCAGCCTTGCCTGGTGCCCTTTTCAATTCGTAATTCTTCAGTTAACACTCCATTAACAAAAATCTTTGCCTTTTGCTTTGTGTAAATTCCTTGTATCCAGTTCTTGAATTTTGGGCCACAATTTAGATTTTGTATTACTCTATGCAGAAAAATCCAAGAAAGATTATCAAATGCTTTTTCAGCATCCAGAAAATAAATGCCAAGTTATGTCCTTTTTTTCCTACTAACTCCATGGCATCGGTTACAAATCAAACATTTTCTATGTCTCTTGGGAACAAAGCCCAGCTGATCAGAGTGTATAATATTTGTTATGCATCTCTTAAGTCTCTCTGCCAGAATAGAGGTAAACAATTCATAAACCACATGCAATAACGAAATAGGTCTATATGATTAAGGTAACATTGGATCACTCCCCTCTTTGTAAATCAACATTATATGTGCCTTTTGCCATGCTGGGGGTAGAATCATCTTCACTTATCTTGTTCATCACTTTTTGGAGCGGCAATGTCAGTTCTTCTTCAAAACATTTACGGCTGTTAGTTGGTCCTAGCCTGGCACTTTATCTTTTTTCAATTTCCTTATGGCTTGCAAAATTTCTTGCACTGTAATATTATGATTCAACACCTCCTTGTCTTCTCTCTTTAACTTAGAAATTAATGTATCTTTGATGTAATCTTCCATTCCTTGTTCTATAGGCGTTTCTTATACAATTTGGAGAAAAAGAAAATACATTGTTGGTGGATTTCTTCTCCTATATATGTTATTTCATCATACTTTTTAACTGCTGTAATCCTTTTTTCAGCTTCTTTCCTTAAACAATAAGCCAAGAAACAACACAGTTTATTTGCATGTTCAAAATATTTCTGCTTCATAAAGCTTAATTTCTTCTGCATATCTTCAACTTGTAACAAATTCAATTGATTTCTTAATTGCTTAATTTCAATTAACGTTGACTTCTTTAGGGATTTCTTATGTTGTCCTTCCAGAGATTGAATTTTGGTTATAATTTAATTCATGAGTTCCTTCTTTTTCTTTGAAGTCAAAGTTATTAGGTTCCCTTATATGAAAGCTTTACTTGCTTCCCAAACCATAGTAATGGAGACATGATTGGTGCAATTTAGTTGGAAGAACTCTTCTAATTCTTTCTTACATTTCTTTATAATGTCTTCTTATAGTAGTATATTGTCATTCAGTCTCCATCTTCTTTTCTTAAATTCTTCTTTCCACTCTATCAGCAGGGGATTATGATCTGTGTAAATTTTTGATTGTATCTCTACTTTCTTTAAATTCAATAATGCAGATTTTGATATCCAGCACACATCTATCCTTTAATACGTTTGATACCTATATGAAAAGAAAGTGTAATTTTTAACTTTAGGGTTTGTAATTCTCCAAGGATCTACCAAGTGTAACAGTTTCATGTAAAGCAGGGCATTCTTGGGTGATTTCCCTCCTCTTGTTCTTTTCAAGCAGTCTGTCTTTCAATACTCCATACATATCCCCACAAATAATTTCTCCTGCTTCAAAATCCAGCAATTTATCGAAAAATTTCTCATAGAATTTTTCTTTGGCAATATTTGGAGCATATATTGTGACTAGGGTACAGGTTCTCCCTTTTGGACATGTAATTTTCAACAATAAATATCTTCCTTCTGAGTCTTTCAGTTCTTCTATTACATTAACTTGTTGATTCCTCGCATAGACTACCACTCCTCTTCTCTTCTGCTGATGATGTATAGACCTTGCCTAATTTTTTATTCTCCAAAATATGTTCAAATTTTTTCTTGATATGGGTTTCTTGAAGACATATTATATCTGCTCTTTGCTTTTTTAACAGAATAAATGTTTTAGATTGTTTTATTGGGGAATTTACTGATAGGATACTAAATATTTCCCATTTACTGATAGGATACTAAAATTCCCCATTTTATTAAAATGCCACTGCTTGATCCAGTTTTCCTTCCTCACTTTCTGGTGTTCCTTTATCTACTCTCTTCAGTTGATTTTCAGGTGGATTTTCAGCTGTCAGTTCCTCAAACAGTTGTTTAGCCTGCTCTGTAGTCGATATCAGCTTTCTTCCCTTTGGTAGTAGAACTTCCAGAGCAAATGGAATGCTCCAGTAATATCATTTCTTTTTTACATAGAAGTTGCCTCAAGAAGTCTAGATCTTTTCTCTTCCAACGGGCTTTGTGGGAGGTCCTGGAAGATTTGTATTTCTGACCCAGACAGTTTAGGTGGATTTTCTCTCTGATTCTTCAATATCAAGTCTCTGATTTTCTTGTGTGTAAATTTTACCAATGAACATCTTCATGCAGTAAACAATTCCTGGAGCGATTTTTCTCAGCTGATTTCTTCCTGTTTCTCAAAAGGTGGGGGAAAAAGGAAAAACAAAAGAGAGAGAGAGAGAGAGAAGGAGAAATAGAAGGGAGAGTGCCCAAAAATTAACAAAAATTGTCCATAAAAAATAAAAAACACAGCCAAGTTCAGTATTTTCAATTGCTGCCTTTTTCTGAAACATCACCCAGTTCAGTGCTATCAATTCAAAAATCCAAAATGGAGTAATTTGCAGCTGAAAAGAAGCTGGATGATGCAGTTATACTGTGTTATCCCTTATAGATGTGCTTTCAGTTCATACAAACATTAGAGGCCTTTAAATTAAGTACAGGATTTCATATCTTCTGGTCTCTTCCATATATCTTTAACTCCCCTCTCCCAGTAAATTCCTCTGACACTCCCAATCTACAATAAGAATTACAGGCAAGGAAAAGAAAAGAGGTGGGGCTATAGCTCTGTATTACAAATTTCTTTGCTTTCTTGGTATCTCTGTAGCACAAACAATTGCTTCTCAAAATAATTAATCTTCACAAAAGAAGGGGGAAGGTGGAGAAGGAATATAAATAGAAAAGTAAACAGTTTGGGAGCCGAGTTTATGGCTATTCCTAGCTTTCTCAACTTACTCAGCGCAGTTGTTAGCAAGTCAAACAGGGATTCCCCTCACTCCTCCATCTCCCCTCTTTGACCACCATCCGTTAGCTCTTCTCTTGAAGAGGTTAGGGAGAGAAATCCTTCCCGGCATTATAAATAAACGCCTCTGGAAAGTTGAAAACCAAGGAGCTATTAAAACTCCATCATTCAGCTTGGCATCTTCCCACAAGATCTCAACTTTGTATTCTACCTTGAGCTCCTTGCATAACAGGCAGGATAAAAATTCAGCCTTTGTTCTGCCTAGGGAATGATGCATGTCGCTAACATTTTAAATTTAACAAATTCTTGGGATTAAAAAGTAAGTTCTAAAACATACTCCAGTTTCTGAACATTTCAAAAATGCGATTTAAAATGTAAACAAGTATCAAATTTCAGTGAAATAAACATGTTTAGATTCAATTATTTAAAATCTGTATATACTATACTGTCAAAAAAGACAACTAGAAAGGAAAACCATTGGTTTCTAATATCATCAAAATCCAAGATACCAAAAAAAGTCCAAGAGGCTAAACATGCAGCATTAAATTCAGAGTCAAAAAATCTAACTTCCTACTTCCTTTCCTCTTTGCTCAACAGAGAGCTATCCGTGTCCGCAGCCACTCCATGGAAACGATGGTTGGGAGTCAAAAGAAACACCCTAGTGGAGGAATCCCTGGAAGCCTGAGTGGGGGCATTGCACACAATAGTGCTGATATCACAAAGACCACCTTCTCTGTAAGTACTGCACAACTGAGGGAATGTGCAGATGTCCTCTAAAAAGAATTGCTGCATTCTGAAAATGTTGTCTTGTCTCATGTACCCACCCTCTCTGGGACTGATATTTTGAGAAAAACAATTCTGCTAATGTGAACAGAAATTACCATGCACATTGTAGGTTGGCAGGTACCAGTGCAGTCATAATCCTTCCTTTCCCTGAGCAGCTTTTGCAGAATTTGATTCCATTAAAAAGCAGAAAGAAATGTGAGAAAGGAATTATTTAGTACTTAATTGATTACTTAAACCTGTAATTGCAAAATGAAATAGGCAGACATGAAAGAAGCAGACATGGGAAGGTAAAATTGGTAGTGGTAAACACTCTTGCTAAGTATCTGTGTCAGAGATGGAGAAAGCACTTGTTTCCCCATAAGTCAGCTATGACTTGAGGGCACTCTCCATCACCAGGTGATAATTAGGATATAATGCGTTGGATCATACCAGCTTTCCCACTCAATCTTGCCCAATTCCTCTTCATACTACAGCTCCTGTTCCACGTGTCTTTGGTTCATGTATGTCCCTGGATCTCCAGCACAGCCTCTTGAAGTGGTCAGAAGGGATCCTTATCCTTTTTTTTTTCACCAGCAGAAAAAGTGGTCTTATCTAAATTAATGTATAGGTCTTCTTGTGTAAGGACTATACACACACAACAGGGGATTACAACCCCTGCACATAGAGCAGAGCGTAGGATGACATTTGCTTGTGTCCATTAGCATGTCCCCAGCCTTAACGCACAATTTGACATAATTCTTGTTAAAGTCTTTGCACATACTAAATGTATGTGCCTATGGACACCGGATGACTTCTGAGGCTGGTGGTGCTCAAGAAAGCTTTCTAATGTGTTGTGGCAGAAAAAATGGGGGGAGGTAGAGTGGGATGCAGTCCTCAGCTCTATAACGACAACCTGTCTGTGCATTGACTGCATATATGGAGAGGGAGAGCAGGGGCATAAGCACACTGGTCCTGCCCAAGACCTCTGAGTCCTATGCATGGTATGAATGCATACCATGTTCACTGACCATGGGGAGAGAGTGCACTGTGTAGATGACTCAGCAATCATATGGGGGTGGAGTGCAGAGCCAGCACACGCATGCCCTCTCTTCATCCTCACGTGTTCAGTCAAGGGGCGGACAATTTGTCTGTACAAACTGTACAAAGAGGAGATTGAGGGGGGGGGCATGATTGCTCTCTTTAAGTATTTGAAAGGCTGTCATTTGGAGGAGGGCAGGGAGCTGTTCCAGTTGGCAGCAGAGGGTAGGACACGAAGCAATGGGCTAAAACTACATGCACAAAGATACCGGCTGGATATTAGGAAGAACTTTTTCACGGTCAGAGTAGTTCAAAAGTGGAATCAGCTGCCTAGGGAGGGGGTGAGCTCCCCTTCACTGGCAATTTTCAAGAGGAGGCCGGATGGATACTTGTCAGGGATGCTTTAGGCTGATCCTGCACTGGGCAGGGGGTTGGACTAGATGGTCTGTATGGCCCCTTCCAAATCTATGATTCTATGATTCTATGATACAAGGTTCCTTAGGAGGAACGTGCTAGTTGACTTGGCTACCACCAAGGAGAGACTGTATTTCCCAATGAGGTTGGATGCGGAGTATGGGAAAGCACACAGACAGAAGTACTACAACAGTGATCCTAAGCATGGTGCCTGTGGGCGTTATGATGCCCACCGACGTGTTTCCTGGCACTCACTTATTTCTTCCACAAATCATCTCTTCCCCAAAGCAGAAAGCCAGCCCTGTATTTTCTACACTTCTTTGGAACAGGCTGCAATTCAAAAAAGCCCAAGGGGCATCCCTGTCAGGGAATGCCAGTTTACCCCACTCTACTCTAACCCCCTCCCCCTTTTCTAGGTTCCCATCTATTATTATCATCATCATCATCATCATCATCATCATCACCATCATCATCATCATTATTATTATTATATTACACTTCTAGACTGCCCTCCTCATCAGACAGGCTCAGGGCAGTGTAACAACATATGATTTTTACATAAAGATTAAAAACAATAAAAACGTTATAAAAACATTAAAACATTATTCCATATACAATTAAAATTGGCAGATATAAATATTAAAATACAGCATTTTAGATGCAGGGCTTGGCTCTTGCATCATGCCCTGCATCACACTTATGAGCTCCTGCATGGGTGGTGGATAGTCTTCAGTGGTATGGCCAGCGAGAGGACAGCCTAGCCCCCACCAAATGCCTGGTGGAACATCTCCATCTTGCAGGCCAGGCGGAAAGATAACAAATCCTGCCAGGCCCTAGTTTCCTCAGACAGAGAATTCCACCAGTTCGGAGCCAGGACCAAAAAGGCCCTGGCTCTGGTAGAGGCCAGGCGGACCTCCCTGGGGCCAGGGGCCATCAGCAAGTGCTTATTGGCTGATCGAAGCAACCTACGGGGAACATATGGGAAGAGGCGGTCCTGAAGGTATGCTGGGCCCAGTCCACATAGGGCTTTATAGGTCAGCACCAGAACCTTGAACCGGACCCGGTACTCAACCAGTGCAGCTGACGGAGGATGGGTGTTATATGTGCCATGATTGGAGCTCTGGCAACCACCCATGCAGCTGCATTCGGAACCAGCTGCAGTTTCCGACTCAAGCCCAAGGGAAGCCCTGCATAGAGCGAGTTACAGTAGTCTAATCTGGAGGTGACCATTGCCTGGATCACTGTCGTAGGGTCATGGGTTGATAAGTAAGGGACAAGTTGTCAAGCCTGTCTTAGATAGAAAAATGAGGATTGAACAACTGCTGCAACCTGCACCACCATAGACAGGGAAGCATCCAGGACCACCCCCAGGCTCTTGACACCGGTGTAAGTGGTGCTCTATTGAGAGCAGGGAGCCGGAGTCCTGCACCCATGGACCCTAGACCCACATGCAGGACCTCCATCTTCGAGGGATTCAGTCTCAGCCGACTCTGCTTCAACCATCCAGTCACAGCTCCGAAGGCACATTCCAAGACATCTGGGGCAGAGTCGGGCCAGCTGTCCATCATCAAATACAATTGAGTGTCATCTGCATATTGATGGCACCCAAGTCCAAAAGTCCATACCAGCTGGGTGAGGGGACACATATATACGTTAAATAGCAGGGGGGGGAGTATTGCCCCTTGAGGGACACCACACACCAACGGGTGGCGGGATGACAACTTCTCCCCTAGTGCCACCCTCTGTCCCCGACCATGGAGAAAAGAGACAAACCACTGCAAGGCTGTCCTTCGAATCCCCTCATCAGCAAGGCGGTGGATCAACAGGTCATGATTGACCATGTTGAATGCTGCTGATAAATCTAACAATATCAGCAGTGCCAACCCGCCTTGATCCAGCTGTCTACGGAGATTGTCCATCAGGGCAACCAGTAACGTCTCTGTCCCATGTCCCAGACGGAAGCCAGACTGGATGAGGAATCATTCAGGAAGACCTGAAGCTGCTCTACCACCGCCTGCTCAATCACCTTGCCCAGGAACAGGAGGTTCGAAACTGGGCGGTAACTGACCAGGTCGAAAGGGTCCAAAGATGGTTTTTTCAGGAGAGGCCTGACCACAGCTTCCTTCAATGCTTCCTTCAACACTATGCAGCTTCCTTCAACCACAGGTTGCTTCAATGCTATGCAGTAAAAGAAAGTGAAGTGAAAGAAAGTAGGATTGTTACGACTTCTCAAGCCATTTGGCCGCGTCTCCTTGACAACGCTGATAACTGCATTCCTTCTTACCTTCATGCAGCTTCTCAAGCCGCTTCCCCAGGAAGTTTAATACAGAAAGTTTAATGTCCCAGCAGATCATGTCTACAGCCCCACAGTGAATCCCAAACCCCCAGAGTATGGCAGGGACCATGACCCTGACAATCCCCTGTATGTTTGCAGCTGCTTCTGTCATAAGAGGGTGCTTGGCTTGAGACCGCTATCATTTTGTGGAACCTTGCCAGCATTTGGTGAATGGAGCTAACCCCTGAGCTGCCATGTTGGGATTGCCCCCTCCCCTCTACAGCTGTGGTGGCCACCCCTTTTCTCAGCATTCTAAAAGTACCCACAGATTCAACAAGTCTGGAGAACCTCTGTAGTAGAGTAATGCACTTGGTTTCTAGTTTGATTTGGGAAATCTGTTTCTCTCTTCCTGATCTGCCTTCTGGGTAGGACTGGTCTTATGCCTATCAGAAAAAGAGTTGCACACCATGGTGGGTGGAGCTGGCTGAAGTTGGCGATGTACACTGTCCACTCAGCAGAGCGAGGGCTTGGCTGTACAATGTTGACACATTTCCCATATATCTGCCTTATAATGCAATCCTATGCAGAGATAAACTGGAATTACTCTACATGGGATTGCACTACTGGATGCTTCTACTATTGGTTAGGCTCTTTCAAACATATATAGGGAGTTGGGTATGGCGTTCTAAAAAAAACCAGAAGAGTGACGTGTAAGACAGTCCAGAAATGGAAGAATAATTGAACAAATGGCCTGTTTAAATATCGAGGTGTCACATTAAGTTACAATTTCATATGGAAGACCCATATTTCTTCAGCTTAGAAAATTGTCAAAGTAGATATAAATGCCCCTTCTTGGATACACACCTTAACGCGGTGAGGGGGTTTGAGTGTATCAGTGAAGCTGAGAGCAACACCATCAGGAGCACAGCCTTGGTCGAGAGTCTAAACTTCTGGAATAGTCACTCAAGGCAGAATGGTCAAGGCTGAGATACCAGACTAAGATGTATCCACCCCCTTCAAGAATCAGCAGAAGAGAACTGAATGTTCCAGTGGTGATGGGAGTGGAAGAATCCTTGAAGGTTAGCTACTGGACAGCAGCAGTAGTGGAAGGTAACACTGGCAGAGGATCTCTCACAGACAACGGCAGTGTCACTTCAACTAACCCTGGTTAGTACTGTGAAGCGGAAGAAGGCAATGGTAAACCACTGCTAATCTCTTACCTTGAAAACCCTATGATGAGACAGTCCAAAATGAAAAAAGATATAGTGCTAGAAGACAGGACCCTCAGGTCAGACAGCACTCAATTGGCTACTGGGGAAGAGCAGAGAACAAGTACGAATAGCACTATTCTTAATGATGGGACTGAATTAAAGCCGAAAGGACGTCCAGTTGCGGACATGAATAGATGCAAAAGGAACATCCAAAGCTGTGTGATACACATAATAGGAACATGGAACATGAGAAGTATGAAAACAGGTAAGCTAGAAATTGTAAAACAATAAATGGAACGTTTAAACATTGCAGTCCTGGGTGTGAGTGAACTAATGTGGACCGACTCAGGATATTTCCAGTCAGAAAATCACAGTGTTTTACAGTGGAAATGAACTCAAAAGAAATAGTGTTGCTCTAATAGTGAGGCGAGACATAGCACAAGCAGTCAAGAGTTACAGCGCAAGGTCTGACCGAGTAATATCAATCAGACTTCAAGGAAAGCCTGTTCAAGTTTATGCTCCAACTATGGCTGCTGAAGAGGAAGAAATAGAAAACTTTTATGCATGTGTCCAAGAAGAAATTGACCACACACCTAAACAAGATATGCTGATAATCATAGGTGACTGGAATGCAAAAGTAGGTGATAAAGCAGAATCAAACATAGTTGGAAAATTTGAATTAGGATCACAAAATGAAGCAGGAGAGCAGCTCATAGAATTTTGTGAAGCCAACAACCTGTTCATTGCTAATACATGCTTCAGGCAACCAAAAAGACGATTGTATATGTGGAAATCACCAGGTAACCAATACAGGAACCAAATAGATTACATAATTGGAAGCAGTAGATGGAGAAGCTCTATTCTGTCAGCTAAAACAAGACCAGGAGCTGATTGCAATATAGATCATGAGTTGTTAATATCAAAAATTAGAATAAAGCTGAAGAGACACACTAAAAGAATCATAGTGTCAAAATACAATCTAAATAATATTCCTGAAGACTTTAAAGACCAGGTAAGGAACAGATTTGCAATACTAAGTTTAATTGATCGTGGGCCAGAACAATTATGGGCTGAAACTAGAGATATTATCAAGGAAGAATGTGCAAAGACTATCCCTGTAGCCAAAAGAAAGGACTAGCCTAAATGGATGTCTGAGGAAACTCTTAAAATTGCTAAAGTTAGACGAGAAGCAAAAAACAAAAGGCAACAGAAATAGGGTCAAAACTCTAAATGCAGCTTTTCAGCGACTTGCACGCAGAGACAAAGAAATCTATTATAATAACCAGTGCAAAGAAATAGAAGAGAACAACAAAAAAGGAAGAACAAGAGATTTGTTCCAAAAGATCCAAGAAATCAAAGGGAAATTCAAGACATGGCTTGGGATGCTAAAAGATCAACATGGAAATACAGTATCTGATCAGAACAAAATAAAGGAAAGATGGAAACAATACACTGAGGAACTATACAAAAGAGATGGAAGGATGACAGATACTTTTGACGAAGAATCTTTTGATGAAGAACCAGAAATCCTAGAAAGTGAGGTGAAAGCTGCACTCAAAGCAATTGAGAGAAACAAAGCACCTGGAGTAGATGGAATACCAATAGAGCTATTTCAAGCCACAGAAATGGAGTCCATCAGAATCTTAACAAGAATATGTCAACAAATATGGAAAACAAAACAATGTCCGACCGACTGGAAATGCTCAGTCTACATTCTAATCCCAAAAAAGGGGACGCCAAGGAGTGCAGTAACTATTGGACAATTGCATTAATTTCCCATGCAAGCAAAGTGATGCTCAAAATTATACAGCAAAGACTCTTACCATATATGGAACGAGAAATGCCAGGTGTTCAGGCTGGATTCAGAAAAGGAAGAGGCACCAGAGATCACATTGCAAATTTATGATACCAGGGAATTTCAGAAGAAAATCAGCCTGTGTTTTATAGATTACAGAAAAGCTTTTGACTGTGTAGATCATGAAAAGCTATGGAGAGTCTTAAAAGAAATGGGGGTGCCACAACATCTGATTGTTTTGATGCACAACTTGTACTCTGGACAAGCGGCTACTGTCAGGACAGAATATGGGGAAACAGAATGGTTTCCAGTTGGCAAGGGTGTCAGACAAGGATGCATATTATCTCCCTACCTGTTCAACCTCTATGTAGAGTATATTGTAAGGAAAGCTGGATTAGATCTAGAAGAAGGTGGAGTGAAAATTGGTGGGAGGAACATTAACAATTTGAGATATGTAGATGACACCACATTACTAGCAGAAAATAGTGAAGACTTGAAACGACTACTGGTGAAGGTTAAAGGAGAAAGCGCCAAAGCAGGATTACAACTGAACATCAAGAAGACAAAAGTAATGACTACCAAGGAACTACACAATTTTAAAGTTGACAATGAGGAAATTGAAGTTGTTCAAGATTTTCTATTCCTTGGCTCAATCATCAACCAACAGGGAGACTGCAATGAAGGAATCAGAAGAAGATTGAGACTTAGAAGAGCAGCTTTGAGGGAGCTAGATAAGATCCTTAAAGATAAAGACGTCTCTCTGGGAACCAAGATCAAGATAATCCAAACTATGGTATTCCCCATTGCCATGTATGGATGTGAAAGTTGGATGGTAAAGAAAGCTGACAGGAAAAAAATTGATTAATTTGAAATGTGGTGCTGGAGGAGAGTTTTGCAGATACCACGGACAGCCAAAAAGACAAATAAGTGGGTACTAGATCAAATCAAGCTGGAATTCTCCTTAGAAGCTAAAATGACAAGACTAAAGCAATCGTACTTTAGTCACATCATGAGAAGACAAGATTCTCTGGAAAAGTCAATAATGCTAGGAAAAGTGGAAGACAGCAGGAAAAGAAGTTCTTCTAAAACGAGGTGGCTTGACTCAATAAAAGAAGCCACATCCTCCATTTTGCAGGATCTGAGTAGGTCTGTTAGAGAGAGAACGTTTTGGAGGTCTTTCGTTCATAGGGTCGCCATAGGTCGGAAACATAACACACACAGATATAAATGCTCTTTTATGCTTTTTCTATTTCAAAGGAGAGCAATATGCACTTGCAGCCATTGAGGCTCTCCACAAATTCTATATGGTGCAGGTATTTGGATAAGTGGTATTTCTGAAGCTATTGATCATCCACATTTATTGTACCTTTGCTGAATTGCTGGAATACCATCTTGTGTTTCAGGAGCTGTGTTAAGAATGAAATTTGAACAACATTCACTCAAATCTAAGGCTTGGCTTTATACCTTGAACTTGAGATTAAAGTCCCTTTACCCAGTATCAAACTCCTTTTGAGGTCTTTTACATCTTTTAGGGAAGACACCTATAAAAGTCTTTGGGTAAAGCTGGTGGATAGCAGACTCAAGTGCCTCAGTCACTCCCTCACTATGATCTAAAATATGGGTATAATGAAGCACTGAGAAATGAAAAAGAGGGTAATGCAACTTGATGAAACTGGCATTCAGTCTTGAGCGCATCGACTATGTTCCATCTTAGCACCTGGAATTTCTTCCCCTGTTAGTCTTCTCCCAAGGTGGCTCCTACCTGGTGGAACGCTCTGTCTACTGAGACCAGGGCCCGGCAGGATTTACTATCTTTCCACCGGGCGTGTAAGACAGAGTTGTTCCGCCAGGCTCATGGCTGAGATTGGGCCTCCACTGGCTGGAGGATGCAACATCTACCCCCCTCCCTGTGAAAGCTGCCCACCACGGTTTGTTTTTTAGCTGCTGTTACTGTGCTGCTATATCTAATTGTACTGCTGTATTGTTCGTAATACTTGTATTGCTGCCGCCAGGCAAAAGAGTGCTGCTATTTTTATATGATGTTTTAATGTTTTAATATGGAACCTTTTAAAATGATTTTAAGGTTGTTATCTTCCCTAAGCCCACTTGTGGGGAGGGTGGAATAAACATATGATATGAATGAATGAATGAATGAATGAATGAATGAATGAATGAATGAATGAATGAATGAATGAATGAATGAATGAATGAATAAGAATTTTACTATTCCTGGCACCTGCCATGCATTCATGCTGGGCACATTAAATGTTCTGCTCACAGCTGAACTGAAGAGGTGTTTTGCTCACCTTCCATTTTCGGGCCACTTTTGCTCCTGTGCTTCTGGCATGATTGAGACTATTGATCATGTTTTGTTATTTTATGAACATCGGTCTTCATTTCAGGATCTTTGGATCTTTCCCATTTTGAGTAAAGACCAACTTGTTAATGAACTCCAAGTAGTATTCTTTTTGCTAGCTAATGTTAACCCTGCAGTGTGATCCAAGTTTCTATCCATTGTCGTATCTTTGGGTCTTTCCTTTGTTATGTATTAATGGGATAATTATGTATTTCTGGTACAATTTTATTTGTCATTCTCCGTTTGTTATTGATATATGATCTGTGATTATTGTACTGTTTGTTTTAAAACCTTAGGTTGAAGGAACTTATAGTTAATAAAGGAAAGGGTGTCAGGTAAGAATTAATGGTAGGGTTGCCAACTTCCAGGTGGGTTCTGACATTCTCCTGGAATTACAACTGATCTCCAGAATACAGAGATGTTTTCCCCTGGAGGAAATAGCAGCTTCAGAGGGTAGGCTTTACTGGCAATACTTCCCTGGTGAGCTCCTTCTCCCCAAAGGCTGCCGTCCACAGGCACCATCCCCAAATTTCCAGGAAGACCCCAAGATGGAGTTGGCAATCCTATCTAATGGGTAGGATCTATTTTGCACTCAATGCACATCAACTTAACCCAAAGTAGCAAGTTAACCCAACAGTTAACCCAACAGTCCTGTATTCTTGCCTACTCTTTAGTTCCTAACACATGAAGATACTATTTGATAATGAAATGTGAAAAATGTTCATTGTGTAAGTTAAGGCCAACGTCTGATCCAAATGTTTTTTTTAGAAATCATCAAACTCATCAATAATTAGTCAGTAGCATGTAATCCCATAGTATCATCAAGTTGTTCTTTAATTGATGGAAATTTTGAGGGAAGAGAAGTTAATGGGAAGTTTAGTGTGAATATATGTTAAGAGGCACACCACTGGATCAAGATGGATCCAGAGTAATCTGAATATTTGTCCAAAATTGTTTTGTACACTATAGGGAGGACACTGTAATCCCTATTGTCTGGGGTTGAGTGCCCCAAGCACCCCAGACTTGCCACAGACCCCTTACCTGAAGGCCGACGGAACCCCGACTGCAGGCACAGGAAGCCCCCGGGAGGGGGTTCAGCTCCAGACAGCAGTGAGGGAAGGGGAAAAGGAGCCAGGGGGAGAAACCAGCCCGGTGCGTGCTGCCCAACCCCGCCCCAAAGGGCAAGAGGCACACAAGCCTGCCAGAGATGCCAACACCAGGATGGAGCTACTGAATGCTCCTGCACAAGCCCTAGAAGGAACCAGCAGCAACAGCCACCTGGGAGAGCCGGCTGGACCCCAGGAGACCGGCACGGCACCTTGTGAGCAAAGAGAGAGGAGGCCGTGCCGCATCGCCTGGAAGGGCCCTGCCAGCCCTGTCTTGCAGGAAAGAATAAGAGCAAAAGGAAGAGAGAAAGGAGGCACACCTGAGGAAAGCCCCTGCTGGGATACATCCAGCCCTGCCCTGCAAGAGAAGAGAGGAATGCAAGGAGAAACTAGGATGAGGGAAGAAACACCTGAGGGCATACACAGCTGGACAGCATCAGGAGTGGGAAGGAGACTGGGAGAAAGGGTGGGGGAAGTTGGAGGAAACCCTGTAAAGGCTGGCTTAGGCGAGAGATGGGGGTGGGTTGTATAGGAGTGGTGTGGGAGTTGTTGGAGGTTGGATGGCAAGGAGGAGTATGAGCAAGCAAGGAGGGAAAGGAAGATCGGTGAAGGAGTGGAAGGAGGAAGGTGGGAGTGGGGCGGGGTCAGGTTGAGCAGGCCTGCAAGTGGACTGAGAGGGAGTAAGGGTGAGGTATACCTCCCCTCCTTCCACAAAGTGGGACCATGCAGTATCCCTGACAACACCCCAGAGTCAGACTCAGGCACCCCGGCATCTGGCACAGCAACGCCTGGGACGAATCCTGATACCTGTGACCTGAAAATCCCCTTTTCACTTTTGTGTCTTTCTTGTGTGTCCCAGACTTGTGATTCTTCTTAATTTTTGTGCCAGTTTTTGTTTTTCTGAACCCATTTTTTCCTGAAAATATACACTTTTTTCAACATGTGAAATACATCAGTGAAATGTATTGTCGAAGGCTTTCACGGCCGGAGAACGATGGTTGTTGTGGGTTTTCCGGGCTGTATTGCCATGGTCTTGGCATTGTAGTTCCTGACGTTTCGCCAGCAGCTCTGAAGATGCCAGCCACAGCTGCTGGCGAAACGTCAGGAACTACAATGCCAAGACCACAGCAATACAGCCCGGAAAACCCACAACAACCATCAGTGAAATGTACATATAAATATATTGGGCATATTAATAGGATATAGGTTGCATATCAGAACCATATAACAGGCATTCACAATACAAATGAGAGAGCCAGTGGTCAGTGTTGGATTAGGATCTGGGAGGCCCGGGTCCAAATCCCCCTCTCTGCCATGTGAGTCCATGGGCCAGTCACTCTTCCTGAGCCTAACCTGCCTCACTGTATTGTGGTGACAATAAAATATGTGTGCGGCTGGGGAAACCTTATGTGAGCTCTTTGGTGGAAGGGTGAACTAATGATAGAAAATGGTAGTTTTCTCAAGGGCTGGTGACAGCCACCTCAAGTGTATCCAGTACAATGCCATCTGGTAAAATGGGTGTTAGCCTGAGATTTCTGAATGATTTCTGTTTTGTTTGTCAGCCTCCAGTAGCAGCCGCAGCAGCCAAGAATCAGCCACGCAGTCCCGTAAAGAGGCGCTCAGGGTTGTTCCCCCGCTTGCACACAGGATCGGAAAACCAGGCAGACTCCCGGAGTCGATGGTAATTCAATGAATTACATGCTGATGTATGACTGTGTGTGTGTGTTTTTAGCAGAAACAAAGAAAGTTTATTATTAGGCCAACTGTCTTTAAAACAAAATATAGCAATTGTACATATTTGATAAAGAGCGTTCTTTCAGCATCCCAGATCTAGTTTCAGTGGCTGTGCAGAAAAGAGGGCCACTTTTCTAGGATAGCTACATTCTCTCTAGCAAAAAGAAGGTCACCTCTCTGTTCTGCTGAACAGCCGGGCACCAGAGACAAGAGTGGAGCAATCCCACTGTCTTATAATAATTACAAATCAACAGTAGTTGGGGTTTGGAGTGGGACTTACCCCTAACCCACTCCTCCACTGAGCAAAGTTTGAGGTCTCTGTACAGCCTAAAGAGCCTTCCTCCAACTTGAGTCTCTTTTCTGTTAGAGGAAGAGCCATTAAAGTTGGAGGAAGTTTCCTTATTTTATTTTTTATTTTATCATATTTGTATTCCGCCCTCCCCGCGAGCAGGCTCAGGGCAGATAACAGCATTTAAAACATTTAAAACATTCCATATAACACATTTCAAAGCATCATACAAAAATATAAAAATAGCAGCACTCTTTTTCCTGATGGCGGATGGCATCACAAGGACAAAGTCAATAATTTGAAGGGATATGATTGTAATAACCTTCAAGCACTGCAGATGGCAAAACATTGCAGAGTCTCCTATTTATTTGCTTAATTTATATAGTGCCTCTCCACCACATTCAGTGCTCAAGGCGGTTTACATATTTTTGTATGCTGAAGATTTTCAAATAGTTTGCATATTCCTTGAGTACTAGAAAGTTTATAACCAAGGTTAAAGATGAAGGTCTCTGTTGCACACAGGCATATTCTGGTAATCTATATCTCAAATCCTTTGCTTGACTAATGGCCACGACTTCTCATTGTCAACAGTAAAACCAGCACTTGATTTCTTGGATTATAACTTTCTTCCATTTGCCCAGAAATGCATCTTTGTCAGGTCTTGCAAGATATCCCAAGGCACTTCACTGCAACACTCATTGTGCATGAGTTAAAGTTACTTTATTGATGAGTATACCATTATCAAGATAGCTGTACAAAGTTATTGGCTGGAATGAGGCTAGTAACTAAAGCTAAGGGAACCCCCCCCCCTCAGTGCAGGAAAATCTGTTCGAGTTTGAGCACACAAAGTATGAGAACACAGGAAGGGAAGCATAAACATGAGGCAGTTGAGGCAATTCTCTGCTAGACTCCAAGGTCACTCTCCCAAGCCGGCCAGTGACTGTTACTAAAATATCTGCAAGATAAGCAAGCAAGCGTTCTCTCCCTGCTCAGGGTACTTTTGCATATTCTCAGAGGACTCAGCACACTGGCAATAAAAACAGAACCTAACTGCAGCATGAATAAACACCACCATGACAGATATGCTGGGGCTTATCTGACATTCTGCCCCCCGCCCTAAAGCCCTTACTTCTCCCTTGGTTTGTCATGGAAGTTCTTGTGAAATTGTTTAACTAATTTGGGGGCATTTACATCAGCCACCTTAACCTGCTCATTATAACTAGTATTAAAGTGAACCCATTGAACCAAATAATACAGAACACCCTGTTTCCATTTAGAGTCCAAAATGCTCTGGATCTCATAGTGAGGTTGTCTATTCACCATGAGGGGTGGTGGAGGTTTATTATCCAGATGCCACTCATCTAGCTGTGGAGCTTTCTTTAACAGGCTAAAATGGTACACAAGGTGAATATGTTTCAAATTCTTTGGCAATTTCAGCTCAACAGTGACATCATTGATCACTTGGATAACTTCAAAAGGTCCTAAAAATTTCCATCCCAGCTTTTTACTTGGTTACTCCCCCCTAAGGATTTTTGTGGAGACATAGACTGTATCGCCTACTTGCACACTCCAGGGGGCAGAGCGTTTTTGATCTGCATATTTCTTATAGTCCTTCTTAGCTTTTTCTAAGGTTTTCTCTATCACTTTCCATTGGGTTGTCAGCTTAGACCACCAGTCTTTCAAATCCCCTTCTTGGCACTCCTCAGGGGAATTGACCATAGGCATGGGCTTTGCTTCAAATCCTTGGGCAATTTTGAAAGGAGATGCCCCGGTAGAGCTGAGGATGCTGTTATTGTAACAATATTCAGCACAAACCAGGAAATCAGCCCAATCATCCTGCTGATGATTGATGTAACACCGAAGGAACTGCTCTAACACTTGGTTAGTTCTTTCGATTTGCCGTCTGTCTTGGGATGATACGTGGAACTTAATCCTTGTTCTATTCCTGCCACACGCAGTAATTATTTCCAAAATTTGGCCACAAATTGTGTTCCGTGGTCTGAAATCACCTTATTAGGTGCAGACAGACCACATGTTGCATGAACAATGAAGTTAGTTTCTTAGCCGAAGGTAACTTGGAACACGAGATAAAGTGGGCTTGCTTGGAAAATAAATCAACAACCACTAGAATTACAGTTTTCCCTTTAGAGGGGGGTAAATCTGTGATAAAATCCATAGACACCGTAGCCCAGGGTCTGGGTGGGGTTTCCAATGGTTGCAACATTCCTGGTGGTTCCCCCCCCCCTTCTTCCCCATCAGACACACTTGGCAAGTGGATACATATTGTGAAACATTTTGTCTCATTCTGGGCCACCAAAATTGCCTCTGCACCAAATGCAACATTTTTACCTATCCAAAATGCCCCCCCCAGATTTGCGTCATGACAACTCTGTAACACTTCCTTCCTTAGGCTGGCAGGGACGTACATCTTTCCTTGTCTGTACCACACTCCATTGTCTCCCTTTTGCAGGTTGTCTTTGGACAGTTCCTCCCCCTCCTTGTTAGCTTCAGCTTTCAGTTTCTCCTCCCACCCAGAAGGAGGGGGTGCACTCATTTGAGCTTTAGCTTGGTGTCTCATAGTGACAGCTCCACCCAGCTGGGTGGGGGGAAACATTGTGTCTATCATCTCCTCCCATTGACTGTAGTGTTGGGGGAGGTGGGAAAGAGAGTCCACCAAAAAGTTAGATCTAATGGGGAGATGCTTAAGTACAAAATTGAATCTTGAGGAAAAACTCCGCCCAACAGAGCTTTTTGGCACCCAATTTACGGGGGGGCCTTCAATGCTTCCAGATTCTTATGATCAGTCCACACCTCAAATGGCTGCTTGGCACCTTCTAGCCCAGTGAAGTTCAGCATCAGAAATTTTTTTAGAGACATAGGCATAGGAATGCAACTTTCCATTGCTCCCCTCCTGTAAAATCATTCCCCCCTCGCAACGTCACTAGCGTCCACCTGGACTATAAACTTAAGATTTTCATCAGGGTGCCTAAGTACAGGTCGGACATAAATAATCATTTCAGCTGGTGGAAAGCTTCCTGGCACTCTACAGTCCAATCCAGTTTTGCACTAGGTTTGAGGCCTTGGGGCCCCTTCCCTTTGGTCTTTAACAAATCCATCGGGGGCAGGGTGATCTGAGCAATGTTCTTAATAAAGGGGCAGTAAAAATTAGCGAAACCCAAAAAGGATTGTAACTGTCTCCTGGTCTTGGGGGGTTCCCACCCCACTACTGCCTGTACTTGGGCAGAGTCCACCCCCAAGCCCTGCCCTGATACGCAATACCCCAGAAAGTCCAACTCCTCTTTGTGAAACTCATACTTAGACAGTTTTACTGGCAGGTGGTGGTCCCGCAGATTTTTTAGTACCTCCCTACTAATTTCACATGTGATTCATAGTCTTTTGAATAAATTAAAACGTCATCAAGATAAACCACCACCACCCCTTGTACAAATGCTTCTGTAGAACCTCATTAATTAGAGTCATAAAAAACCCCAGAGCCCCTTGTAATCCGAAAGGCATGACTCAAATTGCCCCAATGCGGTGTTGAAGGCAGTCTTCCATTTGTCCCCTTTCTTTATTCTCACCCAGAAGTACGCATCCCTTAAATCCAATTTAGAGAAGATCTTCCCTTGGGCTACAACTCTCAGCAGATCTTGGATGAGGGGGAGGGGGTATGCATTGGACATCGAAACTGCATTGAGCCCCCTATAGTCAGTGCACAGTCTCAGACCCCCATCTTTCTTCTTGCAGAAAAGTCCTGGGGCGGTGTGAGGGGAGCTGGTCGGCCAGATAAAACCTCTCTCCAAGTTTTTGTCAATGAACTTCCACAGCTCCTCCCGTTCCCCCAGGCTCATAGAATACAATTTCCCCTTTGGCAACTTTTGCCCAGGGATTAGTTCAATGGCACAGTCAGTGGCTCTGTGTGGGGGAAGCTCATCAGCCTCTCTCTCCTCAAACACTTGGCTTAAATCTTGATACTCTGGAGGAATTCACTCTCATTCCTCTTGTGTCAACATGGCCATCTCTGGGCTACTAGGGGTGGTTTTTTCCCACTCCCCTTTCCACACATGATGTTGACACTCCTCCTCTGGAAAACACATTTCTCCCAATTTCCAATGTATGTATGGATCGTGATCATGCAGCCACCTCACCCCTAGCACCAATGGGAATTTGGGAGCTGCGCTTACTACAAAAGTTCTAGCTTCCCAGTGGCTACCCATCCCCACTGAGGTCAGTTCAGTTTCATAACTGAGGGGGCTTCCCTTCATCTTTGATCCATCCATTTGTTCAAACACAATGGGGTAGGGAAGTTTCCTTACTTTCAACCCCAATCCAGTCACAAGGGCAGGGGCTATCAAGTCTCTAGAACAGCCCAAATCAAGTAGGGCTCACAGTCAAATATGTGTTCCCCTCCGTGGATTTACTTAAGTCACAGGGGAAAAGAACAGGGCCCCTTGGGATCTCACCTCCTCAGGTGTTGGTGTAGTGACGATCTGCTGCTGGGACTCCTCCACAGCAGGTCAGGCTTGGTTCCCGTTGGTGGAACCAGGTCCTCTTCTGCCTCAGACAGCTCAACGACTCCTCGACAACTCCTCTCTTGGTTCCAAGTTCATGGCCATACTAATCTGTAGTCTGATATTCTTGCTTACTAACTGGGGAGATACCGCCGGGGCATTAGCTGGCTTGTGGCCTCGTTCTAGCACCATCGCTCAGAGGCTGGGACAATCTGCAGCGAAATGGTCCAGTCCCCTACACTGCAGACAGGGGCCTTTCCCTGCACAAGGCTGCACAAGGCTCTCTTGGTCATTATACAGGGGCTCTTGGCGGTCTTCTTCTCCTTTGCCCCCATATCACCTTGTGGCTTGTGCAGCCCGGTCTGATGCTGCATGTGTAGCAACATAACCATCTGTTCCTGGTTCTCGATTTCACACGCCAGTTGGATCCAACCCAGCAGGGTCCTTGGATCATCTTGCACAAGCGCCTTCTCCACCAAGTCCAGGTTCAGCCCAGCCCGAAAAATTCGATCTTGACTCCTTCTGTCCAATCTCTCACCTTGGCCGCATACTGCTAAAACTCAGCTGCATACTCTCTCACTGAATGGTTGTCTTGGAGCATCTTCTTCAGCTCGGTCCAAGCCCTCTCATCCTCCAAAGGATCTTCAAATTGCTTTCTCAAAGCATGAATGAAAGCATCCAAACTCCTCTATTCAGGGGCCCACACCCTATATAAGGTCACACACCACTTGGTGGCTGGTCCGCCCAGATGGGGACCTAGGTAGCTCACCTGACTGGCCTCACTCGGGAACATATGACCCCACTCACAGAAGAACTCGACGGCTTGGACCAAGAAAAAGCCTAGTTCCTCCGGGTCTCCTTCATATTGGGCCTCCAGCTCACAGCACCCTTGGGGCAGGGGAGCAGGTCCTGCTGGCATCCCTTGAGGAACTGGTGGCAGGGCAGGTTCCACCAGCAGACCCAATGGTGAGGCAGGTGTTGCTGGCTCTCCCTGCCTTGGCACTCCACCCAGGGGGCCTTCAGTGCCTCCAGGGTATCCACCGGCACTGGCAGTCCCGGCTGTTCTCATGGGAGGGAGGCCTGTGAGGCTGCTCTCAGCCATCCTTGTGTGAGTCCTGTCAATGCTAATAGGTCACATCTCATTACTTGTGTGATGGAACGGGGCCTTTCCTCCCACTGGTAGACCCCGCTCTGCCTACCCCTCCCTTTCTACCTCTGGCCAGGCACCTGAAGGGGCTGTCTCCCTTCCCTGTCTCTGGGTATTTGCTGCCACCACTGTCCCTGTATGAAGTCCTGGTTAGGCGGGACAGCCTCCTAACTCCCCTCCTCTGCTAGTGGGCCCAAGCGGTTAGGGTACTGTGTGGAACAGAAGCGCTTTCCTCCGTCATCAATTCCAAAACTCATTTATTGAACTGCCAACTATACACAGGTACATAAATAGTGAACGGAAGGACTAATAAAACCTAAACAGAACCCCCTACTCTATCTCCTTCATGCCCTAATGAGATGTTGTGTAGGGCAGGCCCAATCCTTTGATACCTGGGGTTAAACTATATCTACCTCTCCCCTCAGAGCCATCTCCCCCTCAGAGCCATCTCTCCCTCCACCAACTGTCCACTTCCAACTCCCACTGACTCGCTCTCCTTCCAATCACATTCCACTCCAGAACTCACCCCTCCCCTCTGCAACCCATAGAAAGGTAACTCCAGAAACCACAAGGGCATTTCTCCACAACTTGCAGCTCCTCATGGATGGCGGCCAATGGGCTTTCCTCCTCCTCCCTCAACACTGGGTAATGCTCCTCTCCCAGGGACTCTCTGTTAAGAAACAAACTTCCCCAGCAGATATTTCTCCAACGGCTCCTTCTCCATCTCTCCACCTTACGCTCCTCTGCCCCGAATGGGTCCAGTCCCGGGAGGGTAACATTCCCTCAGGGTAGGTAACTGCCTCTTCTCAGTAGCGATTTGGCGTAATGCTCCAATTCTGCTGCCCACCACAGAGACAGTCCACCCTCTATCGGTGCCACTGCACCAAGCTCATGCAGTTCTGCAGGGTCTTTAGGTAGCCCTCCTGGTGGTTCTTGTTCAGAGGGCATTCTGTCTGGTCTCTCAGGAGCTCCCATGTTCAGATCGTCTGCCATTGTGCAGGTGGCCGCTTTTGGGGTCCCAGTTCCAGAGGTACTTAGGGATTCCAGCCAGTGTCAGATCTTGCAAGGTATGCCAAGGCACTTCACTGCAACACTCATTGTGCATGAATTAAAGTTACTTTATTGATGAGTATACCATTATCAAGATATCTGTACAAAGTTATTGGCTGGAATGAGGCTAGTAACTAAAGCTAGGGGAATTACAGTTCAAAACCCCACCCCATAGTGTAGGAAAGTCTGTTCGAGTTTGAGCGCACAAAGTGTGAGAACACAGGAAGGGAAACATAAACATTCCACAGTCTTTAGGTCTTTCAGACAGTTCAGGCAGTCTCTGCTAGACTCCAAGGTCACTCTCCCAAGCTGGCCAGTGACTGTTACTAAAACATCTGCAAGATAAGCAAGCAAGCATTCTCTCCCTGCTCAGGGTACCTTTGCATATACTCAGAGGACTCAGAACACTGGCAATAAAAACAGAACATTACTGCAGCATGAATAAAACACCACCATGACAGATATGCTGGGGCTTATCTGACAGTCTTTCAATACTAAATGTGTATGTGTGTGATGTGAGATTTATTTCCTTTTCCAGTGTTCTCATTATGCTGATCATGAGTCTACTTATTGCACTTATTGGATGCACATTTACTTGCAACTCATACAATATGTTTGGTTGCCATGTACATTCAGCATCAGTGTATGTGAGCACAAACCCTGAAGAATCTAGTGGTTAGTTCATGTATACTGGAGCTGCACACACACAATAAATGTGTGTATTGCCCTGTTCACACAACATGGAGACCACAAGTATTGGGAGAATCTACATGCACTTTATATGTACAGCTGCACTTTCAAGAAGTGTATAAACCTCTAATGAAGAACAATGATGTTCTATTTCAAGGTATCCACTCCTCATGTCTATTGAGCATATGTCCAATAGTGTTGATTCTTGGATTAGAATGTTGCCATTTTGAAAAGTCATGTGACTAGGGGAGGGGGTTTAGTATAAAACTGCCTTATTTGTTTTGCTTCCTTCATAGTGACAGCGGCTCAGGAACACCAAAAACCTCAGATGGAGGCCATTCCTCCCAAGAAATGAAATCAGAAGCCTCCTCAAATCCAAGCTCTCCAGAAATCTGTCCTAACAAAGAGAGGTAACTGGCGAAAAAGGCGTCATACACTGTAGTCTTTCTTGTATTTCTAACATCAGGGAGCAGGAAGAAGCAATTGACCAGCTGTCCAAGAGTTCATGTTTGGATCTCTTTGACTGTGGTTACTTCTATGTGGAGACTCTTTCCCATTGTGCAGTCAGTGCTGCTGCAGAAGTGGAGGCATTCAATGGAGTTTCCACATGGGTGTTTTTTCCGTGCTTTCCTCAGTTATCCCTTTGCACCTGCTATTCCCACCTTCCATTCCACTGAAAGCATTTTTTAAATTGGTAAGAGGCTGGCAATGGCAAACCACCAATGTTAGTCTCTTACCATGAAAATCCCACCAGGGGTCGCCATAAATCAGCTATGACTTGAGGGCATTCTCCACCACAGTTCCAAAGTACAGGTTTTTTTAAAGTTTGCAAAAAGCCGTGGTGTGTGCAGAGATGGCTGGTGCAAGGGAATGATGACAATAAAATGACACCAATGTGCATGGGTGATGCACACTTTCTTGTCCACAGAGCTGGAAACTTGTTTTGACCACAGTCTTTCAGGAAGGATTTTAGCAAAGCAGGTTTGGAAAATAATGTGGAAAAGCAGGGAGAAAGCTGGGAAGTGAACAAAACAATATCATTGTGTGGCTGCTCAAAAAAGACACTTCTGTTTTGCCTACAAATGGGAGCAAAGGTTCTGTGTGGAAGTAACCTGTGTGAGCTGTGTTCCTGAGCCACTTTTCCTTGTAAAACTATGCCTTGAATTTGTACTTCTATCTAGGCAACTACAAATTTTGACAGCGTCACTATATGTTACTCTTTGCTTTTTTAAAACTGTACAAGCGTGGTTTGAAAATATCTAAATTTTCCAGCTTTTGCATGAATTGCTGTTAGATCCACCTGGTCTTCATATGTGGCCATTATGATCCAGGCAAATTCAGATTTTGAACCAAGAAATGGATCACTGCAGCCTCACCTAAATTTTAGTCTTCCTGTGTGAACAATATGAGCAAGATAAATTTATATTTCAAGCCAAGCAGTTGGAGATGTCAGCTCTACAAAAAAAACCTCTGAGTGCCTCAACCAAAGGGGTTTGTGGCTTGCAGCTGGATGGCCCTGGACTTTATTTGTTCTGTTTTCATTTAACCTCTAGGCCCTTTATCAAGCTCAAAGAGAACGGAAGGTCAAACATCTCTCGTTCATCCTCCAGCACCAGCAGTTTCAGCAGCACTGCAGGGGAGAGTGAAGCAATGGAGGAATACGAAAGTCTGGTAGTGCACTGTTCTCTTTCCTAATCCTTCTTGGTCTCAGGGGTGGCTGTAAGCTATAGGGGAGCATGTGAGAATATTACAAAGGTCAAAAGGCAGATACTGTGTTTACCCAAAAAGAAGTTGAGGGTTTTTTTTTCTAAGTGTGCTGTGAAGAAAGTTACAAGTAAGTACAAGTAAGTTACAAGTAAGTTACAATATGCACAACCATTAAAAAGTTTGTGTATAAGATTTTTAGGGGGGTCATCTTTCTCATGGACAATGTTGTTTATTTCCTTCATTTTCTCCCAGCTTACCACATAATTCTTGTCTCTTCCATTTTATCCTTACAATGAATCCTGTGAGGTAGGTGAGTGTGTGACTGGCCCAAGGTCCCCCAACAAGCTTCCATGGCAGAGGGGGGATTTGAACCTGGGTCACCCAGATCCTGGTCTGATGCTCTAACCCACCACTGCACCAAACTGGCTGTCATGGTAGCGGCTTCCTCTATTTCTGTATTGCCAGTATGGCATCATTTTGACACACACACACACACACACTGCTATTTTATCACTGAGTTCCAGTCAAGCTCTCCACATTATTCTCCTTCTTATTTGTACCCTTGGCTTTCATTGATTGTACAGAATAAACCACAGGGATCCATTCAAATACCAGATCCAGTGCTCAAAATATGGGGAGAAAGACTGAGAGACCCTTAATGAAATCTACAAGTCTGTAGTCTGTCTGTGGCTTTTCTTAAAACAGCAGTTTGGGGGTGGGGTGGGAGGCTCCCTGGAATTTGAGGACTGAAAACAAAAATATTCGATGGATATCCAGCAGAATTTTTTTCCCTCCCATGTGGCAGTGAAAGAGGGATGTCCCTTCTAAGAAGAGAAGAACATCAGAAGAGCCCAGCTGGCTGAGACCAGTGGCCGATCTGGTCCTGCAACCTGTTTCGCAAAGTGCCCGGCCAGTTTCTCTGGAGGGCCAGCAAAGACAGCACAGAGGCCAGGCTTTCTGTCATGTCTGCCCCCCCCCAGCCCTCCCATTGCTCTCTGTACTGAGCCATTTACTCTGTGTCTTGACCAATGTGCATCTGTTTAACTTTTGCTTCTACAGCTTCCGTTTCTTCAGGGTCTGGGAACGCGGCTGGCTTATCTTGAGTTGGAGGCTCACCGCTCTGGCCTTGAGATGGAGAAGCGGAGAGGAACTCTGTTTGGCCGCTGCCCCAGGGGAACAGGGCAACCCAGCATTCTGGAGTCATGCCTGACTTCTATCCCTGAGACTGATCTGGGGGGGTGCCCTTGGGGGATTATTTGTGTGGAACATTTCATCACCCCTCTGAGGAGGGTGGGGCTAGCATAACCACCGATGTACAAGGGTTATGGTGGTATGATGAATCAGGACACTATGGGATTCCTCCTACCCGACATGAGAGTGCTTCACCCTGGGGCTTGGAGGCCCCTCCGGATTTCCCTCCAGATGCTGGGATGGCGTCGCATAAGGATTACCAGAGGTGGAAAAGCATCTGCCAGAGGAGTTTATTCCTGGCTCGGTGTGAGGGGGAGATTGTTTGGATGACCTCACTGAACAGATCCAGGTGATGAAGTGTGACCTGTTGGCATTAACAGGGCATAGTAGGGGCTGGATGAGAGGTGTGGCAAATGCCCCATGTACCCTAGCCACCAAGAATTTACCAGTGACGGGAGACCCTGGATTATCCCCAGGTGAGGTGGGAATGCACGGGACGGGAGTTGCGACTCAACTAAGTAACCAGAATCAGGGCCAGTTATCACCCATGATACAATGGGAAGCAGCACAAACGGTGTTGCCGGATGTACAATTTCAGGGGATCACGGGACACACCCCTGGACTAGTGGACTGTGCTGGAGAGGACAACCTAAGCTCCTGGGGATCAAGTGATTACCAAGACGTGGCCAGCCCAGGAATCCCAAGTGGGGGCCAGACCTCGCAAGACTGCAGACATTTGACAAACTTTCCCCGTGAGGAATTAGCCCATGTTTGCAAGTTACAGCACGAATGGGAAAGGAATATCCTCCAGTATTCTCAAAGGCCATCAGGCTCACTGGAGGCCTCAGTGATGGGGCAGAGTGACTGGAGAAGAGGAAAATAATTACCAAACACTTCAGGCTCAAGTGGCTTGGATGCGAGGGGAGCTGGCGCAGGCGGCCCATCTAATAGACAAAATGATGAGTTGACCAGCAAGGCTGGGGGTCCCAGAGGAGCCGGAGAGGGCTCAGCAGATGGGGCAGGATTCAGTAAATGTTGAGAGACCCACGCTTGGAGAAGGGCCTGTGTTGATTCCCCCTGAGCATTTTTCAAAGTCGTTTGTGAGTGTTCCACCTAACCAACCTTGGATGGGTTTTCCAACGGCTATGGGGAGGAGGAGAATGTCCCAACCGTGTCAACCATGGAAAACTCCTATGATCAGTCCTGTAGGAACCGGAGTGCAATTGGGTCAATTACCAACAAGACCTCCTAGAGTATCGGGACGGTTACCAGGGTACACGCCTGTCATCGCCCCAGGGCCCCGGAAAGGCAAATGAGGTACTCCCATCCAGGAGGCCCGAGAGTTCCAGCACCAGCCTTTCACCCTCAGCATGATGGAATGCCATGGGATGCACCAAGAGGTTATGCCAATGGAAATCAGCAGCTACCCATCCAGGGACCGGGTTGGGCTCACAACCTGCCCCTTAGAGGGGCCCTCGTTTATCAGCCAGTGGAGTACCAGGAACCAAAAGCTCCCACAGCGGGACTGCCACAGGGATGGATCAAGCTAGAAGCCATGTTCGATGGAGACCCAAGAAACCTGGGATTTTTTATAGTGCAAGCTATGGAGTTCTTCAATGATTGGGGACATTTGTTTCCATCAGAACACTGTCGGGTAAATCATTTAGGAGCCCGGCTGGGAGGAGCGGCAGCGGAATGGTATGTAACATTGCACGCCATGGGAGCGCTTGAGCTATATAACTTAAATGCTTTTGTATATGTGCTAAGAGCTCAGTTTGAAGACCTGTTGGAAGGGGAAAGGGCGAGAACTAAGCTCAGGGCCATCCAGAAGGGAACCAGGCCCGTGAGAGAATATGCCGCCGAATTCCAGCAATTAGCCACTAAGTGTCCGGACTATCATGAGGAAGTCAAAACTGAGTTATTCCAGAATGGAATGAATACCGACCTGTTAGACTGGTCACTGATGCAGGACAACCCACCAACTTTATTGGGATCCAACTGGCGTGTGAGGTCAAAAACAGAACGCAAGTAGTGAAACTGGTGAAAATGCAGAAACTTGCGGGGGCGAGGAGGCCATCTCCTGCTTTAGGCAGGGGACGAGTGCAGCTGGGGCCATGGGCCCTAGTCCCAGAAACTGGGAGGGATTTAAGAAAGCTAAGATAGAGGCAAGGACTATGCCTACAGTGTGGGTGTGTTGGACATTTTGCCACACAATGCCCCCTGAGGCAACCGCAGGAGGGGAGAGGCCTGAAGGTACAGAATGCCACCCCAGCCCCTAAACTGCCGCACTGGAAGTTGCCTCCGAAGTGTGCGTGATGAGAAACTGGCTTGGAAGCGGAGGAGAATCCCAGGGAAAGGGAGGAACCCGCTGCCGAGGAGGAATTGTCCCCACCGCCGGGAAATGGGACAGATCTGCCATGAAAGGGTCTTGACGGCAGGTCACTAAAGAGCCTACCCCACCAAAGGTGAAGGAAAGAGGGGCCATACTATTTATGCCAGTGATGTTAGTGAATCCAAAAAGAGGAACCCATTTGCGGGTGCAAGCTCTAATAGATTCCAGATGCTCCCACGATTTAATATCACCAGCCTTGGTTAATGGTATAGGCTTGGAAACAGTAGAACTGAAAGACCCTATAGTGTTCAAGCAACTGGCACAGCCTGCTCCCACTTGGGGGGGGCATTTCATGGCCTCCCCAAGTAGGTGCTCTTTTCTCTACTACTTACAGCTGGGGGAAGCTTGTCTTGCCAGGGGTGGCATTTGCATGCAAAATGCCCCCCAACCCTCAGGGGCCCTTCTCCCACCTCTACTCCCACCCCCCACCAAGGCTCAGCCTGCTCCCACTTGGGGGGGGCATTTCTTGGCCTCCCCAAGTAGGTGCTCTCAGCCCCCAAAGTCCACCTCCTACAGCCCCACACAAACCCAATTCCCCCCCAGCTGCCACACACAGACCGAAATCCCCACATTAGCCCCTCACAGACCCAAATCCACCCCCAGCAGCCCCACACCCATAACCCCAGGAACAGGCTGGCAAAGGCCAGCCCTCTCCCTTTGTTCCCTATGCTGGGAACTTCTAAACTCTCTTTCCCTGGGCAATTCTGCACAGCCCAGGAGTGCCACAATGGTGGGCACACTTCTGAGTGCCAGCTGGTCCCTGTGAAAGAGCACCTGAACCACAGACACCCTCCCTCAAATTCCCCCACCACCTACAGAGATGGCTGGCCAGCCAGTCCCATTGTTCCCTATGATGGGAACCAACTGCACAACAAAGAATAAAACATGAACAACACAAAATAAAGTTTTTTAAAAATTATTTTCTCCCTTTCAAAGTACAAGTAGGCAAAGCATTATGACACATTACACCAGCAGTCCCCCACACAGAAAAATAACACAACTCACTTAGCATCAGAGAATCACAAAAGCACAATTCCTGTCAAAAACACTTTATTTCTTGAACAGCTTTAGGTTACACAGCAGGGGGGCACACCAAAGGGCATGGCAGCAGTATCTTACACAAAAATAACACAACTCACTTCACATCAGAGAATCACCCAAACACAATTGCTGTCAAAAACGGTGAAGTGGGTTGTATTATTTTGTGTAGTAAAATGAGGCCTAAAGTGAGGCCTCCAGAACTGCACACAATACTCCAGGTGTGGCCTGACCAAGGCAGTATAGAGAGGGGCTATGACCTCCTGCAATTTCGACACTATGGCCCCTTTGATACAACCCAGGATTGAATTGGCCTTTTTTGCCTCCGCATCACACTGACTGCTCATATTTAGTTTACAGTCCACTCTTACCCCAAGATCTCTTTCACATATAGTACTGCCCGTGTTAGCTTCAACTAAACCAATATTAATATGCGAGAGAGGGATCTTGGACTGAACAGACTTTCCCCAAATGAAAAGAACAAGGATACAACACAGCCAGGACATAAATTTAGTAATTTTATTCAAATCAACTTGTATAGGTTACACCATTACAGGAAACTTAAAAATCATGGTACAGAACCTGACAAGCTAAAGACAGCATAACTAAAAAATACTAGCAATGCAATAAGGCATAATGAATTATCTTACCAATCCTGGAGATGTCCCAAGAGGTCTGTGTTGATGAGAAGGGGGGGGGGGAGAGCTTCACCAGATCTGAAAAGGAATGGAGAGGCAGGAAGGGAAGTAACTCCTTCCTTCTCTCTTTCTTATTTTTCCATCATCTTTACTGCTCATTTTATATGATTTTGGAATGGCATCTCCCCACCTTTCCACCAATAGGCTTCCTCATAGTCATCTCTGTCAGGGAAATCACCTAAAAATCGTAATGTGTGCAAAATGATCAGGTCACTTTGATTCCTCAATATTTACTATCATTGCTCAAATTAATGACAACATGCGTCAACAGAAAGCCCCTAGATTTTAGCCCATTATTGCCACGTAGCTGTCCAAAGGTTCATTTAGACTCCATTTTGTTCAGTATATCCTGAGTTCCTTATAACTATGTGATTGGAGCTATATATGATGATATATGCATAATGATTGCTAAGTTATTCCATGTAAAATTGTAATAAGATCAATTGAACCGTGAATATACGAATATATATGCATGTACTATGTATTTTCCAGGAGAAATAGTCATGTGGTCACTGTTAGTAAGATGACAATGTCAAGACAGCATTCTAAATGACAGGAAGAGATTTTGATTAGCTTTACAAAGAGGCAAACAGATGGATTTTTCTCCAGAGAGATCAGAAAAGGAACTTTAATTTTCTGATTTCTACTCAATTCTCTCTGTTATTCAATCCCTCTCATCCATGAGCATGTATATGTCTTTTCCCTTCAAAAAGTAAGTGGATAAGTGTATAATAGGGGTGTGCAAAGGCACCTCAATTCGGCTTTCCCGATTCGGGCACAACAAAGAATAAAACATGAACAACACAAAATACAGTTTTTAAAAAATTATTTTCTCCCTTTCAAAGTACAAGTAGGCAAAGCATTATGACACATTACACCAGCAGTCCCCCACACAGAAAAATTAACACAACTCACTTAACATCAGAGAATCACAAAAACACAATTCCTGTCAAAAACACTTTATTTCTTGAACAGCTTTAGGTTACACAGCAGGGGGGGGCACACCAAAGGGCATTCCAGCATTCCACCTCACAAAAATAACACAACTCACTTAACATCAGAGAATCACAAAAACACAATTCCTGTCAAAAACACTTTATTTTTTGAACAGCTTTAGGTTACACAGCAGGGGGGCACACCAAAGGGCATGGCAGCAGTATCATACACAAAAATAACACAACTCACTTCACATTAAAGAATCACCCCAAAAATTGCTGTCAAAAGCACTTTATTTCTTTAACTGCTTTAGGTTACACAGTAGGAAGGCACAACAGGGCATGAAAGCAGTGTACTACACAAAAATAACAACGCACTTCACATCAGAGAATCACCCAAACACAATTGCTGTCAAAAACGGTAAAGTGGGTTGTATTATTTTGTGTAGTACACTGCTATCATGCCCTGTTATGCCCTCCTACTGTGTAACCTAAAGCAGTTAAAGAAATAAAGTGTTTTTGACAGGAATTGTGCTTTTGTGATTCTCTGATGTTAAGTGAGTTGTGTTAATTTTTCTGTGTGGGGGACTGCTGGTGTAATGTGTCATAATGCTTTGCCTACTTGTACTTTGAAAGGGAGAAAATAATTTTTTAAAAACTGTATTTTGTGTTGTTCGTGTTTTATTCTTTGTTGTGCAGTAGGTTCCCACCATACGGAACAATGGGGAGGCTGGCCAGCCATCTCTGTAGGTGGTGGGGGTGTCAGGGGGTGGTTGTCTGTGTGTCAGGTCAGGTGCTCTTTCCCAGGGACAAGTTGGCACTCAGAAGTTTGCACACCATTGTGGCACCCCTGGGCTGTGCGGAATTGCCCTGGGGAAGAGAGTTTAGAAGTTCCCAACATAGGGAACAAAGGGGGAGGGCTGGCCAGCCTGTGGGTCTGTCTGTCTGTCTGTCTGTCTGTCTGTCTGTCTGTCTCTGTCTGTTTGTCTGTTCCTGGGGTTATGGGTGTGGGGCTGCTGGGGGTGGATTTAGGTCTGTGAGGGGCTAATGTGGGGATTTGGGTCTGTGTGTGGCAGCTGGGGGGAATTGGGTTTGTGTGGGGCTGTAGGGGGTGGACTTTGGGGGCTGAGAGCACCTACTTGGGGAGGCCATGAAATGCCCCCCTAAGTGGGAGCTGGCTGAGCCTTGGTGGGGGTGGGAGGAAAGGTGGGAGAAGGGCCCCTGAGGGTTGGGGGGCATTTTGCATGCAAAATGCCACCCCTGCCAAGACAAGCCTCCCCCAGCTGTAAGTAGTAGAGAAAAGAGCACCTACTTAGGGAGGCCATGAAATTCCCCCCCAAGTGGGAGCAGGCTGAGCCTTGGTGGGGGTGGGAGGAAAAGTGGGAGAAGGGCCCCTGAGGGTTGGGGGGCATTTTGCATGCAAAATGCCACCCCTGGCAAAGGAAGCCTGCCTCTTCATTTTTTCCCCAATAATGGAGATCAGCAGCAGCAAGCACAAAATAGGAGATTAGCAGCAGCAACCTAAAGCTATGCCCTTTTATAGGCGAGGATAGGGGGACCTGGTTTGGGGGGGCCATAACATAACTCCCCAAAGTCCAATATGTCTGAAACTTGGGGGGTTGTTAGAGGGGAGTTAGAGGAAGGCTCCCACCAATTTTGCCTTGATTCGGTGGGAAAATGCCTCCCCCAGGCGTCAGAGAAGTCTGGGGGAGGCTTTTTCCCATTGAAAAAGCTTTCCCGAATCACCCCGAATCGCCCCGAATCGATTCGGGGCATGCCAATTCAGGATTCCCGAATCGATTCGGGATTCCCCTAATCAATTCGGGATTCCCCGAATCACCCCGAATCAGGGTGATTCAGGATTTTTTCGGGATTCGGATTCCCAAACTGCACACCCCTAGTGTAGAAATTACTGCATTTTAACGTCTTGAATCTTAAGAACCAGAAAAGGAAAAAAGGTTTTAAACTACCTCACCAGCCCCCCTTCGCTAGCTTTTTGTGACATATTTGGATAGTTACCGAATTTTGGACAGTTATCAAATCACTGACCCTCTTCCCATTGTTGATTTTGTCTCTGTCCACAAGCTATAGCAAACAGGCCATTAGCAAACAGTGTGTTGTTTTCCCGACCAAAGGAAATAGCATTCTGGATCTTTCAGAATGAGACACCATCTGTGTCTAAAATATGATCTTCTGTTAAAATGGTGTTTTCCATACTTAAAATGAATTCCAGGATTGATTGATAGGTTGGCTCCACCGTACAGGAATACAACACCCAGAAGTGTATCCCCCATCCAGTGTTTGTTCTTCCCATTTTTGTGACCCAGATGTAAAACTGTGCACTTATCTATGTTGAATTGCATCCTATTCACAGCTGCCCACTTCTCCAGAGTATTCAAGTCTTGTTGGATTTTAATTCTATCTTCTTGGGTGTTTGCTACGCCTCCCAATTTGGTATCATCAGCAAATTTAATGAGCAGCTCTTCCACTCCTTCATCCAGATCATCGATAAAAATATTGAAAAGTACTGGGCCCAAAACCAAGCCCTGCGGCACCCCACTGGACACCTCCCTCCAATTTGATGAAATGCCATTGACCATCACTCTTTGGGTGCAGTCCTCTAACCAGTTCCCTATACACCAAACTGTCCTATAATCCAGTCCACAGTCTTCCAGTTTGCCCATCAGAATGTCATGGGGGACCTTATCAAAGGCTTTACTGAAATCCAGATAAAACATGTCAACAGAGTTCCCCCAATCCAGTAAGCTGGTCACGCAATCAGAGAAGGAAACCAGGTTGGTCTGGCAAGATCTGTTAGGGACAAAACCATGCTGACTTCCCCGGATCACTGAGCGGTCCTTCAGATGCTTACAGATTGATCCCTTTAAAATCTTCCCAGCAACAGAAGTCAGACTGACCGGCCTGAAGTTTCCCAGGTCATCCTTCTATGCTTTCTTAAAGATTGGGATAACATTTGCTCTTCTCCAATCTTGTGGCACATCCCCAGTCCTCCAGGAGGCCTTGAAGATGATGGACAGGGGTTCTGCAAGTTCTCTGGAAAGTTCTTTCAGCACTCTTGGGTGCACCCCATCCAGCCCAGGGGATTTATATTCATCCAGTGCAGCCAGATGCCTCTCTACTACCTCTCTGTCAATGTCAATTAGCCACTTGGGTGTCCTGTCACATTTTCTACTATCTCTAGATGTGCCTGAGTTCTTCAGGGAGAAAACAGAGGCAAAAAAGTCATTAAGCCTGTCTGCTTTTTCTCTGTCCTGCATCAGAGTTTTCCCACCTACTCCCAACAGCGGTCCAGTTGCCTCTTTTACCTTGCGTTTGCTTCTCACATATCTGTATAAGTTTTTCTTATTGTAGGGAGCCCTCCTGGCCAGACCCAGCTCTTACTGAGCTTTGGCCTCTCTGATGGCTGATCTGCAGTACCTAGTAACCCTCATATACTCCTCTTTAGAGGTCTGTCCTTCTCTCCATTTCCTGAACATTTCCTTTTTCTCCCTTAGCTTATTCTGGAGCTCTCTGTACATCCACATCAGTTTCTTGGAGCCCTTACCATGTTTCCATCTTGCTGGGACAGAAAGGGCTTGAGCTTGCAAAAGCTCATGTTTGAGAAGAGCCCACCCTTCACTCGCTCCTTTCCCTTCCAGTGTTGGCTACAGCCTTTTCGGCTAAACGAGCATCAATATGCGAGAGAGGGATCTTGCGTATTTTGCATTGAAAGAATTTCCCCAAATGAAGAGAGAGCAAAAGATGCAACACAAGCCAGGTCATAAATTTGGTAGATTTTTTCAGATCAACTTGCATAGGTTACAGAGAAACTTTCAGAAATCATGTTGCAAGATTCTAGCAAGCCAAATTGTAACATAGTATAGAAACAAAGGCAACATAAGAATACAATGAAGCAAGAATACAATGAAGTTATCTTACCAATCCTGAAGAGGCCTCGAGAGGTCTGTATTGGTGAGGAGAGAGAGAGAGCTTCACCTTGCTTCTGGGTCCTGAAAAGGAAAGGGAGAGACAGGAAGGAAAGTGTATTCCTTCCTTCTCTCTTCTCATTGATTCTGCCATTTTCAAAGCTCGTTTTTATGTGTTTCTTTGAATAGTTTCTCCCCTCTCTTCCACTAATAAGATCTCTCAGAGTCATCTCTGGCAAAGAAACCACCTAAAAATCATAAAGTCTGCAAAACAGCTGGGTCACCTCAACTCCTCAGTATTTACCATCATTGCTCAAATTATGACAACATGCATCAACAAAAAACCACTGGGTTATTCTGACCCATTCCAACCATTTCATTATACCACATAATTGTTCAAAGGTTCATTTAGACTCCATTTTGTTTGGTTCAGTATATCCTAAGTTCCTTATAACTATGTGATTATAACTATATATGATGTGTGATTACTAAGTTATCCTGTATGAATTGTTCCTGATAGTCTATGTGAATATATGCATTATGTATTGTTTAGCAGAAGCAATCATATAGTGTATTGTCAGCAAAATGATGGTGTATAACATCACTCGAACCAGGCCTAGTTGTTTCTAGATAGACAGGAACTTCAGTGTTGTTTTTCAGAGAGAGGCAGATGGTTTTTTCCTCAGAGGGAGAGAGGGAGAATGGAGCTTTAGCTTATGTTCGGTTCAACTATTTCCTCTTAACTGCAAGTGTGTATGCAAGTCTTTCGTTATAAGGAACAGGCGGTTTTGGTGCAGCCATTACTGGTTTTAATGGTTTGAATCTTAAGAGTTAACAGAAAAACTTTCCTTTTAAATTGCGGCTTGATTTCTCTCAGCCCCTCCTTCCTCTAGCTGTTGTAATTATCTCCAAGCATTTGGATAGTTGTCAGGACACTTGACCTTTCAAATTATTTGCTTACTACTGTCCCCAGACTATAAGCAAACAGCACACTATCTGTTTTTTGACCAAAGGGCACAGCATTCTGAATCAATGGAAAGTAACAAAACAGATTGAGGTTCAGCTCTTTATTCCATGGCGTTTGTAGACCAAAAATGGCTTCGGCATGGTCAGGCCTTACACAGGTAGGCAACATCTCCCCCTCTTCATGAGAATGCTGGTGAGTATAACTCATCCTGCTTCTCATGAACGTTCCACAAACAGACCAACCCGTTATCTAGGGTTGCGTTATCTAGGACTCCAGGGTCTTGAGGTCATGGTTCCTGAAATAAAGGCTCTAACCTGTTCCAAAATTCCTGAAGCTGCCTCAGTTTCCATTTGATCCAAATGACTATTGCCACCAGGAAAAGGAACAAGAATAGTTGACAGAGAAGCAAAGCAATGATTGGGTCTGTCACGAACTTTAAAAAGCCTGCAGCGGTTGGACTGAGAACATCAAAAAATATGGACCACAAAGATTCTCCTCCCAAGGCAGCTATTCTTTCTGCCACGCTTAAGATTCTAGTACTATCGTGCTGCACTTTCACTGCTACACTGTCACCTGTTTGCTTAACATGTTGTAAGTGTCTTTGTAAATCTGGGTGTTGTATCAGCTCCCTGAGAATATCCATGTCTATTCCTAGAGTTATAGGTCTTACATCTGCATGCAAATGAGGATTTTGCTTCATCAATTGAGTAGTCCACTGGGGAATATGGTAATGGAAGTCACACCCCCGGATCTGTGTTATTTGGCAAAAGCAGCAGTTTACCTGTGTTGGTACATAAAACAATTGAAATTCATCTACGTGAACCATAGAACAATGTTTTCTTACACAAATGCACCCAGAACCAATATATATCACAGAAGACCCCCATTCAGACAAAATTTCAAAAGTACATCGTTTTGTTCCATTTAGTTTCGGAAAAAAACATTCATCTCGTTGTTGAAAGTTATAAACTTCACAAATGAAACCTAAATTAGCATAATGTACACATCTTTCCATGCCAAGAGTTTCCCATCTACCCTGTTTCATATAGGCCCAAGAATGATGATCTGTAGCATACATGACTAAACCCTCAGACATTTGAATACCTAGAGGTATGATGGGGTATACATCATAATGTTCAGTTTGATATACGGTGAGAACAAATGCTATTACCTTAGATTGAAGAGGGTCATATGAAAAGTTTACCAATTTCCACCAGTCAGCCAAATCCCGTTCCCCTTGAGTTACATTATTCCAAAGTAAAGATTTGATTTCCGTAGGCAAATTTCCCAATAACCTTTCTTGAATTATTTGCATGACTACCATTGGAGTAAGGTCTTGAGCCTGAGTACAGGCTAAAGCCAATGCGCTGCTTATTTGTAATGATGCCAGTCCTTGTACAACAGCTTCTTCATCTTTTTGTTCCACTTGTTGCAAAAAGGGTAGGATGCTTGCTATCATCTTTTGTCCCGCTCCTAATTGAGCTAATGCTGAAGCTATCAGCGTTCCCATTTTCCGAATGTCTGCAGTAGTGTAGCTAATCTTATTAGCTAGCACTTCCACACTCATTGCATTCAATGCCCCTGTAGCTAACCCTGATGCCCCCGGTATGGTATCCAACTCCCTGGCAAAGCGAGTCTTTGCCAGTTGAGCTGTGTACCACAAATCTACCCCGTTTTTGATAAACACCAGCTTCTGCAGGAACAGATTGGAATTGTCGATGGCACTGGTATCAGAAAGTTATGAGCAGTTGTTGACGGTTACATTGGCTGCCATCTAACGTCTTGACCTATTGGGGAGGACCCCATTCCCCAATATCGGTAGTATCTAACTCCCATTTTGTTTGCTGACGGGTTCCATTTATAATAAATTCTTCACCGGATGAATAGTATACTGTTGAGATATTGCCATTTTTCTGCCATCTGGGTCCCATTGAACCCCGTAAGCGTAGAAATAGGAATGTAGCCTGCAGCCATAAATGCAAATCTGCCAATGAATTTGTGTCTTCTGGCTCAACTCCATTCCACATGCAGATACTGTGAACATACCCTGGTATGTCTCTCAACATGTGCATATGTATGTGCCAGTTTCTCCCCATAATAGTCACACATGATCCAATTAACTCCTCCTCTGTTAATTTACAGTCCATAACATCATCATCTCCTTGAGCCATCATCCAGACAACATTTCCTTCCATGGGATCCCATTGTACCAAGCTCCTGTCACACCAAGCCAATCTGTCAGGACATAATGCAGCTGTTCCTGTCAGAGTGCAAAGCTCAACTTCTGGTTTTGGAAAGGGAAATCCTTCCCCTCCTCTTGGTTCATCAATTGGGGAAACTATTGGTGGTCCCACTGGGGGTCTTTCTCCTGGTTCGACTTCCCCATCTGGCTGCAGGTGTGTTTCTGAACTCTCCCCCAAATCCTGGGTCTCTTCAACCATCTTCTCCTCTTGTGGTGGCTGTGGTATCGGAGTTGGAGCTATTCTCTTTGGAGGTGGTATTGCATTAGGTGTTGGTGGTCAAAGAATTGCTCTGCCTATACATTGTTCTATAGCTTCTCCATCTCCTATTAACTTTGCCACACAAGCCCCCCTCTCTGAACATTGGGCTTGTGATTCCCTTCTAGGCCAGACACAAACATATGAATCATTCAAATTGTGTGCTTCAAGAAGGATGTCCATAAATATCAATCCAGAAGTCCCTGTATGTATGTATGGTCACCCCTCATATGGACATCATTTTCCTGTCTCACTCACCAGTATTACTCGAGGTCTGGTGGGTATCCAGAAAATCTGATATCTTTTACAGGCTTCTGTGAACAAACCCGACCCACACAGAGCATCCAAAATTGGATGGACACCTTTCTGGTTGTCCTTTTTGCACTGTCTGACACCTTAGTTACCAATTCATGAGTGTTTTGTAGCATTTGGAGCATGGGTAGAGTCTGTGGGTTGTCCCCAGGATCCGATCTTTCCAGAGGTATCTCTTTCTGTATCCATTTAAGTATCTCTTCCCTGGAAGCCTCTTTCCCACATGTCACCAAATTTGTTTCCCATGCACACATTTCCCCTCCTGTCTGTACTCCCAATAAATAGGGTCCAGCCAGACCCCCATCTAGAAAAACATGAAACATTTTAGTTGTGGATATGCGTATGTGACATCTTACGTTTCCATATTGCATTAAAAGTGTGAACGTGCCATCATGGAGAAGAATGATTCTCATGTCCAGGTTTGACATGGATGGCTGTGGACAGTGAAACCCATGAATTGGTATTCCCTCTGTTACTTCATGAACTGTAGCCATATCCCATAAACAGTTCCATCCTCTTGGAAGTTCAGCTTGGGGTGATGTTACTCCCCAACCTGTACTTACAGAAGTGGGTGGTCCTGCAAATGCAGCTACAGAATTCCTTAATGGGCTTCCTCCCAGGGGAATGTCTGGATTTGAAGCAAGGGGTGCCTCTTCCCCCTCTGGGTCACATGTCAGTAGGGAGATTTCCCACTCACATGCTCTTTCCTCCCACAAAACTGCCCCCATCAGGACTGGATCTTGATCTTTGGTTCCCACAAACACATGTTCCAACTCTCCCACTGGAAGAGATATCTGGAAATTGTTGGGTCCTTGTTGAATTTGAATGGAACTGTCAGACTACGGAATCCCAGTTATCTAGAGTTCGTCTCCCCCTTCTGCAAGAAGCACAAAGTCTCTTGATTCCTAAAGGTTTGTTGAAAGACCATGCTCAGGATACAAGTGTCCATATTCCAAGGATTAGGAGAGCCTTGGCTGAATGGAAGCTTTGTTGAGAATGACACATAAAAGGAAAGTAACAACACGTCAAACACCCACTCCCAGCCTCCCCCCTTAGTCCTGTCTAGAAGGCCTGGGAAGGCGAGGACGTCAAGGTCGACCGGAACGGGCTGATAAGAACTCTTTGCTCCCATAGATATATGCAGCCTGGGCAGCACCTGGGCCTGGAGGGAGAAAACTAAACAACTACAGATTATAGCATGTAAAAATGGTGTAGCTCTGGTTAGGGAACTGACAAGTGAACTGAAACTCTGACATTCTGCCCCCCTTAAGACCCCTCCCCTCACCCTTCTGCTCCTGCTTTCTCTGGGTATTTCTTATGGAACTTAGCAATCAGTCTAGGAGCATTTACATGAGAAGCCTCCACCCACTCATGAAACCCCTCCTCAAAGTCCTTCCAGCTGACCAGGTAAAAGAGCTTGTTGTGCCTGCGTTTGGAATCCAAGATCTCTTCGATTTTGTAGTGGATTTGATTGTCTATCATTGTTGGGTGTGGCACCAATTTGCTGGGATGCCACTCATCTGGGGGAGGTGCTTTCTTGAGCAGGCTGATGTGGAAAGTTGGGTGGACCTGGCATAGGTTTTTTGGTAACTCCAGTTCTACAGTCACATTATTGATTACCTTCTTTATGGGAAAGGGTCCCAAGTATTTCAGGCCCAACTTTTTACTAGGTTGTTCCATTCTGAAGTTTTTGGTGGAGACATACACTTTATCTCCGGGGTGTAATTCCCACTGTGCCACACAATGGCGATCTGCATACTTTTTGTAGTCAGCTTTGGCTTTATTTAAGGTTTTTTGGATTTCCGTCCACTGTTTTGCTAGGGCGGTCCACCATTCGCCCAAGTCCCCCATGTGTTTGGTTTGAGGCTGCATCTCAAAGGGGAATGCTACCCCCTCATAGCCATGGACAATTTTAAAGGGAGTCTCTCCTGTCGAGCTGTGAACTGCATTGTTGTATGCGTACTCGACCAGATGCAAGATCTGAGTCCAATTATCCTGCTGGAAATTAATATAGCATTGGAGGAATTGTTCCAAGACTTGATTAGTTCTCTTGGACTGTCCATCGCTCTCGGGATGATGGGCGGAGCTTATTCCCTGTTCAATGCCCGCCACTTGTAAAAGCTCCCGCCAGAAGTTGGCAACGAATTGAACTCCCTGGTCCGAAATCACCTTGGAAGGAAAAGAAAGCAGTCTGACAATGTGTTTCATGAACAAACTGGCCAACTTTTTAGCGGAAGAAACACTGGAGCATGGGATGAAGTGGGCTTGTTTGGAGAATAGATCCACCACTACTAAAATACAAGTGCAACCCTTAGATGGGGGAAGATCAGTAATAAAGTCCATGGAAACCACTTCCCAGGGTCTGTTGGGGGTTTCCAAAGGTTGTAATAGTCCCGGGGGCTTCCCCCTCCTGGGTTTCGCCATAACACACGTAGGGCAGGAAGCCACATATTGAGACACATCCCTTTGGATACTGGGCCACCAAAACTGTATTTGTATTAAATGCAAGGTTTTCAGGTATCCGAAATGGCCGGCGGCCCGGGCATCGTGACATTGTTGAAGCACCACCCGTCTTAAACTAGCAGGGATGTACAGTCTGTTTCCTTTAAACTACTCTCCAGCCACCATTTGTGTCATTTTTCCTGTGGGCGCTTGCTCCCCCTCCTTCTCCACTTCGCTTTTCACTTTAGCTCTCCACCCCTTTTGGCTATCTGACTGCTTGGTTGCTTGGCTACAAGTAGTAACCACTCCCACCAATTGGGTGGGGGAAAACACCGTGTCAATAATCTCCTTTTTGCTCTGGTGTTGGGGCATGAGTGAGAGGGCATCTGCCAGGAAATTAGACTTGCCCGGTAAAAAGTTCAACGTGAAATTGAATTTAGAAAAGAATTCCGCCCAACGGAGCTGTTTAGCATTAAGGCGCCGTGGCGTTCTGAGCACTTCTAAGTTTTTATGATCAGTCCAGACCTGAAATGGATGACGCGCTCCCTCCAACCAATGGCACCAGGAGTCAAGAGCAATTTTGACAGCAAATACTTCCTTCTTCCACACACTCCAATTCTGTTCTGCTTCTGTAAATTTTCTGGACAAATATGACCATCTTCCCCTTTCTACATGAAGACGCCCCCAATGGCCAAGTCACTGGCATCCAATTATACTATGAAGGCTCAGTTCTCATCAGGGTGCTGTAGGACCAGTTCGGTAGTAAACCGATCCTCCAGCTTTTCAAACGCTAGCTGACAGCTTGGGCTCCACCGGAGTTGGGCAGTAGGCTTAGTGGCTTGCTCTCCTTTTAATCCTTTTAATCCTTGCCCCGAAATACGGTAGCCCAAGTAGTCCAATTCCTTTTTGTGAAACTCACATTTGGATAGCTTGATTGGGAGTTTGTGGCGCATCAGGATGGCCAGGACTTTCCGGACTAAGTTTATATGCACCTCTTTGTTTTCTGAATAAATACGCACATCATCTAGATAAACAATGACCCCTTTGTACAAAAATTCATGTAGAACCTCATTTATCATTGACATGTATACCGAAGGGGCCCCAGATAAGCCAAATGGCATGACCAAGTATTCGAATTGACCTAAGGGGGTATTGAACGCGGTTTTCCATTCACCCCCCTCCCTTATTCTGACATGAAAATACGCATCTTTGAGATCCAAATTCGAAAAGATCTTACCCTGCGCCACCACACTCAGCAGGTCTCGGATCAATGGAATCGGATAGGTGTTGGTCATACAGCATTGATGCCTCGAAAATCTGTACAAAGTCTAAGTCCCCCATCCTTTTTCTTCACGAACAACACCGGGGCGGCATGTGGGGAGCTAGCCGGGCGTATGAATCCTCTCTCCAGGTTCTTATCTATGAATTTTCTGAGTTCCTGCCTCTCTGTCAGACTCATGGAATATAACTTTCCTTTGGGGAGCTTTTCTCCTGGGATTAATTCAATAGCACAGTCTGTGTTCCGATGCGGCAGCAGGCTATCCGCCTCCTCCTCACTAAAGGCTTGAGCCATGTCTTGATATTCAGGAGGGATTTGGCTTAGCTCCTCAGTAGTTAACAGGGCGACCTCCGAAACCGTGGGGGCTATTCCACCCCACTCTGCCTTCCAGTGGTGTTTTTGGCAATATTCCCAGTCAAACACGATCATCCCTTTGGCCCAGTTGATGTAGGGGTTATGATCCCATAACCATCTGCTGCCTAAGATGAACGGATATTTGGCGGCTTGGCTTATGACAAACAGACGCAATTCCCAATGTTTGCCCATGCCTGTGGGCACTTGCTCTGTCTCTAGGACAGCTGGGTTCATATTAGAGCCGTCCATTTGCTCAAAGATAATTGGGACTTTTAGTTCATGCATTTCTAGCCCCAGTCCGTTTACTAGCGCCAGTGCTATAATATCTCGGGAGCACCCTGAGTCAATTAATGCTTGAACTTGAATGTGGGTCCCCCTCTTAGGGTTTAATAGCAATATGGGAATGAGCAATATGGCCCCTCTTTCTCTCACCTCCTCCGGGGTGGTTTTCTTCTCGATCTGCCGTTGGGGCCTCCTCACGACAGATCCATTTCGTTTCCCGATGACAGGCTGAGCTCATCGGCCTCCGGGCCCTGGGTTTTGAACTCCATGCATACTTCCTCCACCTCCAAGCCCGTCTCGATGCGCCCTTTTTAGCCATACCCCGGCCCCTATTGGAACATGGGGCCGGAGTGGGATGCGCCGGGGGCGCCAGCGCCTGCACCCAGAGAGGGCATTGGGCTGCAAAATGTCCACTGTTTCCACATTGGAGGCATAGCCCTTGTCTCCACCTCGTCTTGCAGGCTCCTCTTGCTGCGGGAGCGCCCCGTCCTCCCCGCTGACCTGTTGGGGCTCGTCAGGTTCCCGTGGCCTGTTGCTGCTCAACCATTCGAACCACTTGAGTGCGATTCTCCACTTCGCAAGCTAATTGTATCCACCCCAGAAGCATTGGTGGGTCATCTTGCATTAGCGCCCTGTCCAATAACTTGGGGTTCATTCCATTTCGAAACAGTACAATTTTGGTTGCCTCCTCCTGATGTGGGCACTTGGCTGCCAGCTGACGAAACTTTGCCGCATAATCTCTCACTGACTGGGACCCTTGCTGCAAGGTTTGCAGTTCCATGCGGGCCCGCTCCCCTTCTAGAGGGTCCTCATGTTGGGCTCTGAGCACAGCGATAAAGGCTTGTAGACTTCCCAACTCCAGGGCCCCCGTGTAGTAGAGGGTTACATACCATTCTGCTGCTATGCCTTACAGGTGGGCCGCGAGATGCATCACTTGGCTCTCCTCACTGGGGAATAGGTAACCCCATTGATTGAAGAACTGTAGGGGTTGTATGACAAACAACCCTAACTTACGGGGGTCACCATCAAAGGTAGCTTCCAGCTTAACCCATCCCATCGGTAGTTCGCCATCACCGGCTCCCCCCTCATGGATAGGCTGAACAGGTGGCCGTTGCAGTGCAAGACCTCTAGGGGGTATGCCTTGAAGACGCTGTTGAATCGGCACTGGTCTCAGGGGCCTCGGTCTTGGCGGCACTCCTGGAGCACCCGGACATGGCTGAGGTGGAAGTGGGGCGGGGAGTCACATGGGTGGCCCAGCTCCCCCTGGTCCAGGTTGCGGCCTCAGCTGCGGTGGTGGCGCCGGCCCCTGAGGTTGAGGCACGGGTGCCGCAGGGGCAGCAGGTCCAGGACCCACTGGAGCCACTCCTCCGATGGGCACCGTGGGTGCTGGGGGGGCCCCGCTGGAGGGCCTCCAGGCACTGGTCCTTGGGGCGCTGCCCCCCTTTGTGCACCAGTGCTTGTGGGCGTGGTTCCTCCTGACGCAGCGGGGCCAGCAGTTCCCAGCTGCAATGGCAACGGGGGTGGTGGGCCCTGTGCAGGTGGGGCGCCCGGCCTTCCTGTCTAGAAGGCCTGGGAAGGCAAGGACGTCAAGTTCGACCGGAACAGGCTGATAAGAACTCTTCGCTCCCATAGATATATGCGGCCTGGGCAGCACCTGGGCCTGGAGGGAGAAAACTAAACAATTACAGATTATAGCATGTAAAAATGGTGTAGCTCTGGTTAGGGAACTGACAAGTGAACTGACACTCTGACAGGAACATATGCCCCTATGATATTGAAACGTTATGCTCACCTTTCCCTCTGGGTGCTCCCATAACTCCTGTGGTGATCCGTCACAGTTTAGCTTACTCACTTGAATGTAAGGGGTAATTCGCTTCACACTGTCAGGGGTAATTCGCTTCACACTCTCTAGGTTCCAAACACAATTCCATGTATCTGATAATTGAGTCCAACTACTCTAGAAAAGTGTTGGCTGCCTTAATGAAACAAGCTGCCAGTAAAATTGTCTAAGCGTGAGTTCCACAAAGAGGAGCTGGATTTCTTGGGGTACTGGGTCTCACACAAAGGGCTGAAAATGGATCCGGCAAAAATCCAAGCAGTAATGGGGTGGGAGGCTCCCCAAACGAGAAGGCAGTTAAAGGCCTTTTTAGGAGTTGCTAATTTTTATTGGCCCTTCATCAAGAACTTTGCGCAAATTGCCCTTCCCTTAACAGACTTGTTGAAAATGAAAGGGAAGGGACTGCAAGGGGAAAAGCCCAGTGCAAAATTAAACTGAACTAGTGAGTGCCAAAGGGCGTTTGAAAGTCTGAAACAGAGATTTGTTTCTGAGCCGGTGCTACAACACCCGGATAAGAACCGCAAATTCGTGGTGCAAGTGGATGCGAGCAACACTGCCATGGGCAGGATGCTCTTGCAGCCCGATGTTGGGGGGGAACTACACCCATGCGCATACTTGTCTAAAAAGTTCTCAGAAACGGAATGCTATTGGAGCGTATGGGAGAAAGACTCTTTTGCTGTCAAATTAGCTCTCACCACTTGGAGACAGTGGTTGGAAGGGGCAAAATACCTTTTGAAGTACGGACTGATCATAAAAACTCAGAGGCCCTACGTACCCCACGGAAGCTAAATGCTAAGCAATTGTGGTAGGCAGAATTCCTCTCTAAATTCTTTCTAGAATATAATTTAGTGTTTAAGCCAAATACCTATTTGATGTTTCTAGCCTCACTATTATGAAAATTTAAATATACAAATTTTGACAGCTTGGATAAAATAGATGAAAGAATGAGGGATAACTGGTATAAAAATGTTTCTCTTTTATACTGATATATAATAAGGATCACGTATCTTACTGCTCATATCTTCTACCTTTCTATTTCTATCTTCTACTCCTGGAATGATTAATGGATTAACAATTTTGGCTAAAATGCAAGGGATTGGAAATGGGACTTATGCATAATATATACAAAAGAAAGAATTATTAGAAAGGAAATAAGAAATAGAGTAAGAGGATAAAAAAGCATAGAAATTAAATAATGATTGGAGAGATTAAAAGGGAAGCTTGAAGGCATAAGGGATGTTAACTGGTTATGTAGTGGCTTTCTGTATTTATGGATTGATGGATGTATGCCTTGTGCATGAATCTGCTATTGAAATCTTTGTTCTTGTTTGTTGCAATCCCTTTCCCCATTATAAAAATCTAATAAAAATAATTTACACAAAAAAAAGAACTGTAAATTCGTGGAGCAAGTGGATGTGAGCGACTCTGCCGTGGGCAGGGTGCTCTTACAGCCCAATGGTGGGTGGGAACTACACCCATGCACGTACTTGTCTAAAAAGTTCTCAAAAATGGACCGCAATTGGAGCGTATGGGAGAAAGACTCTTTTGCTGTCAAATTAGCTCTCACCACTTGGAGACAGTGGTTGGAAGGGGCCAAAATACCTTTTGAAGTATGGACTGATCATAAAAACTTAGAGGCCCTATGTACCCCATGGAAGCTAAATGCTAAGCAATTGTGGTGGGCAGAATTCTTCTCTAAATTCAACTTCACGTTGAGATACCTCCAGGGGCGATCGAATTTCTTGGCAGATGCCCTTTTGCACATGCCCCAACATGACAGTCAGAGGGAGGAGATAATTGATACAGTTTTTTCACCAGCCCAACTGGGAGGGGCGGTGACTACACGCAGCCAGACAGTGAAAATGCAAATCACCCCGGAACTTGATCTCTCAGAGTGGAGAGAAAGAGTAAAAGCAGAAACTGAAAAGGAAGGATGGAGTGTGCCCAAAGCCAAACTGAAACAAGCAGAAAATGGCAGCTGGTACAGAGGGAGTAAACTTTACATCCCACACAGTTTAAGAAAGGAAATCTTGCAACAATGCCATGACTCAAAACTTGCTGACCATTTTGGCTACCTGAAGACTCTTCATTTAGTACAAAGGCAATTTTGGTGGCCAAACATGAGAAAGGATATCTCTCAATATGTATCGTCTTGCCCAATGTGTGTAATGGGAAAGACTAGGATGGGGAAAACCCCGGGACTATTGCAACCTTTGGAAACTCCCCCTAGACAGTGGGCAGTGATTTCAATGGACTTTATCACTGACCTGCCTTTTTCGAAGGGATACACCACTATACATTTTAGTTGTGGTGGACCTATTTTCTAAACAAGCGCATTTTATTCCATGTACTACTATTCCCACCACTAAAAAGTTAGCAAGCCTATTTATGAAACATATTGTCAGGTTGCACTCGTTCCCTACTAAGGTGATCTCAAATAGAGGAGTATAGTTCGTTGCCAACTTTTGGCGAGAGCTTCTCAAAGTTGCTGGAATCGAGCAGGGAATAAGCTCTGTTCATCATCCTCAAACAGACGGGAAAACCAAACGCACAAATCAAGTGTTGGAACAGTTTCTACGATGCTACATTAATTATCAACAAGATAATTGGGCGGATTTCATTTATTTCACCGAATACACATACAACAATGTGATCCATAGATCTACAGGGGCTTCACCTTTCAAAGTAGCTCAAGGATATGAGGGGGATGCCCTACCTTTTGCTACAACCTCTGACTCCCAAAGGCCTGGAGACTTGGGAGAATGGTGGACTAAGTTGACTTCCCAGTGGGAAATAATACGGGAGACTCTAAAGAAAGCAAAAGAGGACTATAAAACGTTTGCTGACAGAAAACGATCAGAACAATGGAAGCTGCAACCAGGAGATATGGTGAACATCTCCACCAAGAACATTAAGAGTGAACAACCCAGTAAGAAACTGAGACTCAAGTACTTAGGACCTTTTCCTGTTAAGAGAGTAATCAATTATGTAACTGTAGAAGTAGAGCTTCCAAAGAATCTGGAACAAATCCACTCAACATTTCATTCCAGCCTATTAAAGAAAGCTCCATCACCAGATGAGTGGCATCCAGAAAGGGGAGTTCCACATCCTACCCTGGTGGATGGTCAAATCCATTACAAGGTGGAAGAAATTCTAGACTCTAAGATCAAACATAGAAAATGTTATTATTGGATCAGGTGGAAAGACTTTGTTGAATTTTTCTGGGAATGGGCGGAGCAATTTAATGTTAATGCTCCAAGACTAGTTTCAAAGTTCTACAAGTGTTATCCCGACAAACCAGGGCCAGAGCCCTGAGAAGAGAGTTTATTTTTGGGGAGGCAGAAATGTCATGTCTGTCTCCCACAGCCATTCCATTGCTCTCTGTACTGAGCCATTACCCTGTGTCTTGACCATTGAGCTCTGTACTGAGCCATTACTCAGTTTAACTTTTGCTTCTACAGCTTCCGTTTCTTCAGGATCTGGGAACGTGGCTGGCTTATCTTGAGTTGAAGGCTCACCACTCTGGCCTTGAGATGTCTACACTGTTATTATTCACATTGCTGTTGATACTATACTCTGTGGTCTAGATGGGAGGGGGAACAGGGAATGGGTATTTAGAGTCTGTACTGTATTCAAGTTGCTATTCTTAACAAAGGACCTGTGTACAGCCAGAGGCCTTTTTATTACTTCTGATTATCCTATGGACATATATATGGCAAAGCCTGAATTTCTGAATAAAACCATTTACTCAAGAGCTTGGATTTCTTGCTGCAATGGTCCAGAGTCTGGTGCACCATATCCTGTCATCCATAGTCTGACACTTTCCTTGATGTTCTGTTGCAACTGGAATTGAGAGGATTGCTGTCTCTGTGTATGGAAGTTCCATTCAGCACTGTGGTTAGTTGCTATTGATTGACCTTTTTTCCATGAAAGACTTCCACTCTGCCCTCCACTCTGGCTGGACAGCCTCAGGGCTCTCCCAGGGGTTAATTGAACTGGGAGTCTTGGGCATTCTAGCACTGTGCCTTGGCACTGTGCTGTGCCATCTTTCCATGGATTTCTAAGCAGCCATTATCATTTTAAAAAATATGTTGCCCAATAAATTGGGGGCATTTTTTAAAATTATTTAAGTTACTTTTAGTTTATGAATCTAAATAGTGGATCTTTTTAAGATACATTTTTTAAACAATTGCTTTTCAACTGAAGTGAATTCTCCTAATGGCTTACAAAATGGAAAAATGTAGCAATGTTATAATGCATAACTGACTCAGACTGAAGAGCTAACTTTTGAATGGTCAGAGGGCTGTGCTCCCTTGGCACATGTGGGTGATCTTAGAACTTAAAGGAGCCACCTCTCAGCAGCTTCAGACACAAATGCATTCCCTGTGATCAGACACAACAAACCATGCATGTTCAGTGGAACTTGTTCTGTGGGGCTCATCAGTTGCTATCCCTCTCCATATCTTTGGGAAGTGAGATGGGAACAGTGTGCAGGCTTGTACAGAACTTCCTGCTCCTTCCCTGATTACATACAGAAGTGGATTCCCGAATCCAGAGATGGAGTGTATCCAGAAGCAACCTCTGGTGGCCGAATCAGAGACAAGGAAGGCAAAGGGGAACAAAGAGATGACCCTATTGCCTTATACTTAACCAGGCCATTCATTCACCTAGCTCACTCTGACTGGCAGCAGCTTTCTAGGGACTCAGGTAGAGGAAAGTCCCAGATCTGCCCTGCATGAGTGTTCAGTTAGAAATGCCAGGGATAGGGGATGTTCTGTATGTGATGCTTGTGGTTCTATGAGCAGCTGAGCATGTGTGTGCTGAAATCTCCTGGAGATCTCCTGACTAGACATGGGCACAAACAGCATTACAAATGGAAAAAACCCATGAACAGGCCGCTCGGCTGCTCGCGAATTGGCTGTTCGTGATGCGCCATTCCAGCCGAACAGGCGGTCAGCACAAGCCTTATTCATTGCGCTCGGCCGCCGTTTGGGAAGCTAGCCACTCAGGCGCCTTCAATCAATTGCCTCGGCAATGGAGGGGGGGGGAGTTCCTGAACACTGTCAGCACTACCTCTGTTGCCCTGGACACCCCAATCAAAGCCCAACTTAGCTTGATAGGCAGGTCTTCCTTCCAAGCGTGGAGCTGCAAATCAGTTACAATTGGTAACATGGGAGCAGACACCAGAGGGGAGGGAGGGAGTAGGGGGGTGTTCTGTGGCCATGGGAACTCCAATCTCATCCCTGCAAACCCTGTTAGGCAGTTCTGACTACCATAGAATCATAGAATCATAGAATCATAGAGTTGGAAGGGGCCATACAGACCATCTAGTCCAACCCCCTGCCCAGTGCAGGATCAGCCTAAAGCATCTCTAACAAAGATTCATCCAGCCTCTTCTTGAAAACTGCCAGTGAAGGGGAGCTCACCACCTCCCTAGGCAGCTGATTCCACTTTTGAACTACTCTGACCGTGAAAAAGTTTTTCCTAATATCCAGCCCGTACCTTTGTGCATGTAGTTTTAGCCCATTGCTTCACGTCCTACCCTCTGCTGCCAACAGGAACAGGTCTTTGCCCTCCTCCAAATGACAGCCTTTCAAATATTTAAAGAGAGCAATCATGTCCCTCCTCAACCTCCTCTTCTCCAAACTAAACATTCCCAAGGCCCTCAGCCTTTCCTTGTAGGGCTCAGTCTCCAGACCCCTGATCATTCTTGTCGCTCTCCTCTGCTCCCTCTCAATTTTGTCCACATCCTTTTTGAAGTGAGGCCTCCAGAACTGCACACAATACTCCAGGTGTGGCCTGACCAAGGCAGTATAGAAAGGGGCTATGACCTCCTGCGATTTCGACGCTATGGCCCCTTTGATACAACCCAGGATTGAATTAGCCTTTTTTGCTACCGCATCACACTGACTGCTCATATTCAGTTTACAGTCCACTCTTACCCCAAGATCCCTTTCAAATATACTACTGCCGAGAAGTGTAACCACCATCCAGTATTTGTGCTTCTCATTTTTGTGGCCCAGATGTAATACTGTGCACTTGTCTTTATTGAATTGCATCCTATTCACAGCTGCCCACTTCTCCAGAGTATTCAGGTCTTGTTGAATTTTAATTCTATCTTCTTGGGAGTTTGCTACCACTTCCAATTTGGTATCATTAGCAAATTTAATGAGCAGCCCTTCCACTCCTTCATCCAGATCATTGATAAAAATATTGAAAAGTACCGGGCCCAAAACCAAGCCCTGCGGCACCCCACTGGACACCTCCCTCCAATCTGATGAAATGCCGTTGACCACCACTCTTTGAGTGCGGTCCTCCAACCAGTTCCCTATCCACCAAACTGTCCTATAGTCTACTCCACAGTCTTCCAGTTTGCCCATCAGAATGTCATGGGGGACCTTATCAAAAGCTTTACTGAAATCCAGATAAATCACGTCAACACAGTTCCCCCAATCCAGTAAGCTGATCACTCGATCAAAGAAGGAAACCAGGTTGGTCTGGCAAGATCTGTTAGGAACAAAACCATGCTGACTTCCCCGGATCACTGAGTGGTCCTTCAGATGCTTACCAACTGATCCCTTTAAAATCTGTTCTAATATCTTCCCAGCAACAGAAGTCACACTGACCGGCCTGTAGTTTCCCGGGTCATCCTTCTTCCCTTTCTTAAAGATTGGGATAACATTCGTTCTTCTCCAATCCTGTGGCACATCCCCAGTCCTCCAGGAGGCCTTGAAGATGATGGACAGGGGTTCTGCAAGTTCTCTAGAAAGTTCTTTCAGCACTCTTGGGTGCACCCCATCCGGCCCAAGGGATTTGTATTCATCCAGTGCAGCCAGATGCCTCTCCACTACCTCTCTGTCAATGTCAATTAGCCACTCACGTGTCCTGACACATTTTCTACTATCTCTAGATGTGCCTGAGTTCTTCAGGGAGAAAACAGAGGCAAAAAAGTCATTAAGCCTGAAGGGCCCACCCTTCATTCGCTCCTTTCCCTTCCAGCACACTCCCCCACGGAATGACTCTCATCAAGCCTCTGAGTTCATCAAAGTTGGCCCTACGAAAATCTAACCTATGAATCTGGCTATAAACTTCCTTGGCTCCCCACAGCAACTGGAATTCAAGAAGGACATGGTCACTTCCCCCTAAGGTCCCCACCACCTTCATCTCATCTACCAATTCTTCCCTGTTGGTTAATATCAAGTCTAGTATGGCCGAACCCCTTGTAGCTTCCTCCACCTTTTGAAAAAGGAAGTTATCGGCCAGGCAGGTCAGGAAATTGCGTGATTCATGACGCTTTGCTGAGCCTGTCTCCCAGCACACATTGGGGAAGTTGAAGTCACCCATAATTACAAGGTTCTGATGTCTGGATACTCTGCCAATCTGTTCAAAGAGGACAGCATCCATTTCTTCTCGCTGGTCCGGTGGTCTGTAGCAGACTCCAACAATAATACCCTTTGTCCTTCCTCCCCTTATTTCTACCCATATACTTTCCACCGGGCTGTCCGCCCCATTCTCCATCACTTCTTGACAATCAAGCCCTCTCCTCACATACAACGCCACTCCACCTCCTCTTCTACACTTCCGGTTTTTCTTGAACAACTCATACCCATCCACTTGCACATTCCAGTCATGGGAATCATCCCACCAAGTCTCAGTAATTCCTACTATATCATAGCCCTCTGTTTGCAACAGAAGGTCAAGCTCTTCTTTCTTATTGCCCATACTTTGGGCATTGGTATATAGACACTTGTAGCCTTGTACCTTTGTTTGACCTTTGACCACAAGCCTCCTGTGTTTCTCAATCAGTCCTCAGCTTATAAAAGGGCACTGCGCTCCCAGTTCTGGTTTCACTTTCATCAAGCAGTGGAATAGGACATAGCTCTTAATAACCTTTTGGGAGAGAGAGAGAGAGGGAGGGAGAGTGCATTGGAGCTGGGCTTTTATCTGTGTGTGGTGGGTGGGATAGGGAGCTATCCCCTTTGGTTCCAAGGCTGCTGTCAGGCCCTGGGGCCAAGCTCAGTGGGCACCTCGGTTGAGGGCTCACCCTGATTATTAGTGCCTGATCTGGTTAGGTCTCTGGGAGTGTTTGGCTAGGGCTGTACCCCCTCCCTCCAGTTCCAGGGCTGCTGCCAGGCCCTGGGGCCAACCTCAGTGGGCTCCTCGGCTGAGGGCTCACCCTGATTATTAGTGCCTGATCTGGTCAGGTCTCTGGGAGTGTTGGGCTATGGCTCTACCCCCTCCCTCTGGTTCCAGGGCTGCTACCAGGCCCTGGGGCCAAGCTCAGTGGGCACCTCGGCTGAGGGCTCACATTATTATCACTGCCTGATCTGGTCAGGTCTCTGGGAGTGTTGGGATAGGGCTCTACCCCCTCCCTCTGGTTCCAAGGCTGCTGCCAGGCCCTGGAGCCAAGCTCAGTGGGCACCTCAGCTGTGGGCACACATTATTATCACTGCCTGATCTGGTCAGGTCTCTGGGAGTGTTGGGATAGGGCTCTACCCCCTCCCTCCGGTTCCAGGGCTGCTGCCAGGCCCTGGGGCCAAGTTCAGTGGGCACCTCGGCTGAGGGCTCACATTATTATCACTGGCCCATCTGGTCAGGTCTGACCAGGGATAGAGCTGCTGGAGAGAGACGGCCCTTACCTGAAGACAGGAAGAAGGGAATCGCCATTTTTGAAAAGGGAAGGGTCCCGACTTCAGCAGAGGAGAAAGTAAGCCATATTGGATTACAAAAACTACAGAAAAACCATAGAGAAAGGATGCCCGACATCTTGGACTCTTTAAACGTTTTTTTAATCTTTATGAAACCGGGACATTCAAATTAAACTAAAAGGACACTAAGCCAAGCGCCACGGAGCTAAGGAAACGAGCAGACTCGTGGGAGCAAGGTAAGTCAAGCCCCACGATGTCGAAGAAAGAGTGGTAAATGGCTATAGAGAATTTGGACAAAAAATTTATGGAAATGTTAAAGGAACTGAAGGAGACAAAACAGGAGCTGGTGAAAGAGGTTAAAGAGGTTAAGGAGACAGTAAAAAATGAACTGGCAGAAGTTAAGAAGGGAATGGAAACAATACAGAATGATTTGCAAGCAGCACAACAAAAAGTTAATGTAGTGGAGAAGGTGGTGGAGAATCTCTCAGATACGCAACGAACAGAGATGAGGGTGATGAGGGGAAGAATGGCTGTTGCGGAGAGCAAGTATATGGAGAAGCAGCTGAGGTTTCGTGGCTTGCTGGAGGTAGAGGGAAAGACAGCCCAAGAACAAATTGTTGAGGTGTTAGCTGAATACCTGGGGAAGGAGGAGGAGGAAATTGTGGCTATCCTAGATGTGGTGTATCGCATAAACTCAAGATTTGCGACCCAGAGGAAACTACCAAGAGATGTGATTGTGCAATTTACGACTAGAACTATAAGAGAAATGATTGTGAGTAAGCAATTTCAAGACCCAATGGAGGTTGATGGCAAGACGGTTATTATCATGAAGGAGTTACCCAGATCGGTGTTGCTTGACCGGAAAAAATACAAAGCCTTAGTCCAAATTTTGAAGGACATGAAAATAAGGTACAGATGGGAATTGCCGGAAGGATTGTCATTTGAGTTTGGAGGAGTGAAAAAGCGCATCAGATCTGAATCTGAAATGGAAAAGTTTTTGAGGGACAATGAAAAGGACTTACCAACAATAAGGCCATGAATATGGAGTGTAAAGTTCTATCGTGGAATGTAAATGGACTTAATTCACCCAATAAGAGAAAAAGTATTTTCCACTGGCTATTAAAACAGAAATGTGATATTGTGTGTTTACAAGAGACTCATATTAGAAAACAGGATGTAAAATATCTTAAATCGAGCAAACTGGGCAACGATTTTGTAGTGGCCTCAACAAAGAAAAAAAGGGGAGTGGTATCATATTTGAAAGAGGAGCTACAGCCAAAGTTAGTGATCAGAGATGTGGAAGCCAGATTTTTAGCAGTGGAATGTACATGGAATTTAAAGAAAGTGTTGGTGATTGGAATTTATGCACCTAATGGTGCAAAAGATAGCTTTTTTGAGGATTTGAAGAAGCAATTAGATGAACTTTCTTATGACCAGATAATTCTTGCAGGAGACTTCAATGGAGTCACAAATTTGGAGCAGGATAAAAAATCAGCAACTGCACAAAAGAAAAGAGGACTATTACCAAAGACTTTTTTTGCGTTAATGCAACAGGAAACTTTGGAAGATGTATGGAGAATACAGAATCCCAAAGGCAGACAATATACATTTTTCTCAGCAAGACACTCCACTTTATCACGAATCGACATGATCTGGGCCTCAAAGGACTTAGTGCTTTGGACTAAGGATGTGGAAATAATGCCTATGGTAGGCTCAGATCAAAATCCAATTATGTGGAAGTTCGGGAAAAGAACTAAGAGGAAAGGATGGAGAATAAATGAGGACTTGTTACAAGAAGGAGAAAATTTGGAGATGTTGAGAAGGGAAACTAAGTTCTTCATACAGTACAACATGAATCGAGAAGTACCAACCAATAAGGTATGGGACACCTACAAAGCAGTAATTAGAGGCACACTAATGGACTTAAATGGAAGAGCCAGAAAAAAAAGAGAGGAGAAGAGACAGGAGATTATGGAAAAAATAAAAGCCAAAGAAATACAATTAAAGAAAAGACCAGGGAAAAAGAAAATTTATCAGGATATTAAAATCCTTCAAGAGCAGTTGACGGCAATGAATAACAAAGAACTGGAATGGAACCTTAAGAGAATGAATCAAAAGTCGTTTGAAGGTGCAAACAAACCTGGGAAATACCTGGCGTGGCAATTGAAGAAGAGAAAGGAGAAGAAGACAATAAATAAAATATGTGAGGACAATAAAGTACATTTGGAACAGACTGCTATTAGTAGAGCTTTTTATAAATTTTATGCTAAACTGTACGATAAAAAAGAAGTGAATAAAGACTCAATAGCGACATATTTGGGGAAAATGAAGCTTCCAGCAATTTCGGAAGATTGGAGAGACAAATTGAATAGTGAAGTAACAGAGGAGGAGATAAGAAAGGCAATTCAGTCAACAAACTTGGGAAGGGCGCCAGGACCTGATGGACTTACAGCTAAATTTTATAAGGTAATGGTCAATGAACTGGTACCATTCCTAAAAGAAGTGATCAATGGTGTTTTGAGAGATCAAAGAATTCCAGATACTTGGAGTGAAGCTAATATGTCATTGATCCCCAAAGAAGGACAAGACTTGACTAATGTTAAAAATTATAGACCAATTTCCTTACTTAATAATGACTATAAGATCTTTGCGAAGATCTTGGCAGAAAGAGTAAAGGGATGGTTATCCGAAGTTATTGGAGAAGAACAAGCTGGTTTTTTACCGAATAGACAAATCAGAGACAATCTAAGGACAGTTATAAATGCTATTGAATATTATGACAAGCGTTGTGACAAAGAGGTTGGTTTCTTCTTTGTGGATGCTGAAAAAGCATTTGACAATTTGAACTGGGATTTTATGTTTGTCACTATGGAACAGCTGCAAATGGGAGAAAGATTCATAAGAGCAGTGAAAGAAATCTACAGAGACCAGAGTGCAGCAATTGTGGTGAATGACGAGTTGACCAAAAAACTGACTATTGGTAAAGGTACAAGACAAGGTTGCCCGTTGTCTCCACTGTTGTTCATTTTAGTTTTGGAAATTCTGATGATACAGATTCGAGAAGATAATGCGATCCGTGGAATAAAAATAAAAGACTTTTCCTATAAAGTCAGAGCATTTGCAGATGATATAATGCTAATTGTGGAAGATCCGATTGAGAATATGTCAAAGGTAATAGAAAAAATCAAAGAATTTGGAGATTTGGCAGGTTTTTATGTAAATAAAAAGAAGTCCAAGATACTATGTAAAAATATGACTAAACAAAAACAACAGTTACTAATGGAAATAACAGATTGTGAAGTAACAAGTAAGGTGAAATACCTGGGAATTGAACTGACTGCAAAAAATATAGACCTATTCAAGAATAACTATGAGAAATTGTGGACTCAAATAGAGAAAGATTTGATTAAATGGAATAGATTGAATTTGTCATGGTTGGGAAGAATTGCAGTAGTCAAGATGAATGTGTTGCCAAGAGTGATGTTTTTGTTACAGACAATACCAATTATTCGGGATTCTAAACAGTTTGAAAAATGGCAGAGGAAAATATCGGCCTTTGTTTGGGCAGGCAGGAAGCCTCGGGTGAAAATGAAAGTATTACAGGACGCAAGAGAGAGAGGTGGAATGCAACTGCCCAATCTAAGACTCTATTATGATGCAATCTGTTTGGTGTGGTTGAAAGACTGGATGACGCTGAAAAATCGCAAATTGCTAGCCTTAGAAGGATATAAAAAAAATATTTGGATGGCATGCATATCTGTGGTACGACAAAGTAAAAGCAGACTCTATGTTTTTACACCATTATATTCGGAGAAGCCTCTTCACAATTTGGAAGAAGTATAGAAATTACCTACAGGAAGGAACTCCCTCTTGGGTGGTTCCTTACGAAGTAATAGACCCGAGAACTGTTGACAATGAACAACAATGTTTAACATACAAGGAAATAACACGAACAGACCTTTCTAAATTAAGAATAAAGACGCAAGAAGAGTTGTCTTTAAATTATGATTGGTTTCAATATAGACAGATTAGAGATCTTTACAACTCGGACTGTGCAAAGGGAGGAATAAGAATGGAGAACTCGGAATTAGAGGAAGTAATTTTACAAGAAGACAAAAAGGAAATTTCTAAGGTCTACAAGGTGTTGCTAAAATGGTACACTGTAGATGAGACAGTTAAAGTGCAAATGGTGAAGTGGGCTATAAACTTTAATAAAGAAATAACAATGGAGGCGTTGGGAATACTTGTGGAAAAATACGTTGAAGATCACAACATGCACCAATATTAAAGAGAATGTCTATAAAATGATTTATCATTGGTATTTGACACCAAAGAAAATTGCGCTAGGGAATTTGAATATGTCTAACAAATGCTGGAAATGTAAAAAGCATGAGGGATCTTTGTATCACATGTGGTGGTCTTGTGAGGTAGCTAGGCAGTACTGGGGAGAAATAATAAGAGTAATAAGTGAAATTTTACAATTTCAAGTTAATAAGAACCCAGAACTCCTGCTACTGAATTTGGAAATGGAGGATATTCCAGCACAATACAGGACATTGCTATTTTATATGACAGCAGCGGCCAGACTTTTGTACGCGCAGAAGTGGAAAGTACAAGAAGTGCCAACTATTGAGGATTGGATTTACAAATTGCTGTACATGGCGGAGATGGACAAAATGACAAGAAAATTGAGAGACCTTGATCCAGGACAGTTTAACACGGATTGGGAGAAGCTGAAACAGTACTTGGTGAAAAAATGGGAGGTAGGAGGAGAACTGTGGCAGTTTGAAAATTACTGAAATACAACAAAAGAAGAGAGAAGTGACTATACCGGGGGGTGGAGAGTCAATTGAAAATTTCTAAGCAATTATTTTATTTGACTACTATATATAGTATTAAGTAATAGTGGTTTTTACCTATGAATTTTCGAAGTTCTTGCCTTTCTGCTGGGCTCATGGAATATAGTTTCCCTTTGGGGAGTCTCTCTCCCGGGATTAATTCAATGGCACAGTCTGTGTTTCGATGAGGCGGTAGACTATCCGCCGCCTCCTCACTAAAGGCTTGAGCCATGTCCCGGTATTCCAGAGGGATTAGATTTAGCTCCTCGGTAGACAAAAGGGCAACTTCCAAATTTGGCAGGGCTTCCCCACCCCACTCCGACTTCCAATGATGATTTTGGCAATATTCTCGATCAAAGACAATCATTCCTTTGGCCCAATTGATATAAGGGTTGTGGTCCCAAAGCCATCTACTGCCCAAGATGAGCGGATACTTGGCTGCTTGGCTCACCACGTACGAGAGACTTTCCCAATGTTTGCCCATGCTCGTGGGCACTCCTTCTGTCTCTAGAACGGCTGGATTCATATTAGAGCCGTCCATTTGCTCAAAAACGATTGAGACTTTTAGTTCATGGGTTTTCAACCCCAGACCATTTACTAATGCCAGTGTGATAATGTCTCGGGAGCACCCTGAGTCAATTAACACTTGCACTCGGATATGGGTTCCCCTCTTTGGGTTCACTAGGGTAACCGGAATAAATAATATGGCCCCTCTGTCTCTCACCTCCTTCGGGGTGGTCTTCTCTTTGATCTGCCACTGGGGCTTCCTCACGACAGATCCATCTCGTTTCCTGACAGCGGGCTGGGAGCTTCGGTGTCCCTCAGCTGTGTCAAACTCTATTAACACTTCTTCGGCTTCTAGCCCCATCTCCAGACACCCCTTTTTTGTCATTCCTCTACCTCTGTTGCCTCATGGGGCCAGGACGGGACGCGTTGTTGTTGGTGGTTGAGTTTGTGCCCGGAGAAGGCATTGCGCTGTGAAGTGGCCGCTACTACCACATTGGAGGCAGAGTTCTTGTCTCCAGCACGTCTCTCTGGCCCCCCTGGCCACCGGAGTACCCCGTCCCCCTCTTGAAACTAGTGGGGCTCGCCGGGTTCCCATGGCTTGCTGTTGTTCTACTAGCCGGACCACTTGGGTGCGGTTTTCCACTTCACGTGCTAGCTGTATCCACCCCAAAAGCGTTGGGGGATCATCTTGCATCAAGGATCTATCGAGCAGCCTGGGATTCATCCCGTTGCAGAATAGCACCACTTTCATTCACTCCTCATAATGCGGGCACTTCGCAGCCAGATGATGAAATTTGGCTGCATAGTCCCTCACAGACTGGGAACCTTGCCTCAAGGTCTGCAGTTCAGTGCGGGCCCTCTCCCCTTCCAAAGGATCTTGATACTGGACTCTTAACACAGCAATGAAGGCTTGCAAACTTCCCAACTCGGGAGCTCCCAAGTAATAAAGAGTTACATACCACTCTGCTGCGATGCCTTCCAAATGGGCCGCTAGATGCATAACTCGACTTTCTTCATTCGGGAACAGGTAGCCCCACTGGTTAAAAAATTGTAAAGCTTGCACGACAAAGAATCCCAATTTATGTGGGTCCCCATCAAAAGTTGCATCCAGCTTAATCCACCCCATCGGTAGTTCGGCCCCACCGGCTGCCATCGCTTTGGTGGGTTGGGCTGGTTGTAAAGGCGGTATAGGTGGCGCGGGACCTCTGGGCTGAGGTAAAACCAGCGGTTGCGGTTGGAACGGTGCTCCGGCTCTGAGCATAGGTCTCAATGGCACTCCTGGTCCGGGACACGGTTGCGGGCAGAACAGGGCTTGTGGTCAACCCGGGGGGCCAGCTCCGCCAGGAGCTTGCTGCGCCCTTGGCTGAGGCTGCAGTGGCACCAGGCCTTGCAGTTGAGGTGCTGCCCCTCCTGGAGCAGCAGGTCCTGGGGCCGTGGGCCCCGGTCCTGCTGGAGCGGCTGGTCCTGGGGCCACAGATCCCAGTCCTACTGGAGCGGCTGGTCCTGCTGGAGCCCCTGGTACTGGTCCAGCCGGTGTGCCTCCTCCAGGTGCGGTGGGGCTGATATGTCCCGGTGGCGGTGGTAAAGGAATAGGTGGCCCCGGGGCCAGCGGGGCCGGCAGTTGCATATGAACTCTGGGCGCCGGCAGTGTGAGGAGTTGCCGAGGTCCTGGTTGGGCTGGGCCTCCTGGTTGGACGGGCCCAACCACGGGGCCCGGTGCTGGTGGGGCCGGCGGTCCCGCACCATCTCCTGGCGTTGCACCCGACTCTCCGCGAACCAACAGGCCTATGAGAAAGATGGCCTGCGCTAAATCTTCTCTCATCGCCCCCATCTGCGCTTCCAGTGATTGATAATGGTCCTCCGGTTGCTCATCTGGTTCCATCTCTTCCTCGTCCTCTTGGGGTGGTTGGAGCAGGCTCTCCTCCCAGGCTTGCTGGCAATGATCAGCCTTCTCTGCCGCCGCCTCCGAGAATCCAGCTCCACATGTTTGGGGTTCCGCAGCAGCTGCTGTCCCTGAGACGCCTGGGCCCAACATCTCTAAGGAACTGGCGACCCAGCCCTTGACCATCCCGGTTACAACCAATATTCCATATTGCAACACTTGGGCTTGGTCTTGTAATTTATTCCAATGTCTGTCTCCCGCCGGGATCCCAGTCTCGTTCTCCCTGGTTCCGGCTGAACCAACATCCGCATAATCCCAGCTCATTAACTCTCTGCGCGGTGCATTCCAGTCCAGGAGGCTACCAGTCTCCTCCTGCAGGGACCATTCCACAAGGCAACCTGCCTCCTCATCCCAGCGGTACCAAGGCTGAGTGCTGGCTCTGGTGGGTCCTGCTGAGAGCGTGGATAGTCGGCCAGTTTCCCAAGTCTGGCCTCTTGGTGGCCCCAGGTCCTCCGACAACGGGGCTAGGTTCGACTTGATCAGGGAGCGGGAAAACATGGTGCTGGCCCGCCTCTCCCAGGTATCCCGGGGCCTCGAACCCCACTGCCGGGGTGTTGGCACTGACGACAGCACTTGGAGTCCTCGTCCGACACTGACTTTCGGCTGGGCACCTTTGCTGCTCACTCGTGCCTGTCCAGACCCACTGGCAGGCAATGTAGGTGACCCCGCACCCTCCATGCCAGGATCAGACAGTTCTGTCAGAGTAAATCCGGTATCCATCCTTCCCGGGTGAGGGGTCGGGGGAGTAAAGCGATTCTCAACAAAATGTCAGGTTATGGAATCCCAGTTATCAAGAGTTCGTCTCCCCCCTCTGCAAGAAGCACAAGGTTTCTTGGTTTCAAAGGTTTATTGGAAGAATATGCTCAGGATACAGGTGTCCTCGATCCAAGGGCTTGAGGCCCTTAGCTGAACAAAAGCTTTGTTGAGAATGACACACAAAATGAAAGTAACAACACTTCAAACACCCATTCCCAGCCTCCCCCCTTAGTCCTGTCTGCGAAGACATGGGAAGACAAGGACGTCAAGGTCTTCAGCTGGAACGGGCTGATGAGAACTCTTTGCTCCCATGGATATACACGGCCTGGGCACCACCGGGGCCTAGAGGGAGGAAAACTAAACAACTACAGATTATAGCAAAGTAAAATGGCGTAACTCTGGTTAGAGAACTGACAAGCAAACTGACACTCTGACACTCTGGCTGGGCTTCTTCAGCAAAACTTCTGGTGCACTGGCAAGGAAAAACTTTTCAAGCACATGACATGGAGACAGGTATTATGCTTCTCAAAGATCTACAGCTGGACTGGAATTCCATCTCACCAAGCAAAATCTCCTCATATAAGGCTAGATCATCCCTAAATTATTGGAGCAAGATCCCAGTGAAAAAAGATGCCAGGGGCCTCCAGCAGGAACTGACATGAGCAAGTCCTGATGAAGCAGAGAGAGAGAGAGAGGTCGTTCTTCTTTCTCCTTTCTACTTTCAATGTTTACCAGCAACACAGAAGAAGAAGGATGTCAATCCAATTGATCAACAATAACTCAGTTTATATGCTATTTGAAAACTGTTTTTTCCTTGTTATAGGGCACAAATCTGATTAAATTTAGCCGGGCAGGGTGGGAGGGGGGCGAGCAGTTGCAGGGTTTAGTTTGCTCTCTAACTTGTTTCTAACCCCAGACTCTGAGCTTTATCTCTTTTAGATTTAAACCCAGTTTTACTTCCCTTTTCCTGATAGAAAAGGGCTCTGGAGGTTTTCTCTTTAGTGTTACTAAAAGAGACTGGAGTTTTATTATTTTTCTTTTCCTGTTCTCTCTTTTCCCTTTTTCTTCCCCTCTATATTTCTTAACTATTCTCCTTTTCCTAAATTCCTTCACATCTATTTAGCTGTTTCCTCCTGTTTCCCCCTCTTTAATACTACATAACTATATATTGTATTTAGAACTATTCAGTCAACCACTTATCACTGTTCTGGTTAAGTGGGGGGGGGGGAGTGGAAACTTGCACGGTTATCTTACATCTAGAAATTAATACCACAACAGAGATTTAAGTAAAGGTTTATAAATCACAGTTTAGCAACTTCGTTTTATATTTTTCAGGAGATGGAATATAAGGTTATTTCCTTGAACTGCAGAGGTCTAAATAATGTTATTAAGCGTAAAAGAGTTCAGACAATGTTGCTGAAGCAACGACCAGATTTTCTTTTTCTACAAGAAACCCATTTGTCCTCAAAGGCTCAGCAGGTATTCAAATCAAAATGGTGGGATCATCAATATTTAGCTCATGGCAACTCAAAATCTAGGGGGGTAGCAGTTCTAATCTCAAAGAATGTTAGATCCGAAGAGATTGTCATAGAAAAAGACGAAGGAGGTAGATATCTATTCCTCAAAGGTTCTTTTGACTCAAAAAAGTTGACACTTGTATCTGTTTACACAGCCAATATAAACCAGAATATATTCCTTAAACAAACCTTCTCTAAACTAAAAGTATTTTGGGAGAGAGATATCTTATTGGGGGGGGGGGGACCTAAATTTAATTGTTAACCCCAAATTAGACCATTCAAAACAGAAAAAAATCAGACTCTTCTGTACCAAACCCCTCAAAAATTGGACAACTAGAGAACATTTTGAAACAATATGATTTAATGGATGTTTGGAGAACTCAGCATCTATCTGAAAAAGATTTCACTTATTTTTCTTCTAGATTTGGAACCTATACTAGAATTGATTATATCCCGGCATCCCCAAGCTTATTGCAGCATGTTATCAATTCTAAAATAGGCCCTATGATGTGGTCAGACCACTCATGGGTGGAATGCTCAATAACATTATCGAAACAAAAAGCTAGAGTACCAAACTGGAGTTTAAATAAATTTCTTTTATTTGACACAGCATCTCAAAAAGCTATATCAGAAGAAATACAAAACTACTTTAAACAAAATTCAAACTGCGGCATCCCGAGTTAAATAGTCTGGGATGCAATGGAAGCCATAGTTCGGGGTAGGTGTATTGCCATTGCATTGGCCTACAAGAAAAAGAATGAAAAAATTAAAATAGATTTACTGAGTAAAATAACCCAATTAGAAAAGGCCCGTAAAAGAACCTGTAGCAAGAAAATTTATAAGAAACTTTTAATGGAAAGAAAAAAAATTGAAACCCTGGATACTATGTCTATCCAGAAAAATTTAATCTTCTTAAAACAAAAATATTGGCAAAATACTTCTAAAAATGTGAAACTACTTCCTTGGAAAGTTGAGGGGGGAAAGCTACAAGACTTATAAATCATTTAAGGGATGAAAATGACCAAACTCAAGCAAAAACAGAATCTATCATAAATGTTTTCCAAAATTTTTACAATAATCTATACAAATCAGACACCCCAGATACAACAACAATTAATAACTATCTAGAAAAAGTAGGGATCAATAATAAATTGACAGAAGCCTATAAACAACCAATTGATCAGCAAATTTCGATTAAAGAGATTCAAGAAGTGATTAAAAATTTAAAAAATAACAAGTCCCCAGGCAATGATGGATTCCCTGCAGAATATTATAAAAAATTCTCATACCTACTGGCTCCTCACCTCACTAAAGTCTGCAACATAATTTTGGAAGATGGGAGAATGCCCGCTTCCTGGGCTGATTCGAACACGGTGATCCACTTAAAACCGGACAAAGACTCCACTAGCCCTGCTTCGTACCGGCCAATCACTCTTTTGAATCAGGACATGAAGATTTTCACAGCAATATTGACAGCCAGACTGAACAAAATTATTACAAATTATATCACTATAGATCAATCTGGCTTCATCCCAAACCGCCAACTCACAGACAATATAAGGAAAACATTAAATATAATTAATTATGGGAAACTGAACAAATTGAATTCACTTATTTTAGCCCTTGACGTTGAAAAAGTGTTTGACTGTGTAGAAATCACTTATCTTAAAGAACTACTATGGAAAATGGATTTTGGAGATAATTTTTTAAGGGTAATTCAAACACTCCACACGAGTCCCACTATCCAAACCAAAATCAATGGACACAAATCAGGGAAAATTAAATTGTCCCGAGGTACTAGGCAGGGCTGTCCACTCTCCCCACTCCTTTTTGCAGTGGCAATTGAACCCTTCGCAACTCATATCAGAGCATCCCCTGACATAAAAGAAATTAATATTGGAGACAAGGAATACAAACTTTCTTTGTTTGCTGATGACATGGCATTATACCTATCTGATCCCCTACGTTCTATGGAAAAATTAGAGACAATCACGCTGGAATTTTCAAAAGCCTCTCTATCAACAAAAGCAAAAGCGAAATTTACCCAATACCTTTACCCAATACCCATTAACCTATACAATCTCATTAGTAGCTCCTATGGGTTAAATGGGTTAAAAATGTTGGAAATACCTGGGAATTAAAATACCAACTACTTTGAAAGATCTACTGAATATTAACTACTTTGAGATTAACCATTCAATCGATACACTACTGGAGGAGTTGGGGGGAAAACTATCTATCCTTAACAGAAAGAATCAACCTTATTAAATCATTTATTTTCCCTAAATTCCTCTTTATGTTCCGTGCTATACCTATTACAATCCCAAATAAAACCTTTAATCAGTGGCAAACCAAAATTAGTAAATTCATCTGGAATAACAAAAAGCCCAGAATTTCATTGGATACCCTAAAAAGACCATCCTCTAGGGGTGGCCTCAACCTACCAGATTTAAAAACATATTATGAGGGTACTCACCTTAAAAACTCTGTAGTGTTAGCTAATGGTTCTGTGCTACCCGATTGGAAGGGTATCGAACAAAACTATTTAGAAGGTAAGCCCTTAAATGAATGCTTATGGAATAAGAACAATGAACGCCCACCTAATTTACATCTTAACCCTTTTTTAACGAGTGACATAAAGATCTGGGACAGACTCAGAAGCAAATTAATTCAGCCATACTCCCTAATTTCTCCCTTTGTGGGACACCATTGGTTTCTCCCAGCTTATAATATGCATTCATATAAGTGGTGGAGGATTAACAACAAAACTCGAATAATAGACGTTCTTGACAAAGGGAACTTCCAAGAAAAATCAAAACTAGAAATAAATACCGAGACACGCATTCCGTGGTATGAATATTTACAGGTGAAACACCTCATAGAATCAACTAAGTTTAAAGATTCATTAGATAAACCCTTAACAGACTTTGAAAAGCTCCTGAAAGAAAGACCAGAAAAACTGAAAGGCGTATTATCCAAAATCTACCTAATCCTTTTGGAAAAAAAGCAAAATCACAAAGCTCTTTCTTATAAAAAAATCTGGTTCAAGGACTGTACTCTTGACCCTTCAAATGATAAATGGAATTTAATTTGGAAATCACACAATTTTCGATCAAACATTGTAAACATAAAGATGCAAACTATAAAATGTATTTCTCGCTAGTACATGACACCAGTCAGGCTGCACCACATCAATCATTCCCAGTCCGCCAACTGCTGGAAGCAATGTGGTGAACTAGGCTCATATCTACACAGCTGGTGGGACTGCAGATATGTTAGCTTGTTTTGAGATAAAATACTTAAAGAAATTAAAGTCATAACAGGTTATACGATTCCAAAATCTCTAGAGGTAATTCTATTTAATGTTTGGGAAGATCCGGGGATCCCAACAGTTAGTTTGAATCTTATCTATTCACTTTTGGCATTAGCTAAATCAACAATAGCCTCATATTGGAAACAAAAATCTGCTCCATCTGTGAGTAGCTGGAAATCTCGAATCTGGGACCACTTTATAATGCAGAAAATCACTGATCAACTGGCGCAGAGGGAAAACCCGAACTACAAGTCATATTTTCCAGAACAATGGCTTCCAATCTTAGATTATTTGACCAAAGAGGAAAAATGGTCCTCAAATAAAATAAAACATGACCTCTACTATTCTATGGCATACCTTTAACTGTACGTATCGATCTTCTGCTTGTATTATTAGGAGATAAGTAATCCGGGTACTGTGAACAAGAGATGTGATGATAACTCTCACCTCATCTTCTACTTTTACTTTTTGTGTGTGTTTCTTATTCAAGTTGTAGCAATATTTTATAGTTAATTATCTGTTGGTGTTAACTGTTGTTGTAGTTATCGTTGATAACTGAAATTCAAAAGCCAAATAAAATATTATTTGAAAAAAAATCACTCCCTGATTTGGCCAGGTCTCTGGAAGTGCTGCTGGGCTAGGGCTCTACCTTTTCCCTCCAGTTCCAAGGCTGCTACCAGGCCCTGGGGCCAAGCCCACTGGGCACCTCGGCTGAGGGCTCACAGAGTCATCTCCTTTCCTGTCCTCCTTAATTCTAGTTTGGTGGCACAATGAGTCTTCCTATTGTGTTGGTCGCCAAGGGTGGTCGTGGAGTGAAGTGCAAAGGCAGTCCTCCTGGTTTACTTGTGGAAAGCAGTATTGGGCGTGGCTCGTAGGCAGCAGAGAGTCCTCCCGCTCCCTCAAATTCACCTGTGGGGGCTGTGGAGGAGGCCAAAGAGATCTTTCCGCTGGGGGGAGAGGATCTCTCTCAACATTTTGAGGAGGGGGTGGGTGACGGATCCCTTGAGGAATGGCTTGTGTTTTATGCAAGATCCCTCCCCTCCCCGTCCCAAACTCTCGGTTGTGTCCCTGCCTGCAGTCCACCCCTCACCCCGTCGTCTGTGGTCAGCTCCACAGTGCAGCCTGTAACCGTTCGTTCTCCTTCCCCTGGGACAGTTAGCGGTCCACGTTTCAATGCCTCCATATGGAGGCACTTTCAGGCCCTTCCTAATGATCCCTGTGTGGTGTGTTGCCATGCCTGTGATGTCCTGGTGTGCAGGGGCAAAATCCAGAAGCACCCGTCTTCGACGGTCCTGACTCAGCACCTGAAGATGCACCACTTGAGCCTGTTTTCCCTGTCCTCACCCAGCGAAACATCCGTTGGGGGGAGAAAGGGGGCAACCAGCTCTTCTGAGCGGGGAGCAGGGTCACCTTGCCCTGGGCGTAACACTAGTGGGAGTGGAGCGCTCAGGTAGGCTGTGCTCGTGGATGTTGTCCCCTCAGGGTCTGGGACAGCGCCGCTTAGAACGTCGAGGTTGAGTGCTCAGGAGGCAGGCCTTCGCATCTTGGCAGAGACGATGGCCCTCCATGGCTTGCCCATATCCATTGTGGAGTGTGTGGGGTTCCGGAGGCTACTACAGCATCATGCCCCTTGGTTCTCCATGCTGTTGCCGCACAACCTTGCCCGTCAAGTCCAGCGGGTATCTCGAATGAGGGCTGGCACATTTGGGTCAGGTTTAGCCAGGCCCACTCCCACTGCTAACAGGCTTCTGAGACCTTAATAGGCCTTCCTGGCACAGCCAGATCATGACACCTCCTTTCTGTGAAGGCAGGAAAGTGGGTGATGCTGGCGGCAGCCTCCTTTGGCCACTTTGGCGGCCACTCCTTTGGTCTGGTGGGCGGGCATATGGGGGGTGCTGCCGGCAAGCAGCCAGACCCTCCACCCCTGAAAGGTGGTGGCACGCCACCGCCTCCCCATGCCTGCAAGTGGCCAGACCCCCTGTACCCAAGAGGGGAGGCGGCATGCCTTCAGGACCACCGCATGGGGCACAAGCGAACTGGGGAGTGTGGCTGCATTTGTGTTGATTGGGAGTTTCCTGGGGGCGTCGGATTTGGGAATGTATAACTGCGAGATCCATACTGCAATCTTGACCAAACTTAGGTGGTAGCTGGAGAAGAGCCTGCTGCACATTCCCGGTGAATATGGGCTCTCTAAGTGCTAAGGGGGCCACTCTGGCGCCGACGAACACTGAACACGTTTGTTAACAGGAGATGTTCGGGTCCGGTCAGATGTTCGTGTTCGTCGTCAGGAACAAACACCGAACATCCTGTTCGGGTTTTTTTTCCCATTCATGCCCATGTCTACTCCTGACCTAACCAAAACTTTCCTCCACCCACAGGGCAGCCAGCCCTCCACAGCATCACCATTCAAGCAAGATGTGTTTGTCTACAGCCCTTCACAGAGCTCTGAGAGTCCCGTTTTGGCCTCTGCAACTACACCAGTGATCATGAACCGGAGTCCCACAGGTCAGTTGAACCAGACCAGTTGCAACAGCCTTTGCATGGGGCAGTCCTTGATGACTAGGGAAGGGAAGGCATGGCTTTCCTCTTATTAGGGGTCTGTCATTATTGGTACGGAAAGGATTTCTTTAGTTCCATTTCTTAGTGGTTTCAGTCATACCTGAGAACCATGATCATTAATTTTAGAAATTAATTAGAAATTCCAGAGTTGGAGCAGGGAAAGACCACAGTTTCTTCAGTTTATTTGGATCTTATCTGTTGTATGTTGCTAACTGCTTTTCTGTCAGCACCTTACTAATCACAATATGATTGTACCTATGGTTGCATTGAGATTCTTCTTCCATTGGCGTTTTGTGTGATGTGTGTATGTGCTGCTGTGCAAACAAATGATCTTAAAGATACATCAGATCTGGCCCATGTAAGGAGATGGGAACAATGGTGGGATATTTAAAAGGTTGGTTATTTTTTAACTGGGAGAAGCATTTACAGAGGTTCTAAAATTTCAAAGACTATTTTGAAAGGGAGGGTTGGAGGGAATTAAATGTGATGGTTAATTTTGTACTAAGTATTATAAAGTTGGTTTCATTTATTGACAGTAAAAATGAGCATAATTCAGAATACAATTCAGATTTGCATAGTAGAAAGATTGTACAGAAAATAGGAGGAAAATCTTTTTCTCTCCCTAGATAGAAATTTAATTCTTTCTCTTGTCCAAGCTGTTTTTGCACTTCCCAGTTATATTCTTAAGCACGTCAGCTGTCATTCCCTGTCTTTCAAATGTTCATTTCCTTCTCATCCTGCCAAATGCAAACTGCAGTTGTATCCCTTGGATTGAAGAGTCTGATGTGTCCACTTAACAACAAAGTAATAACACCCTCCAATTGTCACTCTCTGGCAAATCACGCAACTGCATAAATGGAAGGAATATTGTTTCATACAGTGGGCAACCTTTGCTTGGTTTTTTGGGCAACAAATGTTGTTTGATTGGATCTTCCCAACAGATATAAAGAGCAGGAGTTCTCCAAGGTCAAATCTCAAGTTTCGTTTCGATAAACTTAGCCATTCAACTTCTGGCCCAGTAAGTATGACTGTATGAAGCTGACTTATACTGAGCTAGACTGCTGATCTGTCTATCTATCCAAGTGTTGCTTAATCTGACTGTGGCTCTTTAAAATCTCAGTAGGGTTGACATAGTGTTGCCTAGTGGTTATGGGAGACCCAGGTTTGAGTCCCAACTCTGCCATGGCAGTTCACTGGATGATCTTGGGCCAGTCACATGTTCTGAACCCAATCTACACAGGGTTATTGTGAGGATAAAATGGGAGAGAGGAGAACAATGTTATCAGCTTTGGGTCCCCGCTGGGGGAAAAGGTGGGGTATAAATGCAGTCAATAAATAAAATGAATGGATTTCCCTGATTGCATTTTGGTATAGTTCCCTCTGTAATGTCCAGTGCTCCTTAGGTCAGGTTAACCAGCAACGTTTCATCCTAGATTAGGTCCATGTTTGTGCTGTGCACAAGCATCCTTGCACAGCACAAAGCATGGCTAAATCCTTGGTGGTGGGAAGTGCCATCAAGTCATAATTGACTTATGGTGACCCCTGCTGGGATTTTCAAGGCAAGAGACTAATAAATGGCCGACCATTTTGTACCTCTACAGTCCTGGTCTTCTTTGAAGGTCTCCCATCCAAGTACTAGCCAAGGCCAACCCTACTTAGCTTCCAAGATCTCATGAGACTTTACACATGGATAAATAAAAATGGCCAATATATTACATGGGAGGGAAGACAGCATGGTGTAGCCCAATCTCATCATATCTTGGAAGCTAAGAAGGTTTAGTACTTGGATGGGGAGCCACAAAGGAAGACTCTGCAGAGGAAGGTAATAGCAAACCACCTCTACTTCTTACTTGCCTTGAAAGCCCCTTGCTGAGGTTGCCATAAGTCAGTTGCAACTTAATGGCATGTATTCACATACATAACATACCACACAAACACATATATTCATATCAAGACTGCTTTTTTGCAGTTTTATTTATTTTATTTGCAACGTTTTAATTCACATGAGCACATTGCTAATGCAGAGGAGAGGGAGAGAAACAAATACAATGAAGGCATATTCAGGGTCCAAGCATTATTTTGGGGAGCCTGGTACAAACTTGTAATATGTCCCCATCCACACTAACACCATAATCTCTCATCCCATACATACAATCTCATGAGCTGTGAAAAAAGTTTAATTCTGAAATTACTGTCAGGGTATTCTACATTTCTGAAAAATGCCAGCCTTTGCTTTTATAACTATACCCAGCCTGAGAGTTGTACAAGTTTGCTAACTATTTTGCAATTTTTTTTGGTCATTATCCTGTCAATGTCTTGGTTTTTTTTTATTCTAATGGACCAGCAGGGCTGCAAACATTAGGACAATTAACTTTAAAGCTTCATTTTTCTGGTCTCTTTCATTGCAAAGTCAATTTCTCTTATAAGTTCACACTCAATAGACAAGATGGCTAGGTGACTTAACTATTCTTGCCCCATCATAGAACACATGCAGTTTTTAATTAAATTTCTTTCAGCTTCTGCCACAGTCATGGGCAGTGTGCAAAAAATCTATAGGGATACGTACACTTCACTGAAATTAGTTGCAGCTGTTTCTCATAAATCTCTGAGATGGCCATCATTGTTTCAACTGGCAATAGCAAGTTTTATGATCTATGCTCTTTTTATAATCTTTTTATAACCATCTCACTACCCCAAAGAGCATATTCTATACTCTTTTTATTTACTTTTTAGTATATAGTTTACATCATTTTTTCACAATTGGTGAATACCCTTCCCTTTTTCCAGCATACTGTATTGTTTATACCTCCCTTCAGTAAATAGCCACCTGGGAATACAATACAGTGCCTACTTAGTAGCACTCCAAACAAGCCAGTCTCTTGGTATCTTTCCTCTCCTGCTTTACAGTCTTAGAATCATAGGGTTGGAAGGGACCTCCAGGGTCATCTAGTTCAACCCCCTGCACAATGCAAGAAATTCATAACTACCTCCCCTCAATACACATACCTTTCCAGTGACCCCTGCTTCATGCCCAGAAGATGGCAAAACACCATCAGGATCTCTAGCCAAACTGGCCAGGGGGAAATTGCTACTTGACCTCAAGGTGGTGATTGGTATTACCCTGGACATGTAAGAAGGGCCATGAGAACTAAGCACTGATATAACCCTTCCTGCCCTCGCTCTCATGATCTGCCCAGGTTCACAGAATCAGCATTGCTGTCAGATGGCCATCTAGCCTCTGCTTAAAAACCTTCAAAGAAGGAGAGCCTACCAGCTTCCGAGGCCTGTTCCACCAAGGGACCACTCTAACTGTCAGAAACTTCTTACTAATGTTTAGCTGAAAACTCTTTTGATTTAATTTCAACTCGTTGGTTCTGGTCCGAGCTTCTGGAGCAGTGGAAAACAACTCTGTGCCATCCTCTATATTGTAGCCCTTCAAGTACTTGAAGATGGTTATCATATCACCTCTTAGTCGTCTCCTCTCCAGGCTAAACATACTGAGCTCCTTCAACCTTTCCTCTTTTTTAAAAAATTAGTTTTTAGTTCCATCTTATTCTGATAGTAGAATGTAACTTATTCTGATAGTATCATGTAACCAAAAAATGTCAGATTTTTGACATTTCGTCTACAAATTCCATCATAATTATATTATTTTCCACTAAGCTATCATCACTGTAAGTCTACTTTCTTTGATTATAGTACTTCCCCCCCCTCATTCATTTAATTGTGTTTTGCTAACATACAGTTTTGTCCCTATGTTATACTTCCATTCAACCCATCTATAGAGTAGGGTCCATTTTTGTTTCCCATCATGTTTGTTTTTTTCCTTTATTAATTCTGTCAGTGTGTCCAGTTCTGCCATCTCTAAGATTTTATCTATCAATTCTTCTTTTGTTGGTATGTCTGTATTTTTCCATATACTATTCTTGCTGCTGTTATTATATGGATTATCAAATATCTATTTTCCCTATTTATGGGGACTCTGATAGGCTGAGCGGCTGGCATCTGATAGGCCAGGAAGACGGGATGCAGGTGGAAAGCTGCTGCCAGGGGGTGGGGGTTGTGTTTGCGGAAGCAGGGATGGGCTTGGCATGGGGAGGGTCTGTCAGTTCATTCTGGGGGGCCATCTCCCCAGTACTGGGACATGGCTATCAAGGTCCAGCCCCCGCTCTCGCTTTGTAGAGATGCAGTGATGTGTTCCCATTGCGCGGCAGCAAGTCTGAGTGCGCTGTTCATTCCCCTCGTTTCCAAATGGCCTCACAGCCTCCCACATGGTTCCCAATGGGCATTCCTGTCACTCATTCACAGCCCCGCCTCCCCCCCACCTGCTTCTCTGAAACTTGGGGACTAATTAGGGTTGCCAGTCTCCAGATGGTAGTTGGAGATCTCCCAAAATTACAACTGCTCTCCAGGCAACAGAGATCAGCTCCCTACTGTCTGGCCCTACTTTTCAGGGGGGGGAACCCTTTTTCTTTTGGTGGTGGCAGTGGCAGTGGGTATGTGCAGGTGCACTGAGCTGTGGCTACCGGCCTGGCCCTCATCAGAAATGGGGGCTGGATGGGCAAGGGGGGGTTCGATCTGGACCTTCACTGTCACCTCTGCCCCCCTCCCTGGTAGGGATGCCTGCCCTCTGACAGGGGCCTATTGGTGGCGGCAGGGATCGCGCCCCCCCCCATTGGCTGTGCCACTGCTTTTCCCTCATCTGGATGTGAGGGGGGCGTGTGTGGCCATTGGCAGGTGTGAGTGGGGTTGTCAGGGGAATGGTGGGCGGGACCTCCCAGGGGCTGCTGCATTTCACCTTGCCACGCTTGGGCGCCGGCGGGACTATCCTGCAAAAGTCAATAGGGTGCCATGCCATCCAGCACCATCCCATTTACACCGGTGCATGAGCGATGGCCCCTTTAATGTTTAATTCTTTAATGTTGCACGTGTCTTCTTATTTCTCAAACTCACCGAACCCAGAGGATGATGCAGATCCAATTAATCACGTGAGATTAATTGGATATGCATCACCCTCCGGGTTCAGTGAAATAATGAGACTGATCATGGTTGTCCTTTATAGCCCCTGAGGAAGTCCATGTGACAAAATCTGCCATTCAGCTGGCCCCAGCTAGGGCTACCACCTTGAAGGATCTTCAGTTTGAGAAATAAGAAGACACCTGCAACATTAAAGAAAAGAAACATCCTTAGAACATTTGTACTACAGACTTACCTCATTTATGAACTCAGAGTTCTTGTCCTTGTTCCCAGAATTACATGGAACAGGGCTGTTAGTCCCCTGTCATAGTCTTAGAGAAGTAATTTTGTATGAACTGTATTTTTGTAGTTGTATTTATTGAACCTTATTGGATATGTATATATAGAGCACTGTCACTTTAAATACAGTTTAGTATTGTTCCTAGTGAATGCACCATAATATTGTTTTGTTATTCCCTGGTGGTCTTTCCACCCCTTCTGCACTAGAATATGCATATCCTGTCATCCATAGCCTGACAAAAGGGTACGTTTGGTAGGAAAAACAACAAACAGCTTCTGACTACATCTTGAAGTCTAAACTAGGTACTAGAGAGAGAAAACTTAGTGACTTAGTTAGAACATAGAGAGCACTGAGTGCAGAGCTTAGACTGCATGGTCTAGTGAAGTAGTAGTGAACAATAAAACCTTAGTATATGTTGCTAGCTAGTTGCACCCCAATAAACTGGCTCATCCAATAGACAATCATAGATTCTCTCATTAAGACAAAAGGCACCCACTTTCTCTGGCGGGAATTTCTATCGAAGCCTAAATGGTCCTATGCTAACTAGCTATCTGACTAAACAAACAGAATAACAATTTAACTCTTTCATGAATGAGCGTAGGACACTTGCAAAAAATCCAACACCTAGCCTACCAGACAGGCTCATTGAGAAGATACAGTGAGGAAGTACAAGGCATGCAGGCTGCCCTGAGCTCCTAGGAGGACAGGCAGGATTAAAAGTGGCCTGGAGAGGCACATTATTGCTTTCAGGGATGACTCAAAGCCATGGCAGTTCTCATGCAAACTGCTATGTGGCTCTAGGTTTGGATCCTGCCTAGCTGCAAGGATGGGGTGATTACATCTGGAGGTTCCTTGTTGTTTGGGGCTGCTGTGGGAAGGAGTCATCTGTGGAAATTGCCCTGCTCCCCATTCCCATAGAAATTTAGGAAGGATCCAAGCCCTGATGAATGAATGCAGGGAGCTGCTGATGGAAAGACTGTCAGAAATAACTGTGAAACAGTGAGGGAAGCCTTTGGACATGGGGAGGTGGATGGGTTTCTTCCACATGGACCTGAGAGTGTCTGCGCATTGCTCTGATGCACAGCAAGCCAGGTGCCCTCGACTGACTAAAATTGATTTCTCTCCTTTCTTTCTGTGCAGGCACACTAGCAAGAGAGGAAGCCTACAGGCCTGTAAAAAGTAAGTTTTACTCTTTGGGGATCAACTGGGCAGGGCCATTTCAGGCAGAGCTGCTGGGAACCCCCAAGTAAAGATTTCCTCCACCCCAACACCACTGAGACCCAACCCAAGCCTCTAAAGAAAGCAGATCACATGACTTGGCCCGGCTTCATAGGCCCCCTCGGGTGACAGGGCATCCAGTGTACTGTCCCATTTGTCCCCCTTCGTCAGTCCTGATTTCAGGCAGCAGGCAGGGACCCACGTGGCTGGATGTTCTGCAAACAAGAATATCCCCCCACACACAAATCGATTTAAAAAAAAATACCTACCAGAATATATCAAGGAGAATGTGGCATGAGCTTGGACTGACATGTTGGTTTTCTGTCTGAAAGCAAGTTCTTTCCATGAGAGTCCCCTGCCTCTAGTGCAATGTGGCGAGGTGCCCTGGGCCAAGAGTTGGGGGTGGCACCAAAATGTGATCAGGGCATCAATTAGAGCTGCAACAGTTAGCTGATTAAAAGGCCCAATCAATAAATTAACAAGGCTCCATTAAAAGGATGCCCTAATTAACTGAGCAGTGGCATTTACAATTTTGCAGTTTGGTTTTGTGTAAGACCAGCTCTCTTCTCTGCTTCATTGATCCTTCAGGGGCATTGAGTGGAAACTTCTGGAACAATCCACAGTGCATTCAGTTGCCTGATCCTTCCACACTTTTGCCAGAGGCTTTGACAAGCATCTCTCTCAGAACATGGTGTCTCCTCCCTAAGGGAGTGGTGTTCTTTTAGGGACTTCCCCCTCAGCCTCCACCTTTCTTGTACAAAAGAAATCCTATGAACATTCAGCATAACCCTACATTGCTCAGGATGCTACCCTAACCATTTTTTTTTTGCAGGGCATTTCTACTCCGGTTTTATTTCTGGATAGTTTATTTTTTAAGGGAAATCTTTTCTCTTGAAATGAGAACACCAATCCGCTATCCTTGGCACAACTGCCATGCATGTATTGTGCCATCATCACCTAAACAGCTGTTTTCATTTTACCCACACGGAACTGTCATCTTACTGAAATCTCCTCAACCCGATAATGTGCCCAAGCAGAGGAATAAAACAGTTGTAAGGTTCATGCTTCATCCCTTCTTACTGGAAGGACATTGCTTGGAGATGAGTTTTCTGTCATGTAGCAACCCATCTCGAAGCAGCTCCTCCCTTTTCCATCTGCGCACGTGCTCTTGGTCCTGTGCCAGCTTTCTTCAGGCACTGGGCACTATGCTTCTTGTGTTCCTTGTGTGTGAGGAAGGTTACTTTGGTAACTAGCTGCTCTTGTGAGCCAGTTTCTTTTCTTTCTAGCACTTGATGGCCTGGAGAAAAGTACCCCTTTTTGTTACGCTGATGTTAAATGTGAGACTTTACCGTGCCATGCCACACATGGTGCTGCTCTTGAAAACTGGGGTTGGCTGGTGCAGAATATGCCAGTCCACCTGTAGTGTTCCAGCCTCTGCAAGTGGCTTCCTGTCATTTTCTGGGCACAATTCAAGATGCTAGATGTAACCTATAAAGCTTTAAAGTTCCAGGGCCCCACACACCTTTCATCCCACCTCTTCCCCCATATCCTATTGTGGCCTTTATTGTCATCTTCTTAGTGGTACCCTTAATTGGGCCAAGTCCAATCCCCTCAGGGAGCACAAGGAGACGTTCTTAATGACTGGTCTCTAGCTCTGAAACTTTGGCAGGAGACAAAAAAACTTCACACACCATCTGGATGCAAAGTGACAAGGCCTTGTTATTCTGGCAAGTGGTTCTGTTGATAACATGTTACTTGCTCTGAGATGGTGTGGAAGCTCCAATCAGTTAGTAGAACTATCACTTGTCTGAGACCTAACTAGAAATTACAAGGGAAATTACAAGGGAAACAGTTTTCAAGTCTTCTGGGCTTTTTAAAATTGGAATGTGACTACAAGGGGTTGCATTATTGAATGAAGAAAGGAAGGCACAGCTTAATACCTCTTCCCAACTTGCTTTCCCCCTCACAGGTAAAAAATATCTGCTCTTTATATTTTCCGCACAGGTGGTTAAACGTCTTTGGGCAATCTTGAGCAGGAAAAAGACAGAAGGGAAAGGGATTGAGTTGTCCCCCCCCCCCCCCAAGGTATCAAGGTTCAGGTCTCGCCTGTGTACTTTGGCCATGAGCATCAACACTTAAATACATTCAGATGAACAAATCCATAAAAGCTTTAATACGTGCCAACACAAACTGGTAAGGTTGGTCACACTCAGGGGTCATTTCCTAGAAAAAGAACTGCAGGAACTCATTAGCATATCTCATTAGCATATGCCACACCCCCTGACATCACTGGAAGTGTGTCAGAAGGCACCATCCACCCCTCAGGCCCCTTTCCCCAAAAAACTTCAGGTATTTCCTTAAAGCAGAATGAACTCAAAGCAGCTTATCCTCCTCTGGAGAGCCAGCCCTGCTTGCTTGCTTGCTTGCTTGCTTGCTTGCTTGCATGCATGCATGCACCCTCTCTCTCACAAGTCACAAATGAAAATAAAACAGCAGAATGAATTCAAAGCAGCTTACCTTCCTTTGGAGTCCAGCCCCACCCGGCTTGCACTCACTCACTCATTTTCTCTCTCCCTCTCTCTCACGAGTCACAAATGAAAATAAAGCAAGCAGCAGAGCAGAATGAATTCAAAACAGCTTACATTCCTTTGGAGCCCAGCCCCACTCGGCTTGCACTCACTCACTCACTCATTTTCTCTCTCTCTCTCTCTCTCCCTCTCTCTCATGAGTCACAAATGAAAATAAAGCAAGCAGCAGAGCAGAATGAATTCAAAGCAGCTTACATTCCTTTGGAGCCCAGCCCCACTTGGCTTGCACTCACTCACTCACTTTCTCTCTCCCTCTCTCTTACGAGTCACAAATGAAAATAAAGCAGCAGAGCCTGCTGCTAAAAATGAGGACAGCCAGGAGGAAAAGGAATCACGTGGGTGGGGCCAAAACCCACATGACCTCTTTTCAGATCTAACGGAATGCCATTCCGGTGTGTTCCACCTCCAAATGAGCCCTGGTCACACTACTGTATGACAAACTCATACTTTAGAGGCCTGCCTGATCAGCAAGCTCATTTACACAAGCTCATCAGGGAGAACCCAATAACAATGGGCAAGTGGACTTAGGAGGAATGTATGGCCTCCTAGATCAGCCTCTCCAGAAGGGCGAGAGAGATGTTCTCAAAAGAGCCCTCTTCTCCTGTTTGGCTCCCATGGGAGCACATGGGACAGGGACAGGAAAGCACAAGGGACCTTTAGAGTCCCTTGCTTTCTACACAACCCTGGTATACATGATATTAAACACGCATGAATTTATTCTTTCCATACATTCTGTATTAGACAACGTCCCATAACAAAGAAACAGAAACCCAAAAACAAGCTTTTTAAAAAGTCATACATTTTGACACAAACACTCTTACTGTAGGAAAAAGAGCAGATCCATAAATTAGGATGCCTGTGTAAAAATGGATCTAAGCCCATGGCCACGAGATCCATCAGTTATATATGCATTACAAGAAGTACTTCCTTCCGGCTTTTCTGGCTCTAGTGCCCATCTGGTGGCCTTATGGCAGAGGGAGAAAACACATAGAAGCTTTTCATCTAAAAAAAAGCAAAACTTCCTTTCAAATTCAGCCATTGCATGCCTACATAGCCATCCCTTAAATGTAAAGTTTCATTTCCTTTTCAGAAATGAACTAATTTTGTTTTTGTTGGCATGCATTCCTTTTTTTGAAAAAAATATTTTTTTTGCCTCTTTTCATGAATGTAGCACTATCTCATGTGAAGGACAACACCGGGGCATCAAATGTTCATTTACACAAGACCCCATTTATTGCAATGGGGCTGGAGGAGAAGAACATACTTGAATGTACCCCTGATGTAGAGTAAAATGTGAAAAAAATGGTATGAGAAGAAGGGTGGAAGTTTTTTATAAAAAATCCTCTGACAAAATGATTTTTTTTTCTTTCTTGTGTGTTGAGAGGCAATGTTTCCTAGCCATCCTGGTTGCTGATATCTGTTGTAAATAATGTATATTTAATTTATTGCTATGGTAACATCTTGTATTTGTTATTGTATAAAACGAATTCTAAAGAAGGGTCAGAAATGTATATTTTGTTGCTTAAATGTGTCTTTGCAAAATTCATAATAAAAGAACATATTTTGTGTCACTCTGGGTTCTTAGGATTTTCCTTCACCAGGTTGTGTGTGATCTGTCTCAAGCACGTGGTTGTGTCTTGAACGAGGAGAGAAGAGCCTTGGAGGGGGTGGGGGGGGTGGGCAGCGAGCCAGCCAGTGTGATGCCACTATGTACAGTGTCCAAGTAGACTGTGGGAGACACCAGTACAAGTCTTTGGGGACCGTGGCCTTGTCATGCTGTCAGCATAACCTTTCCGTCACATGCATCTTGCGAGGATAAAATGGGGAAGGGAAATCATTACATTGCCCTGATCCCGTTGGAGGGAGGGCAGGAGAAAGAAACATAAGAAGGAGAACCAGTGTAGTGTCATGTTGAGAATGTCAGACCAGGTTCTAGAAGACTTGGGTTCGAAGCCTGACTTACTATGAAACTGGGTCAATCACTCTTTCAGAGCCAAACATACCCAGCATAGGGCTTTCTGATGCCAATGAGCTGCTGTCTTCAGACCATTGCTGGGAGCTTCTTTTAAAAAACTTCTACCATGCCACCAGTTTCTTTTTAAAAAATACACAATGAAAAAATTCTGCATACCTGGGTCATAAAATCCAGTCTTGTCAGGGGGGAAGGGGGGCTTTGTTTGCCTTTGTGATAGATGATGAATCACCAGGTTTGCTACCAGAGAGCAACATGAAAGAAAAATCTGTGTATATCAGTGGTGCAAACAAAGGAGTCAACGTTTGTGTGTGTGTCAAAAAACCATCACAGCCACCCTATAAAACAGGCCAGTGATATGGACAGAGCATCAGAAGGCCTCAAGTGAAATAAACAGGTATTGCACCTCAACATCCACCCAATCTCGAACTTGATCCAAGATGCAGAGCAACTCTTGACCAAGTGTTTGCAACTACCTGTTGACTCTCTCCCTTAAAGGTAAAATCACCCCAAGCCAGAGCGCTTCCTTGCCAGAGGGCCTTGCATCAGCTGGTCGCTAGCTGCACCTGTGGGGCTGCCGCTGCTGCTCTCTACTATGTGCATCTTCCCAGATGTTGAAGTGTGGGCTTGGCCTCGGCCATGGACCGGGTTGGGTTACTTGCAGCACATATGTCTCTTTCCCTTGCAGGCACGTCGTGACTCATCCGGGAGACGACAGAGCATGTCTGCTTCCGCCCCCCCCCCCCCGTAATCCTCTGCAAGTGTCATTCAGATCCTGCCCAGGGAGCCCCAAGGCAGTCTGCATCTCAGCCTCGCCCCTGGGAGCGCAGAACGAGGGCTGCACAAACTGCTTTGGCTCTCTTTCCAGCTGAGGGACATTGGTACTTTTTCCAGTTTAATAAAACATGTAGAAAAACAACAAACTTCTAGTTTTGCATGCATGCCTGACATTGCCAGTAGCTGCCCTCTCAACTCACTGTTGGAATGTCCTCTCACACATCCCTGCAAATGTTTCAAGTGGTGCCCCATCCAGCCTCCCTGACCCCTTCCTCCCCTCAATGTAACTTCAGGCACTAGGGTGGGAATTGAACTGTGGCCCATGAATGACTTTGGGGGGGGGGCACTAAGGACTTTCATTCTCTGATGGTCTGAGCTGCTGGCATCTGATAAGCCAGGAAGATGATTGCTGCATGTGGGAAGTTGCTGCCAGGGGGTGGGGGATGTGTTTGTGGCAGCAGGGATGGACTTGGGCAATCCGGCGTGGGGAGGGCCTGTCAGTCAACCCCAGAACTGGGGCATGGCTGTTGAGGTCCAACCAGCATTCTTGCATCGTATAGGTGCAGTGATGTGTTCAAGTGGTGCCGCCACAGGTTTGTGCATACTTTTCATTCCCCTCAGTTCCAAACGGCCTCCTGGCCTCCCACATGGTTACCAATGGGTGTTCCTGTCACTCACTGAAGGCCCTGCCTCACCCCCACCTGCATCTCTGGAACCTGGGGACTAATTAGGGTTGCCAGTCTCCAGGTGGTAGCTGGAGATCTCCCAGAATTACAACTGATTTCCAGGCAACAGAGATCAGTTCCCTACTATCTGGCCCTACTTTTCAGGGAGAGGGAACCTGTTTCTTGTGGTGGTGGCAGTGGCAGTGGGGATTTGCAGGCGCACCAAGCTGCATCCATCGGCCTGGCTCTCATCGGCAATGGGGGCTCCATGGGCGAGAGGGTGGGTGTTCGTTCTGGACCTCCACTGTCACCTCTGCCCCCCCCTCTCTAGCAGGGATGACAGGGATGACAGGGGGGCCTATTGGCAGCAGCGGGGATTGTGGCCTCCCCATTGGCTGTGCCGCTGCTTGCCCCTTGCCTGCATGTCTGGGGAGGGGTGTGGCCATTGGCTGGTGTGAGCAGGGTTGTCAGGGGAATGGCAGGTGGGCGTTCCTGACGGCAGCCGCACCTCGCCTTGTTGTGCTCAGGCGCCAGCGGGACTCTCTTGCAAAAGTCCATAGGGAGCCATGGAGTGGCACCCCATTTACGTCGATGCACGAGCAATGGCGTTGTCTTGGGGATTAGGATTGACCTGTAAATGACCAATTTTAAACTGGCTTAGGTCTTCCAAAGTTTGTTTTATAAATTTTATCTGAGAAGCAATAAGGACATATATGTTAGCTAGAGTAACATCCTGATGATTTATTGTACCTTTCATTAAAATGTATCTACAGATGCTACAAAAAATGTATTTTTGAAGCATAAATTTAAGATTTGATGAAATAGCTATTCCAACTCCATGTGATTGGGAGTTGCCATATGTCATGAATTGCCAATGGCCAGCCAATGGCCACATCCCTCCCCAAATATTTGCAACTTGAGTAACCTCTGAGTGTTGTTCTTGACATGCATTTCTTGCACAAAAAGTATGTCCGGGTTTTCCTTCTTTATTATGGCTGCAAAACAGGACCTTTTAATATTATTATTAAGACCTTTTATATTAACTGAAATAATCTTCATTTGGTCAACTATACTCAGAATGTTCCGATTTCCTTTCACACTTTTCATGGAATTCGTAGTATATATTGAAAAATGAAAAAATAAATATCCCCAAAAAAACAAATAGGACTTGGCACATATAAATCAATAAAACAATAATTTCCTGTCGGGACTGTTGCCCACTGTCCCTCCATATTGTTACCCAGCTTAAGATACGTTGCAATAGCGGAGGACTGGAAATGGCACGGCACGGTCTGGTCTGCTGAGTGTGAGCTCTGGACCTTGACTTCTCCCTCTTCTTCAAGACACAGGGATCTGAGTCTCTAGACCCCCCCTGGAGAGGGGGGTGAAGCTGGAGCACGGCGGGGGCTACTGGTTAAAGCAGCGGCTTTGACTGGCAACCCCCAGCCAGCTCATTTGGTGAGGAAGAGAGCCTAATGGCTCATTTAGCTGCGAACTGCGAACAATTAAGCAGCGCAAACTGAAACTGACAAGCACCAAAGATCAGAGACTGTCATCAGTGATTCTAGTTGATACTTTCCTTTGATGGGTGAGATCAAATCTTTTCCAAATTGACTAAGGCGGCTTCCAGCTAGAGGGAAATCCAAACCTCCCCCCCTTCCTTCTTTTCTCTCCTTGGATCTCTATATGACTGAAGACGGGGAGGGAGGAAACTAACGTTGAAGATCTAAATTTCCATAAAGGACATCTTTTCTAGCAATTTGCTTATTTATTTATTTATTTATTTATTTATTTATTTATTTATTTATTTATTTATTTATTTATTCAATTTATATACCGCCCATCCCAGGGGCTCTGGGCGGTGAACAGTTAAAATTGATAAAAACAAAACTAAAATCAATATACAAATAATAAAACCAATTAACAAGGTGCAGTGGTGGAGAGAACCTTCCCCACCCCAAAGGTGGGAGGCCGACATGGCACCGCCCCCTTCAATCACCAAACGCCTGGCGGAACAGCTCTGTCTTACAGGCCCGGCGGAACGATAATATGTCCCGCTGGGCCCGGGTTTCCATTGACAGAGCGTTCCACCAGGCTGGGGCCAGGACTGAAAAAGCCCTGGCCCTGGTTGAAGCAAGGCGGGCTTCCTTAGGGCCGGGGACCACAAGTAAATATTTATTCGCTGATCGGAGCGATCTCCGGGGAACGTACAGGGAGAGGCGGTCCCGAAGATATGCCGGTCCCAACCCACTCAGGGCTTTAAAGGTAAGAACCAACACTTTGAACCTGATTCGGAATTCAACTGGAAGCCAGTGCAGCTGGCGCAGGACAGGTGTGATGTGTGACTGGTAAGGTATACCAGTCAGGACCCGTGCCGCCGCATTCTGGACCAGTTGTAGTTTCCGGATCAGGCCCAGGGGTAGCCCAGCGTACAGTGAGTTACAGTAATCTAGCCTGGAGGTGACCGTTGCATGGATCACTGTAGCCAGGTCCTGGGGCGTCAGGTAGGGGGCAAGTTGCCTGATCTGACGAAGATGGGAAAATGCAGACTTGGCAACCGCCGTGACCTGGGCCTCCATCGATAGGGAGGCATCCAGGAGCACACCCAGACTCTTTACCACTGGCAAAGTTGCCAGTGGTGTCCCATCCAGGGCAGGGAGCTGGATCCCAACATCTGGCAGCCCCCCCAGCTGCAGGACCTCCGTCTTCACTGGGTTCAATTTCAGCCTGCTCTGTTTCAACCATGCCGTCACAGCCTCCAAAGCTCTGGCCAGATTGTCTGGGGCCGTGTCTGGCCGGCCATCCATCAACAGAAAAAGTTGGGTGTCATCCGCGTATTGATGACAACCCAGCCCAAACCTCCGCACCAACTGGGCGAGGGGGCGCATATAGATGTTAAATAACATTGGGGAGAGTATCGCCCCTTGGGGAACCCCGCACACCAAAGGGTGACGGGCCGATAGATCTCCCCCGAGCGCCACCCTCTGTCCCCGACCCTGGAGAAAGGAGACCAGCCACTGTAAGACTGTCCCCCTAATCCCCACGTCGGCAAGGCGGCTGGCCAACAAATCATAGTCAACCGTGTCAAACGCTGCTGTGAGATCAAGTAACACAAGCAGCGCTGACCCGCCTCGATCCAGATGCCTGCGAAGGTCGTCTGTGAGGGCAACCAAGGCTGTCTCCGTCCCATGGCCAGGACGGAAGCCAGACTGGAATGGGTCCAGGACTAGAGCATCATTCAGGAATTCCTGCAGTTGTACCGCCACCGCCCGCTCAATCACCTTGCCCAGGAACGGGAGGTTCGACACTGGGCGGTAACTGGACGGGTCAGTGGGGTCCAAAGATGGTTTTTTCAGGAGGGGCCGCACTACCGCCTCCTTTAACACTCCTGGAAAAACCCCAGAGCTCAGGGAGATGTTAACAATGGCCTCCAGATGGTCCTGTAGCCCCTCCGAGCTGGCCTTCACCAGCCAGGATGGGCAGGGGTCCAGAGGACAGGTGGTTGGCCTCATCCCCTGCAGGATCCTGTCCACATCGTCCTGAGAGAGCAGGCTGAAATGGTCTAATACGGACCCAGAAGACGGCCAAGGGGTCTCCAGTTCCCTTACTGTATCAACAGTGGGTGGCAGGCCACGGCGAAGGGACAAGATTTTACCCGCAAAATAGCTCGCAAAAGCCTCGCAGCCAATAGTTGAATTAAGAATTTGGTGGTCTCCCTGAGAGAGGGAGACCAAGGACCGAACTGTTTGAAATAATTGAGCCGGGCGTGAGCTAGCGGATGCAATGGAAGCAGCAAAGAAATCCCTCTTTGCTGCTTTCACTGCCACCTCATAGGCTTTCATAAACGTCCTATAAGATGTTCTTGCCTCTTCGTCGCGCCCCCGCCTCCACACTCGCTCTAGTCGTCTCAGAGACCGCTTCATCTGGCGAAGCTCCTCGGTAAACCAAGGAGCTACCCGTTTGCGGGCTCGGAGAGGACGGCAGGGGGCAATAGCGTCGATGGCTTCAGAAAGACAGCCATGCCAATCATCCACCAGCTCATCTAACGTACTGCCAGGGGGCATCGGATCCCGCAGAGCCGCCTGGAAACCAATTGGATCCATAAGCCTCCGCGGGCGAGCGTAAATCCGCTCACCGCCCACCCGGGAAAGGAGCGGCATGCTCAGACGAGCCTTCAGAACAAAGTGATCTGACCATGGCACTGCATCATAGGCATCCAAGACCACCATCATCCCTGCCCCAAAAATCAAATCCAGCGTGTGACCTGCTTGATGTGTGGGAGCCGAAACAAACTGGGAGAGTCCTAGGGCCGCCATGGAGGACACCAGGTCAATGGCCTGCATGGAGGCATCGTCGTCAGCATGGACGTTGAAATCCCCGAGAACCAAAAGTTTCGGGAATTCCAAGGCCCAGCTGGCCACCGCCTCCAAGAGACCAGACAGGGAAGATGCAGGTGCAGTAGGCGGTCGGTACACCACGCATATTGCCAACCTCTCCTCGGCGTCCAACACTAGGCCCACACAATCAATGCCAGTAATTTTTGGGGTGGGGAGTGGTCTGAAGGAGAAAGACTCCCGAATGAGCAAAGCCACGCCTCCCCCCCGACCACTTGTCCGGGACTGATGGAGGACCGTATAACCTGGGGGGGGCTAGTTCTTTCAAAGCGACCGTCTCGCCCTCCCTCACCCATGTCTCGGTCACGCAAGCCAGGTCCACATTCAATGGTGAAAAGGAAAGACTGAATTTATTCACCTAGCTGTATGATTGATTTCTATGACTCTGCTTTAAAAGTGGAGTTTGATTCACAAAAGTGAAGAGAGACTGTTGGATTAAAAGAGAAGAGAGACTGTTGGATTACTGGAATACAGAACTTCCTTTAAGGCTGTTTTTTCTTACCCTTTGCATTGGGTTCTTCTTTGGATTTCTCTTGCTCCCTGATATCTCCCCTCCTGGGACTTAGACTCAGATTCTGCCTTCTATTTTTAGACCTTCTTCCCGTACGGCTATATTTTTGTTTTTCCCCCTTTTTTTTCTTCCTTTGCCCCTCTTTTTGGCTTTGACAGTAAAGTGATCTGGATTAAATATAGAGCGGAAAACTGAGAAAGAGATTCAGCCCCTTGGTGGAATATAAATTTTCTGTTTGGCTTTTTGAAATTTTTCAAGATGGATTACAATGTGATTTGAACTGCATAGTAGCTTTGTCTTCCTCCACAATTAAGAAGAGGAAGATTTTCAAGGCAACACTTCTGGTCGGCTGAATGAAAGAATGTTATTCTTTTCTCCTAAAAGAATTTGTAAATAGTGGGTGGTTCGTTGAGAACAGCTGGGTAAAAAAGTTTTTAAAATAATCTCTAATTGTTTGGGAACATTGTGGTTGATTAAAGCAAAAATAATCTGTTGAGGGTTTAAGTTGCTAGAATAAGAGTAGGTTGACAGGCTGGCTTTTTGAAAATTATAGTGATCATAAATAATAAATAAAAAGGTTAAGATAACTGTTCAAAAATGGGTCCAAAACCATCTCCTGGAACCTCAAAAATGGTGGCATCATCTATAGCTGTGACTTCTACACCCTCACAGACATCAGCCCAGACAATACAAACAAGTCTGGCCCCAATACTGGAACAAATAAAGACATTAAATGAAAAATTTGAGGGCTTTCAAGCTGAGATGAGAGAAGCAAAGAAAGAAACAGTTGAGCTAACCAGTAAAGTGCAGAAAATTGAGGAAAAGACCTTGCAAACTGAAGATAAGGTTGAGAATGTAACAAAAAGCCAAAGAGAGATGGAAGGCAAATTAATAACTTTGCAGATGGAAAAGGCAGCGTGGATACTCCGACTACAGAATGTGCTGGAGAAGGAAGGAGAAAATACATTAATGTTGGTAATTGAACTTCTTGCAGTAGCATTAAATACCCAGCCAGAAGAACTGGAATTAGAGATAGATGTAGCCTATAGGGTAAACTCAGCATATATGAAGAAAAATAAAAGGCCCAGGAAAATCCATGTAAAATTTGTGAGACGCAGAATTAGAGATGAAGTTCTCAAAATAACGTGAAAAGCCATTGAAACACCAAGAAGAAGAGGTGACTGTACTAAGAGACACTCCATGGGAGGTGAGAATGAAAAGATGAGAATACAGACCCCTGACAGATCTACTATGCAAAAATGATATACAATATAGATGGCTGATACCAGAGGGAGTGTTCTTCAACTTCAATGGCCAAAGATACAACATTAACTCGATACATAAGGCCCAAGCATTTCTCCAAAAAAAACTACTGCCGGGACAGGACTGGGGAAGACAATGGGGAAGAAAGAGACACAGATGCATTGGCAGAATCAGAAAAAGAAGATGGTGCAACAAGAGGAGTGAAGACCAGAAAGCAAATGAAAGAAGAAAATAAACAAACTAGTAAGAAAGACAAAAAATAATGGCCAGCAAACCTTTGGAAATTCTCTCAGTGAATGTTAATGGATTTAACTCCCCCCAGAAAATAAGAAAAACATTTGCATATTTGAAAAAATTCAAGGCAGAGATAACATGTCTCCAAGAAACACATATTAGCAATAAAGAAGATTGCTGAACTGTAAGAAATTGGGATCCACATTTATTGCAGCAGATAAAATAAAGAAAAGAGGACTAGTAACATAGATACAGGAAAGATTGAACCCAAAACTAGTATATGCTTGTGATCAAGGAAGAATATTAATGACGGAATTCCAGAAAGCCCAAAAGAAAATTTTAGTTGTGAATATATATGCCCCAAATGAACAACAAGAGAAATTCTACCAAAGCCTTTCAGAGCGCATCTCCAACTTGGACTATAGTGATATATGCATTATAGGAGATTTTAATGCAGTAGTAGACAAAAAGGTGGATAGAAAACACAAAAAATGGGGGGAAAGGGGGGAAAACCCTTCCCAAAAAATTTTTTGAATTGGCAGAGGAAATGGCTCTAGTAGATGTTTGGAGAACAAGAAATCTTAACTCTACCAACTATACTTTCTATTCTGACAGACAAATCATGGTCACGAATTGACACGTGCTGGGCATCAGCATCATTGCTGGAAGAGATGGACGAAATAGATATTTTACCTCAACTGATTGGAGACCATAACCCCCTGATATTCAAGATAAAAGAGGAAAGAAGACAATTTAGATGGAGATTGAACACAGGCTTACTAAAAGATAATAATTTCAAAGAATTAGTCTCCAAAGAAATGGAATGGTTCTTTAAACAAAACCTAAATAATGAAGCTAGTCTGGGGATAGTGTGGGATGCAAGTAAGGCTTTCTTCAGAGGATTGACAATTAGATATGTGGCAATGAAGAAGAAAGAGAGAAATAAAGATTATAAGAAATTGGAAAAGAATCTAAAAGAAGAAGATAATTTAAAAGATGCTCCTTAAAATAGTAAAGCAAAATTGAAGATAAAAATACTCCAGCATAAACTGAATTTGATGCTGACGGAGGAGATGGAGAAAAAAAATCAAGTATCCATAATTAAATTACTTTGAAAATGCAAATAAACCTACAAGATGGTTGGCCTATAAATTAAGAAGGAAGAATCTTAGAAGACATATAGCATCCCTGAGAGACAAAAATGGAGATGAGAAGATGCTCCAGGAAGAACTGAAGAAAGTAGTAGAAACTTTCTATAAGACTAGAAGAAGAAGGTACAACCAGAGCAACAAGAATGCTATTTGAAGAAAATGAAATTTAAGATATTGGATGAAGACCAGAAGAAAATATTAAATGATCCAATTATTATGAATGAAATATCACAGGTATTTAAAAAGCAAAATAAGGGGAAATCACCAGGACCAGATGGCATTCCAGCTGAATATTACCAATGCTTTGAACAGATTTTAGTGGGACCATTCAAGTGTTTGATGGAAAAAATATGGGATACAGAGCCCTTACCAGAAACCTGGAAAGAAGCTACGATTTCATTAATACCAAAGGATGGAGCGGATTTGAAGGAAATTAAAAATTACAGACCAATCTCATTGTTGAAGGGAGAATGAGAAAGACTATGGATCAGATGATCCATCATGATCAAGCCAGCTTTCTAATGGGGAGACAGACCAGCCGCAACATAAGAAAAAATTTAAATATTCTGGAATATTACGAGGCACATCCAGAAAAACAACTAGCCCTAATGTTCTTAGATGCGGAGAGAGCCTTCAACAATCTTAACTGGCAGTTTATGTTTAGGCAACTTGGAGAGATCCAATGTGGGGAAAATTTCCGTAAAATAATTCAAAAAGTTTATGACAAACAGAAAACCAGAATATTAGTAAATGGACAATTAACAGAGCTGATGGAAATAGAGAAAGGAACCAGACAAGGCTGCCCATTATCCCCTCTTTTGTTTATATTAACATTGGAAATACTTATGGAAAAGGTTTGAAACACAGATGAAATCAGAGGAGCCAAAATTAGGAAACAGGAGTATAAAGTCCAAGCATTTGCAGATGAACTAGTATTCATTCTAGAAGATCCTCTAATATCAATACAGAGACTCTTACAAGGAATTGAGGAATATGGTGCTGTGGCTGGCCTAAAAATAAATATCCAAAAGACTAAGCTGATTACAAAAAACATCCAAAAGCAGCAGATGGAAGAATTAGCTCAAAAATCACAAATAGTAATTGACAAGAAGATAAAATACTTAGGAATTTGGATGACTAATGGATCCAGCTCTCTCTACGATGACAATTATATAGCCCTATTGAAAGCAATAAAAAAAGACCTGGAAAGATGGAAGGATTTACAGATATCTTTTTGGGGAAGAATCACAGCGATAAAGATGAATATCCTATTTCTGTTCCAATCTATACCAATAGGGGTCCCCCAAATATTCTTCAAAGAACTGAATAAGATAGTACAATCCTTCATTTGGCAGAATAAAAAACCACGAATTAAGCGGAAAGCTTTACAAGATACAAAAGAAAAAGCTGGCCTCTCCTTACCAGACTGGTTACTATACTATAAAGCCTGTGCATTGACTTGGTTGAAAGAGTGGATCACCCTGGAAAATGAAAGACTCTTAAATTTGGAAGGGCATGACTTAATGTTGGGTTGACATGGTTTTTTGTGGTATAAAAAGTGGGAACAACATAAATACTTCAAAAATCACTGGGTGAGGAAAGCACAAATCTCTTTCTGGGAAAGAATAAGATATATCTTTTATGAGAAAATTCCACTATGGGTATCCCCAATTGAAGCATTTACTCAACCTACTTTGAAAAAAGAGGGGAAGGTTCCCACTTACAAGGTCTTGCTCAATCCAGGTGCTATATTAAAAAATACTAAAGAATTAGCAGAGCTAGATATAGAATTGGGTTGGTGGGGCCAGGCACAATTGGAATCTAGATATTAAAAAGATAATGTCAGGGTCTGTTTGTATAGTACCTGAAAGGAAGCAACCTGAGTAACGCCATGTTTAATTCTGTAGTTGTTTAGTCTTCTTTTCCCTCTAGGCCCCACCACCTGCGAGGAGCCGATTCCATGGGAGAGGATACTGTCTTATCTATTCTTCGAGCTGATTCGACCTTGGCTGGTGTTCCCACAGAGAACTCTCCTGCTATGTGAACTCTGGGGTGAGGCTGGGCTCTGAGAGTGTGAAATGTAACAACCTTCGTTCTGTGTCTCATTCCTAACAATGCTTTGTTCAGCCAGGATCTCTAATCCTGGAATATGGAAGTCTGGGCCTGAATGCTGTCAAAAGACCTTGTCTTCTTGCAGAAGGGAGTAAGACAGACTCTCGTGTCTGGAATGCCACAGTCTGCCATTTTGTTAGGAAATCTTTCTTTGAAATCTCCAACACCTCACCCAGGGAGGATGGATACCAAGGACGCCTTGATTGATCTAACTTGATTGATATGTATCCTCCTGCCCAACCTGTATAAGCGCCAAAACAAGGAAAGGAAAACCACCGGGACTTTTACAACCATTAGAAACCCCCAGTAGACCCTGGGAAGTGATATCCATGGATTTTATTACTGATTTACCTCCCTCCAGAGGCTGCTCCAATATTTTAGTGGTTGTGGATTTGTTTTCTAAACAAGCACATTTTATTCCATGTACAACCATACCCACGGCCAAAAAACTAGCTGAGTTATTTATGAAACACATTGTGAAGCTGCACTCTTTTCCCTTTAAGGTGATATCGGATCGTTGCCAAATTTTGGCGGGAGCTTCTCCAATTAACGGGAATAGAACAAGGAATCAGCTCCGCTTTCCATCCGCAATCCGATGGGCAATCTGAAAAAACAAATCAAGTCTTAGAACAGTTCCTACGTTGCCACATTAATTTCCAGCAAGACAACTGGGTGGAGCTTCTTCATTTCGCCGAATATGCTTATAACAACGCAGTCCACAGTTCAACAGGTGAAACCCCCTTTAAAAATGTACATGGCTACGACGGCAAAGCATTCCCCTTTGAAATGCAAATGGGAAAACAACCCGCCAGAGATCTTCACCAATGGTGGACTACCATCACAGAACAGTGGGCGGCTATCCAAACAGCTTTAACCAAAGCCAAAGCAGACAACAAAAAATATGCCGATCGCCACCGTGTGGCGCAATGGGAATTGCGGCCGGGAGATAAAGTATATATCTCTACAAAAAACCTCAAAGTGGAGCAAACCAGTAAAAAGCTGGCTTTAAAATATTTAGGTCCATTTCCTGTCAAGAAAATAATAAACCGAGTAACTGCAGAACTTACTCTTCCAAAGAACCTACGCCATGTCCACCCTACATTTCATATCAGTTTGTTAAAAAAAAGCTCCTGCACCAGACAAATGGCATCCATCACCAGCAACCCCTATTCCCACCATGATTTTTTTTTGAAATTTTTTAAATTATTTTTAATGACTAACATAAAAAACTACAAAAAACTACAGAAATATAAGGGGGAAGGGGAAAAAAGGGAGGGGAGGACTGGGAAAAGGGAAAAGCAACATACAAACAACAAACGCTACACTACATGTCTTGTATTCCCTTCATGCTGCAATTTTTCTTAAAAGTTAACTTTCTAATATGCTATCAGGTTGGTAGATCTTATACAATACAGACTATATTCAGGGTCAGGACTTCTTCCCCCCCCCCTTGCATCTCGGTCTCAGTTCTCTCTGCGCAGCTGGAACAGCTGCGCCCGTTCTTTCCTCCCCCCCACTTTCCCCTTCAGACTTCGAACTTTCTTCTTGCTGAAACTCCTGATGGTTGAACAAAAAGTCTGTCAGCTGCACTTCCGATGTAATCTTGTAAGTTTGATCCTTATACCTGAACCAGACGCCTTCTGGAAACAGTCTTTTATATTTTACATCACATTTCCTCAAGAAAGCCGCAAGTCCTTTATACTTGAATCTTCTTTTACGAACCAAAAATGGAACATCCTTCAATATTTTAACCTTATTGCCCAAATAATCCAAGTCCACATTGTACGAATTATATAAAATGGTGTCCCGAATCTTCTTAGATGAAAAGTCAATTATAATCTCGCGAGGCAGCTGACGCTTCATTACATACTTTGAAGATGTCCGCCAGACTTCCAAAATATCGCTTTTTAGCTCTTCTTTAGTTGCCTTTGCGAATGGCGCCAAAAGTCCAGACACCAAATCTTTTAAATTTTCACTTTGCTCTTCTTTTACATTTTGAAGACGCAGTACCGTTTGGGCACGGTCCACTTGTAATCCTATTATTTGATTCTCCAAAAGCTTCACTTCCTTACTTGTTGCTTTCATGAGTACTGCGTTCTCGTGTGCAGACTGCTCTGCTCCGGTCGCTGTTTCTTTAATGGCTTTCACTTCGCTCTCCACTGAATCAACCTTTTGCCCCATTTCATTCAGTTTTGCTACAAAAGGCTGCACAGCATCAAAGACTGCTCGTCTCACCATCTCTTCCAAAGTTTCCCCCTTCCCCTGTAACGTTGCCATCACCGATTTACTCATTGCTGGGCTCTGCTTTCTCGTCGCCATCTTAGGGGGGGGGCGCCAACTAAGTTCCGAAACTCAGTGCAGGGGAAGAAATCTGCGCCTTTTTAGCTTCAACTTCCACCAATCCTTCGCATACGCTTGAAAATCAGAAGGGATTTGCTTACTCACAGGTTTTCACCTTAAATCTGCTTATTGCCGTTCTCCGTGGCCCGGCATCACACGGAGTGCTGCGCAAGTCTGCCAGCCTCCGTTGGAGCAAACGGGCAATTTACCCCCTGTATTGCTTCCAGGGGGTTCTTCCCGCGGCGCCCCGGACCCTGGCTCCCTCACTGGGAGTCCTGGGGGTTAACCCTCGCGGGTCAACCGCCCAGTCAGGCTGCTCAGACGGTTCCTCCCGGACCTGCGGAGAGGAGCATCCGACATGGCCGGGAAAACGAAAACCAATCCCCTATTCCCACCATGATTGATGACCAAGTACATTATGAAGTTGAGGAAATTCTGGACTCTAAAATCAGATGCCATAAACTTTACTATTTAGTCCGTTGGAAAAACTTTGAGGAGGGGTATAGAGAGTGGGTGGAGTCAGTCCACGTCAGAGCCCCCGGTCTACTCAAACAATTCCATCATCAATATCCCAACAAGCCGGGGGGAGAGGGGTCTTAAGGGAGGCAGAATGTCAGGGTCTGTTTGTATAGTACCTGAAAGGAAGCAACCTGAGTAACGCCATGTTTAATTCTGTAGTTGTTTAGTCTTCTTTTCCCTCTAGGCCCCACCACCTGCGAGGAGCCGATTCCATGGGAGAGGATACTGTCTTATCTATTCTTTGAGCCGATTCGACCTTGGCTGGTGTTCCCACAGAGAACTCTCCTGCTATGTGAACTCTGTGGGGAGGCTGGGCTCTGAGAGTGTGAAATGTAACAACTTTCATTCTGTATCTCATTCCTAACAATGCTTTGTTCAGCCAGGATCTCTAATCCTGGAATATCAACGTTTGGGCCTGAATGCTGTCTTTCAAAATAAAACCTTTTGAAATCAAAAGACCTTGTCTTCTTGAAGAAGGGTGAAAGACAGACTCTCGTGTCTGGAATGCCATAGTCTGACAGATAAGATAATAGGTTGCTATGAGACAGAAGGGAAAATTGATATGCTAATGTGTGGTACCAATGTTAAAATGATAAAGAAAATATATGGTGAGCTTCTGAATGTAAAATTACAGGGGGAAGAAGTTAAAGATAAGATGCTACAATGGGCAGAAAATGTGGTACATACAATTGATCTGGAGCAATGGTCCCAAATGTGGAAAGAAAATTTAAAGATGATAAAATCTGCTTTTTAAAAGAAAATATTTATAAAATGTTTTATAAATATTTTGACTCCTATTAGAATAGCCAAAATGTCTCCAAATGGGTCAAATAAATGTTGGAAGTGTGAAACTAAGGTGGGTACTTATTATCATATGTGGTGGACTTGTAAAAAAAGCAAGGGAATTTTGGAAAATGATTCACAGAATGATCCAGTAGATTCTCAAAATCTCTATACCACTGAATCCTGAACTTTTTTTGTTGAACCATATAATGATCCAGGTGAATAAAAACCAAAAACATTTGATTTTGAATATAATTACTACAGCTAGAATTTTATATGCGAAATTCTGGAAAATGACAGATATCCCAACACAAGAAAATTTTATTAAAAGAATATTCGACACAGCGGAAATGGATAAGCTATCCAGTTTACTGAAAGATAGAGATAATATGACATATGACGACATTTGTGACCCCTTCTATAATTGGATTTAAAAGTGCTTTCAAGAAACTTAATTCCTGGATAAGCTGAAGACCTTTATGGACAGTGCAAAAATAAATGGAAAAGCTGTAATAATGAGTCGACCGATGGACTATAAAAAGGACAATGTGAAAACATTTTTGATTGAACAGTGCAATGTATTTGAATGAACCAATATGTATTTCCTTCCCCTAACCCTACCCCTCTTACTCTATACTTTCCCAGCTATTAATAATAATAATAATAATAATCACTTACAAAAAAAGGTATGTTGCAATAGCCTCATGCACCTGTTCCCTTGTTGCTTTCCAAATTCCAGGACGGCCAAGCCCTTATCTTGGATGGCTCGCCGCAGCTGCCTTGGGATGACTCCTTCCCGTTCCGCTACTGATTATGTTTGGCTGGGAGAACCTGAGGGGTGGGGGACATGGAGAAGGGTTGATATAATGTATCGTGTACTCAGTGCATCACTCTTAACAAGAGACCTGTGTACAGCCAGATGCCTTTAATTGCTTCTGTGTAACCTATGGACATATGTATGGTGAAGCCTGTGATCTCTCAATAAAAACCCAGTGACTCAAGAAAGCTTGGATTTCTTGCTGCAAGGGTGGGGAGTCACCTTCAACATATCCTGTCTTCCATAGACTGACATACTGTTAAGAATCACCTTTACCTCCAAACCTGTACCCTGGAGAGATGGCTACCAGCTTTTTGTTGACTGAGCCACTCGACCTGGGAGGGAAGGATGCAGAGGACCTTTCCCTCCAACTGGTCTGACCCCTGGAACAGGTGCTGATGGCCAGGCAGACTTCTGCGGACACGGGGACGATTCCCCGGAATGGGGCCACCCATGTCGTGGTTCACCTTGCCCACCCTGAGACAAAGGGCCCCTCGGCTGAGGAAGAAGAAGGAGCAGAGCTGCAGGACTTTATTTGCACGCTACTCCACAGGAATGGGACTCAGCAGCGGCCTGGACCACCAATTATCTGCCATCCCGGAGACCCAGCTGGGGCAAGAGGCCGGGGTGGATTACACTTGGGAGACGTTCCAACTCTCAGTGGAAGCGGAGGGCCCAGTGATAGCCAGCGGTGGCCAGGAGTTCTGGTGGGACAAGGTGGCGGGCCATTACGTGGAGGCGCCCGATCCGCAAGAGAGCTTGGCCACCAGCGGCCTGGAGCCCCCTTTCCAACCCCTGACCAGTGCGAGCCGGATACCATCGCAGGAGCTCCAGCGGTGGGAATGGGTGTATTCGGAGCAGGGGGCACCCTAGCTAACCAAGAGCGCAGAGCAGCAAGGGGGGACCATTTGGATGCCCTCATGGAACAAGTCCAGGTGATGTGCTACAACCTGCTAGCAGTGACCGGCCTAACACAGGGTTGGGTAGATAGCACTCGTGGCGTCCAACGCACCCTGGCCCCCCACAAGTTTGTCGAGATCAGGGACCCTGGATTATACCCTGCAGCCCCCAGAGAGGGTGAGGGGGGCCAGCGCTCCTGTGCACCCCCCTCTAGCCCCCCTGGATGCAGCACAAGTGGTGCTGCTGGATGTACAAATCCCCAGAATTGCGGAGTATGCTAGTGAGGGGTTCCAGGAGTCTCGCTCCTCCAGCTCGAGAGAGTATCATGATGCCTCTGGGATGCCCATCGGGGCAGGGATGACGCAGGACTCAGGGGCCCCCACTGAGCCTAATTTCTCCCAGGAGGAGTGGGAACATGTGTGGCAGATGCAACGCACCTGGGAAGAAGAACTCCACCGCAAAGCCCTCCAAACTGCGGGAGGGTCAGGTTGAGGGGAGGAGGAGTGCAGAGCCGCCCAGGCCGAAGAGGCATGATAATTCTGGGGATGTTGGAGACCCAGGTGGCGGTGATGAGGGGAGAGTTGGCACAGGCAGCACGCCTAATGGGACTTATGATGACCCAGCCAGTTGGGCCCCCTGTACTCACTCATCTTGAACTCCCCCTGCAGCCACCCCGGGAGGAAGAGCCGCTGCCTCCACTGCCACACCCTACCACCGCCACACCCTACTACCAGGCCCCGAATGGCACCTGAACCTACCGCCACCCACCAGCGTCAGTGGGGGTCAGCACGAGGGGGGCGGCTGGACCCAGGCAGGGACCACTACCTGGGCCGCCGCCCAGCCCCACCCACCCCCCACCCAGGGCCGCCAAGAGACAAAAAGGCGCCTCCCCAAAACATGCCCACCATGGCAAGGGGGCAGGGCAGTGCCCCGCTCTCCCACAGGATGCACGCAGAAGTACCCAGCCCATAGCTCTGCCCCCAGTGCCGAGGGGGCCACCCAGAGGACCTCAACTCCCCTGGGGGACCACTGGGCTAAGGGACCACCAGGCCATCATGCCCCCACCCCCGAGGCCAGAACAGGGGCAACCCATGCCCCCCCTTATCAGGTGAGGGGGTACCTGGACACGAGAGCAAGGGGAATGGAGCTGCAATTAGGCTGGATTAAGCTGGAAGCCAGTTTCGATGGAGACCCTAGGAAACTAGGATACTTCATTGTGCAAGTGCTGGAATTCTTCAACGAATGGGGCTATCTGTTCAAATCAGAGCAAAGCCACATTACCCATCTGGGATCCAGACTGGGGGGAGTGGCAACAGAATGGTATGTGACCCTGCACGACATGGGAGCCCCCGATCTGTAAGATTTGCAAGCATTCATCGGTGCCTTAAGAGCCCAATATGAAGACCCGATGGAAGGGGAGAGGGCCTCGACCAAACTCCGAGCCATCAGGCAGGGGTCCCGGCCCGTGAGGGACTACACCACTGAGTTCTGTCAACTCACCACCAAGTGCCCAGACTATCATGAAAAAGTTAAGATAGAACTATTCCGGAACAGCATGACCGGTTAGATTGGGCCCTGATGCAAGATGACTCATCAACCCTCTTGGGATGGATCCAATTGGTGTGCAAGGTCAAAAACCAGGTGCAGGTGGTCCGGTTGGTAAAGCAACACCACCTTACGGGAGTGAGGAGGGCCCCCCTGTATTTAGCTGTGGCCAAGCACCACCGTCCGGCGGCCCCGGACCCAGCCGAAAGATGCTAGACACCCGCTGGAGGCAAGGGCTGTGCCTGCAATGCCGGGGCATTGGGCATTTTGCCGCACAATGCCCCCTTAAGCCAACATCTGCCTGTCAAAGCCAAAGACCCCTTCCAGCCCCATGAGCCCCAAAGGCTAAGCACAAGCTATCACCCAAGCGCAGGAGGCTAGAAACCGGCTTGGATGCGGAGGAACACCTGGGCGGCGTGGAAGACTTCGGCCAGGAGGAGGAGATGTACCTACCGCCGGGAAACGGGACAGATCTGCCGTAAGACAGCCCCGATGGCAGGTCGCAAAGGAGTCCACCCTTCCCCAGGTGAGAGAGAGGGGGGCTATATTATTCATGCCTGTGATACTAGTGAACCCAAAAAGGGGAACCCATGTGCGAGTGCAAGCCCTAATAGACTCGGGATGCTCACATGACATTATGTCGCCTGCCTTAGTAAACGGGCTCGGCCTGGACACCCACGAACTAAAAGACCCGACAGTAATCAAGTAAATGGACGGGTCCAGCATGAGCCCCACCCCCTATGAAACCGAGCCAGTCCCAACAGGGATGGGGGAACACTGGGAAGCCCAAGCCTACATAGTCAGCAAGGTAGCAAAATACCCCTTGGTACTGGGGAGCCACTGGCTCTGGGATCACGACCTCTACATTAAATGGTCCACGGGAATAATCGTATTTAAAGGGGACAAATGCACTGCACATGCCTAGGCAAAGGTATGGGGAAGAGAGGCCCCCTCCCCGCTGGAGGTTGTTTTGCTCATGGAGGAGGAGGAGGAGGGATCCATCCCCCTCGAGTATCGAGACGTCTGCTTAGCGTTTGATGACAAGGAGGCTAACAAACTCCCCCCACACAGAAGCATGGACTGTGCTATTAAACTAGTCCCCGGTGAAAAGATACCCAAAGGCAAACTGTACTCCATGAGCCCAGCGGAAAGACAGGAGCAGAGGGATTTCATTGACAATAACTTAGAATGCGCGTTTATCCACCCAGCCAGCTCCCCCCATGCGGCGCCAGTCTTGTTCATCAAAAAGAAAGACAGGGGCCTGCGCCTATGCACAGATTTCAGGGGGATAAACGCTATCTCCATGTCCAACGCGTATCCGCTCCCCTAAATCTGGGACCTACTAAGCGTGGTGGCCCAAGGCAAAATCTTTTCAAAGTTGGACTTGAAAGATGCCTACTTCAGGGTGCGGATACAAGGGGGGGACAAGTGGAAAACCGCATTCAACACCCCATTGGGACAATTTGAATACCTGGTCATGCCATTTGGCCTCAAAGGGGCTCCAGGTGTGTATATGAACCTCACAAACGAAGTACTGCATGAATACCTGTACAAGGGGGGGGGTTACCTAGATGACGTGCTTATCTATACATTGGATAAAAAAGCACATGTGGAGTTGGTCTGGAAAGTGTTAACTGCCTTACTGAAACACAAGCTGCTGGTGAAATGTGAATTCCAAATGTGAATTCCATAAAGAGGAATTGGATTTTCTAGGGTACCACATTTCCCATCAGGGACTAAAAATGGACCCCACCAAAATTCAGGTGATAAGCGGGTGGGCAGCACCCCAAACCAGAAGGCAATTACAATCCTTCCTAGGGTTTGCCAACTTTTATAGACTGTTCATAAATAACTTTGCCCAACTCGCCCTACCCTTAACAGATTTACTAAAGACCAAGTTTTCCCTCCAAGGTAATCTCGGATCGAGGCATACAATTTGTTGCCAACTTCTGGCGGGAGCTCCTCCAAGTTGCGGGCATTGAACAGGGCATAAGCTCCATCCATCATCCTCAAACCAACAGACAAACTGAACGCACTAACCAAGTGCTGGAACAATTCTTATGATGCTACATTAATTATCAACAGGATAACTGGACAAACTTTATCTATTTCGCTGAATACGCATACAACAACACGATCCATAGCTCAACCGGAGCCTCACCCTTCAAAATAGTTCACAGGTACGAGGGAACAGTCTTGCCCTTCACAACCAACCCCAGATCCCAAAAAAACGGGGATCTGGGTGAATGGTGGTCTACGTTAACCTCCCAGTGGGAGATGATACAGGGGACCCTAAAGAAAGCCAAAGAGAATTACAAAAAGTTTGCAGACCGGCATCACACTGAGCAATGGAAACTACTGCCTGGGGACCGGGTGTACGTCTCTACCAAGAATTTCAAAAGCGACCAGCCATGCAAAAAACTGGAACTCAAATACCTTGGCCCCTTCCCAGTCAAAAGAATAATCAATGATGTCACCGTGGAACTAGAACTCCCAAAAAACCTACGCCAAGTCCATCCAACGTTCCACTTCAGCCTCCTGAAAAAGCCCCTGCCCCGGACGAATGGCATCCGGAAAAGGGAGTTCCACATCCTACCCTAGTGGATGGGCAAGTCCACTACAAAGTGGAGGAAATTCTGGACTCCAAAATTAGGAACAGGAAACTATATTACTTAGTCCAGTGGCGAGACTTCAACAAAGCATTCTGGGAGTGGGTTGAACACTCCCACATCAATGCCCCCCGACTCACTGCCAACTTCCATAAACGATACCCGGACAAGCCGGGGCCTGGGGGGTGAGGGGGGCCTTTGGGGGGGCAGAAATGTCAGGATTGTTGCCCACTGTCCCTCCATATTGTTACCCAGCTTAAGATATGTTGCAATAGCCTCATGCACCTGTTCCCTTGTTGCTTTCCAAATTCCAGGACAGTTGAGCCCTTATCTCGGATGGCTCGCTGCAGCAGCCTTGGGACGACTCCTTCCTGTTCCGCTACTGATTATGTTCAGCTGGGAGAACTGGAGGGGTGGGGGACATGGAGAAGGGTTGATATAATGTATCGTGTACTCAATGCATCATTCTTAACAAGAGACCTGTGTACAGCCAGATGCCTTCAATTGCTTCTGTGTAGCCCATGGACATATGTATGGTGAAGCCTGTGATCTCTCAATAAAAACCCAGTGACTCAAGAGAACTTGGATTTCTTGCTGCAAGGGTGGGGAGTCACCTTCAACGTATCCTGTCTTCCAATATCAACATGTACCAGTATTAGAGAGAATGGCTATAAAATGTTATATAGATGGTATTTAACACCGAAAAATTAGCCATAGCCAATAAACAGCTATCTAATAAGTGTTGGAAGTGTAAGGAGCATGAAGGTTCTCTATTTCATATGTGGTGGACTTGCCGTAAGGCTAGAGACTTTTGGACTAAAATATGTGCTGAGATGTCTTTGATACTCCAATATAATGTTGTTAAAATCCAGAAATGTTGTTATTATCTTTGCATTTAGAAGATGTTAATAGAAATGATAAGATATTGTTATATTATATGACAACAGCAGCAAGAATTTTATATGCTCAATACTGGAAGAAAGAAGAAATACCTGAAATTGAAGAATGGACTAGGAAATTGTTGTACATGGCTGAAATGGACAAGTTAACAAGAAACTTGAAAGATCAAGATCCGAAAAGGTTTTTGGAAGACTGGAAAAAATTGAAAAAATACATGGAAAAGAAATGGGATGTTAAGGGACAATTATGGTCTTTTGAAGGGTTTTAAGAGATTAAGTAAAATAAGATATAGTTAAGATCTCTACCAATAACAAGTTAAGAACAATTATAGTATAGAAATAATTTGATAATAATAATGGGGGGTTGGAGTGCTGTTGGAAGAAAAGGGAGAGGGGAGGGGTGGGGGAATATATTTGTGGGAAATGGAATGAATTGTATATGTGCTTTAATTTGTTTATATTGACCCATCCAATAATTTTTTTTAAAAAAACGTATCCTGTCTTCCATAGACTGACAAAAACAAATAGGACTTTGCACATATAAATCAATAAAACAATAATTTCCTATATACCACAATGCTGCTTCCAATACTTCCTCGCTTCCCTCCACTCCAATAAAAGCAGTGTGGCATTAACTTTACTATACTATACTCTATATTATTCCCCTTGAGTCCCTATTTACTCCTTCTCCACCTATAAAATTGCTATGCTTCCTCTCTCATAAACAATTCTAGTCTACTTTAATACTAAAACTTCTTAAATCTACTCTCAATCCTCTTCCCTCCCTCCTAAACCTAGACCAACCCTTCTCTTGTTTGCAATATAATTCCCTAAATGAGAGCTGTCTCTCACTATGTTTCAAAAAAAGTTTGCCACCTCTCTTCAGTGTTCTTGGGTTCAATAATCCCGTTGAACTGCGCAGGCACTAGCTGCACTCCAAAAAGAGCCGAAAAAGTATTAAGAAATTAACAAATCTTATTTCTCCTCCTCCCCTAGTTTACATATTACAAATTAAAAACATTCGACTTTGTGTTAGCATCACAACCATGTTGTTATTGATCCTGCTTTATACTTTCTAGTTACCGACAGCTCCTGTAACTCAAAGTGTCCTTTACTGGGGAAGTAATATGCCGGCGCTGTCTTTTTTTCTTATTTCCCAACTTCTCGGTTTCATCTTCCTTTTTAATTGCCTGTATCAACCTTAAGCCTGTATGCTGAATATGTGGTGCCTTGATGATTTACTATTAATCTACCTGATGCCGCCCATTAGTATTTTCTTCCCATGGACCAAAGTGCAGCTACTGTCTCTTTAAGAGCCTTCCTTCTTTGTAATGCTTTGGCAGGCATATCAGGAATGTGCACTCTATACATGTTCATGCTCTGCAGTTTTCTGGTACCTAAAATGGTGTGGTACAGTTTCAAAGTGGTGAACAACTAGCTAATGCTTAGAGAAGAAATGGAAAAAAACAGTTGAATGGCACTTTCAAAACTACCAGCAAGGGAGAGTAACACAATGGTATTAAAATATGTATAACAACAACAACCACGCATATGCCTAACTAACTGCAATAATTCATTTATTTACACATTCCTTCCTACACAAATCACACAGTAAAAAACTATTTATACGTATAAATCTTCACTTCCCACATGGAAAATCATTAACAGTTGCTAAAAACAGGTACCTAAAGAAAATAAAGTGCTGGTGCTACAGGTCCCAATTAGCAAAAGTCCAGCTGGTGAGTTGCAATCAAAGTTGCAGACAATCCTTCTTGTATGTTAATTCCAAAAGGCTGTGTAAAGTAGAGTCCAATAAAATTGGTATGGACAGTAGTTTTCACTAATTGGGACCTGTAATTAGAGATTATGCTGGGTTGTTACTATGCATTTGCACTTTATGGATTGTATGTGCAATGAAATTGTATAGCAGTTTGTAGCCCCAGCACTTTATTATCTTTAGGTACCTGTTTTTAGCAACTGTTAATGATTTTCCATGTGGGAAGTGAAGATTTATACATATAGTTTTTTACTATGTGATTTGTGTATGAATGAATGTGTAAATAAATGAATTATTGCAGGCATATGAGTGGTTGTTGTTGTTATACAGACTTTCAAAATTACAGCAATGTATTGCTATAGGATTTGGGGGTTTTTTTGGTAGATAGATATTTTGTGTCTTCTTCAAGCAGATGGAGGCTGTGGCCACTCCTGCTGACTCAGGCCCTCAGTGGTGTCTGGCTTCTGCTTTTGAGGAAGTGCAGGAAAGGATGTTTGTGGGAGCAGAAGAAGGGGTAATAGGGGATTAGGAGAATATTTGATTTTATTGTAATTTTTAAAATGTAAATAAACAGTTGGCATTGTTAATTAAAAGATAAAGTTGTATTTCAGCTGTCTAAAGATTTATTGAAGGCAAATGTGTTTTGCAAGTTAAACCTAAAGAGCAGAAATGAACAATCCACAGGAATGCAGTAATTTCCCATAAACTTAATTATGTGAATTTGTTAATAATGTGTTCTGAATGTCTGTGTTTTTAAGGTGGCATTTTTAAGCAGTGTGCTAAGAAAGCAAGATAGTATAACTATGAGTTTTCTTTGGGGTCATAACTAGCATTGTTCTGAATTGCGTCAAAATGTGCTTGTTCTCACTTATAGGATATGAGTTTGAAATGAGAAGGAGATAACTGTTTTGTATTCTGCCTTGGTTCAGACTTCAACCATGCATCTGTGATGCCATAATTTAGTACATTTCAGTACTACGTCACCCTTATAAACAAGGCAGAATCAAGACTCCTGTAAATGAATGTCCAGGAAAACTGAAAAAATGTCCCCCTACAGGCTTTTCTGTGTTGCCTTTAGTGTCAAATTTGTGACCATTGTCCTATACACATGGTATGTATATGTAGATCGTAAAGTGACTATCCTAAAAGTGAATTTCAAAAACAGGACACTCCAGGAGATTGCTGAGATACCACTATAACTACTGGCCAACTCCTACCTTTTCCTAGGTTTGGCCCAGCCCAGGGGCATTGTTAGGGGGTCTCCATGGGTGCCTGGGTCCCCCTAAATTTGTGGGGAGCACCTCTCTAAATTCCCCATGGCCCCGCCTTCATATATGGTGTCAATGGAAGCCTGTCCCTGTGATGTCATTGGCTCCTCCCTGTGATGTCTCTGGGCCCTGGCACAGCAATGCCTCTGGGCCAGCTCCAGCCCTCCCCTGGGAAATTGGAAAGTCTATGCCCCTGTTCACAAATGCTAGTATTCTGTCAATATCCATCACTGTGACTGGGTCAAAATGATTCAGAAGCAGATCAGATGGTGTGTTTAAGCATTACTTCTGCTTTGCCTGTATTATCAACAGCAGCAACAACAACAATAACAATAATATTAGATTCATATATTGCCCTTCAGGACAACTTTATGCCCACTCTGAGTGGTTTACAAAGTATGTTATTATTATCTCCACAACAAAACACCCTGTGAGGTAGGTGGGGCTGAGAGAGCTGCTAGAAGCTGTGACTGACCCAAGGTCACTCAGCTGGCTTCAAATGGAGGAGTGAGGAATCAAACCCGGTTCTCAAGGTTAGAGTCCTGCACTCTTAACCACTACACCCAACTAGCTCTCTCTATTACAACTGGCATCCAGATCAGACTGTATTAGAGCTATTTTATCAGCAAAAAACTTTGCTATGGTGTCACTAATTGTTCTTTAGCCAGTGAAGGTTCAGATTTAGGAGTCAAGTGATGTCAAGATTTCTTAAACAGTTGGGATGGATGTGAACCAGCTGATGCAGTAGTTGCTGAAAAATAACGTTTCTTTGCTGCTATCACCGCTACTTCTTAAGTCTTCCAAAGGGCTTTGTGGCATGCTTTATTGGATTCAGCATAAGTTTTCCACCAATGTTTTCCATCCCTTTTTAGATCACCCAGCACTGTGGTGAACAATGGGGCTGGCTTCCACGGTGAGGATGGAAGAAGTCAATGAGGAGCAATCTTGTCAATAGCTTCAAGGAGCTACATGTTCCATGATTCTACCACTGCTTTAACAGAGCCTGTGTTTGAAATTCTAAACTCCCAAAGCATTTTGGAATCCAGAAGGGTCTCTGAGCCTTTGTGGGTGGATCATTTCAGCTGAGCCTCCCATTTTGTAGGATGTCAGGGTCATATTCACCATTGAGTTTCACCAGGTAGTGGTCAGTCTATGGTTCAGACTGAATCTCCAATACTGAGAGAATACCTTCCCTCAAAGGCTCAGAACAAACAATTAAGTCCAATGTGTAGCCCTTTTCATGTGTGGGGTCTGTCACTATTTGAGAGAGGCCTAGGGCTGCCAAGAATGCTATGAAGTCCTTGGTCAGCCCTGAGGTGGAACATTCAGCTCAGATGTTAAAGTCATGCGGAACTATCAGTCTAGGTGTCTCCAGCACCAAGTCTGAGAGCATCTTTGCCAGCTCAGAAAGGATGATTATGGTGGAATTAGGTGGCCAATAGACTAGCAGAATATTCAATCTATCCTAAATTCCCAATATAAGAAGCATACAGTCAATGTCTACCATAGTTTGCACCAGGGGTCTGTGAAAGCCGAGAGTGCTTACAGTGCTGTAACACTATAGCAACTGCCAATTTTTAAAATAAACCCTCAAAAATCCCATCAGTGGCATGGTTGGGAAAAAGGTGGCCACATGAGGCTAACATAAGGAAAATGGCTTCAACGTGGGCAGAACTTTGGAAAATGTGCACCTTCTCATCCAGACAATGTGACCTCCCTTTGGACTGTTCTTTCCAGAAGGATTGAGGGAAAGCACATTTTAGTCAGGATGGGAAGAATTGAGTGGAACACTATATTGTGTGGATGCTCAAAAGAGTGCTTCAGTTTGGAAGTAGAAGTAGAGAAAAACCATCATGTGGAAGCATCCAAAGTTAGGACTCTAAAATTCAGGAAGATATTTAGATGAGGATTTCAGAATCATCTCTATATTTAAACTAAAATAGAAAAGAGGACATTGATTTTACGACAGTTTTTTTTTTTAGAAAATTTTATTGGTGAGTATACTTTTCAAATTCAATACATACATTCCCTCAATATCTAATTAACCCTATCCCCCACCCTTTTCCTCCCCCCTCTCTATCGACTTCCAACAGCTTTCCAACCCTTACCCCCTCTTATTACTTGATAATTCCCTTAGTCTAAGCACATTCTAATTTTTTTTTCCAGGTATCCTATCATATATATCAAATACCCTATCAATATAGCATACTTCTATCAATTATACTATCAAAGGAGGCGGGGCGTCACGCGAAGCTGGCGGTCGCCTAGATCTCACGCTCCGAGCCCTAGATTCCTCCCGCAGCCCTGAATAAGCGCCTTTGATGTGGTAAGCAGCACAAAACATGGGGAAAAGCGGAGGAGTGAAAGCCAAGCCTGCCGATCGGTGCAGCTCCTCTCTAAATGCGTTTTTTGAGCAGGCAGAAGCTAAAAAAGCCCCCTCGGGACAAAAAAACGCGCCGTCCAAAATGGCGGCCGCAACATCGGCAGCAGAAACGGAGGGAAATCAAGCCCTAGGGATGGAGGGTGAATTCCAGCAAGCACTAGAAAAACTAGAACATAAAATAGTGAACAGGCTGGAGGGTATAATTAAAAGTCAAACCAGCGAACTAAAAGAGTCAATTAGCCAGGCTACGCAGATGGCAGAAAGAGCTATAAGCCAAGCTGCTGAAAATCAAACAGAAATCAGAACCCTGCACGACAAAAATGAGCAACTCCAAGAAAAAATATTGGATCTTGAGAATAAAATGAGATCTAATAATATAAAGATCAGGGGTTTTGATGAATATGCAGAACAAAACTCTGATCTGGGGGCATTCATGGCAGAGTGGCTTGGGAAAGAATTAAAGCTTGAAGAGGGAATCGTCCCTATAATCAACCAAGCCTACAGAATTGGCCCCTACAATAAGGCAAGAGCAAAGCAACAACCAAGAGACATAATATTACAAATCCCAGATTACAGATCAAAAGAAAAAATTATGAGAGAAGCTAAAGCAAAAGGACATTTTCTATACCAGAACAAAAAAGTATATGTATTCCAAGATCTCTCCAGTGAGACATTGGCAAAAAGACGAGAGCTTAAACCAATCATCAACAAATTGAATGAAGCAGATTTAAGATATCGCTGGATATCCTCAGCAAGAATCCTGGTGCACTGGCAAGGAAAAACATACCAAGCCCACGATATGGAGACGGGTTCCTTGATGCTTAAGGCTCTACAGTTGGATAGTCAAGACACCCCCCTAAATACAACTAACTCTCACAATGCAAGATCACCTTTTAATAACTGGAGTAAAATACCACTAAAGAAAGATGACAAAGGATCACACAGAGAACCAATATGAAAGGATTTCAAGGAAGCAAGGAGTGAGAACTTAACTTGTCATCTGTAGACTCTTCCAGCAAAGAAGAAACAAGCTGCCAATAATAGGAGGACTCATGAAGGGATCGGAGTATCTCAAGCTAATATATTTGACACTTATCCACAGTGTATAAGGCATAATTCAAAGATAAGCTGGGCCGGGGGGGAGGGGGTGGGCAAATGTGAGTTCTAATTAGCTCTCTGATTTGGAATAAACCCCAGAGACTGGGCTCTCCTTTCAAGTTTTAGCCCAGTGCCAGAGGATTGCCTAAACAAGAATTTTGCTTAAGATATATTCTTTCCCATAAGGAAAGAATTCTGGTGGTTTCCTCCTTAGTGGTACTAAGGGAGGTTTGTTGAGTTTATACTTCACTGGTTCTTTGTTATCCCACTTCTTCACTTGTTTTATTTATTTGTTTTCTTTTATTGTCTCACTTTCCCTGTTTTAGTTTCTCAGGCACCCTTTTTGAACTATTTTCCTAGATAGATTCTATATGCATTTATAATAGTTATTAACGAAAAGTTTGAATTGTTATAGTTGTTGGTGTTGTTGGTGCTTTTATTTGATTGGCTCATACCTAATATATTGAAAAATAATAATTAAAAAAAATAAAAATAAAAAATAATAAAACAAAAAGTAATAATAAAAAAACAGACCGTAAATTATTAACTTATATTGTTATTCTCTAGGAAATGGAACTCAAAGTACTTTCCCTGAACTGTAGAGGGCTTAATAACGTAATTAAATGCAAGAGAATCCAGTCAATGCTGACAAAACAACGTCCAGATTTCCTTCTTTTACAAGAAACACACCTGTCTTCAAAAGTGGAAAAGGTATTCAAATCCAAATGGTGGGATCTCCAATATTTAGCGCCTGGAAACTCAAAATCGAGGGGGGTGGCAGTCCTTATTTCAAAAAGGGTTAGATCTGAAAACATAGCAACAGAGCAGGACAAAGATGGCAGATATTTGTTTCTTAAAGGCACCTTTGACTCACGGAAATTAACAATAGCATCAATATATGCCCCAAATAATAATCAAAACCTATTCTTGAAAGAAACCCTGTCCAAATTAAAAGCCTTCCAGGTTGGTGATATCATTTTGGGGGGAGACCTGAACTTAATAGTTAATCCCAATCTAGACCATTCTAAACCTAAACAAAAGAACTCCAAATTGAAAGAGACCAACACTATAAAGATTGGACAATTAGATAATATTTTGAAACAATTCGATTTAATTGATGTGTGGAGAAACCATCACCCAAAGGAAAAAGACTTTACCTATTTTTCACCCAGGTTCAAAACATATACCAGAATTGATTACATTTTGGCGTCACCAAATTTATTACAACAAATCCCGAATTCAAAAATTGGTCCAATTTTGTGGTCTGATCATGCGTGGGTGGAATGCTCGATAAGTTTAGCGGAAAATATAACCAGGACACCAAACTGGCACTTAAAAAAATTCCTTTTATTTGATTCAGCTGCTCAAAAGAGTATTTTAGAAGAAATACAAAATTTCTTTGAACTTAATTCAAACGGTGAGGTCCCAGATGAAATAGTATGGGACGCAATGAAAGCGGTAATCAGGGGGAAATGTATCTCAATCGCCTCTGCCTACAAGAAAAGAAAGGAGAGGTCAAAATTGGAACTAATGGGAAAAATAACTCACCTAGAACAGATGCATAAAAAAACTTGTAGTAAAAACACCTACAAAAAACTATCAATTGAAAGGAAAAAATTAGAGGCATTGGAAACTACAGATATTCAGAAAAACCTAATTTTTTTAAAACAAAAATTTCGGTAAAACAACTCTAAAAGCTTGAAAATACTTTCCTGGAAGGTAGGTAAAAAGAAGGCTAATAGGCTCATAAACCACATACGAGACGAGGCTGGGCAACTTCAGGTAAAATTGGAATCTATTACCAAAGTCTTTCATAATTTCTACGAAAAGCTGTACACATCAGATACCCCAAATCTGAAAGCAATCAATGATTATTTAGGAAGGAGCGGGAGATACAAAAAAATATCTGAAACACACAAACAATTAATAGACCAACAAATATCAGTTAAAGAAACACAAGAAATAATTAGAAACCTAAAAAATAACAAAGCCCCAGGCAACGATGGGTATCCCGCTGAATACTATAAAAAATTTTCTTTTCAGTTAGCCCCATATATCACTAAGATCTGTAATAACATTCTAGAGAGTGGGAAAATGCCACCTTCCTGGACGGAATCAAACATGGTGGTCATATTAAAGCCAGGTAAAGATTCCACTAATCCTTCATCATATAGGCCCATTACATTGTTGAACCAAGACATGAAAATATTTACAGCCATTCTAACAGTCAGATTGAATAAAATTATTTCCAATTATATTGAACTAGACCAATCAGGATTTATACCAAACAGGCAATTAACAGATAATATTAGAAAGACCCTAAATATCATCAATTTCGGTAAACAAAACAAATTAAACTCCCTCATTCTGGCACTCGATGTTGAGAAAGCCTTTGATCGCGTGGAAATCCCCTATCTTAAAGAGTTATTAAGGAACATGAATTTTGGTGACAAATTTTTAAGGGCAATCCATACCCTATATGCTAACCCCTCTACCCAAATCAAACTTAACGGAAATAAATCAGAGAAGATCAAATTGCACAGAGGCACCAGGCAGGGGTGCCCGCTTTCCCCGTTCCTTTTTGCGTTGGCAATTGAACCACTGGCAAATCATATTAGGCAATCCCCAAGAATAAAAGGCCTCAGTGTCGGCAGCAAGGAGTACAAGTTGTCTCTGTTTGCTGACGACATGACACTCTACATATCTGATCCTGTACCTTCTATTAATGAATTAGAGAGAATCACAAGAGAATTTGCAAATGCTTCAGGTCTTACTATCAATGGAAACAAAAGTGAAATCTACCCAATATACCTAAAACCAGACCTAATTAACTATATAGAAACAAATTGTAATTACAAATGGATCACAAACAGCTGGAAACACTTGGGGATTCAGATACCCCTCAAACTAAACGATTTGATGACAATTAATTTCGCTGAAATAAATCAATCTATTAACTCCCTATTAGGGGAGTGGGAGACATCTGGGCTCTCTTTGATAGAAAGGGTAAACCTCATCAAATCTTTCATTTTTCCAAAGTTTCTTTTTCTGTTCAGAGCAATCCCCACCACAATCCCAAGGAAATTCTTTGACCATTGGCAATCCAAAATTAGCAAGTTCATATGGAATAATAAAAAGGCTAGAATACCCATGGAGACACTAAAAAGAACTAGAAACAGGGGCGGACTAAATCTACCAGACCTCACAGCCTATTATGAAGCCTCTCACCTTACAAATTTGATAGTGTTGGCGAGTACTAAGTCAGAGCCAGACTGGAAGGCCATAGAGCAAAGCTACTTACTAGGAAGACCTATAAACGAATGTATATGGAATAGGAGCTTTGAACGCCCACCCAATATGAGACATAATCCTTTCTTGCTAAGCGATATCAAAATCTGGGACAATCTTAGAAGCAAATTGACACGGACATGCTCCTTAGTATTGCCTTTTGTGGGACAACACTGGTTCCTGCCTGCTCTCAATACACAGTCTTATAAATGGTGGAGGCTTAACAACAAATCACAAATAATTGATATTCTGGATAAAGGCACGATATTAAAGAAGACACAGCTAGAAAGTAATACAATAGCACACGTCCCATGGTTCGAATATGTGCAGGTCAAGCATCTGGTTGAATCTCCAAAAATTAAAGAAGCACGGGACAAGCCCCTAACACATTTTGAAGAGATTCTGAAAGAAAGTATAGTGAGTCATAGGGGAATATTATCTAAAATTTATTCAATTCTGTTAGAAAACAAACAGAAAAATAAAATCTTGTCTTATCAAAAAATGTGGGCCAAGGAATGTAACTTTGATCCCTCGAATAACAGATGGAAAATGATTTGGAAGTCACACAATTTTCAAACAAACATTGTAAATATAAAAATGCAAACCCTAAAAATGATTTCCCATTGGTACATGACACCAGCCAAGCTTCACCACATCAATCAGACACAGTTGGCCAATTGCTGGAAACAATGCGGTGAGCTTGGCACATACATGCATTGCTGGTGGGGATGTAAGTATGTAAGCTCCTTCTGGGACAAAATAATTAAAGAAATCAAAACTATAACAGGCCATCTGATTCCAAAGACCCCTGAAATAATACTACTAAATTACTGGGAAGACCCAGGGATCCCACCTAATAGTCTAAATCTCATTTATTCACTCTTGGCACTCGCCAAATTGTCAATTGCTGCACAATGGAAACAGAAATCTGCCCCTTCAGTTGAAAGCTGGAAAGCCCGAATGTGGGATCATTTCATCATGCAGAAAATTACTGAACAAATAGCACAGAGGGAAAATCCAAATTACAAATCTTATTTCCTAGAACAGTGGCTTCCACTTTTGGAATACTTGACTAAAGAGGAAAAATGGACAAATAATAAGGTGAAACATGACCTCTACTTTTCTATGGCCTATCTTTAATTGTTATATACTTCTTTCTTAATATGAAGATACCTGGATATCAGAATTGAGAGATGTGACAATTCTGTTTCCCCTTTTGATTTTTGTCTTTTTCGGTTTTTGTTTTACACAGAAAAAGTTCACAAGTTTTATTGAATGTTTGTTGTTGTATTTTATACCCTGTTTGCATAGTTATACTTACAATAAAATATAATTTCAAAAAAAAATTATACTATCAAATATTCTATCAGTATAATATACATCTATCAATTATACTATCAATATAGTATAAATCTTATACCCCTCAATATAGACCAGTATGATATAATATAATATATAACAAAAGTCTTAGTTTAAACATATTCTATTTCTTTTAAACATATATTCTATCAAATATACTATTGTCATTATATTATGTATTAACACCCCTACTGTGCACCCTGCCACCAATGTGGCACCGCACACAGCACCATACTGCACATTCATTATATAATATACAATCTAATCTACCAACATAATAGTATATATAGTATGCCCCATCAGTATATTTGTTTAACTATTCCCTTATTCATATACTCTGATAAAGGTATTACTTATCATAACCTCCCTATCTTATTCTTTAAAAAATCAGTTCTAAATTTCATCCCTCTTCCGCTATATTATAATCCAAGCTTAGATTAAAATAGATATAAATTCTTAATGGTAAAGTCACTTCTCTCTTCTGTTTAAAATGTCGTTTCAAAAGTTCTCAAACTGCCACAGTTCTCCTTTCACATCCCATTTTTTTTCCAAAAATTGTTTCAGTTTCGCCCAGTCCGCCAAATACTGTCCCGGATCTAGGTCTTTAAGTTTTCTTGTCATTTTATCCATCTCTGCCATGTACAGCAATTTGTAAATCCAGTCCTCTACAGTAGGTACTTCTTGCACTTTCCATTTCTGCGCATACAGTAATCTTGCTGCAGCTGTCATATAAAATAACAATGTTCTATTTTGCACTGGAACATTCTCCATTCCCAAATTTAGTAGCAGCAGTTCTGGGTTCTTATTTATTTGGGTTTTTAACACCTCATTAATTACTTCTATTATATCTCCCCAGTACTGCTTCACTACTTCACAAGTCCACCACATATGGTATAATGATCCTTTGTGCTTTTTGCATTTCCAGCACTTATCTGACATTTTAGCGTTCCCCAGCGCAATTTTCTTCGGTGTTAGGTACCATCTGTATATCATCTTGTATACATTTTCTTTAATATTCGTACACATAATCTTAATTGTATTCTTCCACAAGTGCTCCCATGCCTCCATTGCTATTTCTTTATGAAAATTTATTGCCCACTTCACCATCTGTACTTTGACTGTTTCATCCTCAGTGTACCATTTTAGAAGTATCTTATAGATCTTTGAGATTTGTTTCTTGCCTTCTTGTAGCATTACTTCTTCCAATTCTGTATTTTCCATTCTTATTCCTCCCCTTGAACAGTCCGATTTATAAAGATCCCTTATCTGTCTGTATTGAAACCAACTATAGCAAGGAGACAATTCTTCTTGTGACTTTATTCTTAATGTTGAATATTGTATTTGTGTTATCTCCTTATAAGTTAAACGTTGCTGTTCATTCTCGACAGTTCTCGGGTCTATTACTTCATACGGGACCACCCAAGAGGGGATTTGATCTTCCAGATACATCTTATATTTCTTCCAGATTGTGAAGAGGCTTCTTCTAATATAGTGATGCAGAAACAGAGAGTCCGCTTTTATTTTATCGTACCATAGGTATGCATGCCATCCAAATATTTTCTTATAACCTTCCAATGCCAGAAGCTTGCGATTTTTCAACGTTATCCAATCCTTTATCCATGTCAAACAAATTGCTTCATAATACAGTCTTAAGTTGGGCAGTTGCAAGCCACCTCTTTCTTTCGCATCCTGTAACACTTTCATTTTAACACGTGGTTTCTTGCCTGCCCACACAAAATTCGAAATTTTTCTTTGCCATTTTTCAAATTGTTTAGAGTCTCGAATAATCGGAATCGTTTGTAACAGAAACATCACACGAGGTAGAACATTCATTTTTATTGTCGCGATTCTGCCCAGCCATGATAAATTCAACTTGTTCCACTTTATCAAATCTCTCTCTATTTGTATCCACAATTTCTCATAGTTGTTCTTAAATAAGTCTATATTTTTTGCGGTTAGTTCAATTCCCAAATACTTTACTTTGTTTGTTACCTCGCAGTCCGTTAATTCCATCAGTTCTTGTTGTTTCTGTTTGGTCATATTTTTGCATAGTATTTTCGACTTCTTTTTATTTACAAAAAAACCAGCCAGATCTCCAAATTCCTTTATCTTCTATATTACCTTTGGCATATTGTCAATTGGATCCTCTACAATCAACATTATGTCGTCCGCAAATGCTCTGACCTTGTAGGTAAACTCTCTTATCTTTATACCTCGGATTGTGTCGTCCTCTCGTATCTGAATCATCAATATCTCCAAAATCAATATGAACAGCAATGGAGACAATGGGCAGCCTTGCCTTGTGCCTTTGCTTATTTTCAGTTTTTTTGTCAAATCGTCATTCACTACAATCGCTGCACTTTGGTCTTTATAAATTCCTTTAACTGCTTGTATGAACTTTTCTCCCATTTGCAGCTTTTCCATGGTGGCGAACATAAAGTCCCAGTTCAAATTGTCAAATGCTTTTTCTGCGTCTACGAAAAAGAAACCAACCTCCTTATCACAATGCTTATCATAATATTCAATAGCATTTATTACTGTTCTCAGATTGTCTTTAATTTGTCTATTAGGTAAAAATCCCGCTTGTTCATCTGCAATAAATTCCGACATCCATCCTTTAATTCTTTCCGCCAACACCTTTGCAAATATTTTATAATCATTGTTCAACAATGAAATTGGTCTATAATTTTTAACATTAGTCAAATCGTGTCCTTCTTTTGGAATCAATGATATGTTAGCCTCCTTCCAAGAATCAGGAATCTCTTGATCCTGCATAACACCATTCATCACCTCTTTCAGGAGAGGTGCCAATTCTTGGCCCATTATTTTATAAAATTTTGCCTTTAGTCCATCCGGGCCTGGTGCCTTCCCCAATTTCGTTGATTGAATAGCTTCTTTTATTTCTTCTTCTGTCACTTCCTTATTCAATTTCTCTTTCCATTCTTCAGAGAGTGTCGGAAGTTTCATCTTATCTAAATATTCCGCTATTGAATCTTTGTTCACCTCTTTTTTTTGGTATAATTTTGCATAAAATTTAAAAAAGGCTCTACTAATAGCGACTTGATCACTTAATAACTAATCATCTTCTCGTATCGTACTGATAATTTTCTTCTCCTTCCTCTTTTTTAGTTGCCATGCCAAATATTTCCCAGGTTTATTTGCACCTTCAAACGACCTCTGATTCATCCTCTTTAAATTCCACTCCAGTTCTTTATTGTTCATTGCCGATAACTGTTCTTGCAATATTTTTATATCCTGATATATTTTCTTTTTGCCTGGTCTCTTTTTGAGCTGAATCTCTTTGGCTTTAATTTTTTCCATAATTTCTTGTCTTTTCTCCTCCTTTTTCCTCCTGTCTCTCGCATTCAAGTCCATTAGTATCCCTCTGATCACGGCCTTATATGTGTCCCAAACCTTATTTGTCGATACTTCTTTATTCAAATTGTATTGCAAAAAGAACTTGGTCTCTCTTCGCAGCAACGCAATATTCTCTTCCATTTGAAACAGGTCTTCATTTATTCTCCATCCCCTTCTTTTAGTATTCTTACCAAATTTCCACACAATTGGATTATGATCTGAGCATATCTTTGGCATTATTTCCACCTCTTTAGTCCACAGCGACAGTTCTTTGGAGGCTCAGATCATATCAATTCTTGATAGTGTAGAGTGTCTTGCAGAGTAATATGTATATTGTCTATTCTTGGGATACTGTCTCCTCCATACATCATCTAAACTTTCCTGTTTCATGATTGCAAAAAATGACTTTGGTAATAGTCCTCTTTTTTTTTGTGTAGTCTTAGATTTCTTGTCTTCCTCCAAGTTTGTAACTCCATTAAAATCGCCTGCCAATATTATTTGGTCATAAGACAGTTCATCTGTTTTTGTAAGTCCGTAAAAAAATTTTCTTTTGCACCATTAGGCGCATAAATTCCAATCACCAATGTCTTTTTTGAATTCCAAATTATTTCCACCGCCAAATATCGAGCTTCAACATCACTGAACACCACTTTAGGCTGTAGTTCCTCCTTTATATACAACACAACACCCCTCTTTTTCTGTTTGGAGGCAGCTATAAATTCTTTTCCAAGTTTTGCCATTTTCAAATATTTTACATCTTGCTTTCTAATATGTGTCTCTTGTAGGCATACAATTTTACATTTCTGTTTTACAAGCCAGTGGAAAATAACCTTACGTTTACAAGGTGAGTTTAGTCCATTTACATTCCAAGATATAATTTTACACTCCATGATCAAGGTTTTGTGGGTTTTGGTAAGTCCTTTTCATTTTTACTAATAAAATCCTCCATTTCCTGGCCAGATCTGATGCTCTTTCTTACTCCACCAAACTCAAATGTCAGTCCCTCTGGTATTTCCCATCGGTATTTTACTTTCATTTCTTTTAACATCTGGACTAGCTCTCTGTATTTCTTTCTTTCCAACAACACCGATCTGGGCAGTTCCTTCATAATTCTTACCGCCTTTCCATCAACTTCTAATGGATCCTGAAACTGTTTGGTCACAATTAGTTCTCTTGTATTTCTTGTCGTAAATTGCACAATCATATCCCTTGGTAACTTCCTCTGAGACACAAATTTTGAATTAATTCTGTACACCACGTCTAGGAGAGCTGCAATTTCCTCTTCCTCCTTCCCCAGGTACTCCGCCAAAATTTCTGTAATCTGCTCTCGGGCAGTCTTTTCCTCTGTTTCTGGGATCGAACGAAATCTTAGCTGTTTTTCCATTTGTTTACTTTCCGCGATGGTCACTCTCGCTTTCAGTCCTCTCATCTCTGTCCTCTGCAGATCCATCGTGTTTTCTACTACCTTCACTCTCTGCTGCGTATCTGATACGTCTTTTACCAGCTCTGCCATTTCCGATTTAAGTGTCTCTTTAAAGTCTCTAAAGTCTTTTGCCATCTCCTGTATCATACCTTTGAGCTCTTTATTGCCTTCTGTAACTTCAGAAACTTTTTTATCCAGATTCTCCATCGCAGCTTGCCACTCCTTCTTCGACATCGTGGGGCTAGATTTACCACGCTCCCACGAGTCTGCCCTTTTCCTTAAATCCGTGGCGCTGATTTATTACTTCCAATTGCTTTAAAAAGTCCCAATTTACTCAGTTTTTGTTAAAAGTTGTTTTGCTCAGTCCAAAATGTCGGGCGTTTTTTCTCTATGGTTTTAACTTGAAGTAAACGCCCTTACCTTCTTCCAAGATGTCCTACTTCCTGTTTCCTTGAAGCCAAAACTTTGCCCTTCTCCGAAATGGCGAACTTCCACTTCCTGTATTAACACAGAATGCCTCTTGCCATTCTCTTTATGGTCCTGACGTACTTCCTGTTTCTTTAATGTTTGCAGCAGTTCTCGCGATATTCAAGCTTTCCCACAGTCCAGTATCTCTTCCCACTTCAGGTATGTAAACAATATCCAATTTTCCGCCTTAACTACTGTTTAAAATGTTGCTTTTTAGATTTTCCCTTGCCGGAATCTTCCCCTTCACTTAATCAGTCTGTCGCAGTTTTTAAGTCCAGTTTTAAACTTTATTACTTGCTTAAATCTGTCCCGGTTTGAGAGATAGCAATCTTTACCTTCTTAAGCATCTTTTCTTGGGTTGTAATCGCTGCTTCTTTTAATCAAATGAATCCGTTTCCCTTGCTGCTTAATGAAGCTCGGGCATGCAGGTCTTATGCCAATACAATTGACTCCAGAGCCGCTGCAGAGATCTTGGCAAACCTGTCTTCGGGTGGGATCTCCAGGGCAGGAGGGAGCTTGTTGCTTAGAGCCCCCCACCACCCGAGATCGACGCGCCCTCAGATGCAGTGCATACTTGCCTGTTCTCTGCCTGAGAACAGGGGGCCGCGGGCAATCTGTGCCCCTCCAGCCTCCACAAACAGCGGCACGGACAGCTCAGCTCTTAGAGCTGCTTTAGACCTTCATGGATCCCGAACCGGAAGTCCGATTTTACGACAGTTGAAAGCTTCAGGATTTGATGTGTTTACTAGATAACATAGTCTGCGTAGAATCACAGGATGATGGAGAGTATTAATCCTACATTGCAAGGATTGTGTTGTGAGAACCATACCAGCAGACTTGCAGTCAGAAAAAACAGGAACAAAAGAATGTCAATTGCAAACACTGAAAAGGTTGAGCCTTTGTAACAACAGAATTCAATGCAAAAATGAATCTTCCCACAGATGCTGCTGCTGCCCCCCTGCCACCTCTAGCAGGGAATGAAGATGTGAAGTGTTATCGTCCCCATAATAGAAATTATTAGCTATTTATCTCTGTAGAAGCTTGTCGAGAAATATAAATGGGTTTACTGTTGGTGTGGTTATTTATGAAACCACTTCACAGGAGGTAATGTTGAGACAAATTAGCGTTCTCATATTCAGGAACTCACATGCACACTCTTTGACGGTTGATTAAGTACTGGGGTATTGGTGATTGTCAGGGGAACAAGAGTTAAACATCTTTAGTGTGAGCACAGGTGCACAGAAAAAAAGCTGAAATTAATTGGCAGAAGTTTGGGGGGGCGTTTCTAAACATATTTTCTTTTGACTTGATTGTTTAAACTTCTAATTTACATCATTTTACAGTTGTGCCTTACACAACTCAAAAAGAAAAGGAAACCTAAATCTTACACATTATTTTGACTGGTTGATATCTATAGCCTTTTCCAGCCTTACAATCAATCATATATCAGGGGAGATCAAGCATAGTTGCCATTTTGAGTGAATAGGGCAACATGCATATTTTCCAGATTTAGCACATGTAGTCACCCTCAAAAGTTTCATTTTTCTGACTGTGTGTTCGGAAGCAAGAAAATACCCTGTTCATACAATATGGCAACTGGGTATATCAAGAGCATCATACTAGGTATAATCTCCCATGTGTCCATGTGTCATAAGCATATAGAAGGGCTTATTATTCAGATAAATACAATTCATACTCTACTTTTTTGTTAACTGTGAAAATATAATCAAGTTTATGAAGTCATAACATGGTAAGTTTGTAATATCAATATTTCCACAGGAATAGAATGAGAATATTTGTTGCAATATGTAAAATATGATTTTGACAGTCATAATAGGAGCAGAGAAACATTATGATTTGGTGATCCCTCATTCAGATCTTACCTCTGCCAAAAGCTCACTGTGGATAGGCCTTAGGCAAGCTGCTCCCATCCAGCCTCACTCTTCACATCTACAATATGGAGGATAATAATACTGGCCTACCTTACAGGGCTATTGTAAACCTTACAACAAGGTGATATATGTGAAAAACTATGAATACTGGAATTGCCGTAAACATGCAAAGTATCTTTAAATCTAAATGCTGACTCTGATGTAGATCAACACATCTGCAAAACAGTCCAACCTTGTAATCCTGGTTTGCATAAAAATCCATTTTTGGTTTTTAAAAAAGGGGGCTATGCAGCCCTTCAAAAAAAAATACAGAGTTTAAAGAGCGTATTGAGTTGACACAGCAACCCCAAATGGGACCTGGAGATGATGAGGGGTGGGTCAGAAGCCATTGGGAATGGAAAGGAACAGCCAGATCCAGAGGGGAAGAAATGTAGCCAGTGGGGCAACAGGATCCTCCTGCTCCCCAAGTCCTTGCGGGGCCTTCTTATCAGACTATGGATGACAGGATATGGTGCACTAGACTCTGGACCATTGCAGCAAGAAATCCAAGCTCTTGAGTAAACGGTTTTATTCAGAAATTCCGGCTTTGCCATATATATGTCCATAGGATAATCAGAAGCAATAAAAAGGCCTCTGGCTGTACACAGGTCCTTTGTTAAGAATAGCGACTTGAATACAGTACAGATTCTAAATACCCACTCCTTGCTCCCCCTCCCATCTAGACCACAGAGTATAGTATCAACAGCAATGTGAACAATAATAGCGTAGACGTCTCAAGGCCAGAGCAGTGAGCCTCCAACTCAACATAAGCCAGCTGTGTTCCCAGGCCCTGAAGAAATGGAAGCTGTAGAAGCAAAAGAAGCAAGAGATGCACATTGGTCAAGACACAGGGTAATGGCTCAGTACAGCGAGCAATGGAATGGCTGTAGGAGACAGACATGACATTTCTGCCTCCCCAAAAATAAACTCTCTTCTCAGGGCTCCAGCCCTGGTTTGTCAGGATAATGCTTGTGGAACTTTGAAACTAGTCTTGGAGCATTAACATTAAATTGCTCCACCCATTCCCGGAAAGATTCATCAAAGTCTTTCCACCTGATCCAATAATAAAGTTTTCTATGTTTGATCTTAGAGTCCAGAATTTCTTCCACCTCGTAGCGGCTTTGACCATCCACCAGGATAGGATGCGGAACTCTCCTTCCTGGATGCCACTCATCCGGTGATGGAGCTTTCTTTAATAGGCTGAAATAGGTACCGGCTGGAAAGAGTCTTTCTCCCATACGCTCCAATTGCATTCCGTTTCTGAGAACTTTATAGACAAGTATGCGCATGGGTGTAGGTCCCCCCCACCATCGGGCTGTAAGAGCACCCCGCCCACGGCAGTGTCGCTCACATTCACTTGCACCACAAATTTATGGTTCTCATCTGGGTGTTGTAGCACCGGCTCAGAAACAAACCTCTGTTTCAGACTTTCAAATGCCCCTTGGCTCTCACTAGTCCAGTTTAATTTTGCACTGGGATTTTTCCCTTGCAGTCCTTTCCCTTTTGTTTTCAATAAGTCTGTTAAGGGAAGGGCAATTTGCGCAAAGTTCTTAATGAAGGGTCGGTAAAAATTAGCAAACCCTAAAAAGGACTGTAACTGCCTTCTCATTGGGGGAGCCTCCCACCCCATTACTGCTTGGATTTTTGCTGGATCCATTTTCAGCCCTTTGTGTGAGACCCGGAACCCCAAGAAATCCAGCTCCTCTTTGTGGAACTCACACTTAGACAATTTTACTGGGAGCTTGTGTTTCATTAAGGCAGCTAACACTTTTCTGACCAATTCCACATGTGCTTCCTTATCAGCCGAAGAGATTAGCACGTCATCCAATGGGGTGTTGAATGCGGTTTTCCATTCATCCCCCTCTCCTATTCGTACTTGGAAATAAGCATCTTTTAAGTCCAACTTTGAAAAGAGTTTACCTTGTGCCACCACACTGAGCAAGTCTCTTATTAACAGGAGGAGGTATGCATTTGACATAGAGATAGCATTTATTCCTCGAAAGTCAGTACACAACCTCAGCCTCCCATCTTTCTTTTTGTGAAATAATACATGCGCCGCATGGGGGGGAACTGGCTGGTTGGATGAATCCTCACTCCAAATTCTTGTCAATAAAATTCCTCAGTTCTTTTCTTTCATCTGGGCTCATAGAGTACAATTTTCCCTTGGGCAACTTTTCCCCAGGAATGAGTTCAAGAGCACAGTCCATGCCTCTATGAGCCAGAAGCTCGTCAGCTTCTTTTTCATCAAACACTAGCTTTAAATCTCAGTACTCAGAGAGAATGGGTTTCTCTTCTTCTGAGGTCAACAACACAGCCTCTAAAGGGGAGGGCGCCTCCCTGCCCCAGACTTTAGTCCGTGCATGTTTGGCACAATGATCTCCTTTAAAGACTACCATTCCATTAGACCATTTAATATGGTCCCATAGCCAGCAGCTTCGCAGCACCAAGGGATACTTAGCTACATCGCTGACTATATATGTTCGGTTTTCCCAATGATCCCCCATGCCCATAGGGGTAGGTTCAGTTTTGTATGGTGCTGGATTCATATTAGACCCATTCATTTGCTCGAATACTATAGGGTCTTTCAGTTCTACTGTTTCCAAGCCTATACTGTTAACCAAAGCTGGTGATATTAAATCGCGGGAGCATCTGGAATCTATTAGAGCTTGCACCCGCAAATGGGTTCCTCTTTTTGGATTCACTAACATCACTGGCATAAATAGTATGGCCCCTCTTTCCTTCACCTTTGGTGGTGTAGGCTCTTTAGTGACCTGCCGTTGGGACCCTTTCATGGCAGATCTGTCCCATTTCCCGGCGGTGGGTACAATTCCTCCTCGGTGGCGGGTTCCTCCCTTTCCCTGGGATTCTCCTCAGCTTCCAAACCGGTTTCAGGTTGCCCATGCTTCGGAGGCATCTTCTGATCCAGCAGTTTAGGGGCTAGGGTGGCTTTCTGTACCTCCTGGCCTCTCCCCTCCTGCAGTTGCCTCAAGGGGCATTGTGCGGCAAAATGCCCAACACCCCCACACAGTAGGCATAGTCCTTGCCTCCATCTTAGGTCTCAAATCCCTCCCAGTTCTTGGGACGAGGGCCCGTGACCTCAGCTGCGCTCGTCCCCTGCCTATAGCAGGAGATGGCCTCATCGCCCCCGCAAGTTGCTGCATTTTCACCAGTTTCACTACTTGAGTTCTGTTTTCGACCTCACACGCCAGTTGGATCCCAATAAAGTTGGTGGGTTGTCCTGCATCAGTGACCAGTCTAACAGGTCGGTATTCATTCCATTCTGGAATAACTCAGTTTTGACTTCCTCATGATAGTCCGGACACTTAGTGGCTATTTGCCGGAATTCGGAGGCATATTCTCTCATGGGCCTAGTTCCCTGCCAGATGACCGTGAGCTTGGTTCTCGCCCTTTCCCCTTCCAACGGGTCTTCAAACTGAGCTCTTAGCGCATATACAAAAGCATTTAAGTCATACAGCTCAGGCACTCCTGTGGTGTGCAAGGTTACATACAATTCCACCGCCGCTCCTCCCAGCAGGGCTCCTAAATGATTTACTCGACTGTGTTCCAACGGAAACAAATGTCCCCAATCATTGAAGAACTGCATAGCTTGCACTATAAAAAGTCCCAGGTTCCTTGGGTCTCCATTGAACATGGTTTCTAGCTTGATCCATCCCTGTGGCAGTCCTGCCGCGGGAGCTCTTGGTTCCTGGTACTCCACTGGCTGATAAATGGGGGGCCCTCCAAGGGGCAGGTTGTGAACCCAACCTGGTCCCAGGATGGGTAGCTGCTGAGTTCCATCAACGTAACCTCGTGGCGCGTCCTGTGGCATTCCCCCATGCTGAGGGTGAAAGTCTGGTGCTGGAACTCTTGGGCCTCCTGGATGGGGGTACCTCATTTGCCTTTCCGGGGCCCCTTGGGCAATGACAGGTGTGTACACTGGTAACAGTCCTAATACTCTGTCTTGTTGGCAATCAACCCAATTGCACTCCAGTTCCTACAGGACTGATCATAGGGGCTCTCCATGGTTGACTCGGTTGGGACATTCTCCCCCTCCCCATAGCCGCTGGAAAACCCATCCAAGGTTGGTTAGGCGGAACACTCATGAGCGACCATGAAAAATGCTCAGGGGGTATCAACACAGGCCCTTCTCCAGGCATGGGTCCCACAACATTTACTGAGTCCTGACCTGTCTGCTGAGCCCTCTCCAGCTCCTCCGGGACCTACGGCCTCACTGGTCAACTCATCATTTTGTCTATTAGATGGTCCGCCTGTGCCAGCTCCCCTCTCATCCAAGCCACTTTAGCCTCAAGTGTTTGGTAATTATTTTCTCCTTCTCCAGTCACTCTCTGCCCCATCACCGAGGCCTCCGGTAAGCCTGATGGCCGTTGAGCGTACTGGAGGATATTCCTTTCCCATTTGTGCTGTAACTTGCAAACATGGGCTAATTCCTCCCGGGGAAAGTTTGTCGAATGTCCACAGTCTTGCGAGGTCCGGCCCTCACTTGCGATTCCTGGTCTAGCCACATCTTGGTAATCACTTGATCCCCGGGAGTTTAGGTCATCCTCTCCAGCACAGTCCACTAGTCCAGGGATGCATCCTGCGGTCCCCTGAAATTGTACATCCGGCAACACCATTTGTGCTACATCCCGTTGTATCATGGGTGACAGCTGGCCCTGATTCTGGTTACTTAGTCCAGTCGCAACTCTCATTCCATGCATTCCCACATCACCTGGGGGTAATCCAGGGTTCCCCATCACTGGTGGCTAGGGTATGTGGGGCATCTGCCACGCCTCTCATCCAGCCCCTACTATGCCCTGTTAATGCCAACAGGTCACACGTCATCACCTGGATCTGTTCAGTGAGGTCATCCAAACGATCTCCCCCTCGCACCTCCGACACAGCCTCCGGCCCCGGTGGGTCCCATGCCAGGAATAAACTCCTCTGGCAGATGCTTTTCCACCTCTGGTAATCCATACGCAATGCTATCCCAGCATCTGGAGGGAAATCTAGAGGGGCCTCTAAGCCCCAGGGTGAAGAACTCTCATGTCAAGTGGGAGGAATCACATAGTGTCCTGATTCATCATCCCACCATAACCTTTGTACATCAGTGGTTATGCTCGCCCCACCCCTCCTCAGAGGGGTGATGAAATGTTCCACACAAATAATCCCCCATGGGCACCCTCCCTGGATCAGTCTCAGGGATAGAAGTCAGGCATGACACCAGGAAGCTGGGTTGTCCCGTTCCACCAGGGCAGCAGCCAAACAGAGTTCCTCTCCGCCTCTCCTCTTCCTGGGTCCGGGGTGTCCATTGCCTGGGGGTAGGTAAAGTTGTCCACGCAAGATGGGTGACCCCTCTCTGAGGGATCATGCCCAGCTCCATAGGAGTCCTTCCAGCCATTGCACTGGTTCTCAGGTGTGGGGCTAGGTGCGTGGTAGGGTCCTCTGGCTCTATTAATCCAAGATCGGTTGGCTCTGTCGACAGGAAGCCGGTAGCCATCCTCCCAGGGTTACAGGTCCAGAAGAAAGGATGATTCTTAACAATATGTCAGACTATGGATGACAGGATATGGTACACCAGGCTCTGGACCATTGCAGCAAGAAATCCAAGCTCTTGAGTAAATGGTTTAATTCAGAAATTCAGACTTTGCCATATATATGTCCATAGGATCATCAGAAGCAATAAAAAGGCCTCTGGCTGTACACAGGTCCTTTGTTAAGAATAGCAACTTGAATACAGTACAGATTCTAAATACCCACTCCCTGCTCCCCCTCCCATCTAGACCACAGAGTATAGTATCAACAGCAATGTGAACAATATTAGTGTAGACATCTCAAGGCCAGAGCAGTGAGCCTCCAACTCAAGGTAAGACAGTTGCATTCCCAGACCCTGAAGAAACGGAAGCTGTAGAAGCAAAAGTTAAACAAATGCACATTGGTCAGGACACAGGGTAATGTCTCAGTACAGAGAGCAATGGGATGGCTGTTGGTGACAGACATGACACTTCTCTTATTATTATGAAACACTCAGACCTTTCTCTATAGCTTTGTGAAAACTGACCCTATCCTTGCTGAATGTTTGTTCTCCATTTGTGTACATTTGTGAGGGACTTCTAGTAGCCCACAGTGTCAGTGATCAGCCTGGGCAGCACCCACAGGCCCACTGCCCTAGTGGGTGGAGGTGCCTGCTGTTCTTAAGCTATCAGTCCTTATTGCTCCTCCTTGCCACAAGGGGCCATCTCTCTACCCAGTGCCAAGCTACTAGTTCTTTCCTAACTTATAGACTCCTGTATCACAATGTCACATAACAGACCTTAATGGTCACTTAAAATATGCGTATTAAAAACTGAGGTAATCTTTAAAACATCTGAAATAGGTAGATCAAGTCATTTGCTGCAACTACAGTGGTTCCACTGCAGAGTTCTCAGGACTCTGCTTACACGAAGGGCTGTCTGTTCATCTCTGAATCTTCCTGCACATTTAGATCCTCCTCACAGGCTCAGTTCTGGTTGTTGCCATCATTTGAAATTAAGGGTTAGATCCAGCCAGCTTTCCAACTGATGCAAGAGGGAGAACCCTTTTGATAGCCAAAAAGGGGTCATCATGGGAACCCTGTGAACAAAAGCCGGCCAGGGTAGCAAGTATAGTTGACAGTCCCTGGCAGTTAGATCCCCCCAAGTTCTCCACAGTTAACACACAGGTGTTCCAGTTGAAGTAACTTTATTAGATATCCATTCAGTACAAGGTGCTCAGACAGTGGAATTGGCAGAAGTGATGTAGGTGGGGCTAGCAATGTTAGTTATAGGGGATATTCCCGCCTTTGGGAAAGAGGACCGTTAACAGGGGATGTTGGAGTGAGACAGTTTTAGAGCAGACAGTGAGAAAGATGAGCTTAACTTTGATTCTCAAGAAGGATACATTTTGAGCCAGTTTCAGCTGGCAGTCAAGGACACTGGCTCAGTGGATCGAGAAAGAGAAAGTAAATATTTGCGAGATAACCTACTGGCATTGCAGCAATAAAGAACTTCCCATACTCTCAGAGACCAGAGGCAGAGCCAATATACATTCATGGCAGATATCCAGGAGGCATATATGACATACTGTTCTCCCTAAGAAAGTCCTCCCATCTTCACAGAGGACCTGGCTTATTGAGATAAGCCAACTAGGTGACCTTGGGCTAGTCACAGTTCTCTGGAGCTCTCTCAGCCCCACCCACTTCACAGGGTGTTTGTTGTGGGGATAATAATGACATACTTTGTAAACTGCTCTAAGTTGTCCTGAAGGGTGGTTTATAAATCGAATGTGATGATGATGACAATGACGATGACGATGACGATGACGATGACGATGACGATGACGATGACGATGACGATGACGATGACGATGACGATGACGATGACGATGATGAAATTTACGTATCAGTTTGGGAGCATTTACATCTGAGGCTTTTACCCACTGTCTCTCACATCAAAGTGCTCTCAACGAATTAAGTAAAACAATTCTCCCTGTTTTAACTTAGAGTGTAGAATGTCCTTCACTTTGTAGTGCAGTTGTCCATCCACTATGAAGGGGGGAGGAGTTCCTCAATCCGGATGCCATTTGTCAGGAGGGGGGGCTTTCTTCAGGAGGCTGAAATGGAATACGGGGTGGACATTTTTTAAGTTCTTGGGTAGATTTACCTCTACAGTGACTTCATTGATTATCTTTTTGACCTGAAATGGTCCCAGAAATTTCCACCCGTTTTTTGCTGGGTTGCTCCCCCCTTAGAGTCTTAGTGGAAATGTACACATAGTCCCCTGTTTGTAGTTTCCATGGAACTGATCATTTTTTATCAGCTTGTTTTTTGTAATCCACTTTGGCTTTTTCCAAAGTCTTTTTAATTATTTCCCATTGAGTTGTTAATGTAGACCACCAATCTCTTAGGTCCCCTGTTGCATCGTTGCCTGGGGTCTTTACAAAGGGCATTGCTGTGCCCTCAGAACTATGTGCTACCATAAAGGGGGAGGCTCCTGTAGAGCTGTGTACCGAGCTGTTATAACAATATTTGGCAAAACCTAGAAAATCAGTCCAATTATCTTGCTGGTAATTAATGTAGCACCATAAAAATTGTTCTAACACTTGATTAACCCTTTCAGTTTGCCCGTCGATCTTGGGATGATGAACGGAACTAAGCCCTTGTTCAATTCCAACCATTTTCAATAGCTTCCGCCAAAAGTTGGGAATGAACTGGACTCCATAGTCTGATATCACCTTGTCCGGAAACGAGTGTAACCTGACTACCTGTTGCATGAAAAGATTGGCTAATTTCTTGGCGGTTGGGATTTTAGAGCACGGAATGAAATGGGCTTGCTTGGAAAATAAGTCAACCATCACCAGAATTACCATCTTCCCTTTGGAATGGGGGAGATAAGTTATAAAGTCCATTGATATCATTGAGATCACAGACCATGGCCGAGGGGGGGTTTCCAGGGGCCGGAGGAGACCTGGTAGTTTTCCCATTCTGGTTTTCCCCATCAAGCATACTTGGCAAGTGGATACGCATTGAGAGATGTCCTTTCTCATGTTTGGCCACCAAAATTGTCTTTGTACCAAATGCAAGATCTTTAAATAATCAAAGTAGCTGGCCAGTCTAGAATTGTGACAGTGTTTTAGCACCTCCCCCCTCAAACTAGTTGCTACGTATAGTTTACCATGATGGTACCATCCGCCTCCCTCTCCCTTTTGTAGTTCATCTTTAGGCAAGGCATCCCTCTCCTTCTCTGCTTCCTTTTTTGCTTTCTCCTCCCAGTCCATGACTGAAGACTTATGTTTCACTGGCTTTGCCTGGCTTCGGGTGGTTACTGCCCCCCCCAACTGGGTCGGTGAAAACATTGTGTCTACTACTACTTCTCTCTGGCTCTCATGTCAGGATGTGCGCGAAAGGGCATCTGCCAGGAAGTTTGATTTGCCAGGGAGGTGCTTCAGCGTGAAATTAAATTTGGAAAAGAACTCTGCCCACCAGAGGTGCTTGGCACCTAATTTTTGTGGGATGCGCAATTCTTCTAAATTTTTATGATCAGTCCAAATTTCAAATGGCACCTTCGCCCCCTCCAGTCAATGTCTCCAAGTACATAAAACCAGTTTAAGTGCTGAAGCTTCTTTGTTCCACACCGACCAGTGCCTTTTGGCCTCAGAGAATTTTTTTGATACATAGGCACAGGGGTACAGCTTTCCCTCCTCATCTGCCTGTAAAATAACTCCTCCCATGGCCAAATCACAAGCTGTACAACGAATTTCCAATTTTCATCGGGGTGACGTAGGACTGGCTCTGAAGTGAATAAAGACTTTAAATACTCAAAAACCTCTTGGCACTCTTTAGTCCAGTTTAATTTAGCATTGGGCATCACCCCTTGTTGTCCTTTACCCTTGGTTTTCAACAGGTCAGTTAAAGGTAAGGAAATCTGAGCCAAGTTTTTTATGAATGGTCTATAGAAGTTGGCAAACCCAAGGAATGATTGTAATTGTCTCCTGGTTTGGGGTGGGGGATCCCACCCACCCCCACCACTTAAATTTTTGCGGGGTCCATTTTTAGCCCTTGCTTCAATATTCTGTATCCCAGGAAATCCAGTTCTTCTTTATGGAATTCACATTTAGATAATTTCACCGGCAGGTGACTGTCCCAGAGAGTATTTAGTACCTGACGTACTAGTTTTATATGGGACTCAATCTTGTGAATAAATCAACACGTCATCAAGATAAACAACCACACTCTTATACAAATGGTCATTATTTAGATTCATAAACACCCCCAGAGCCCCTTCTAATCCAAAAGGCATGATTCTGTATTCGAATTGATCCAAAGGGGTATTAAAAGCTGTTTTCCACTTATCCCCCTCCTTTATTATCACTCAGAAGTACACATCTCGTAAATCCAGTTTTGAAAAAAAAATTCCCTTGAGACACCACTCCCAACAAGTCTCTAATCAGGGGGATAGGGTAAGCGTTGGACATTTTCACAGCATCAATCCCCCTATAATCAGTACACAGTCTTAACCCCCCCATCCTCCTTTTTGTGGAACAGTACTGGTGCTGCATGAGGGGAGCTAGCCGGGTGGATGAATCCTCTGGCCAGATTTTTCTCAATGAATTTACACAATAACTCACGCTCCCCTGGGCTCATTGAGTAATGTTTTCCCTTTGGCAGTTTTTGACCCGGTATTAGCTCTATGGCACCGTCAGTAGACCCTATGGGGGGGAGTTCATCAGCTTCCTCCTCGCCAAAAACATGGCTCAAGTCCTGGTATTCAGGGGGAATTTGCTCAATCTCTTCCTGAGTTAGTAGAGCAGTCTCTAGGGAGGGGGGTGCGCTAAGTCCCCACTCTGGGTTCCATACATGACTTTGACAATCCCCCCCCCAACATAGTTCTCCGGTTTTCCACTTCACATACGGGATGTAGTCCCACAGCCACCGTATTCCCAACACCAATAGAAATTTGATGGCATCAGTTTCTACAAAAGTTCTGGCTTCTGAATGGTTCCCTATTCCCATGGGACCATCTCAGTTTCTACATTGGCCGGGGCTCCTTTCATTCAGGACCCGTCCATTTGTTTAAATACAATGGGGTGGTTTAATTTACACAAGCTCAGCCCCAACCCTGTGACTAGAGCTGGGGCAATCAAATCCCAAGTTCGTCCAGAGTCAATTAAGGCCTGCACTCGAATGTAGGTCCCCCACTGGGGGTTAACTATAGTCACTGGCATGTAAAGTAAGGCCCCTTTTGGTCTCACCTCAGGTGGTGGCGGCTCCAGCAGAACCTATCGTCGGGGCCTTCTCCCAACAGGTCGCTGGCGTTTCCAACCAGCTGGTCAAGAGTTTCTTCTTCTTCCAAGGGTTCCTCACTCAACCCCTCCATAGCATTGAGGCCAGTTGCCACTTCACTTCTCTTTTTAGGAGCTCTTTTTGGTGGCTTGGTGGCCTGTGGGGTGGCCAGTTTTGCTGAGCGGCTTCCCTCCATCCGCCCCTTTCTGCTCCCTGGGCATTTGGTGGCAAAATGGCCAACTCCTCCACATTGTAGAGATAATCCCCTTCTCATGCAGGTAGCTCACTCCGTGTCCAGGGAACGTGGGTCGAAGGTCTTCTTCTCTTTCCTCCCCAGTCCCAGGGGGGCTTTCTTAGCAGCTGACTGGTGTTGCATCTTTATGAGCTTCACCACCTGGTCTCAGTTTTCAACCTCGCAGGCAAGTTGGATCCATCCCAACAAGGTGACAGGATCTTCTTGCATCAAAGCTATGGCCACCAAGTCTGGGTTCAGGCCGGCTCAGAAAAATTTGATTTTGACTCCTTCAGACCAGTCACGCACCTTTGCTGCATACTGCCTGAATTCTGCCATGTATTTGCGGACTGGGCAGTTCCCTTGCCGCATCCGCTTCAGTTGCATCCGGGCCTGTTCTCCTTCCAAAGGGTCCTCAAACTGGGCCCTCAATGCTTATATGAATGCTTCAAGGTTCTGAAGCTCCAGAGCCCCAGCCTCGTATAGGGTGACATACCACTTAGCTGCCAAACCATCCAGCAGGGATCCCAGGTGGCTTACCTGGCTGGCATTTTGGGAAGGTGTGTCCCCACTCTCGGAAAAATTCCATGGCTTGCACAATAAAATATCCCAGTTCTTCGGGGTCCCCGTCAAAACGAGCCTTTAATTTCCGCAACCCATGCTGGGGCACTATCATGTGAGGGACCCCTCCTGGTGTGGCCGGCATCCCTATTGGCAGCAAAGCGGGGAGAGGTTGAACTGGCAGCATGGTTTGTAGTGGTACTTCCATTGGTACCTCTCCGGGTGGTGGGATAACTGGGCCTCCTGGGGCTACTGGTATCCCTAGTGGCGGCCAAGCGGGGAGAGTTTGAACTGGTGGCATGGGATGTAGTGGTGCTCCAATTGGTACACCTCCGGCTGGTGGGATGACCAAGCCTCCAGCTGGCAGCTCTAAACTGGGTCCTCGCAATAAGCTTTAGTGAAGAGGATTCTGCATAGTCTGGGGTGTGGGTGCTGAGTGGTGGCAATGGAAAGGAGATTGAGGTAAATGGAAGGCTAAGGATCACTGAACAGGCAGTGGCAGAATCCAGTGCTGATTGCCCCATTCCCTACATTTGGGGGTGTATTAGTTAGAGTGTCACACTAGAATCTGGGAAATCCAGGTTCAAGCTCTAGTTCTACTAGGAAGATTACTAGGTGACCCAGCCTCCCTCACTGCACAGGGCCTTTTTTGCATACAAAATGCAGAAGGGGAAACCACTGATTCTGAGTTTGTTGGAATAGATCAATTGTATTGAACTTGAACAGGTGAAGCTGCCTTCTGCTGAGTCAGGCTCTTGGTCTATCAAGGGCAGCATTGTCTACTCTGACTGATAGGAGCTCTTCCCCTCCTACCTTGTCCTATTTTAACTGGCAATGCCAGGGATTGAACAGGGACCGTCTTAGGGTTGCCTGGACATGATGGTAGGGAGCGCTAGGAATAACCAGAAACTTTTACCTGCTGTCACATCTGGCTTTTCCCCGAAAGAGACATCCCCTTTTAAAAAATTTCCTCCCTACCTCCACTCAACAAGAACTTGGGGCAGGAAACCCCTAGCCCACTGGAGTTGGCAGCCCCAGATGTTCTGCGTACCAAGCTTATGCTCTGCCACTGAGCCACAGCCCCTTCTATTTGTTGATTTACTGCTTCCCCGACAGGTTAAACCCCTGTGACTTCAGGTCATACCTTGGGACCTGCATCAGTCATTTTTGCAGGAACTGGATTACATCAAATCGCATTTGCAGATCTTCATCCTTCATTGACTGATATCCTGGTTATGCTATTGGCAATGCATAAATCAAACTCTAATTGCTTAATTAACTATCAAGGAAATATTTAATTGGAGTTTGCTTTTATTTGGAGAGCTTATAAAACTTCGCAGAACAGTGAGGAATACCTATCAAAGGAGCCGTGTCTTCCATGTGGCATCACACAAACTGGCTCTGTCTTGACTTCTGGAATGAAGCAGTGAGGGCACGGCAGCTGAGTTATGAGCTCTCTGTCATGATCTTCCTGGCTCCTTGGGACTCGAGAATTCGGGCCCCCAAGACCCCCCCACGGAGAGGGGAGGAGCTCAAGGGGACTGGCAACCCCCTGTGAAGTCCCCACACCGGCTCAGACGGCAAGGACCAAGGGAGAAGCCAAAATGGCTACGAAGCTGCAGAATCCAAAAGTCTGACAAGCAAAAATGAAGCAGGTTCCTGGCAAGACAGAGCAAAGACATCTGAAAGGCTGAACAAAAGCGAACCTACTAGACTTCCCATCAAGTAAGAAGATTGTTTTATGACTTTACGAGGACTAACCAGCTTGATAAGGAGGGGTAATTAACCTCCAGCGAGGTGGCTGCTTTTACAAATGTTGGGAGGTGGGAACTAGGCACAGAAGAGTGATTAAAAGACTCCCAGCAAGGAGCAGGAAAGCAATAAATTTCTGGAACTATAAAAAATAACAGTGGAGCTTTCTACCACTTTGACGAGAGTCTTAACAGAACATCTACAAGTAACTTTAAAATGGCTTTTCTGGAAGAAGTATTTCCTAAATTGCAAGAAATTGCCAAGCTGATGAGCGAGTTATTAAGTAAAACAGATGAGATACTTGGCTTAGAACTGGACAAAGACATTGTGAAAGATACTAAATCAGAAGAAAATTTCAAAGGGACCAACTTATATGAAAGAAAATTAGAGCGGATTGATGAAAAGTTTAGTCTACAAAATGGAGGGGTATACCAGCCCTCCATTTTGTGAAAATTCAAGCAACAAAGAAGAAAGGGGAAGAGCAACAAAGTGGAGCTGTGGGGGTGGAACCCAGCGTACCGCTTCTGAATGAAGAAAAAAGTATGCAACGTATATTAAAAAAGAAAATAAAACAGAGAGAACACAGCATGTTTACTGACCCCTTCCAGAATTGGCTAGAAGATAAGAAAAGTCACCTTTGGCTGAGCACCAGAAAGAAGGACTTGTTTTATCATGTTAGAGGAATTAAGAAGAAGAAAATGAGAATGAAACTCAGATTATGATCCGAATAGTCCAAGCTTAATACAATGTCCTATGTGTATCTTTTTTTCTATCTTGTTAAACTGTTTATGTGCTCTGAAGGAATTAGAGAGTGGAGGATTGAAGGGTCTTTAGAGCCTTCTGTCTTCATTATTATTTCTTGAAAGCAAGCAAGCAAGCAAGCAAGCAAGCAAGCAAGCAAGCAAGCAAGCAAGCAAGCAAGCAAGCAAGCAAGCAAGAAAGAAAGAAAGAAAGAAAGAAAGAAAGAAAGAAAGAAAGAAAGAAAGAAAGAAAGAAAGAAAGAAAGAAAGAAAGAAAGAAAGAAAGAAAGAAAGAAAGAAAGGAGAAATATAATGAACTTCAGATTATGACCCAGGGTTTGTTGCCTTTTTATGCTTAATGATGTTTAACATAGACTAATTGGAAGTTTAGATGTTTTATAACTTGTTAGATATTGTATATTCACTGTTATAGGACTAATGTGACAACTGGGTCTTTGGAGTCTTTTTCGATTATTCCTACTTTTTAGTTACTCTCCCTAGAACATAAATTAGTATTAGGCTGATACAAAAATGTCTTTTTATATTGATATATAGTAATAGTCATTTATCTTTCCGCTCATATCCTCTGTCCTTTTTTTATATTTGGTTCTTGGAATGATTAAGGGATTCATATCCTTGGCTAAAATTCAAGGGATTGGAAATGTTTCTTAAAATGAAATATACATAACATATATAAAAGGGGAAAAAATGTAAGAAATTAGATAAGGAATAGAGTAAGTGGATAAAAAAGCAAAGAAATTAAATAATGGTTGTTGTGAAAGCCTTCGACAATACAAATTAAATAATGATTGGAGAGATTAAAAGGGAAGTTTGAAGGTATAAGGGGCGATAGCTTTCTTAATTTATGGATTGATGGATATACTGGGGGGGGAATTCTCTTTTTTTTGATGCATTGATTACATAATGAAGGTCTTGTACATGAATCTGTTACTGGTTTTTTTTCTTTTTGTAATCCCCTTCCCCATTATAAAAACTTAATAAAAATAATTTACAAAAAAAAAAATCTGGCTCTGTCTTGGGGGAGACTCAAAGCCTGCTCAATCTGCTTGAACTTGGCTGTGCATTTGTAGTAGGGAAATTCCAGGGGAAACACACTTGACCATGTGTTGAATGCAAAGCAAATGGGAGATTCCATTAAATGCTCATTCTCATAGTTTGGATCTCATTGTATTAATGTTCCATGCCTTTTCCTGCAAATTTATCTGTAATGTCAGAAAAGAGCTCTATTTATTTATAGAACTTATGCTCCATCTTTCTTTCCTGAAGGCTACTCAAACAGGCATCCAAATACAGGCATATACACAATGACTAAGGTAATAACAATGCAATCCTAAGCCTCACCTCCCCACTGTCAAGTGGGTGCCCATGGAACTGCGGTGCCACTTGTTCCCTCACAAAAAACTTTCGCAAGTGTGCAATGATGGCATGATAAGCTCAGCCAGATGCGGACAGGAGAGAATGCTCCCTAATTATCTTGGCAATGCTGGGAGAACCTATCACTTGGAGAGCAGCTGCAGCTGTCAGAGCCACGAGTGACACGGAAAGTCATAGCCACTCCAAGGACTGGGCTGTTTGTCATTGCCAGCTGCCAAAGCTGCCCACCTGTTACCTGAATTGGTCTCCTTGTGAGTAATACAGAGTGGGGGATTAGCAGCAAGGAAGACAGCTATGCAAGAGGTGGTTACAATGGGATCTCCACCAATAATTTACAGGGTCTCATCCCAAGAATGCACACGAAGCCAGTGTTCTTAATTAAAGGGTAATTTTATTTTCCTCATACACACACATACAAAATTACACACAAACACACAAGAAGCCTAGGAAAAGCAGTGGTGACGGTGGAATAGATTTGAGGGATTGCAAGGTGATAATTACCTATTTGGAGAGCAGGGAAGTCTGCGGAGGGAGAGCTTCAAACGCCAGCATTCTCAGCCAGAAGAGCAAGCTGCTTGGAGCAACCTCAAGGGAACAGCACTTCGGATTCAATAAGTGTGCACAGAGAGAAAGAGTCTTAAGGAAGGGAGCAGTGCCCTGGGTTCTGGGAGCGTACACAATTTGAATGGGGCCAGGGCACGACTCTTATAGGGTAAAATGTGCCCTGAGATGGGGTAGCCCACTAGCCCACTTAGAAACAAAGACTCCAACAGTTCCTGGGAGTAACGAAAGGTTTGATTACCTTGATTGCTAGCTGCCGGGGCGTGTGAGGGAGAATGCAAAATTTGTCCTGGCACTGCACAAAGGGGCAGTTTGTTAATCAAGTCCACCAGAGCTAAGTTGGTGAATATATATTGTCAAAGGCTTTCATGGCTGAAGAACTTTAGTTATAGATTTTCCGGGCTGTATGGCCGTGGTCTGGGCATTGTAGTTCCTGACATTTCACCAGCAGCTGTGACTGGCATCTTCAGAGGTGTAGCACTGAAAGACAGTGATCTCTCAGTGTCAACACTGATCTCTCACTGTTGACACTGAGAGATCTCTGTCTTTTGGTGCTACACCTCTGAAGATGCCAGTCAGCTGCTGGTGAAACATCAGGAATTATAATGCCAAGGCCACGGCCATACAGTCCGGAAAATCTTCAACAATTGATTAATTTAGTTGGCGAATGTACCTTCCCAGGAATTAATTATAAATCCTTATGAATGCTAATTGATTTGCTCCTCAATCATGTCCCCCCTCAATCTCCTCTTCTCCAAACTAAACATTCCCAAGGTCCTCAGCCTTTCCTCGTAGGTATCAGTGTCCAGACCCCTGATCATTTTCATCGCTTTCTTCTGCACCCTCTCAATTTTGTCCACATCCTTTTTGTATTAAGGCCTCCAGAAATGCACACAGTACTCCAGGTGCGGCCTGACCAAGGCAGTATAGAGAGGACCTATGACCTCCTGCGATTTCGATGCTATGGCCCTTTTGATACAACCCAAGACTGAATTTGCCTTTTTTGCCACCTCATCACACTGACTGCTCATACAGTCCACTCTTACCCCAAGATCTCTTTTGCATACACTACTACCCAGAAGTGTATCCCCCATCCTGTATTTCTGCTTCATATTTTTGGGGCCCAGATGTAATACTGGGTGCTTATCTATGTTGAATTGCATCCTGTTCACAACCACCCACTTCTCCAGAGAATTCAGGTTTTGTTGAATTTTAACTCTATCTTCTTCGGTGTTTGCCACTACTCCCAATTTGGTATCATCAGCAAATTTAATGAGTAGCCCATTTACCCCTTCATCCAGTTCATTGATAAAAATATTGAAAAGTACCGGGCCCAAAACCAAGCCATGCGGCACCCCACTGGACACCTCCCTCCAATCTGATGAAATGCCATTGACCACCACTCTTTGGGTATGGTCCTCTAACCGGTTCCCTATACACCGAACTGTCCTATAGTCCAGAACGCAATCTTTCAGTTCACCCCTTAGAATGTCATGGGGAACCTTATCAAAAGCTTTGCTAAGAAAACAAGATAAATCATGTTGACAGAGTTCCCATGAGCCAGTAAGCTCGTCACTCAATCAAAGAAGGAAATCAAGTTGGTCTGACAAGATCTGTTGGGGACAGAACCATGTTGCCTGACAAGCAGGAAGGGGGGAATGTTCTGAAACAAATGAGAATGGCCTTTGGAAGTTTGAATTTATTTTGCTTATTGCTTTACATTTATTTTGCTTTTGCTTTGAAAACATGCAAAGAAAATGCAGGGTGGACCTCAAGAGTTGTGCCCTGGTGCTAGGATGATGGACCCCAGAGTGGACTAGAGAAACTGCTCGGAGGCATCACCCATAGAATCATAGAATCATAGAGTTGGAAGGGGCCATACAGACCATCTAGTCCAACCCCCTGCCTAGTGCAGGATCAGCCTAAAGCATCTCTGACAAAGATTCATCCAGCCTCTTCTTGAAAACTGCCAGTGAGGGGGAGCTCTCCACCTCCCTAGGCAGCTGATTCCACTTTTGAACTACCCTGACCGTGAAAATGTTTTTCTTAATATCCAGCCAGTACCTTTGTGCATGTAATTGGCTTTACAATTGCTTCGGGTCTTACCTTCTGCTGCCAACTGGAACAGCTCCTTGCCCTCCTCCAAATGACAGCCTTTCAAATATTTAAAGAGAGCAAACATGTCCCCCATAAATCTCTTCTCCAAACTAAACATTCCCAAAGCTCTCAGCCTTTCCTTGTAGTACTCAGTCTCCAGACCCCTGATCATCCTCGTTGCTCTCTTCTGCACCCTCTCGATTTTGTCCACATCCTTTTGGAAGTGAGGCCTCCAGAACTGCACACAATACTCCAGGTGTGGCCTGACCAAGGCAGTATAGAGAGGGGCTATGACCTCCTGCGATTTCGACGTCATGGCCCCTTTGATACAACCCAGGATTGAATTGGCCTTTTTTGCCACCGCATCACGCTGACTGCTCATATTTAGTTTAGAGTCCACTCTTACCCCAAGATCCCTTTCATATATACTACTGTGCAGAAGTGTATCCCCCATTCAGTATTTGTGCTTCCCATTTTTGTGGCCCAGATGTAATACTGTGCACTTTTCTTTGTTGAATTGCATCCTATTCACAGCTGCCCACTTCTCCAGAGTATTCAGGTCTTGTTGAATTTTAATTCTATCTTCTTGGGTGTTCGCTACTCCTCCCAATTTGGTATCATCAGCAAATTTAATGAACAACCCTTCCACTCTTTCAGATCATTGATAAAAATATTGAAAAGTACCGGGCCCAAAACCAAGCCCTGCGGCACCCCACTGGACACGTCCCTCCAATCTGATGAAACGCCATTGACTACCACTCTTTGGGTGCAGTCCTCTAACCAGTTCCCTATCCACTGAACTGTCCTACAGTCCAGTCCACAGTCTTCCAGTTTGCCCATCAGAATGTCATGGGGGACCTTATCAAAAGCTTTACTGAAATCCAGATAAATCACATCAACAGCGTTTTACCGATCCAGTAAGCTGGTCACTTGATCAAAGAAGGAAACCAGATTGGTCTGGCAAGATCTGTTAGGGACAAAACCATGCTGACTTCCCCGGATCACTGAGCGGTCTTTCAGATGCTTACAGATTGATCCCTTTAAAATCTGCTCTAATATCTTCCCAGCAACAGAAGTCAGACTGACCGGCCTGTAGTTTCCCAGGTCATCCTTCTTCCCTTTCTTAAAGATTGGGATAACATTCGGTCTTCTCCAATCTTCTGGCACATCCCCAGTCCTCCAGGAGGCCTTGAAGATGATGGACGGGGGTTCTGCAAGTTCTCTAGAAAGTTCTTTCAGCACTCTTGGGTGCACCCCATCCGGCCCAGGGGATTTGTATTCATCCAGTGCAGCCAGATGTCTCTCCACAACCTCTCTGTCAATGTCAATTAGCCTCTCAGGTGTCCTGCCACATTTTCTATTATCTCTAGATGTGCCTGAGTTCTTCAGGGAGAAAACAGAGGCAAAAAAGTCATTAAGCCTGCCTGCTTTTTCTCTGTCCTGCATCAGAGTTTCTCCATCTACTCCCAACAGCGGTCCAATTGCCTCTTTTACCTTGCGTTTGCTTCTCACATATCTGTAGAAGTTTTTCTTATTGTAGCGAGCCCTCCTGGCCAGACCCAGCTCGTACTGAGCTTTGGCCTCTCTGATGGCTGATCTGCAGTACCTAGTAACCCTCATATACTCCTCTTCAGAGGACTGTCCTTCTCTCCATTTCCTGAACATTTCCTTTTTCTCCCTTAGCTTATTCTGGAACTCTCTGTACATCCACATCGGTTTCTTGGAGCCGTTACCATGTTTCCGTCTTGCTGGGATAGTGAGGGCTTGAGCTTGCAAAAGCTCGTGTTTGAGAAGCGTCCTCCCTTTGCTCGCTCCTTTCCCTTCCAGCACACTCCCCCACGGAATGACTCTCATCAAGCCTCTGAGTTCATTGAAGTTGGCCCTATGAAAAACTAACTTAAGAGTTTGGCTATGAACTTCCTTGGCCCCCCACAGCAACTGGAATTCAAGGAGGACACCTTCACCTCATCTACCAATTCTTCCCTGTTGGTTAATATCAAGTCTAGTATGGCCAAGCCCCTTGTAGCTTCCTCCACCTTTTGAAAAAGGAAGTTATCGGCCAGGCAGGTCAGGAAGTTGTGTGATTCATAATGCTTTGCTGAGCCTGTCTCCCAGCACACATCGGGGAAGTTGAAGACACCCATAATTACAAGGTTCTGATGTCTGGATACTCTATCAATCTGTTCAAAGAGGGAAGCATCCATGTTTTCTCACTGGTCAGGTGGTCTGTAGCAGACTCCAACAATAATACCCTTTGTCCTTCCTCCCCTTATTTCTACCCATATGCTTTTCACTCGGCTGTCTGCCCCATTCTCCATAGCTTCTTGACAATCAAGCCCTCTCCTCACATACAACGCCACTCCACCTCCTCTTCTACCCTTCTGGTTTTTCTTGAGCAACTCATACCCATCCACTAGCACATTTTAGTCATGGGAATTATCTCACCAAGTCTCAGTAATTCCTACTATATCGTAGCCCTCTGTTTGCAATAGAAGCTCAAGCTCTTCTTTCTTACTACCCATACTTTGGGCATTGGTATATAGACACTTGTAGCCTTGTACCTGTTTTTGACCTGTCCTACCCAGGTGAGTCCCCACTGTTTTCACTTCATCATTGAAATTGCCATGTCAATTGTCCTCTTCCCCTTGTGGCATCAGTTTAAAGCAATCCTGATGAAGTTCTCCAGGTTCGTTCCAAACGTTTTCTTCCCTGCCCTTGAGAGGTGAAGCCCATCATGTGCTAGAAGGCCTTCTCTAAGAAAACCCATCACATTGGTCCCAGAACCCAAAGTGCTCCTGCCGGCACCACTATCTCAGTCAACGATTCACCTCAAGTATGGTCCATTCCTCTTCCTATGACTGGGAGGATAGAAGAGAATACCACCTGAGCCCCCAATGCCTTCAACTGCCTTCCAAGAGCTTCATAATCCTCTTTAATTCTTGCAACAGTATTCGCAGCCGTGTCATTCATTCCCACATGAATCAGCACAAACGGGTACTTATCAGCAGGCTTGATGAGTTTCGGCAGTCGGTCGGTAATATCCTGAATTCTGGCCCCTGGCAAGCAACACATCTCTCGGAATAGGGGATCGGGCCCAGAGACATGGCATTCCATACCCCTGAGCAAAGAGTCCCTGACAACTATCACCTTCCATTTTTTCCCACTTCCATGTGGCTCCATGTCCTCTGCGCACCCTCTTGCAGGTCTTCGTGGTTCTCCTTCCACTCTCATCTCCGTCACCATCTCTAGCACTTCAAAACGATTCTTGAGCTCAAGTGGACCAGAGCATCTTCTTCCTTGACATCTTTGGGTTTGCACTGTAGATCTGAGAGGAGGCTCAGAAGGGAGATCGACTCTTTCTTCTTCTCCTTGACTTTCCTCTTCTTGGCTGTGCAGAGCCCCCAGGCTCTTGTCAATAAAATCCTCTCCCTCCTTGATCTCCTGAAGGGTGGTGATCCTCTCCTCCAGGCTCTGAACCTTTTCTTCCAAAAGTCTGACCAGCTTACACTTCTGGCAAGTGAACTCCATCTTCTCTTCTGGAAGGAAAACAAACATGGCACACTCCATGCAGGTGACTGTGAAGGGGGCTTCAGTAGACATGATTGCCTTCCAAATATATACCTAGAGTACCAGCAGTACCAGTATACCAGCAGAGTTTTGGGTCCCCTGGGCATATCCCCAGGCTAAGAGCCACAGGCCAAGAGCCCTTCAGCTCTCCTCTGGCAAGGGGGAGCCTTTTGTTTCAAAAGGTCACTTCCTGCCTAGCCCAGCAGGGCCCCAGGACAGTAGGGGGCAGGGCTTGTAACCAAGAGCAACAGCACCCAGCAGCAAACAACAGCAATTCACTCAGCCCCCAACAGCCCCACACAGAACTTAACGAGAACCACTCTCTAGCAAGCTACACAGAACCCACTCACCCTCAGCTTCTCACACAGTAGCTAGGAAAGGCAAAAGGCAAATGACAGAAAGACAACAACCCTATACCTTCTAGCAGCAGCTCTCCACCATGTGCTCTTGCCTCCGCCAAGGTGCTTCTGCAGAGCAAGATTCCTGAAGTCCATCCCTGCCTCTGCAAACAGCAAAAGGGAGACTGGTCTGGCCTTGTGGGTGGAGGAGCCCCAGAGATCCCAAGACATTGCTCCATATCCCTCCTCCCCACATCCCAGCATCAGCCTTGCCCCCCACATGCAGCAGTGTTCTGCTTGGCTATCAGACGCCAACAGCACTGTCAGAAAACGAGAGTCCTCCATGGTGCCTCCCCACCAGACATACGCAGGCATCACTCCAAGTCCCACCCTACTACCTGCAGTCAATTTGAGGGGGAGAAACGGGGAGTTAAGAGGGCCTGAAACCTCCAAGGTGCTCCTGGAGCCCTGCTGTTTTTGGCAGCAGAGCCATACAACGGTGTGGAGGCACCTGAAGCCTCTTCAGGGCCACCTCATCCTTACCAGCTCAGAGATAGAGACCATCTTCCAGAATATGTGAAAGGGCAGTCCTATAGGGGAGGGGAGGGGGAGCTGCTGTCATCTGAAGGCAAGCAAACAAGCAGGGAGGGAGTTGTTGTTCAACACAGACTTTATTGAACTACCAAAACTGAAGAGGATGTCTTGATGCCTGTTGCCAGTTTCCCTCGCCTGGGAAGGAAGCTGTGCCTGTTTGCGTGTCAGTTAGAAGCAGGAGAGCCATTCCTTGTGCTGCTTTTTCAGGAGTGAGGTTGAGTCACAGGCTGCTGGGCCACTGCTCAGTTGAGCTGGTTGGCTGTCTGCCTAGTCAGTCCTAAGCAGCGGTATACCTTTTGAAGTCCACTGAAGTCAATGGGCTTAGAAGGGTGGAATTCTATTTAGGATTGCATGGTCAACATTGCTGCTTTCATAGGTTAGTTTTTTGGGGGAAACATTTATTTGCAAACAAATGTGACATTGAAATGTCCAGTTGAAGTACAGAACAGGCTCCATTTCTTGAGCTTATACATCTGACGTGATACTCTGTCTTGCAGTAGCTGTAGAAAAGAATCCAGTAGCACCTTTAAGACTAACCAACTGTACTGTAGCATAAGCTTTCAAGAACCACAGTTCTCTTCATCAGATGCATCTGACAAAGAGAACTGTGCATCTGACAAAGAGAACTGTGGTTTTCGAAAGCTTATGCTACAGTAAAGTTAGTTAGTCTTAAAGGTGCTACTGGACTCTTTTCTATTTTGCTACTACAGACTAAAATGGCTAACTCCTCTGGCCTGCAGTAGCTGTGGAAGCAAACCCTATTTGAGTGCAATAAACAGCATGCATTAGTGAATAAAACAACACATTTCTGGTATGAGTGGGGTTGTATTTTAATGTGATGGGAACTTAAGCATTGATAAAAAAAACATTCTGATTGTTTTGACAGACTTTACTATTCTGCAAGTGTTGAAGACATTTTCAGAATTTGCCTGAACTGAATTTCTGCCTGAATTTTGGAGTTCCAGAGCCCTTGATGTTGTTTCTAAGGAATTAGTAATTTTCCATTGTTCCACTTTCAGTGTTTTCACAGAGTATTTCATGAGTGCATTTTGCCACAACATTCCATTCTTTTGTATCTTTCCTTCTCTATGTACACATTTATACTCATGAACATTGATAAAACACTATAAAAAGTAATCTTAAGATGCGCTGAATCACCCCACAAAATGCATCTCAGTCAAACCATACCAATGATTTTGTGTGTGTGTGTGTGTGTGTGTGTGTGTGTGTGTGTGTGTGTGTGTGTGTGTGTGTGTGTGTTGGCAGCAATTTACGAATGCAGTTGGTAATGAAGTAGAGGAAAAATATGTCAATACTCTGAAGGGACAGAAAGCTGGGTCACACTGCTTTTGCTGCACTTCCAGGATTAGTTTTAGAAATTCTGCAAGCTAATCTGGAATTTGAAATGCTTTGCAGACACATATTCCAGAGTAATAAAAAGAACATTATAGGGGAAATCTGCTCACCCTTCAGGTTTTTGTGTGTGAGGTGTGTGTGTTTGGCATGAGAGAGATAAGAAACACAAGCATCCATGACTTTAATTTTAATCCTTTTATTTAATTGAACAGGCCACTGTGATATTTATGGAGAAGTCTTTCCATTTCATTCCACATTTATCTTGTCAGTAACAATAAGATGTTTACATTGCTCATACCATCCCAGGAGCTCTCTGAATTTATTGAATGCTGGATAGTTTTGTTTGAGAAACAGAATGCTTCATTGCACACAACTCTTTGCAAAAAAAAATAATAATCCATGGACAAGGCAATCTTCTCGCACATATATTTCAGAAGTGCTGGTAATTAATTAACACAAGACCATCCAAAATGCAAGGCTTCCCCAAAGGAAAAAAAAAAGATTCACAGATTGAACACCAGATGGCACCCTTAAACTAGAAATGAAATCACAGACTCCTTGGCTCAAAAACAGGCCATCCTAAAGCATTTGGGAAAGATATTTGCTCTGCCCTTTAACGGGAACCTGCAAGACTGAAGTGCAGCTTTCTCCCTAGACAGACTGCTGAACTGTGCACACAGCAACAACGTTCTGATGATTTTTTCCCAGTGTGATCAATGGTTCCACAGAACAGCTGTGGTTTTACAGTAAAAATGTGACATTACTAACTAGGAATGGGACACCTCTTCTTTAGAACTGTTATTGCTCAAAAAGGGTCTTGTTTTCACTAAGGGGGTAAGCCTGGCTCATGTGGCTGAATACTACTCCATATTTCCCCCCTGCTCAAAATCAGTCTATCTCAAAAATTGGAGTGGCCAAGAAAATTCTAGCCTTGCCCTCTGCCTGGCTTTTGCCAGTTGGCTATATGGGGTGGGTGGTATTTTATGGAGGATAGAAATGGCTGAATTGGCTTCTTCAGATTCCTAAGAATTTCGAATACTCTAGAGGGGGTGATTAGGGTCAGGGTGAATTTTCCTAATTTTCTCTCTCTTCCATGATTCCACATGCAACTCCGTTTCCTAATAACTAACCCACTTTAGGTTAATAGAATGAAAAAAAAATACCTGACAATTAAAAAATGATAAGATATTACAAATAGACATGGGCATGAATGGGGAAAAAACCCCGAACATGCTGTTCGGTGTTCGTTCGCAACAACAAACACGAACAGCCAACCAGCCCCAAACATGTCCGGTGTTCGGTGTTCATTGGCAACAAAGCGCTTACAGAGCCCATATTCACAGGGAATGTGCAGCAGGCTCTTCTCCAGCCACCACCCAAGTTTTGTCAAAATTGCATTATGGATCCGGAGTTATACATTCCCAAATTTGAAGCCCCCAGGAAACTGCCAATCAACACAAATGGAGCTACCCTCCCCAGTTCACTTGTGCCCCGTGCAGTGGGCCTGAAGACATGCCACCTCCCCTCTCGGGTACAAGAGGTCTGGCCACTCGCTGGTGGCACCCACCATGTGCCCGCCCGCCAGGCCTGCAGGTGGGAGGAAAGTTATCCACTTACACAGCAAGGTGGGTGAAGACTGTAGATGCTGGGACTGGCGGGCATGGGGAGGCATTGGCGTGCCACCTGCCCTCAGGGGGTGGGGGGTCTGGCCACTTGCCGGTGGCACCCCCCATGTGCCAGCCCACCAGGCCACTAGGTCGGAGGCGGACAATGCATCCACTTGTGCAGCAAGGTGGGTGAAGACTGTGGCTGCCAGGCCTGGCAGGCATGGGGAGGCGGTGGCTTGCCACCACCCTTCAGGGGGTGGGGGGTCTGGCCGCTTGCTGGTAGCACCCCCCATATGCCTGCCCGCAAGGCCCCTGGGTCAGAGGCAGACAACACATTCTGCTTGTGCAGCAAGGTGGGTCAAGAGTGCGGCTGCTGGGCCTGGCAGGCATGGGGAGGTGGTGGTGTGCCGCCTCCCATCTCAGGGGTGGGGGTCTGTCCACTGGCCGGTGGCACCCCCAATGTGCCTGCACGCTAGGCCTCCAGGTCAGAGGCAGACAACACATTTTGCTTGTGCAGCATGGTGGGTAAAGAGTGCGGCCGCCGGGCTTGGTGGGCATGGGGAAGCGGTGGCATGCCATTTCCCATCTTGGGGGCAGGGCATCCCGCTGCTGGCCAGCGGCACCCCTCATGTGCCTGCCTGCCAGGCCTTTGGGTTGGAGGAAGACAACACATCTGCATGTGCAGCAAGGTGGGTCAAAAGTGTGGCTGCCAGGCCTGGCGGGCACAGAGAGGTGGAGGCTTGCTGCCTCCCATCTCAGGGGTGGGGGTTTGGCTGCTGGCCAGCGGCAGCCCCCATGTGCCCACCCACCAGGCCTCTGGGTCGGAAGTGGACAATACATTCCACTTGTGCAGCAAGGTGGTTGATGACTGCGACCGCCAGGTGGTCAGGTAGAGGGGGACCCAGGGGTTCCAACCATGGTGACCAGCTGCACCTAGAATATCCTGTGAGGGGGACAGGAAGACCCCCATCTGTCAGTGGCTGCTGTCTTGACCCACCTCCCTGCCGTCACGGAAATGATGGGATGGGGCGTTGCAAGTGATGGGGAAGGGACCACCAGCAGCACCCCTGTGCCCACCCGCCAGGCCTTCAGGTTGGAGGCAGACAACGCTTCGTTTGTGCAGCAAGGTGGGCAAAGACCACGGCCTCCAGGTGGTCAGAGAGAGGAGGACTCAGGGGTTCCAGCCGCAGCAACAAGCTGCACCTGGAAGATCCTGCAAGGAGGACAGGAAGCCCCCAATCTGTCAGTGGCTGCTGTCTTGACCCACCTCCCTGCCATCACAGAAAGGAGGGGAGGGGGCAATGCAAGTCTTGGGGAAGGGACTTATGGCAGTACCCAAGAGGGAGAGAAATAAAGAGGGAACATGAATTGTTCAGGGTGGGAGAGGGAGACCCAGGGGTTCTGGCCGTGGCAACCAGCTGCACCAGGAAGATCCTGCAACAGGGCCTGGAAGACCCCAATCCGTCAATGGCTGCTATCTTCACCCACCTCCCTGCCATCACGGAAAGGAAGGGAGGGGGCGGTGCAAGTGGTGTGGAAGAGATTCCTGGCAGTACTGGGGAGAGAGAGGTATCGACTGGGAACTCAAAAGCTCCCAAGCAAGAGGTAGTTGGGAGGGGTTGGAGTGGTCCTAGAGAAGGAGAGTAAGAAATACGGCAGCAGCAGCAGCTGCCATCGCCCACCTTCCTGCCTTTGCAGAAAGGACGAGAGACGTGGGACACATTCCCACCCTTTTCAAAGGGTTCCAGTCAGTCCTGTTGACAGGGGATCCACCATGCTGTGCAACCAACAGTATCCCTATACGATACAATCGACTGCGAGATCACAACTGAGCTGTGTAACCAAGGAGGGAGCAGTAACAGAATAGTACCAGTTGTTAAGCAGAGGCTGAGATGACCCGCCATCCTGCCTTCTCAGAAAGGAACAGGAGACATTGCTTGGCCGGGTCAGGAGACATTGCTTGGCCGGGTCAGAGTGGTTCCAGAGAGGGGGCGACAGAAACGGGACAGCAGCAGCAGTAACAGCAGCTGACATCGGCCACCTTCCTGCCTTTCTGGAAAGGACATGAGTCGAGGGACCTTATTCCCCCCTGCTCAGAGGGCACAGGGTTTGCAATGGATAGGGGCACCATGTGGATCATCTATATGTGCAACAGCTCCTGAGCTGTTGCACAAGTGCCCAAAGGAGGCTGCCGCCAGCATCACCCACTTTCCTGCCTTCGCAGAAAGGAGGTATCATGATGATCTGGCTGTGCCAGGAAGGCCTAGCAAGGTCTCAGTAGCCTGTTAGCAGTGGGAGTGGGCCTGGCTAAACCTGACCCAAATGTGCCAGCCCTCATTCCCACAACCCACAGGGCTTGACGGGCAAGGGTACATGGCAACGGCATGGAGAACCAAGGGCCGAAATGCTATAGTAGCCCGCGGAACTCCACGCACTCCATGATGGATATGGGCAAGCCATGTAGGGCAATCCTGAGCCCTCAACCTCGACGTTCTAAGTGGCACTGTCCCAGACGCCAAGGGTGTCATTAGGAAGGGGGGTCATTACAACAGAGAGGAATGTTTGTCATATAAGGAGGTGTTGAAAATGGAGCAAAATATGATTAAACTTAAAACAGAAGACAAATTATCCTCTCACTATGGATGGTTCCAATACAGACAGATTAAAGACTTATATGACAAGGATCATTTAAAATCAGGATTTAAATGGAAAAACTCTGAATTGGAAGAAAGTATACTACAAGAAGGCAAGAAAAAGATTTCTAAAGTCTATAAGATTTTGTTAAAATGGTATACAGAAGATGAAACAGTTGAAGTCCAGATGGTGAAGTGGGCCATAAATTGTAATAGAGACATAACAATGGAGGCATGGGAATATTTGTGGAAAAATACATTGAAGATATCGACTTGTACCAATATTAAAGAAAATGTTTATAAGATGATATATAGATGATATCTAACGCCGAAGAAAATAGAATATGGGAACACCAAAATGTCAGACAAGTGTTGGAAATGTAAAAACCATGAAGGTTCATTATATCATATGTGGTGGACTTGTGAGGTAGCAAAGCAGTTCTGGGGAGATATTACAGAAGTTATGACTGAAATTTTACAAATCCCAATAAATAAGAACCCAGTTGTTGCTAAATCTGAAATTAGAAGAGATTCCCAGGCAACAAAGAACTTTATTATTCTATATGACAACAGCGGCAAGAATTTTATATGCTCAGAAGTGGAAGACGCAAGAAGTACCATCTATTGAAAATTGGATACAAAAATTGCTGTACATGGCAGAAATGGATAAAATGACGAGAAAGTTGAGAGAACAGAATCCAGAAGAATTTCTTAATGACTGGGGTAAACTAAAACAGTATTTGGAAAAGAAGTGGGACGTAAAGGGACAATTATGGTTATTAGATAGCTATTAATTATGCAGAAAGGAGGAGATACTGATCTTTACAAGAGAAGAGAGGAGATAAGTTAGAAACAATGTAACTGATAGTTTGATGTTAGGTTTTGTTTAATCTAATATATATTATCTATTTTACTATTGTGTTAAGACAGTTAAGAATAGAAAAGGGGATATAAGTAGTAGATTCAGACAGCGGGTTGGAAAACTGTTGGAAGTCTTAGATTAAGGGGGGAGGGAAAAGGGTGGGAGAACAGGGAAGTGAGGGTTTTAATTGAAAATTTGTAATATTAATTTTTACTGACCCAATTAAAAAAAAAAATTTTTAAAGGAAGGGGGGTCATTAGGAAGGGCCCAAGAGTGCCTCCATATGGAGGCATTGAAACGTGGACCGCTAACTGTCCCAAGGGAAGGATGACAAATGGTTACAGGCTGTGCTGCGGAGCTGGCCACAGACAACAGGTGAGGGGTGGACTGCAGGCAGGGACACCACCGAGAGTTTGGGATGGGGGCGGGAGGGATCTTTCATAAAACACAAACCATTCATCCAGGGATCCGTCACCCACCTCCTCCTCAAAATGTTGAGAGAGATCCTCTCCCCCAGCGGAAAGACCTCTTTGGCCCCCACAGGTGAATCTGGGGGAGCGGGAGGACTGTGTGCTGCCCACAACCCACACCCAGTACTGCTTTCCACAAGTAAAATAGGAGGACTGCCTTCACATTTCACGCTACAACCATCCTTGACGGCCAACACAACAGGAAGACTCATTGTGCCACCAAACTAGAATTAAGGAGGACAGAAAAGGAGAGAACATTGTGAGACCTGAGCCGAGGTGCTCATTAAGCTTGGCCCCAGGACCTGGCATCAGTCCTGGAACCAGAGGGAGGGAGTTGAGCACTAGCCCAACTGTCGGAGACCCACCCCAGCGGGGCGCTCTGCCCACAGATGATTCCTCCTCTGAGGAGGAGCTGGAAGAGCCAGCGTGAGATGCACCCACAGCCCCTGAAGCTCCATACAGCAACCAGCAACCCAGCCCCTCAGCGCAGGATAGTGGAGGTGAGGGGGTGCGCAGAGACAAGGCGGACCCAGCGCCGTGGAAGACCAAGCCCGGCGAGCCAGCAGCAAGGCGGAAGGCTCGTGCACGCGAGGCGGTGTGGAAATGGAGGAGGAGCGCACGGCTGCAGGCACAGCGGCAGTCGGGGCTGACCGCCGAAGACGAGGCAGAGCAATCAGGCGAAGGTGAGACACCTGGCCCTCTTATGCCACCCTGACCTTATAAGCAGAACTTATACTCAACTTTGTTCACACTCCTTGCACCCGGCAGCTCGCCTCATATCCTGCCTTGCTCAGAAGGATTTCCTGCAACCTGACCTCAGCTGCTTCCCTGACCACCCCTTGCCTGTCTCTGTTTGTAACTGACTCTCCGGCTCTCAGACCTCGGTACGGCTCCTTGACTCCTCGCTACTCGCACCCCTGATGGACAGACTCCCCGGCTCTGAGACCTCGTTACGGCTCCTTGACTCTCCCCTGCTCGCGCCCCTGACGGACAGACTCCCTTGCTCTCAGACCTCGGTACTGCTCCTTGATTCTCCCCTGCTCGTGCCCCTGACAGACAGACTCCCCAGCTCGTGACCTTGGTGTGTTCTGGACTCCCGCTCGCAGCCCGACGCTCAGCTCAGCCCTCGCCTCGCCGGGAGCCTTTGCCCTGACTGTGACACCAACACTCCCAGAGACCTGACCAGATCAGGCAATGATAATAATGTGAGCCCTCAGCCGAGGTGCCCACTGAGCTTGGCCCCAGTGCCTGTCAGCAGCCCTGGAACCAGAGGGAGGGGGTAGAGACCTGACCAGATCAGGCACTAATAATCAGGGTGAGCCCTCAGCCAAGCTGCCCACTGAGCTTGGCCCCAGTGCCTGGCAGCAGCCCTGGAACCGGAGGCTGAGGCTATAGCACTAGCCCAGCACACCCACAAGACTGACCACCAGATCAGGCACAGTCTGATACTGATAGTAATAATAATAATAATAATCAGGGTGAGCCCTCAGCCGAGGTGCCCACTGAGCTTGGCTCCAGGGCCTGGCAGCAGCCCTGGAACCAGAGGGAGGGGGTAGAGCACTAGCCCAGCACTCCCGGAGACCTGACCAGATCAGGCACTAATAATCAGGGTGAGCCGTCAGCCAAGGTGTCCAGTAGAGGTGGGCACGGACCGGCATTTTCCCACGGACCGCCGGTTCGGGGTTCGTGGGCTTCCACGGACCACGGTCCACGAACTTTTGACGGAACAGGCCCGGTTCAAGAACCGGTTCACGAATCGGTTCGAGTCAGAAAAGGCCTTGTTTTCCCACACATTTTCACTTTAGGCAACTTTCCCCACCAAAAGTTCTCATGTAACGCTCCTTGATTAGCACTTTTCCAAAGAGACAAACAACAATTTCCCCTCCCCTATTCTCACTGACCCTTACCCGCCCTTGGGGGAAGGAGGGAGACTTGTGCTCCTGTCCAGGAGAGGGGGCTGCCCACAAAACCCACCTACATGGGGCTGCATCAACAAGAGATGCCCTTCCTGGGGCATCTCCATGATGGGAAATGAATAGATGTAATTGAGTGAAAGCCAACTCCACAACAGGAGATCATGCAGCAATTCAAAGGCCCCTTGCTGGAATGGAAGGCACGCGAGGGAGGGAAAGGATGTCTTCCACACCTTGAGGGAAGGAACTCATGCTACCCTGTTCAGAAGGAGCCTCTTTGAGCAGTGGACAACGAGTCCCATTTCAGTGACGTGGTGTGTCAGCTTGCTTGCTTTCCAGCAAGCTGACCTGGGCCACTGTCCTCCTTGTCACCGGACTTTGGGGATTGACCCTCAGAGGGGCCCTTGCGCTCGCGGGAGCAGGACGGTCGCCGACGAAACCCACTTCACCGAATGTGGCAGCATTGTCAAAGGAAGGATATGCTGGTTGGGGTTCGAGTGGCTGGCGAGAGGGCGGCCACCATGTGGGAGAGGTGGGTTTCGATGGGGGCCACCCCCTCCCTGCAGGGGCCCCCTTCACTGGCCCCAGTTAGGCTTCGAGTGGCTGGCAAGAGGGGAGCAGGGTGGAATTCCCCGCCAGGAAGGAAGGTGTCTTCTGGCAGCGGCTGCTGGGCCTGGCAGGCCCAGGGAGGCGGCACCCACCCGCCTCCCCTGAGGGGGTGGGGGGTCTGGCCGCTCGCCGGCGGCACCCCCCATGTGCCCGGCTGCCGGGCCAAAGGAGAGCGGGGCAGAATGGGCCCGGCAGGCCCGGGGAGGCGGGGCCCAGCCGCCTCCCCTGAGGGGGCGGGGGGTCTGGCCACTTGCCGGCGGCACCCCCATATGCCCGGCTGCCGGGCCAAAGGAGAGCAGGGTGGAATGGGCCCAGCAGGCCTGGGGAGGCGGGCCCAGCCACCTCCCCTGAGGGGGTGGGGGTCTGGCCGCTCGCCGGCGGCACCCCCCATAAGCCCGGCCGCCGGGCCAAAGGAGAGCGGGGCGGAATCCCCGCAAAGGAAGGGAGGTGCGTGATGACGGCAGCCGCTGGGCCTGGCAGGCCCAGGGAGGCAGCACCCAGCCACCTCCCCTGAGGGGGCGGGGGGTCTGGCTGCTCGCCAGTGGCACCCCCCATGTGCCCAGCCGCCGGGCCAAAGGAGAGCAGAGCGGAATGGGCCTGGCAGGCCCGGGGAGGTGGGGCCCAGCCGCCTCCCCTGAGGGGGCAGGGGGTCTGGCTACTCGCTGGCAGCACCCCCCATGTGCCCGGCCGCCGGGCCAAAGGAGAGCGGGGCGGAATCCCCGCAAAGGAAGGGAGGTGGGTGAGGACGGAAGCCGCCGGGCCCAGCAGGCCCGGGGAGGCGGGGCCCAGCCGCCTCCCCTGAGGGGGTGGGGGGTCTGGCCGCTCGCCGGCAGCACCCCCCATGTGCCCGGCCGCCGGGCCAAAGGAGAGCGGGGCGGAATCCCCGCAAAGGAAGGGAGGTGGGTGAGGACGGAAGCCGCCGGGCCCGGCAGGCCCGGGGAGGCGGGGCCCAGCTGCCTCCCCTGAGGGGGCGGGGGGTCTGGCCGCTTGCCGGCGGCACCCCCCATGTGTCCGGCCGCCGGGCCAAAGGAGAGCGGGGCGGAATCCCTGCAAAGGAAGGGAGGTGGGGCGGGGAGGTCTGGCCCCACGGGAGTGTGCCAGGACTGTCACTGGGGGAGAGTTGACATTTGCCCGGTGGGCGGCCTGATTCCCCCCCCCCACTATCGGGGGACCGCACCTGCAAGTGCCAACTGCTGACTTAGCATGCTTACGGAGGCAGCTGACCTGACACACCTTCCTGCATTTCCAGAAGGGGGCAGAGCGTGTCACCCTTGGGAGGATACAGGGAGGGACTGGATGTGTCATCAGGAGGAGAGGGAGGACCATGAAGTACCACAAATGGCCAGTAGCCTGAAGTTAGGGACCCACCCCCGAGGAACATTTCGGCAGCAGCTGCCGACCTCACCCATCTTCCTGCCTCGCCAGAAACGATGAGATGGACAGCAGTCGTGCCTTAGCCTGTTCTGTCATACAAATTATACAGGAAGTCATAGAGTTTATAAAGAATAAGAGGAGGTACTTAGAAGGTGCCAGGGACAGGACTTGTAGTCGGGAGGAGGATAATATATGTTTGTATTAGCTCAGTCAGTCATCATGTGCCTTACACTGGTTTGTTAAGACACAAATCATATCAAGAAAAAGAGGAGGTACTTAGAAGGTACTATGGAAAGGCCTTGTGTGTCTGCTTGCTTGGGTTAGGGGCAGAGCTCTGACCTGGGCCACTGTCCTCCTTGTCACCGGACTTTGGGGATTGACCCTCAGAGGGGCCCTTGCGCTCGCGGGAGCAGGACGGTCGCCGACAAAACCCACTTCACCAAAGGTGATGCAGTCAATCAAGGAAGCTCATCATGTGCCTTAGACTGTTTCTTCAACATACAAATTCTAATGGAAGTAGTAGAGTTCATAAGAGAAGGTACTTAGAAGGTGCCAGGGACAGGGCTTGTCATTGGGAGAGGATAACAGGACAGGACGTGTCGTCAGGAGGAGGACACCAGGGACAGGGCTTGTGTGTTTGCTTGCTTGGGTTAGGTGCAGGGCTTCGAGTGGCTGGCGAGAGGGCCGCAGCCAAGACAGGGAGGTGGGTTCTGGTGGCGGCCGGCCCCTCCCTGCGGGGGCCCCCTTCACTGGCCCCGGTTGGGCTTCGAGTGGCTGGCCCAGAGGGCAGCCACCACATCGGAGAGGTGGGTGCTGGCAGCGGCCGGCCCCTCCCTGCGGGGGCCCCCTTCACTGGCCCCGGTTGGAGTTTGAGTGGCTGGCGAGAGGGCGGCCGCCACGTCGGAGAGGTGGGTTTTGACGGCGGCCTCCCCTCCCTGTGGGGGCCCCCTTCACTGGCCCCGGTTGGGCTTCGAGTGGCTGGTGAGAGGGCGGCCGCCACGTTGGAGAGGTGGGTTTTGACGGCGGCCACCCCTCCCTATGGGGGCCCCCTTCACTGGCCCCGGTTGGGCTTCGAGTGGCTGGCGAGAGGGCGGCCGCCACGTCGGAGAGGTGGGTTTCCACGGCGGCTGCCCCTCCCTGCGGGGCCCCCTTCACTGGCCCCGGTTGGGGGTGAGTGGGGAGAGGGCAGCCGCGAAGACAGGAAGGTGGGTGCTGGCGGCGGCCAGCCCCTCCCTGCGGGGGCCCCCTTCACTGGCCCCGGTTGGGGTTCGAGTGGCTGGCGAGAGGGCGGCCGCCACGTCGGAGAGGTGGGTTTCGATGGTGGCTGCCCCTCCCTGCGGGGGCCCCCTTCACTGGCCCCAGTAGGGGGTGAGTGGGGAGAGGGCGGCCGTGAAGACAGGACTTTGTCATCAGGAGGAGGATACCAGGGACAGGGCTTTGTCATCAGGAGGAGGATACCAGGGACAGGGCGTGTCATCAGGAGGAGGATACCAGGATAGGGTTTTTCAGGAGGAGGAGGATACCAGGGACAGGAAGTGTCGTCAGGAGGAGGAGGAGGGGGGGGCAAGTCCCACAGCTACTGTACCAAGAGTCTTCCTTTCCTTAGCCGGGGGTCCCACCTTGGAACAGTGTGGCAGCGGCAGCAGATCCACCTTCTTGCCCTGCCCTAAAGGATTGTTGGGACACGACATGTCATCATGAGGGGGGCAGGGGGAGGGGGAAGGTCCCCCAGCAACTGTGTGTTCTTCAGCTGAGGCTCCCACCGAGAACCAGTCTGTGACGTTCGCGGGCAGCACCCACCTTCCTGTCTAGCCAGAAAAGGATTTCTGGCACATGACGTGTCATCGGGGGGGAACCTCCCCTACAACCGGCAGGCCAAACTCCATCACGTGGTTAAGCCCTGTGTGGGTGGGGGAGGAGGCGAGATTTGCCCCACGGAAGCCTGATCCCACAGCTACCGGGTGTCCTCACCTGAGGCTCCAGCTTCAGAGACAGTCCACGGCTGGCGGCATCACCCACCTTCCTGCCTCGCCAGAAAGGACCATAGTTGCAGGACACATCCCCACCCAACTGAAAGAGGTCCCATCCACATTGTCAACCAAATGCCGGCCACTGTAAAACCAGAGAGCAGCACAATATCCGAAAGCACCCGACCGCACCCACACACCTTCCTCCCTCACCGGAAAGGTCCACTCACAGTTGCAGCACGACACATTTCCCCCACCCAGCTGAAAGAGGTCCCGTCCTGGATCCTCCACATGGTCAAGCGACTATATCCTTCAGATGCGGGATCACACAACCTGGCAAACCCAAGAGAGAGCAGCACAGCAGCCGACATCCCCCGACTGCAACCACCCACCTTCCTGCCTTGCAGACAGATTCGTCAGTTGCAGAATGACACCATCCCACCCTGCCCTCGCGCTCGTGGGAGCAGGATGGTCGCTGACGAAACCCACTTCACCTAATGTGATGCAGTCAATCAAGGAAGCTCATCATGTGCCTTAGACTGTTAGTGGGGTGTCATCGAGAGGAGATGGAGGGCCATGAAGTCCCACAGATGCTTAGTGTCCTTAACCGACCGTCCCACAATGTTTCGGCGACAGCTGGCGGCATCACCCACCTTCCTGCCTCGCCAGAAAGGGGCAGGGCGTGTCACTTCACTTCACCGAACGTGGTGGTGTTGGCAATGGAAGGATATGCTGGTTGGGGTTCGAGTGGCTGGTGAGAGGGCAGCCACCATGTGGGAGAGGTGGGTTTCAACAGCGGCCACCCCCTCCCTGCAGGGGCCCCCTTCAATGGCGCCGGTTGGGCTTTGAGTGGCCGGCCCAGGGGGCGGCCGCCACACCGGAGAGGTGTCTTTTGATGGTGGCCTGGCCTCACCCCTCCTAGCACATGCCCTGCAGTCTGCTAAAACTGGCCTCCACAATCAGGGGGGCTGCGCTTGCAGGAGCAGGATGGTTGACGACGATGCCCACTTCACCCAACGTAGTCGGCAATGAAGCTCATGCTTTTGCAACAGTCACTCCTCCCCACCCCTGGAGGAAGCGAGCGGAATCGGCCTCACCAATCGGAGGGGCCCCTGTGCTCGCAGGAGCAGTACAGTCGCCGACAACACCCACTTCACCAAATGTTGTGCAGTCCACAAAGGCAACTCATGTGCATGCCACCCCCCCCTTCCCCACGGTTGGACAGAACCAATGGAACTGCTTCCGCCCAATGGGGGGGGGTGACATGCCAGGTACCATGGAAAGCAGTTGAAGCCCACTAATGTGGAGGGTGGGAAATCCTGGGGTGCATTTGCCAGCACAGAACAGCACGAGGAACCCACCTCACAGACTTGGTGGCCGTGACCAAAGCATTCCCCAACTTCCGTGGCCAAGCACTGGAGGGAGGGCCAGAGACAATGAGGGAGTGCCTAGCACAGGGGAATTAGCAGGCATCTTCCTGCAACACATGATTCTGATGGGTAGTGCACCCTTTGAAGGCAGCTTGCCTGGAACCCGCCTCTCCAATGTGGTGTGCCAGTTGGGAAGGTGCCTGCTTGATTGGCGCAGGACTATGGCCTTCATAAAGGTCAACCTCCCAAGAAGTCTGTGTCACCTCCAGTCAACTGAAAACCCACCTCACCAACGCGGGGAGCGGGAGAAAAGAGGAGATTGTATGGTGTCATGATGAGACGGAGAGAGCATGAAAAGAAGAGATGGAATAAGATGCGGCCAAAGAGGCTTGCCGAAGAGAAAAAATTGGAGAATGTTCTTCAGAAGAAAGTGACAGCTGAGGAAACCCCTCCGCAGGGAGACCTTCTCCCATTAAACTCCAGTTTTATTTTGCATGGAATAGCCATTTATTTTGGGACACAAATGGCTGTTGTGTTGCCACAGCTATCAGGAATCCCACCTCTACAACGTCGTGTCCAGGATGGGAAGGTACTAGGGTCAACCCCCACCTTCCTTCCCTCACACGTTGGGGGAAGAACAGTTCTAGCGCCCCTCCTTGAAAGACCCTCTCACATCCTCGGGGGAAGGGACAGTCTCACCAACAAAGGGCCTTCCCTTCCACCTGTCATCCAGTCAGCAGCAACACACTTCTACGATGTGACAGCTGCGACAGAATGGAAGAGTGCCCCTGAAAAACACACTTCTAAAGGTTGAGTTGAGGAAAAAAGGGAGGCAATTATCTGGGCTGTCACCAAGAAAAGTCACCACTCCCATGGTGTCTCCTGCACAAGCAAGGGGAAGGACACCAAGAAGACGCAACCATTTCCCACGACTACAATGTGGTGGCAGCTGCAGCAGAACATCCAGAAAAGGAAGACATAACCACATGTTGGACATGAGTAATCCCACTTTAACAAGAAGATGGGTCCCCCTGGTTGAGAGATAAGTCCACTGTCAGGGTCAGAACCCACCTCTTCAATGGGCCAGCATCTCTGCAACCCCTCTACAGCTGCTCTTAGTCAAAGATGGCCTACCTACCGCTGGCTGCCTCCCCTTTCTAGGAGCGCTACCTGTTGACAAAGCCCACCTCTTCAATGGGGCAACCGTGACTGGAACCCTCCCTGACGGTAGGGGAGGGCGGTACCAATCCCTGCATGTAGGGTGATTTGGAAGCTGGCCCAACATGGAGATGACGTGGCAGTTGGTGAAAACCTCTCTGAGATGTGTTAGCTTCCATAGGAAGCCTTCCACTTTCTGACCCGTGAGAATTGCTGATAGTGTCTAGGAGGAGGGTTAATTCGCCTGGGGTTCATGCAGCATCCACATTATACAGTCTCTGACAGCTCAAGCCTTCAGGGCCCAGATTGATGCATTTGTCCCCATAGAAAGGCACGTGGTTTAAAGGAGCCATGGAGCGAGTGTGACAGACAGAAGACACCTCGCCAATGTGGTTTCTTGGGTGGGAAGGTGCCTGCATGGTGGGGGCAAGGAAAATACATGTCCTTCCGGAAGCTCAACCTCCCCAGAACACCATGTAGGAACAACAACCCCTCACGCCTATCTTCATCCAACCGAAACACACCTCACTGATGTGGTGGCCACAGGGAAAGTGCGAGTCACCGGTGTCATGCCAAAAATGGTCCTGTCAGAGGAGATAGATCAGGAAGCAGCAAAACAGACTTGCCTAGAAGACTAGGTGGCAGAAATATTCCCTCTGTTAAAGCGGCCTCTCTGCTGGACGAGGGGGTGAAAAGGCAGAAGAAGGAAAGCACAGCCCCGCTCGATGAAAGCATTGCCATCAATGTTGGACAGTGGACCTCAGCCAGAACGCACCTCTCTGACATGGTATGTGTACCGTGGTCCTGAGTCTGCCCAGCCCAAGAACATCCCTCGTGACCAGATGGAGTGGTGACAGGAAAGCTTGCATTTCAGATATCATGTTTCATTGGCACAGCAGCCATCACCCTAACACACACAGGGATGTGTGAGGCATGGAACATGGAATGGAGGAGCCTGCCATCCTCAAAGCACCACCAGGACAGTGCTTTCATCGACTGTCCGAACAAATCACCTCCACGACGGAGCAGAAAGGAACAGGGCAGAGGATGGATGAGAAAGTGACAGCCGAATAACCCTTGTCCGATGGGAGTCCACCGGGGAGGCCTTCTCCCATCAAATTCCAGTTTTACTTTGAGAAGCCAAAATGAAAAACCGAGGGGGTGCCACAGGCATCCGGAATCCCACCTCAATGATGTGTTGACCACTATACGAGTACATTTCCCCACAGGGTCTCCGGAAGCGCAAGCCTTCAGACCCCAGACAAGTGCATATTCCTCTGGCCACATGGAAGACCGCCTGCCAAAAAGACCTTCCCCTGCCATGTGGGGACCACCATAGATGGACAGGACTTTGTCATCAGAGGGACAGGGCTTGTCGTCAGGAGGAGGATACCAGGGACAGGACGTGTCGTCAGGAGGAGGGGGAGGGGGAGTTTCCCCCCGTTCCCGACAGGACAAAATACAGTGTGCTGGTATTTTCACCGAGGGGGGGGGAGGAGGCCACATTCACCCAGGGGAAACCTGATCCCACACCTACCAGGTGACCACACCTGAAGTTCCAGCTTAGCGTAAACTTGGCGGCAGCTGCCCTCACCCACCTTCCTGCCTTGCCAGACAGGGACAACAGTCGGGCCTAGGCTGTTTCTTCAACATACAAATTCTAATGGAAGTAGTAGAGTTTATAAAGAACATGAGGAGGTACTTAGAACAGGAGGGTCGGTCACCGACGAAACCCACTTCACCGAACGTGATGCAGTCAATCAAGGAAGCTCATCATGTGCCTTAGACTGTTTCTTCAACATACAAATTCTAATGGAAGTAGTAGAGTTCATAAAGAATAAGAGGAGGTACTTAGAAGGTGCCAGGGACAGGGCTTGTCATCAGGAGAGGATACCAGGACAGGACATGTTATCAGGAGGAGGACACCAGGGACAGGGCTTGTCGTCAGGAGGAGGACACCAGGGACAGGACGTGTCATCAGGAGGAGGATACCAGGACAGGACGTGTCGTCAGGAGGAGGATACCAGAACAGGGCTTGTCGTCAGGAGGAGGACACCAGGAACAGGACGTGTCATCAGGAGGAGGATACCAGGGACAGGACGTGTCGTCAGGAGGAGGACACCAGGGACAGGGCTTGTCGTCAGGAGGAGGACACCAGGGACAGGACGTGTCATCAGGAGGAGGATACCAGGACAGGACGTGTCGTCAGGAGGAGGATACCAGAACAGGGCTTGTCGTCAGGAGGAGGATACCAGGGACAGGACGTGTCATCAGGAGGAGGATACCAGGGACAGGACGTGTCGTCAGGAGGAGGGGGAGGTTCCCCCCGTTACCGACAGGCCAAAATAGAGTGTGCTGGTATTCTCACCAAGGGGGGGAAAGGAAGCCACATTCACCCAGGGGAAGCCTGATCCCACACCTACCAGGTGACCGCACCTGAAGTTCCGGCTTAGCGTAAACTTGGCAGCAGCCGCCCTCACCCACCTTCCTGCCTCGCCAGAAAGGGACAGCAGTCGTGCCTTAGACTGTTTCTTCAACATACAAATTCTAATGGAAGTAGTAGAGTTTATAAAGAACAAGAGAAGGTACTTAGAAGGTGCCAGGGACAGGACGTGTCGTCAGGAGGAGGATACCAGGGACAGGGCTTGTGTGTCTGCTAGCTTGGGTTAGGGGCTGGGCTCTGACCTGGACCAGTGTTCCACTTGTCACCGGACATTGGGGATTGACCCTCAGAGGGGCCCTTGCGCTCACGGGAGCAGGACGGTCGCCGACAAAACCCACTTCACCAAACGTGGTGGCGTTGGCAAAGGAAGGATATGCTGGTTGGGGTTCGAGTGGCTGGTGAAAGGGCAGCCACCACGTGGGAGAGGTGGGTATCGACGGTGGCTGCCCCCTCCCTGCGGGGGCCCCCCTCACTGGCCCAGGTTGGGCTTCGAGTGGCTGGCCCAGGGGGCGGCCGCCACACCAGAGAGGTGTCTTTTGATGGTGGCCTGGCCTCACCCCTCCTTGAACATGCCCTGCAATCTGCTGAAACTGGCCTCCACACTTGGGGAGGCCCTGCCCCTGTGATGTGGGGACCACCACCGATCTGAGCATGACCTGATCAGAGCACTGCACCACCAGCAAGTAAGGATTTGATACCAGTGAAATAGGAGAGGAACCCCCTAGTTTCAACTTACTTCTCTGAAACAGGCCCGTGCGGAGCCCCATGCCACAAGCATGTTCAGCAGCACAGTGTTCTTTTAAAAATTTGTCCCAGTTGAAGTTGAGTCAAAGGACGGTACAGAATGTGTTAATGAAATCGTTAAGTGGAAAATTAATAAAAATACTTTCTAAAAAAGGAATTATGTGATTTCCTTTTAATTTGTGTTTGAATCGTTGATGTGAAGGCAAAATTGAACTTGCACAAAATAATGAAATTGAAGAACGCCACAACAAGAAAGGACAGAGAGAGGAGATGCTGGGCCAGACTGATGGTCCAGAAAACCGGACTCATAGCCTGCTCCTTCAGGACAGAGGATCTACTGAGAGAGTGGCTATTGAAATGATGGATCTTGGATTTGCTGTTAGGTTGCAGCAGGTCATAAGAGATTATGAAGGGAGAGGCTTAGAGGTGAGAAAGGAAGTCTGGAGCAGAGAGGGAAGGCAGCTGTGGTGGGGAAGAATAGATGAGTTCAGGAGGAGGGCTTCCTACCCTAACATGGACTGGGGGTGCTCCGGAGCCTGACTTAAAGTGAAGCAACCTGCCATCAGTGCAGAGAGAGACTGGGGTTTGTCAGAGCCAAGATTCCGGGTCCCCAAGGTCCAGGGAAGGATACCCCAGCAGGGGGAGGTTGATCTTGACAAACGCCAATTGATCCACTAGGGCGGGATCCAGGCGTGAGCGGTGGGGACAGAGGATGTCTCCCAGGTGGGAGAACACCCGCTCGCTCTGGACACTGGTGGGAGGGCAGGAGAGGAAATTCATGGCCACAGACGAGAGGTCTGGCCAGAAGGCAGATTTACGTGCCCAATACTCCAGGGGATTGGATTCAGGGGACTCTGGGGTCTCGGCAAGGTACTCCCGCACCATCACCTCTGCTGAGTCCTCTGCAGGTGCCATCCTGTCCTTCCTCATGCCAGCAACCTCCCAGTTCAGCACTGAGGACCAGTAGTTGGAGTGTGGTGGGCTCTCATGGGATGAAGTGCCAGGCTCATCCCCTGCCACTTCCCCCCCTCCTCCTCCTCCTCCAGCTCCTCAGCCACCAGCCCCTCTTCCGTGCCCTCTTCCCTCCAGCCGTGTCTTTTAGCCTGAAACCTGCGAACCTCTTTGAGAAGCTCCTTCTTCCATCGTTCTAGCTCACACTGGTGCATGGCAATGGTGCCCTTCACGCGTGGATCGCACATGCAGGCCATTCTGTACAGCCTCTGTTTGCAGAGAGGATGCAAGCAGGCGGCCACTCCTGCTTGCAACCTGTTCACCAAGGCCCTGACACTTGGAAGGGTTTCCCTCTGCTCCAGTTCTTTGGCCAGTGCCCGGTCCAGCCCATGAATCAGGGGGATGGCTTGCCTCAGGCTGGACTGGTAGGAACAGAGGAGATCGGTGGTGTCTCGAAATGGCTTGAGGACACGGACCATTTGAGAGAGGACTAGCCAGTCCACAGAGCTGATGCTGAGCACATTTCCTGCATGCATGATGGGCATTGAAGACATGATGTCTTCCAACACATGTTTTTGCTCCACCAGACGAGCTATCATCACGTAGGTGGAGTTCCAACGGGTTGCCATGTCCTGGAAGAGCTCATGCTCTGGATCTCCCCCCTCCCCCTGCTTCTTGAGGACTGATTGAGAAACGCAGGAGGCCTGTGGTTGGCAGTCAGAACTGCCTAACAGGGTTTGCAGGGATGAGATTGGAGTTCCCATGGCCACAGAACACCCCCATCTTCCCTCCCTCCCCACTGGTGTCTGCTCCCACATTACCAATTGTAACCGATTTGCAGCTCCACGCTTGGATGGAAGACCTGCCCATCAAGCTAAGTTGGGCTTTGATTGGGGTGTCCGAGGAGACAGAGGGAGTGCAGACAGAGTTCAGGCACTCCCCCCCCCCTCCATTGCTGAGGCAATTGATTGAAGGAATCTGAGTGTCTGGCTTCCCAAACGGCGGCTGAGCACAACAAACAAGGCTTGTGCTGACCGCCTGTTTGGCTGGAGTGACGCCTCACGAACTGTCCATTCTCAAGCAGCCGAGCGGCATGTTCATGGGTTTTTTTCATTCGTAATGTTGTTCATGCCCATGTCTAATCAGGACATTGTAAAATCAACTATAAATGTAACAGACTCTGGCAAATTCATAAATAAAAGTTAACCCCTGCTTCTCCTATCAGGCAGTAGTTTATACCTAGAGATGGATGAACTCCTTTCTCTCTTCATCTTGTTTCAGAATAAGCAATGTATTTCCCAACCTGTTCAGAGTTCTGTGGAAATTATTCTCTGAGCTGGACCAAACTTCATAACCACCACAGGACTGTCTCAGTTAATATCTGGTCCAATATATGTTAGCAGGATATGCAGTCAGGTGAGAATTCTGTTCAGGGGAGTATGAGGGTGATTGGCAGGTGGATGTGCTTATAGTAATGGAGTGCTGGGCTAGGGCTCTAGCCCCAGCCTCTGGTTCCAGGGCTCCTGCCAGGCTCTGGGGTCAAGCTCTGTGGGCACTTCAGCTGAGGGGTCACCCTGATTATTATTATTACTATTATTACTATCAGTGCCTTATCTGGTGGTCAAAAAACCAAAAGAGGAAAAAACCCAGGCCAAGTCAAAAGTGTATCCGAAATTTACTCAAACAAATTAAAGTGGCAAATGCTCAATTTCTCATGTGCAAAGAACAATACATAGTGAATACATATACATAATTTATTCCACAGGTAATGACTCCAAGGTACAAAGTAAGTAAGTTCAAAGAATAATATCTTAATTTATAAGTTCTTCTTTCTTCTTCCAGTTTGACGGATAGGTGGCAAATGAATCCAGACGCCCAAAACTGGGGCCAGCTCTTTCTCACACAGATTTTCGTCCCTACAAACTTCCTCATGGGCATGTCAGTATTGCACCGTGTCTTTTACAATTCGTTCATGGTACCTGGAGAGCAACGTCAGTAGAGACTACCTGGTAGCGACTACCCCGGCCCCAGTTTTGGCAACCCCAGTGACTGTCCTGCTCCTGTGAGCGCAAGGGCCCCTCCCAATGGGGAGGCCACTTTTGCTCCCTTGCCCCATGGCGGGGGAGGGGGCTGTGGTGCCCGCATGTCCTTCCTTTGTCAACACCGCCATGTTTGGTGAAGTGGGTATCATCAGCGACCGCCCTGCTCTTGCGAACACAAGGGCCCCTCCAAGTGGGGAGGCCACTTCCGCTCCCTTCCCCAGGTGTGGGGAAGGGGGCCGCAGCAAGCACATGAGCTTCCTTTGTTGATGGCATCACATTCGGGGAAGTGGGTATCATCGGTGACCATCCTGCTCCTGCGAGCGCAAGGGCCCCTCAGAGTGGGGAGGCTGCTTCCTCTCCCTTCTCCCAGGCATGGGGGAGGGGGCTGTGGTGCCCACATGTCCTTTCTTTGGCAACACTGCCACATTCAGTGAAGTGGGTATCATTGGCGACTGTCCTGCTCCTGCGACTGCAAGGGCACCTCCAAGTGGGGAGGCCAGTTCCAGCAGTCTCCGTGACACATACAAGGAGGGGCGTGGCCACAATCAAAAGACACCTCTCCGACATGGTGGCTGCTCTCTGCCTGCCTACTCAACCCACCCTGTCCCCAGGAAGGGGGCCCCCACATGGGGGTGGCCGCCAACCCCCATTTCTACAATGAGGTGGCCACCCTCTCCCCCCCCCACCCAGTGCAAGGGAAGGGGGCCCCCAAAGGGAGGGGGCGGCCACCACCGATACCCACCTCTCTGACGTGGTGGCCGCCCTCCACCTTCCCACTCAACCCACCCTGTCCCCAGTAAGGGGGCCTCCACAGGGAGGGGGCAGCTGCCAACACGCACTTCAACAATGTGGTGGCCACCATCTCCCCACTCACCCCCACCCAGTGCAAGGGAAGAGGGCCCCCAGGGAGGGGGCAGCCGCCGACACCCATTTCTGCAATGTGGTGGCCTCCCTCTCCCCACTCACTCCAACCCAGTGCAAGGAAAGGGGGGCCCCCGCAGGGAGGGGGTGACCACTGCAGATACCCACCTCTCCAACGTGGTAGCTGCCCTCCACCTGCCCGCTCATCCCACCCTGTCCCTGGGAAGGGGGCCCCCACAGGAAGGGGGTGGCCACTGACCCCCACTTCTACAATGTGGCGGCAAGTGAAGGGGGGCCCCACAGGGAGGGGTGGCCACTGCTGATACCCACTTTTCTGATGTGGTGGCTGCCCTCCACCTGCCCACTCAACCCACCTTGTCCCCAGGAAGGGGGCCCCTGCAGGGAGGGGGTGGCCACCATCAATACCCACCTCTGCAACATGGGACCACCCCTTTAAAATTGTGAACCAGTTTGTGAACTGGTTTGCGAACCAGGCCAGTCCATTTAAAGGCTTGTGGTCCATAGTCCATGAGAGCCCACGGACCATGGACCAGTGGTCCGTGGCCATTTCCTGGTCCATGCCCCCCTCTACTAATAATAATCAGTTAACATGTATTGAAGAAGTGCTTGCTAAGCTCCAAGAGTTTCAGAAGGGGGATATTCTTCTTGGGGGTGATGTGAATTAGCTATGGCTAATACTAAACTGGACAGAACACACTTGAAACCAACTAAAAGCATAAAGAAAAACCCAGACTCAGGTTTAAGCAAAATTCTAGAGAAATATGATTTATGTGATATATGGAGGGCACTCCACCCAGGCACAAAAGATTTCACATATTATTCTTCTGTTCGCAAAATTTATACCCGCATTGATTATCTATTTGCATCCCACAGTCTGCTCAAAAATATCACCTCTGTGTCTATCAGCCAAAAACTGGTCAGACCACACCTGGGTGGATTGTTATATATCTAATGAGGAGACAAAAGCTAAAGACTGCAACTGGGTACTAAATAATTTTCTCTTTTATTAGATCCCGCTGTTCAAAAAGAAATCTCCAAATCATTATCAGATTACTTTGAACTAAACTCTGACTGCGGTGTTCCAGTTGAAGTGGTATGGGATGCATCCAAGGCTGTGACATGAGGTAAACTCATTTCAATAGCTTCTGCTATCAAGAAGAAAAAACTTAAATTAATCACGGATTTGAACCAAGAGATCAAAAAATTAGAAAACAAACATAAGACCTTTGGTGGGAAAAAAACCTTACAAAAATTGGAGGCCCTCCGCAAAAAATTAGAAACCCTGGGACTTCCGGTTTGGGATCCATGGAGGTCTAACGCAGCTCCAATAGTGGAGCTGACCGGGCTGCCGTTTCCAGCGGCCGGTGGGGCAAATTCAGCCCGCGGCCACCTGCTCCCAGGCGGGGAACAGGCAAAGAACGCTCAAGTACCTCAGGGCGCGTCGATCTCGGGCGAGGGGGGGTTCTGCGCTAAGGATTCTCTCTCGTCCCTTGAGGTCCCACCCTAAGACAGGTCGGCATAAATCTCTGCGGAAGATCCGGGGCCAGTGCGACTGGCATAAGATCTTCATGCCCAAGCTTCAGCAGGGGAAATTAATTTCAGAAGAAAATTTGGAATCGAAGCAGTGATTACAACCCAGAAAGACGTGTGAAAAGGTAAAGATCACTATCTCTCAAACCGGGACAGACTGTTTAAAGTAATGAGGCTTTAAAGTGAACTTTTAAACTGCAACAGTTGGACTATATTGAGAAAAAGATCCGGCAAGAATTTGATTAGAAAAAGGACTAAGTTAAAGAAAGTTATTGAAGAAAATAGATAATTGTTTACCATACCTGTGGTTATAAAGCGATAGCAAGCTGTGAGAAAACTTCTACCATCGCGAGAGCTGCAGTGGAGAGTCGGCAAACAGGAAGTGCGTAACAGTGATAGAGGTGCCTGTGAGAGAAGGTCCCCATCGAAGGACAGGAAGAAGGGAATCGCCATTTTTGAAAAGGGAAGGGCATTGACTTCAATAGGAGCGGAAGTAGGACATCTTGGATTATAAAAAGACTATAGAAAAACCATAGAGAAAAGACGCCCGACATTTTGGATTTTGTAAGTGTCTCTTGTTTATTTTAAGAACCGGGACATTTAAATTATTTCAAAGGGACATCAATTTAGACGCCACGGAGTTAAGGAAACGTGCAGACTCGTGGGAGCGAGGTAAATCAAGCCCCACGATGTCGAAGAAAGAGTGACAAACAGCTATTGAGAATTTGGACAAAAAATTCCTGGAAATGTTAAAGGAACTGAAGGAGACAAAACAGGAGTTGGTGAGAGAAGTTAAAGATGTTAAAGAGACAGTAAAAAACGAATTGGCAGAGGTGAAGAAGGGAATGGAAACAATACAAACCGATTTACAGGCAGCGCAGCAGAAAGTTAATGTTGTGGAAAAAGCGATGGAGAATCTTACAGAGACGCAACGAACAGATATGAAAGTGATAAGGGGGAGAATGGCGGTTGTGGAGAGTAAATATATGGAGAAACAGCTGAGGTTTCGAGGTCTGCCGGAAATAGAGACAAAGACAGCACAAGAACAGGTGACTGAAGTGTTAGCTGAATACCTGGGAAAGGAGGAGGAAGCTATCCTGTATGTTGTGTACCGAATAAACTCCAGATTCGCGGCCCAGAGGAAATTACCAAGGGACGTGATTGTGCAATTCACGACAAGGAATATAAGAGAAATGATAGTGAGTAAACAGTTTCAAGATCCATTGGTAGTCGATGGCAAGACGATTATCATCATGAAGGAGCTACCCAGATCGGTGTTGCTTGATCGGAAAAAATACAAAGTGCTTGTGCAGAATTTGAAGGATATGAAAATAAGATATAGATGGGAATTACCAGAAGGGATATCTTTTGAATTTGGAAGAATGAAAAAGCGCATCAGATCTGAATTTGAGATGGAAAAGTTTATGAGGAGTGTAAAGTTTTTTCTTGGAATGTAAATGGACTTAATTCACCCAAAAAGAGAAAAAGTACTTTCCACTGGCTAGTAAAACAAAAATGTGACATTGTATGTTTGCAAGAGACCCATATCAGAAATCAGGATGTAAAATATTTCAAAGTGAGTAAGTTGGGCATTGATTTTGTAGCGGCCTCAAAAAAGAAAAAAAAGGGAGTGGTACTATATATTAAAGAGGAGCTACAGCCAAAATTAATGATTAGAGATGTGGAAGCCAGATTTATAGCAGTGGAATGTATATGGAATTTTTTAAAAGTGTTGGTTATCGGAATTTATGCACCAAACGGTGCCAAAGAGAGCTTCTTTGAGGATTTAAGGAAGCAACTAGATGAACTTATATATGATCAGATAATCCTTGCAGGAGACTTCAATGGAATTACAAATTTGGAACAGGACAAAAAATCAGTAACTGCACAAAAGAAAAGAGGACTTTTGCCAAAGACGTTCTTTGCATTAGTGCAGCAGGAAACTTTGGAAGATGTATGGAGAACGCGGAATCCCACAAGTAGACAGTATACATTTTTCTCCGCAAGACACTCTACTCTATCACGTATTGATATGATCTGGGCCTCGAAGGATTTAGTGCTTTGGACTAAGGATGTTGAAATAATGCCTATGGTAGGCTCAGATCATAATCCAATTATGTGGAAGTTCAGGAAAAGAAATAAGAGGAAAGGATGGAGAATAAATGAGGATTTGCTACAGGAGGGAGAAAATATGGAGATGCTGAGAAGGGAAACTAAGTTCTTCATACAACATAATATGAATCGAGAAGTACCAACCAGTAAGGTTTGGGATGCATATAAAGCAGTAATTAGAGGCATAGTAATGGATTTAAATGGAAGAGCACGAAAGAAACGAGAGGAGAAGAGACAGGAGATTATGGAGAAAATAAAAGCCAAAGAAATACAACTAAAGAAAAGACCAGGTAAGAAGAAAATTTATCAGGATATTAAAATTTTACAAGAGCAGTTGACGGCAATGAACAATAGAGAATTGGAATGGAATTTGAAAAGAATGAATCAAAAGTCGTTTGAAGGTGCAAATAAACCTGGGAAATATTTGGCATGGCAACTGAAGAAGAGAAAAGAAAAAAAGATAATAAATAAAATATGTGAGGACAATAAAGTGCATCTGGAACAGACTGCCATTAGTAGAGCCTTTTACAAATTTTACGCCAAATTGTATGGGAAAAAAGAAGTGAAAAAAGACTCAATAGCGACATATTTGGGAAAAGTAAAACTCCCAATAATCTCGGAAGACTGGAGAGTTAAATTAAATAGTGAAATAACAGAGGAAGAAATAAAGAAAGCAATACAGTCAACAAACTTGGGGAAAGCGCCAGGGCCTGATGGACTTACAGCAAAATTTTATAAGGTAATGGCCAATGAGCTGGCGCCATTTCTAAAAGAGGTGATCAATGGGGTCTTGAGAGACCAAAGAACTCCAGATACTTGGAGCGAAGCTAATATATCATTGATCCCTAAAGAGGGACAGGACTTGACAAATGTTAAAAATTACAGACCTATTTCTTTACTTAATAATGACTACAAGATCTTTGCGAAGATCTTGGCAGAGAGGCTAAAGGGATGGCTAGCTGAGGCTATTGGGGAAGAACAAGCAGGTTTTCTTCCAAACAGACAAATTAGAGACAATTTAAGGACAGTTATAAATGCTATTGAATACTATGACAGGCGTTGTGATAAAGAGGTTGGGTTCTTCTTTGTAGATGCCGAAAAAGCGTTTGACAATTTGAACTGGGACTTTATGTTTGCAACTATGGAACAGCTACAAATGGGAGAAAGATTCATAAGAGCAGTTAAAGAAATTTACAGAGACCAAAGTGCAGCAATTGTGGTGAATGATGAGGTGACTAAGAAACCGACTATAGGGAAAGGTACAAGACAAGGTTGTCCGTTGTCTCCACTGTTGTTTATTTTGGTATTGGAAATTCTGATGATACAGATCCGAGAAGATGATGCAATCCGTGGAATAAAGATAAAGGACTTTTCCTATAAGGTCAGAGCATTTGCAGATGACATAATGTTAATTGTGGAAGATCCAATTGAAAACATGCCTAAGGTAATAGATAAAATCAAAGAGTTCAGAGACTTGGCAGGTTTTTTTGTAAACAAAAAGAAGTCAAAGATATTGTGTAAAAATATGACTAAACAAAAACAACAGCAACTTATGGAAATAACAGACTGTGAAGTAACAAGCAAGGTAAAATATTTGGAAATCGAACTGACTGCAAAAAACATAGATCTATTTAAGAATAATTATGAGAAATTATGGACTCAAATAGAGCAAGACTTGATTAAGTGGAATAGATTGAAGTTGTCATGGTTGGGGAGAATTGCAGCAGTTAAGATGAATGTTTTGCCAAGAGTGATGTTTTTGTTACAGACAATACCAATTATTCGGGACTCTAAACAATTTGAAATATGGCAAAGGAAAATATCGGAGTTTGTATGGGCAGGCAGGAAACCTAGGGTGAAAATGAAAGTGTTGCAGGATGCAAAAGAAAGGGGTGGAATGCAACTGCCCAACCTGAGACTTTACTATGATGCAATCTGTCTGGTATGGCTGAAAGATTGGATGACGCTGGAAAATTGCAAATTGCTGGCCTTAGAGGGATACAAAAAACTGTTTGGATGGCATGCATATTTATGGTATGACAAAGTGAAAGTAGATTCTATGTTTCTACACCACTATATTCGGAGAAGCCTCTTCACAGTTTGGAAGAAATATAAAGATTACCTACAGGAAGGAACTCCCTCCTGGGTGGTTCCATATGAAGTAATTGATCCAAGAACGGTAGATAATAAGCAACAGTGTTTAACGTATAAGGAGATAACTCAAACAGAATTTTCTAAAGTTAGAATAAAGACACAACAAGAGCTGTCCCCAAACTATGATTGGTTTCAATATAGACAAATCAGAGATCTTTATTATTCGGACTGTGTGAAGGGAGGAATAAGAATGGAGAATTCAGAATTAGAGAAAGTAATTCTACAAGGAGATAAAAAAGAAATTTCAAAGGTCTACAAAGTGTTGCTAAAATGGTATACTGAGGATGAGGTAGTTAAAGTGCAAATGGTGAAGTGGGCTATAAACTTTAACAAAGAAATAACAATGGAGGCGTGGGAATACTTGTGGAAAAATATGTTGAAGATTACGACATGCACTAATATTAAAGAGAATGTTTATAAAATGATGTATCGTTGGTATCTGACAGCAAAGAAGATAGCGCTAGGGAATTTGAACATGTCTAACAAATGTTGGAAATGTAGAAAACATGAGGGTTCTTTGTACCATATGTGGTGGACTTGTGAGGTAGCTAGGCAGTACTGGGGGAAAATAATAAAAGTAATGAGTGAGATTTTACAATTTCAAGTGAATAAGAACCCAGAACTCCTGCTACTGAACTTGGGAATGCAAGATATGCCAGCACAATACAGGACATTGTTATTCTATATGACAGCAGCAGCTAGACTTTTGTACGCGCAGAAGTGGAAAGTACAAGAGGTGCCAACCATTGAGGATTGGATCTGCAAATTGCTGTACATGGCGGAGATGGATAAAATGACAAGAAAATTGAGAGACCTTGACCCAGGGCAGTTTAACAATGACTGGGAGAAGCTGAAACAATATCTGGCGAAAAAATGGGAGGTGGGTGGAGAACTGTGGCAGTTTGAAAATTACTGAAACACAATGGAAGAAGAGGGAAGTGACTATACCGAGGGGGGGAGAGTTGACTGAATAATTCTAGGCAAATATCATATTGGATTATTATATAGGGTATTAGTAGTGCTATTATTATAAGAAATGTAAGGATAAAAACTAAACTAAACATCTTTCTGACGTAAATAATAGTTGCAAAAGGGTGAATGGATATATATCAGCAGGTGAAATGTGGATATAACAGATTGACTTATGTTAAACGAATATATGAATGGATTACTCTAATTAAATAGCTCTATAATGGAGAAATTAGATAATTATATTGGATATGATATGTAAAAGGAAGTAAGGAGCAACATATATAGAATATAAGTCAAATTGATTGATTTATTATGAATGCATGCAAAGTTTATAGAAGTACTAGAAAATATGTATAAGGTGGGGCAAATTGCTTGTCCCGTATCGAAGAGAGTAGAAAGAGTAAAATAAAGTATAAGTGATCAGAATGAATATTATGGAAAGGAATCAGAAATAGCACAAATATGATAGATAAGCTTAGAAGAATTTGAAAGTATATTATAATAAAGATAGTAAAGTTCATATGAGTAAAGGGAAAATAGATGAGGGGTTGGAAAACTGTTGGAAGTCAACAAAAGGGGGGGAATGGGAGGGGGTTAGAATTGGAAATTTAAAGGAATGTGAGTGTAAATGATATGATATGATATGTTTCTAATCCAATAAAAATTTTTACAAAAAAAAAAAATTAGAAACCCTGGAGTGCACTAAAATACAAAGGAACATTCTTGATTTAAAACAAAAATACTGGCTAAAAAATTCTAAATCTATACATATGTTAGCCTGTAAGGTTAATAAAAAAAATCAGCTAGACATATAAACACCATCAGTAACCATCAAAATACCTTAACTTCTGACCCCCTAGAGATAGTCCAAATTTTTGCAAAATTTTACAAAAACTTATACCATACAGACAATCCTCAAGAGAACTGTATTAACCAACACATGCAATTTGATCCTACAGTCAGGCAAAACACCTAAATCATGGCTAGAGTCCAGAATCATAGTCATACATAAAAAGGATAGAGATGCAACCAAACCCCGGTCCTATCGTCCCATTTCATTAATTAATCAAGATGCCAAGATCTTCACGTCAGTTTTAACCTCTAGACTAAATAAAATAATAGCTCAATATATTAATACAGATCAATCTGGTTCCATCCCCTCCAGAACCATCACAGACAATATTAAAAAAACAATCAATATCGACTTCCGGTTTGGGATCCATGGAGGTCTAACGCAGCTCCATTCGCGGAGCTGACCGGACTGCCGTTTTAACCGGCCGGAGGGGTGAAAATAGCCCGCGGCCGACTGCTCTCAGGCGGGGAGCAGGCAAAGAACGCTCAAGACCCTAGGGTGAGCTAGATCTCGGACGAGGGGGGGCTCTACACAACGAGTCTCCCCCCGATCCTTGAGGTCCCACCTTGCGACGGGTCGGCTATAATCTCTGCGGCAGTTTTGGGGCCAATTCGGCTGGCATAAGACTTACATACCCAAGCTTCGATTGGGGGAAAGAAGCTGAGAGGAGAATTTAAAATCGAAACAGCGATTACAACCCGAGAAAAGTGAAGAGAAGGTAAAGATCGCTATCTTTTGATACGGGACAGATTGACAAAAACAGAGAGGAAAAAAAGTAGATTTTTAAACTGCAACAGACTAGTGAAAAGGAGGTGAAGCCTCGGCAGAAGTTGTATCTGAAAAGAGACTAAGTTTAAAGAAGTTATTAGAAAAATTGGACTATTGTTTTGAATACCTGTGGCTTTGGAGCTGTGAGAAAAAGACACCATCGCGAGACCTGCTGTGGGAAGAAGGGAGACAGGAAGTGCGTAATAACAATTGAGTGGCTGGAGAGAAGCGGCCCTTGCCGGACGACAGGAAGTAGGGAATCGCCATTTTTGAAAGGGGAAGGGTCGCGGCTTCAGCGGAAGAGGAAGTAGGCCATTTTGGATTACAACATCATAGAGAAACCATAGAGAAAAGACGCCCGACATTTTGGACACTTTAAAATTTAATTTTGGCAAGAAGATTGGGACATTTGAAAAAGAAAAACGTTTAATTTTACGCCACGGAGTTAAGGAAGAGAGCGGATTCGTGGGAGCGAGCTAAAGCAAGCCCCACGATGTCGAAAAAAGAGTGGCAATCGGCAATAGAAAATCTGGATAAAAATCTGGACAAAAAACTTTTAGATATGATTAAAGAGCTTAAGGACACGAAATTGGAGCTGATTAAAGAGGTTAAAGAGGTCACACAGACAGTAAAGTCGGAGCTGTCAGAAGTGAAAAAAGGTATGGAAACGATTCGTAGTGAATTACAAGGAACGCAGCAGAGAGTTAAAACAGTAGAAGACGCGATGGAGAATTTAATAGACACGCAACAAACAGAGATGAGATTGGTGAAGGGGAGAATGTCAGTTGCAGAAACTAAACACATGGAGAAGCAGCTACGCTTTCGCGGCCTGCCAGAAGTGGAAGGGAAGTCAGCGCAAGAACAGATGACGGAGGTGTTGGCTGAATACCTGGGGAAGGAGGAGGAGGAAGTTGTGGCTATCCTAGATGTGGCATACCGTGTGAATTCGAGAATTGCAACCCAGAGGAAATTACCAAGGGATGTGATTGTGCAGTTTACAACACGAAACATGAAAGAGAGGATTGTGACAAAACAGTTTCAAGATCCATTGGAGATTGATGGCAAGACGATCATTATAATGAAGGAACTGCCCAGATCAGTGTTATTGGACCGGAAAAAATACAAAGTGCTAATTCAGATTTTGAAGGACATGAAAATCAGGTACAGATGGGAGTTACCGGAAGGAGTGTCCTTCGAGTTTGGAGGGGCAAAAAAACGCATTAGATCTGAGCGAGAGATGGAGCGATTTATTAAGGACAATGAAAAAGACTTACCAACAAAACTATGAGTATGGAGTGTAAAGTATTATCTTGGAATGTAAATGGACTAAACTCACCGAATAAGAGGAAAAATATTTTTCATTGGCTACTAAAACAAAAATGTGATATTGTTTGTTTGCAAGAGACCCATATTAGAAAACAGGATGTAAAATATTTAAAATTTGGAAAATTGGGCAAAGAATTTGTAGCGGCCTCCAACAAGAAAAAAAGAGGAGTGGTGTTGTATATAAAAGAGGAGCTACAGCCAAAATTTGTTATGAGAGATGTGGAAGCTAGATTTGTAGCAGTGGAATGCATTTGGAATTTAAAGAGAGTGTTGGTAGTCGGACTTTATGCACCTAACGGTGCAAAAGAAAGCTTCTTTGAGGATTTAAGGAAGCATCTAGACGATCTTGTATATGACCAGATAATTCTTGCTGGAGACTTCAATGGAGTGACAGACTTGGAGCTAGACAAAAAGACTACAACGGCACAAAAGAAAAGAGGACTATTACCAAAGCTTTTTTTTGAGTTGATTCAACAAGAGACTCTCGAAGATGTATGGAGGAGAGAATATCCTAAAAGTAGACAGTTTACTTTCTACTCTGCAAGGCATTCTACATTATCAAGAATTGACATGATCTGGGCCTCAAAAGACTTAGCGTTATGGACTAAGGAGGTAGAAATAATGCCGATGGTAGGCTCAGATCACAACCCAATTATGTGGAAATTTGGAAAAAGGAGAAAAAGGAAAGCATGGAGAATAAATGAGGACTTGTTACAGGAAAGAGAGAATATGGAAATACTGAGAAGAGAGACAAAGTTTTTTATACAATACAACGTGAATAAAGAAGTACCAACCAACAAAGTTTGGGATGCGTACAAGGCGGTTGTAAGGGGCATACTAATGGACTTAAATGGTAGAGCAAGAAAGAAGAAAGAGGAGAAAAGACAAGAGATTGAGGAGAAAATAAAAGCCAAAGAAATACAGCTAAAAAAGAGACCAGGGAAAAAGAAGGTATACCAGGAAATCAAAATTCTTCAAGAACAGCTAACAGCAATGAGTAATAAAGAATTGGAGTGGAATCTTAAAAGACTGAATCAAAAAGCGTTTGAGGGTGCTAACAAACCTGGGAAATACCTGGCATGGCAATTGAAGAAGAAAAGGGAAAAGAAAATAATAAATAAAATTTGTGAAGATAACAAAACGTATTTGGAGCAGACTACCATTAGTAGAGCCTTTTATAAATTCTACGCTAAGCTGTATAACAAAAAAGAAGTAAACAAAGAATCAATAGCATCATATTTGGAGAAAACTAAACTTCCAGAAATCTCGGAAGCTTGGAGAAATAAGTTGAACAGTGAAGTAACTGACGAGGAAATAAGCAAGGCAATACAATCCGCAAATTTAGGAAAGGCGCCAGGGCCAGATGGACTTACGGCTAAATTTTATAAGACAATGGCCAATGAACTGGCACCATTCCTAAAAGAGGTGATGAATGGAGTTCTCAGGGATCAAAGGATTCCAGATACTTGGAGTGAAGCGAATATATCATTGATCCCAAAAGAGGGCCAAGACCTGACTAACGTGAAAAATTATAGACCTATATCACTACTCAACAATGACTATAAAATTTTTGCGAAGATATTGGCGGAGAGACTGAAGGGGTGGCTCTCGGAAGTCATAGAGGAGGAACAAGCAGGCTTTTTGCCAGACAGACAAATAAGAGACAATTTAAGGACAGTGATTAATGCTATTGAATATTATGATAAGCGTTGTGACAAAGAGGTTGGTTTCTTCTTTGTAGATGCTGAAAAAGCGTTTGACAATTTAAACTGGGACTTTATGTTTGCCACTAAACAGTCAAACAGTCTGCCACTATGTTTGCCACTATGGAAAAGCTACAATTGGGAGAAAGATTCATAAGAGCAATTAAGGAAATTTACAGAGACCAGACTGCAGCAATTGTAGTGAATGATGAATTGACCAAGAAATTGACGATTAGTAAAGGAACAAGACAAGGTTGCCCGTTATCTCCATTGTTGTTCATTTTAGTATTGGAGATTCTGATGATACAAATACGTCAAGATGAAGAAATTCGTGGAATAAAAATAAAGGACTATTCATACAAGGTCAGAGCATTCGCGGATGACATAATGTTAATTGTAGAGGACCCATCGGAGAACATGCCAAAAGTGATAGATAAGATCAAGGAGTTTGGAGACCTGGCAGGTTTTTATATTAACAAAAAGAAGTCAAAGATATTATGTAAAAATATGACCAAGCAGAAACAACAATTGTTAATGGAAACAACGGATTGTGAAGTAACAAGCAAAGTGAAATATTTGGGAGTTGAAGTGACTGCAAAGAATATAGACTTATTCAAAAACAACTATGAAAAACTATGGACTCAGATAGAGAGAGACTTGATCAAATGGAATAGACTGAACCTGTCATGGTTGGGCAGGATTGCAGCAGTTAAGATGAATGTGTTACCAAGAGTAATGTTTTTGCTACAGACAATACCAATCATCAGAGACTCTAAACAATTTGAAAAATGGCAGAGGAAAATATCAGATTTTGTTTGGGCAGGCAAGAAGCCTCGAGTGAAAGTAAAAGTTTTACAAGATGCGAAGGAAAGAGGCAGAATGCAACTGCTCAACCTGAGACTTTATCATGATGCAATCTGCCTAGTTTGGTTGAAAGAGTGGATGATACTAAAGAACAAGAAACTATTAGCCCTAGAGGGATATAAAAAAATTTTTGGATGGCACGCATACCTATGGCATGATAAAGTAAAGGTCAACTCGATGTTCCTGCACCATTTTGTACGGAGAAGTTTATATACAATCTGGAAGAAATATAGAATTTACCTACAAGAAGGAACCCCCTTGTGGGTGGTTCCATATGAGGTGATAGATCCGAGAGCTGTTGATAATGAACAACAATGTTTAACGTACAAAGAAATAACTAAAACTGAAGCATCTAAACTTAAAATAAAGACGCAAGAGGAACTATCACCTAATTATGACTGGTTCCAGTATAGACAGATTAGAGACTTATATAATTCGGACTCTGCAAAGGGGGGCATACGAACAGAGAACTCGGAACTAGAGCAGACCCTTCTTAAAGAAGACAAGAAAAGAATATCCAAGGTATACCAAGTACTGTTGAAATGGTATACCGAGGACGAGACAGTTAAAACACAGATGGTGAAATGGGCTATAAATTTTAATAAAGAAATAACAATGGAGGCATGGGAATACTTGTGGAAAACTACAATGAGGACAACGACATGTACTAATATTAAAGAGAACATTTATAAAATGATTTATCGTTGGTACATGACACCAAAGAAGATTGCGCTAGGGAATTTGAACACTTCTAATAAATGCTGGAAATGTAAGAAGCATGAGGGCTCCCTCTATCATATGTGGTGGTCATGTGAGGTAGCCAGGCAGTACTGGGGGGAAATAATAAGAGAAATGAGTGAAATTTTACAGTTTCAAATAAATAAGAACCCAGAACTCCTGCTACTAAACTTGGGAATGGAGGGAATTCCAGCCCATCATAGGACGTTAATATTTTATATGACAGCAGCAGCTAGACTTTTGTATGCGCAAAAATGGAAAGTACGAGAAGTGCCAACTATTGAAGATTGGATCTACAAATTGCTGTACATGGCCGAAATGGACAAGATGACAAGAAAACTGAGAAATCTGGACTCAGGGCAGTTTAACACAGATTGGGAGAAGCTGAAACAATATCTGGAGAAGAAATGGGAGGTGGGAGGAAAACTGTGGCAGTTTGAGAACTACTGAAGTATAATAAAATGTAGAGGGGGGTGACTTTACCGGGGGAGGAAGAGATAAATGTGAATTTATAAGCAGTCAGATCAACAGATTGATATATATATAGATATATATAGGTTAATAGATAGAACATTGATAAAAAATAATTAATGACAAGGTTTAAATATAAGGATTGAGTAACCAACAGTATTTTCTTTCTTTGATAAGATCTATATAATGCACCAAACTGAATATACAGAAGAGTCAAATTGATTGACTATGTGATGAGCTATATAGAATTACCATAAAAAGATAGAATGAGTAATATATAGAGAATAAGTCAAATTGTTTGATTTGAATGTAAGATTTTTATGGTTTATGATATATAGGTTTATGATATGTAGAAATATTTAAAAATGGTTTATCCAAGATGGAAACAAGGACTTACAGTTTGGGTATATAACAAGAAAAGTAGTTAAGGATGTACTGCTTAATATAATGGAGAATGTATATCTGTTTTAGATAGAGGAAATTAATAGAAGTAAGGGGAAAAAAAGACAAAGGGTGGGAAAGCTGTTGGAAGTCAACAAAAGGGGGGGAAAGGGAGGGGGTTAGAAATGAAAAACTTGGGAAAAACTGAATGTATATGTAAAAATAACGGATTCTAACCCAATAAAAAAATTTTCAAAAAAAAAAACAATCAATATCATCAATTTCTGTAAATATACAAAGATTGAATCTATAATATTGGCGGTGGAAATTGAAAACACGTTTGATCACTTAGAAATACCATAACATACAGAATATAAGTTAAATTGATTGATTTATATTGAATGTATACAGTGTTATGGAAGTACTTAGAAGTATGTAGAGTATGGGCCAAATTGGTTGACCCATATTGATGAGTATAGAGTGATTAAGTAGGAGAATAGCAAATGGATAAAATGTTATATTACATTATATAGAATATATGCTAGGAATGTACTAGTTAGCATTTTAAGTCAAAAGGGGAAGGGAATAAGATAGCACTGTGTTATAATATATAAGCTTAGAAGAGAACGAAAGTGTAGGTTTAATAGTATAAAGTAAGTTTGAAATGAGTAAGAAAAAAGATAGACAAGGGGTTGGAAAACTGTTGGAAGTCAACAAAAGGGGGGGAAAGGGAGGGGGTTAGAATTGAAATTATTTAAAGGGAAATGATTGTATTGAGTACTTACATAATTTCTAATCCAATAAAAAAAATTTTAAAAAAAGAAATACCATTTTTAAAAACAATATTAACATATATGGAGTTTGGGGACCACTTCCTTACAGCCATAGATGCACTATATGAATATCCCAAGGCACAAGTCAGAATTAATGGCTACAATTCATCAGACTTCCCACTCACAAGAGGCACTAGACAAGGCTGCCCATTGTGACCCTTGCTTTTTGCCTTATCCATAGAACCACTAGCAGAAGCTATTAGAGCTGACCCCGTAAAACCTGTCTATACACAGATGACATGGCAATCTATTTAACAAATCCTCTAGACTCTCTCAAAGCTTTAAACAATATTTTACAGCTTTTTGCCACTATTTCAGGCCTAAATATTAATGCAGCCAAAACTGAAATATACCCTATTTATATTAATGCCTCCTCCTGCAAGGCCATTAAAACTTCATTTGCTTTCAAATGGTTAGAAAAACCTTGGCGCTACTTAGCAGTTTTAATCCCAGAAGACCTTAAGGACCTTTTCAAACACAACTATACAAACTGGATAACAAAATTGAATTTATTAATCCAGAGTTGGAACAAACTATGCTTTTTGTGGTCTGAAAAATTTGATCTGATCAAATCTATTGTGCTTCCACAATTCATTTTTCTTTTTCAAAATCTACCTATACATATCCCAAGTAAGGATTTGAAATCATGGCAGACATCTATAAACTCTTTCATCTGGGGAAATTAAAAAACCCAGATTAAGTTTTTCTATCTTATCTCGCCCATCTAAACTTGGAGGATATGGCTTACCAGACTTAACTGGATATTATGAAGCCATCCAAATGAAAAATATTATTGCATATCTTAATTCAGACCAATCAAACGATTGGATTGCAATTGAACAAGCCTTTCTGGCATCCGTATCTATGGAAGATTTAATCTGGAATACTCCTAAAGAGAGACCAAACCTAATCCAAATGCTTCCACTCTTAAATTCTACCTTATAAATATGGGACATAAAAAGAACATCATTAGCCCCCCAACGTCTCTCCACTATCTTCTTTTTTACAACAAAAATGGTTTATCCCGAGTAACTCTAAAGAATCTTTCCCTTTGTGGAGAGCACTAAAATTATCAAGACTATGGGATGTTACCTCCAAAAATTTTCTAAAACCCAAATCCCAATTGGAGTCATCAGCCAACATCAAATTACCATTGTTTGAATATTTTCAGTTAAACCATTTAATTAATAGCCCAACGATACAAGCACAACTTTAAAAACCTCACACTGATTTTGAAAAACTGTTAATTTCTCGTAGTAAAAAAGAAAAAGGTCTCATCTCTATTCTTTATAAAATCCTAAACTCCCAAAAGTGGAGAAAAAAAGGAAACTATCAGCTTCAGTGGCAGTCAGACTGCAATACAATTATTTCCGACTCACAATGGGCACAAATTTGGTCCTCAAAAATATGCTCCACTAATGCTATTAATATCAGAACAACCTTAAGAAAAATCATGCACAGGTGGAACCTTACCCCACTCAAGCTACATTACATAAATCCTTCATATGACCCACAATGCTGGCATGGCTGCAAACAAACAGGCTCTTTTTTCCACTATTGGTGGAATTGCCCTTTGATTTCACATTACTGGAGCTTGATCTTCAAAACGATTGGGAAAATAACTGGGTATGTCATTCAACCACGTCCTGAAGTAGTTTTTCTTAATTTGTGGGGAAATGAGGACATCCCCATAATCCGAAAAGATCTGATTTCAATTATGATTAGTGCGGCCAAAGCCATAATCACAAAATCATGGAAATCCAAAGTCCCACTCACAATATAGCCTTGGATTAATAAATTATGGGAATTTTTCACAATGGAGAAAATCACAGACCACATCTCAACTGCTGAGAACGAGAACTTCCAATTCAATTTCTATGAGACATAGGACTTTTCTGGACTATATGGAAAAGCAAAACAAATACTTGCAGTCAATACCTGATAATCTCAAAGTTATAGCAATTTAGTAAATTTTATGTTCTTTTGTTGTCCTTACCACATATATTGTAAATACTGCCAAGGCAATTGATATGCTGTCTCGAGCACATGTTTATATTCATACTGTTTATATAGTTATATGGCTATATATTTGGTTTTTTACTATTGCATATTGTTGAAAAAATTCAAAAAATATTTTTTTAAAAAAAAGTGAGTAACCACCTACAGGGCTTGCCTTGGAAGCCAAGAGGTGGCTGTGGTGGCGGTGGGAAGAAGGCCCTTTGTTCTTGCAGCGCAGCCCATTCCTCAGGCCCCTTCTCAGGCCCCCCTCACATGGAAGCACCGATGGAGCGGCCGACATTCCTTCAAAGACCCCTCGCCCTCCTTCCATTGCTGCTGCAAGTTATCCGGTGTCAGGCTCTGCATGAAGCTCCCTGGATAAACCCCCACCTTGCTACCCCAATGGAACACACCTGGAGGCACCGGCAGCAATAATAATAATAATAATAATAATAATAATAATAATAATAATAATAAATAACATGTGTCCTGTTTTTTTATTGTGTTTCGGATAATTCAAATAATAATGATAGCAACAACAACAACAACATTCTTTTTATACTCCGCCCTTATACACCCACTCAGAGTGCTTGACAAAGTATGTTATTATTATCCCCACAACAAACAACACCCTGTGAGGTGGGTGGGGCTGAGAGAGCGCCTAGAAGCTGTGACTGACCCCAGATCACCCAGCTAGCTTCAAGTGGAGGGGTGGGGAATCAAACCCGGGTTGATTAGAGTCCCGAGATTAGAGTCCCGAGTTCTTAACCACTACGACAAACTGGCAAAGGTGAGGAGAAGCAGCATGAGCAGCAAAAGCCCCATCAGCAGGATGGAGAGGTGTGCCTACGGGAACCCCACCAGCAAGCCAGGCCGCACCGCAGCTCCCGCAGATGCCTGACAGCTACAACAAGGTGGCAGGAAGTGGAAATGAGCTGCAGAAGGAGCGGGCCAGCTGCCAGAGGACGTGCAACCCAGTTGGAGCTGTGGGCTGGCACCACCCCGCCACCTGGAGCCACCCAAAGCAATGGCCAACCTCGGAGGCCATGGCCAACCAACATCCAGCCCACAAGGCACAGCCCACAGAAAGGGGCAGGGTTGGGGGAAGGAACGGCCAACCTGCCCCTGGAAGGTCAGAGGGAGGGCATAATCATAGGGTTGTGGCCAACACTGGCCAAGGTGTTGGGCCTCACCCTGAGGTCTAGGGGTTGGGCACCAGGGCAGCGCTGGTAGGAAGGGGGAGGGTATAAAGAAGGCTCCTTTTCCTGGGTCAGGGGGGAGATCTTTTCCTGAAGTGAATGGCAGCCTCTTCAGGGGTAGCATGGCCAAAAGAGGGGCAGATTCCCCAGTACGGTAAACCCCAATTCTGAGGCCTCAAAGAGCATGATGCCTTCTGAATAGACATGGGCACTAATAGCATTACGAACAGAAATAAACAACGAACATGCCACTCGGCTGCTCGCAAATGGGCCATTCGTGAGGTGCCACTCCAGCTGAACAGGTGATCGTCACAAGCCTTGTTCATTGCACTTGGCTGCCGTTCGGGAAGCTAGACACTCAGGTGCCTTCAATCAATTGCCTCGGCAACTTAGGGAGGGACTGCCTGAACTCTATCTGCACTCCCTCTTTTGCCCCGGACACCCCAATCAAAGCCCAACTTAGCTTGATGAGCCGGTCTTCCTTCCAAGCATGGAGCTGCAAATTGGTTACAATCAGCAGAAACCGGAGGGGGAGGGAGGGAGGAGGAGAGTGTTCTGTGGCCATGGGAATTCCAATCTCATCCCTGCAAACCCCGTTAGGCAGTTCTGACTGCCAACCACAAGACCTCCTGCGTTTCTCAATGAGACCTCTGCTTATAAAAGGGCACTGCGCTCCCAGTTCTGGCTTTCACATTCAGCAAGCACTGGAGTGGGACAGAGCTCTTGATAGCCTTTTGGGAGAGAGAAAGGGGGAATGCATTGAAGTTGGCCTTTTTTCTGTGTGTGGTGGGTGGGATAGGGAGCTATCCCCTCTAGTTCCCGGGCTGCTGCCAGGCTCTGGGGCCAAGCTCAGTAGGCACCTCGGCAGAGGGCTCACCCTGATGACTATTGGCTTCTGGGTGTGCTGGGCTAGGGCTCTTTCCCCAGCCTCTGGTTCCAGGGCTGTTGCCAGGCTCTGGTCCCAAGCTCAGTGAGCACCTCGGCTGAGGGCCTCACATTGACTATTTATTATCATCATCATCATCATCATCATCATCATCATCAGTGCCTGATCTGGTGGTCAGGCTTCTGGGTGTGCTGGGCTAAAGCTCTTGCCCCAACCTCTGGTTCCAGGGCTGTTGCCAGGCTCTGGTCCCAAGCTCAGTGAGCACCTCGGCTGAGGGCCTCACATTGTTTTTAGTGCCTGGTCTTGTAAGGTATCTGGGAGTGCTGGGCTAGGGCTTTAGCCCCAGCCTCTGGTTCAAAGGCTGCTGCCAGTCTCTGGGGCCAAGCTCTGTGGGCACCTTGGCTGAGGGCTCACAGTGTTCTCTCCTTTTCTGTCCTCTTTAATTCTAGTTTGGTAGCACAATGAGTCTTCATGTTGTGGTGGTTGCCACGGGTGATCGTGGGATGAAGTGGAAAGGCAGTCCTCCTGGTTTACTTCTGGAAAGCAGTACTGGGTGTGGCTTGGGGGCAGCAGAGAGTACTTCCGCCCCCCCCCGATTCACCTGTGGGGGCTGTGGAGGAAGCCAAAGAGGTCTTTCCGCTGGGGGAGGAGAGGATCTCTCTCAACATTTTGAGGAGGAGGTGATTGATGGATCCCTGGAGGAATGGTTTGTCTTTTATGAAACATCCCTCCTGTCCCCATCCAAAACTCTCGGTGGTGTCCCTGCCTGCAGTCCACCCTTCACTCCATTGTCCGTGGCCAGCTCCGCAGTGCAGCCTGTAACCATTCTTCTTCCTTCCTCTGGGACAGTTGGTGGTCCACATTACAACGCCTCTTAATGGAGGCACTTCCAGTCCCTTCCTAATGACCCCTGTGTGATGCGGTGCCGTACCTGTGATGTCCTGGTGTGCAGGGCCAAAAACCCAAAGCAGCTGTTGTCAGCGACCTTGACTAGGCACCTGAAGATGCACCACCCGAGCCTGTGGTCTCCATCCTCGCCCAGCAAAACATCCGTTGGAGAGAGAAAGGGGACGACCAGACCTTCTGAGCGGGGATCAGTGGGAAGGTCACCAGAATCCACCCCAAGTAAGAATCCTTGCCCTGAGGGTGATGCTGGTGGAAGTGGTGCGCTCAGGCAGGCCGCGCTTACGGAGGTTGTTCCCTCAGGGTCAGGGACAGCGCAGCTTAAAACAGCAAGGTTGAGGGCTCGGGAGGTGGGCCTTGTCATCTTGGTAGAGACCATTGCTCTACATGGCTTGCCTCTATCCATCGTGGAGTGTGTGGGCTTCTGCAGGCTACTAAATCATCTTGGGCCTTGGTTCTCCATGATGTCACCATGCACCCTTGCCAATCGAGTCCGGTGGGTATGTTGAATGAGGGCTGGCACGTTTGGGTCAGGTTTAGGCAGGCCTACTCCCGCTACTAACAGGCTTCTGAGGCCTTGCTAGGCCTTCCTGGCACAGCCAAATCATCATGATGCCTCCTTTCTGCAAAGGCAGGAAAGTGGGTGACGCTGGCAGTAGCCTCCTTTGGGCACTTGTGCAATAGCTCAGGAGCTGTTGCACATGTAGTTGAGCCGCACGGTGCCCCGTTCCAATGCAACCTCTGTGCCCTCTGAGCAGGGGGAATGGGTCCCTCAACTACTGTCCTTTCCACAACAGCAGGAAAGGCTCTCAGTAGTGAGGAGTGCCTGCTCAGGTTAGGTGTCTGAGTGGTGGGTAACTGCACTAGCCACCCTCAGTTCTCGAGGCTGCTTCCACTCTAACCTTTCCTAGCGCCCTCTCCTGTCCTTTCTCTCCCATTCTTTCTGCTAAGGCAGGAAGGTGGTTCATGTCTGCACATTTCATAATCACTCACAAGGTCCCCATTTCTCATTCTACAAACCCTTTGGAGACCTCTGCTGTCCAGTCCAGTCCATCCTTTACGCAAAGGCAGGAAGGTGGCTGGGGTCTGGCGGTGCTGCCCGAACTGTTATGAGTAGTGCCCGTACTGCCTGCTCAGGTGAGGTGTCTCGGAGCAGTGTGTTACTGCTCTGGCCCCCCTCATTTCTCGGGGCTGCTGGTCCCTCTTTCTACCTCTCCATCTGTGGAACCACTCAGACCCTTACGAACGACGTCTCTTCTCCTGCCCGTCCCCTTCTTTCCACGAAGATCATGTCAGCTGCCACTTCACGAGGGACTGTTACTGCTACCACCTTGGTCACGAGGGACAGCTCTGCTGCGTTTGCACATCTGATTGTACGGTATAGGGATACAGCATAGTTGCACAGCATGCCGGCTCGCCTTTGGACACCTTTGAGCCGGGGGGAATGTGTGTTGCAACTCCTGTCCTTTCCACAAAGGCAGGAAGGTGGGAGATGGCAGGTGCTGCCACTGCCCTGTTTCTTTCGCTCCCTCTCTGGGACCACTCTGATTCCTCCCAAATACCTCTCCTGTCCCATCCATCCCATCGTTTCCACTCATGCAGGAGGGTGGGTGATGGTTGCTGCTGCCGCAGAGTACCTCTGTGGGTTCTGCAGATGAGGACTCCCAACGCTTGTGAGCTTTCCTGGTCCCGGTCCATGCCTCTCCCTCTCGGGTGCTCCCAATGACTTGCACCACCCTGTCCCCTCCTTTCCGTGATGCCAGGGAGGTGGTTGATGCCAGCAGCCACTGAACTTCCCGTCCCTCTCATAGGATCTTCCAGGTACGGCTTGTCGCCGTAGCCGGAACCCCTTGTTCCCACTCTCCATGACTGCTTCGGCTTCCCTCTTTCCTCTTCTCCCTCTCAGATACTGCCATGACTCTTCCCCACCACTTGTACTGCCCCATCCCCTCCTTTCTGTGACGGCAGGGAGGTGGTTGATGCCAGCAGCCGCTGAACTTCCCATCCCTCTCACAGGATCTTCCAGGTACAGCTCATTGCCATGGCCGGAACTCCTTGGTCCCCCTCTCCCTGACCACCCGGCACCCACAGTCGTCAACCACCTTGTTGCGCAAGTGGATACTTTGTACGACTCCGAATCAGAGGCCTGGTGGGCGGGCACATGGGGGGTGCCGCCAGCAAGCGGCTAGACCACCTGTTCCCTAGAGGGCAGGTGGCCCACCACCACCTCCCTGAGCCCACCAGGCCCAGCGGCCGTAGTCATCAACCACCTTTCTGCATAAGCAGATACTTTGTCAGTCTCCGACCCAGAGGCCTGGAGGGTGGGCACATGGTGGGTGCCGTCGGCAAGCAGCCAGACCCCATGCCCCTGAGAGGGGAGCTGGCCCATCTTCAGGAGCACCACATGGGGCCAAAGTGAACTGGGGAGGGTGGCTCCATTTGCGTTGAATGGGAGTTTATTGGGGGCGTCGGATTTGGGAATGTATAACTCCAAGATCCATTTTGCAATCTTGACCAATCTTGGGTGATGGCTGGAGAAGAACGTGCTGCACATTCCCTTTGAACATGGGCTCTCTAACTGCTAAGGGGGCTGCTCCGGCGCCGATGAACACTGGACACCAAACACGTTTGTTAACGGGACATGTTCGGTTCCATTCGTCTGTTCATGTTCGTTGTCGGGAATGAACAACGAACAGCCTATTTGAGGGTTTTTTCCTGTTCATGTCCATGTCTATTTCTGACTGCCAGGATGGCCTTTTGCCTAGGGGCTGACTAGGAGGCTCTGAATCCAACGGTCAGGGACCAGACAGCGTTTCCACAGGCGGCACCACAGCAGATGGTTGCGCGCGAGGCAGGGACATGCCTGGACCTAACCTGAAGTAAGCGCTCCCTGCTGGCACCCCCTCCCTTGTTGCGGTGGCACTTCCACTGCTGGGCATTGAGAGGGCTGCACCACCGTGCCAGGCTAGAAGACTGCCAACAAGGAATGCTTTATTTGGAAATCCTGCTTGGCAGTGCCTGCTGTGCCCAGCAGTAAAGGGAGGAGGGCGAGGGGGTCTTCAGAGGAACATCCACCACTCAATCACTGCTTCCAGCAGGGGTGGAAGAATTCTCAGCAAGGGCTCCTCTATCTTTAAGAGCTGTTGGGCACTGAAACTCTCCCACCCTGCTGGGACAAAGGGCAATGGTGTAGGCACCTGGCTTGCTTTGAACAGTGAGGCTGGAGTGCTGCCTCCTTGTGTGTCCCTCTCCTTGCAGAATCTGCAGAAGTCCTGCACAGCCAAGCCTTCCCTTCCCTCCTCTCACCGATTGGACAGCTCTGAGCAGATTTGCAGGCTGGCAGAGGTGTGGGGAAAGCCTCAGAGCTCCTTTGTCAGAGTGTGCACAACTACAGGACCCTTGGGCAGAATTCTCAGCAAGGGCTCCTGTATCTTTAAGAGCTGTTGGGCAAGCGTGTTTTCCATTATTCCCTGTGGACAATCACTGTCTCCAGTATTCCCTATGGACAATTGCTGTTTTCATTATTCCCTATGGGCAATCACTGTCCCCATTGTTCCCTATTGGCAAACATGGTTTCCATTATTCCCTAAGGGCAATCGTTCTTTTCATTATTCCCTAAGAGCAAGCATGATTTCCATTATTCCCTATGGGCAATCGATGTCCCCCATTACTCCCCATGGGCAGTTGCAGTTTCCATTATTCCCAATAGGCAATCACTGTTTCCATTATTCCCTGTGGAGAATCGCTGTCTCCAGTATTCACTATGGGCAATCGCTCTTTTCATTATTCCCTATGGGCAAGCACGCTTTCCATTATTCCCTATGGCCAATCGCTGTCCCGGTTATTCCCGATGGGCAAGCACGTTTTCCATTAAGGGCAATCGCTATTATTCCCTATTCACAATAGCTGTCTCCATTATTCCCTAAAGACAAGCATGGTTTCACTTATTCCCTATGGGCAATTGCTGTCTCCATTATTCCCTATGGGCATACGTGCTTTCCATTCTTCCCTGTGCAGAATTGTTGTCTCCAGTATTCGCTATTGGCAATTGCTGTTTTGATTGTTCCCTGTGGGCAATCACTGTCCCCATTGTTCCCTATTGGCAATCATGGTTTCCATTATACCCTATAGGCAATCGTTTTTTTCATTATTCCCTAACGGAAAGCATGCTCCCCATTATTTCCTATGGGCAATCGCTGTCCCCATTATTCCCAAAGGGCAAGCAGGATTTCCATTATTCCCAATGGGTATGTGGGCTTTCCATTCCTTCCTATGGGCCATCACTGTTCCTATTATTCCCTATGGGCAATCGCGGTCTCCATCATTCTCTATGGGCAATCGCTGTTTCCATTATTCCCTACGGGCATGCGTGCTTTCCCTTATTTCCTATGAGCAAATGCTGTCTCCATTATTCCTTATGGGTAACGGCTGTCTCCATTATTCCCTGTGGGCAATCACTGCTCCCATTATTTCCGATGGGCAGGTGTGCTTTCCATTACTCCCTATGGGGAATTGCTGTTCCCATTATTCCCTTTGGACAAGCATGCCTTTCATTATTCCTTATGAGAAACCGCTATTTGAATTATTCCCTATGGGAAAGTATGATTTCCATTATTCCTTAAAGGCAATCTGTTTCCATTATTCCCTATGAGCAATCATGGTTCCCATTATTCCCTATGGGCAATTCCTTTCTGTAGTATTCCCAATGGGCAATCGGTGTTCCCATTATTCTCTATGAGCAAACGAGCTTTCCATTCTTCCCTATGGGCAATGGCTCTCTCCATTATTCTCTATGGGCAATCAATGTTTCCATTATTCAGTCAGTCAGTCAGATTTATTTACAGTCAAAAACCAGTACAGACTTGTAAAAAATACACCACTTCATAAAAATAATTATATAAATATATAATTATATAAAAACTTGGCAATATACATACAAAAGTGTGGGCTTTCAGGGTTAGAAATAAAAGCAGATGTTACTTTGCACATTCCCTGCAGATTCTACAAGCCGCGGCTAAAAACCTGCCACTAGCCAACGCGATCTGGGGATCAGCACCTAACAGGAGCTTATTAGTTAGCTCTGTGTCAGGGAGGCTTGAAAGCTTCTTCAATTCAGGTTGGATATGTTTTATACGTATTTCATGGTAGAATTTACAAGCAAGCATGATGTGCTCAATTTTCTACTTTCCCTGCCTTGCACGGACAAACTCACTCAGCCATCGGGACCTTCTTGTAACGGCCTTCAAGTACTGCAGATAGGAATGTATTACATCGGGCTAATCAGAAAGCCCTATGGTGAGACGGGATCTCCAGGCTTGATAGATAAGAGGCTGGATAAACCACATATCTTGTTTGCGGGGGGGCTAGGAAACTGGAGACCCTCGCAAGATCCCTCTGTCTTTCGACATCCAGTATACACTGTTTGACCACAGCCCTTGCCTGGTCCAGGGCCATCATCTGTAGGAATTCAAATGAGAAGTCCAGCATTGTTAGTTTCTGATGGGTGGTCCCGAGCCAGGCAGAACAGTACCTATCTTTAAGGATTAGGGAAGTAATATCCGATGGACAATGGCTGAGCTTAAGCCAAATATTGATTGAAGCCAGAATTACCCTGGCCTCTATTCTCAGCAGTCCGGTTTCCAAACGTAAAGTTGCGTTTGGGACACTACATGGAAACCCAAATATAGCTCTTAAGAACTTAGATTGAGTTTTCTCCAAAGGAGCTAGACTTGAGGGTACCGGGCCTAGTAATGTCCCATATATGAGTTGTGGCACTGTCTTCGAGAGATGTAAGTTAAGAGCCACGGGAATGTACTGCCCTGCTTTGGTATGGAAGAACCTAATGATTCCTTGAGCAGACTTGCGACCAGAATTTGCAGCATATTCACAATGGGCCTTTTTTGCTCCAGTAGATTGAATTGTAACCCCTAAATACTTGTACGTTGACACTTGTAACTTATAGCCTTTTATGCTCCACTCCCTTGGCTTGGGTTTGGGGTCAAAAGCCATTACTTTTGTTTTTTGGTAGTTGATCTCTAGGTGGTTTAGATCACAATAAGTACCAAACTGCTTTAGTGCTCAAACCTACTGCAAAAAGTAAAGCGATGTGGCGATCCGCCAAGGAAGGAGGATGAGTGTCAACTAAGCGAAGATTGTTAACCAAATCATTGTATAAATAGCAAAAAGGGTAGGGGCCAATGGACACAGCCTTGCTTTACTCCTTTTGTTGTTGGAATAGAGTTAGTCAGGAGTCCTTGTTTGTTACATCTTACCCTGACAGCAGTGTTGGTATATAAGGCCTGTATAAGGAATAAGAGTCTTCTGTCAATTGTAGTGGCACTTAGCTTCTTCCAGAGAATATCTCTGGAAATGGAGTCAAAGGCAGATTTTAAATCAATAAAGGCTGCATATAACGATACTGTATTATTGGTCTCATATCTGTCCACCAAGTGGGACAGTATCAAATTGTGTCCAATGGTAGATCGCCCCTCCCTAAAACCAGCCTGCTCGTCAATTAATAGATTTTCCTGCACAAGCCAACTTTGTAATTTCTCCAAGAGATGGCTTGCATATAATTTACACAAGATACTCAGGAGGCTTATTGGTCTGTAGTTGGCTGGATCATCTCTTCGACCTGCTTTAAATATAGGTATAATAATGGCTTCCCCCCAGATCTCTGGGATAGCCCCAGTTGAATCGATGTAAGTGAACAATGAGGCCAGAAGGGGAGCCCACCAGTCTACATTGTCCCGTAGTAGTTCCAGAGGTATCATATCGGGACCTGGGGCTTTGCCTTTCTTGAGCTTGTTAATCAAGCTCTCAACCTCCCTGGCCGTCACTGGAGGCCAAGGGGGTAAACCCATTATGTCCCCTTGGATCGGGGAAAATGATGAAGAGTTGGTATACAATTTTTGATAGAAGAGTTGGTATACAATTTTTGATAGAATACCTCCCAGGTCTCATGAGAAATGATAGAGTCAATAGGAGAGAAGTCCTTGTACGAGTGGTTTCTAACCAGATTCCAGAACTTGTTCGAGATATTTTCGTTCGTTGACTGTATTATCCTAGTCCGTAGCACTTTCATTTCTTCACTTTTTTTCGTTGCCACGAGTTTCTTATATACCTTCTTTTGATGCAAAAGGCACTGTTGTGCAGACAGAGTGTCAGAACCCAAAGAGTTCTTGTAGACTTGATAGGCAGTATTAAGGTCACTTTTTGCTTTTCGACAATCTTTATCAAACCAGCGCTTGGAGAAGTTTTTATGCATCTTTCTTTGGGCAGAAGCATCCTTTATCAATAGTGGCTTGAAGAGCTGAAGAAGGTGGTCAAAGGGAGTCAGGAGATCCCGATCATGGGAGGTATTCATAATTTCAACTCTCCGCTCCCTTGCCTCCCTGTCCACAAGAATCCCCTTTACTTTTTGTGCTAGGTAGTTAGGGTTTCCATTATTCCATGGTACTAGGTAGTTAGGGTTTCCATTATTCCATGTCAAAATTCGCTGTCTCCAGTATTCGCTATGGGCAATTGGTGTTTTCATTATTCCCTAAAGGGAAGCATGCTTTCCATTATTCCCTAAGGGCAATCACTGTTCCTATTATTCCCTATGAGCAAGCATGGTTTCCATTATTCCCTATGAGCAAGCATGGTTTCCATTATTCCCTATGAGCAATCGTTTTCCCTTTTGTTCTTTATGGGCAAACATGATTTCCATTATTCCTTATGGGCAATTGCTGTTTTCATTATTCCCAGTGTGCAAGCATGCTTCCCATTATACCCTATGGGCAATCGCTGTCCCCATTATTGTCTATGGGCAACCATGGTTTCCATTATTCTCTAAGGCCAATCGTTGTTTTCTTTATTCCCTATGTGCAAGTATGCTTTCCATTATTCCCTATGTGCAAGCATGCTTTCCATTATTTCCTGTGGTCAAATGCTCTCTCCATTATTCGGTAAGGGCAATCGCTGTCCCCATTATTTCTTATGGGCAGGTGTGCTTTCCATTACTCCTTATGATCAACTGCTGTTTCCATTATTCCCGATAGGCAAGCATACTTTCTATTATTCCCTATGGGCAATCACTGTTTGCCTTATTCCCTAAGGGCAAGGATGATTTCCATTATTCCCTATGGGTAATCGTTGTTCGCATTATTTCCTATGGGCAGGCTTGGTTTACATTATTCCCTATGGGCAAACGCATATCTATTTATGTGCATCTATTTTTTCTAATGTTTTTGTTTTTCTGTCTTTCTATCTATCTAATTATATATCTTGTTCTGCCTGACTCTTTATCTATTGCAGCATTCACATGCTGTTTTTAGCTCTTGCACAGTCTATCTCTTTGTAGCCTTTTCTATCTGTTTCTCTGTGTATGTCTCTTACTATCTATTTGTTACTTTCTATCTATGTGTTTATTTCTATGTCTTTCCACCACAATCTATCTGAATCTATCTATCTCTAAGTATCATTTTCTCTCTTTCCATATCTAGCTCTATTGTGTTATATATATTTTCTATGGGCAGGCTTGCTTTCCATGGGCAATCGCATATCTATTTATGTGCATCTATTTTTTCTAATGTGTCTATTGTTTTTGTTTTTCCGTCTGTCTTTCTGTCTAACTATTTATATATCTTGTTGTATGCGTATGAATGTGTATCTATCTTTTTCTAATGTTTTTGTTTTCCTCTCCTTTCTGTCTATCTTTTTTTTTTTTGAAAAATTTTTTATTGGGTTAGAATCCATTATTTTTACATTTACATTCAATTTTCCCCAATTTTTCATCTCTAACCCCCTCCCTTTCCCCCCCTTTTGTTGACTTCCAACAGCTTTCCTACCCTTTGTCCCCTTTCTCTTACTTCTATTAGATTCCTCTATCTAAAACAAATATATATTCTCCATTAATCTAAGCAGTACACCCTTAACTATTTTTAACACTATATGCCCAAACTGTAAGTCTTTGTTTCCATCTTAGATAAACAATTTATCCCATTTTTCCATTTCAGATATCTCTATATCATAAACCATATAAATCATACATTCATTTAAATCAAACAATTTGACTTATTCTCTATATATTACTCATTCTATCTTTTTATAATAATTCTATATATCTCTCATCTCTCATCACGTATTCAATCGATTTGACTCATCTTTATCTTCAGACATTTAGTTTGGTACATTTTACAAAACTTACCAAAGAAAGTTATTGTTAGTTAATCAATCCTTATATTTAATCCTTATAATTAATTATTTTCTATCTATATTCTGTTTGTTAACCTATATATATCTATATATATGTCAATCTATTAGTCTAACTGCTTATTAATTCACATTTATCTCTTCTCCCCCCGGTAAAGTCTCCTCCCTCTACTTCAGTACTTCAGTAGTTCTCAAACTGCCACAGTTTTCCTCCCACCTCCCATTTCTTCTCCAGGTATTGTTTCAGCTTCTCCCAGTCTGTGTTGAACTGCCCTGAGTCCAGATCTCTCAGTTTTCTTGTCATCTTATCCATTTCAGCCATATACAGCAATTTGTAAATCCAATCCTCAACAGTTGGCACTTCTTGTACTTTCCATTTTTGCGCATACAAAAGTCTAGCTGCTGCTGTCATATAAAATATCAACGTCCTGTGTTGGGCTGGAATTCCCTCCATTTCCAAGTTCAGTAGCAGGAGTTCTGGGTTCTTATTAATTTGAAATTGTAAAATTTCACTCATTTCTCTTATTATTTCCCCCCAGTACTGCCTGGCTACCTCACACGACCACCACATATGATAGAGGGAGCCCTCATGCTTCTTACATTTCCAGCATTTATTAGAAGTGTTCAAATTCCCTAGCGCAATCTTCTTTGGTGTCATGTACCAACGATAGATCATGTTGTAAATGTTCTCTTTAATATTAGTACATGTCGTTGTCTTCATTGTAGTTTTCCACAAGTATTCCCATGCCTCCATTGTTATTTCTTTATTAAAATTTATAGCCCATTTCACCATTTGTGTTTTAACTATCTCATCCTCGGTATACCATTTCAACAGTACTTGGTATACCTTGGATATTCTTTTCTTGTCTTCTTTAAGAAGGGTCTGCTCTAGTTCCGAATTCTCTATTCGTATACCTCCCTTTACAGAGTCCGAGTTATATAAGTCTCTGATCTGTCTATACTGGAACCAGTCGTAGTTAGGTGATAGTTCCTCTTGCGTCTTTATTCTAAGTTTGGATGCTTCAGTTTTAGTTATTTCTTTGTACGTTAAACATTGTTGTTCATTATCAACAGCTCTCGGGTCTATCACCTCATACGGAACCACCCACAAGGGAGTTCCTTCTTGTAGATAAATTCTGTACTTCTTCCAGATTATGTATAGACTTCTCCGTACAAAATGATGCAGGAACATCGAGTTGACCTTTACTTTGTCATGCCATAAATATGCGTGCCATCCAAATATTTTTTTATATCCCTCTAGGGCTAGTAGTTTCTTGTTCTTAATGTCATCCATTCTTTCAACCAAACTAGGCAGATTGCATCATGATAAAGTCTCAGATTGGGCAGTTGCATTCCGCCTCTTTCTTTTGCATCTTGTAAAACTTTCACTTTCACTCGAGGCTTCTTGCCTGCCCAAACAAAATCTGATATTTTCCTCTGCCATTTTTCAAATTGTTTAGAGTCTCTGATGATTGGTATTGTCTGTAGCAAAAACATTACTCTTGGTAACACATTCATCTTAACTGCTGCAATCCTGCCCAACCATGACAAATTCAGTCTGTTCCATTTGATCAAGTCTCTCTCTATCTGAGTCCATAGTTTTTCATAGTTGTTTTTGAATAAATCTATATTCTTTGCAGTCAGCTCGACTCCCAAATATTTCACTTTGCTTGTTACTTCACAATCCGTTGTTTCCGTTAACAATTGTTGTTTCTGCTTAGTCATATTTTTACATAATATCTTTGACTTCTTTTTGTTGATATAAAAACCTGCCAAGTCTCCAAACTCCTTAATCTTATCTATCACTCTTGGCATGTTCTCCAGTGGGTCCTCTACAATTAACATTATGTCGTCCGCAAATGCTCTGACCTTATATGAATAGTCCTTTATTTTTATTCCACGAATTTCCTCATCTTGACGTATTTGTATCATCAGAATCTCCAATACTAAGATGAACAACAATGGAGACAACGGTCAACCTTGTCTAGTTCCTTTACTTATCATCAATTTCTTGGTCAATTCATCATTCACCACAATTGCTGCAGTCTGGTCTCTGTAGATTTCCTTAATTGCTCTGATGAATCTTTCTCCCAATTGTAGCTTTTCCATAGTGGCAAACATAAAGTCCCAGTTTAAATTGTCAAACGCTTTTTCAGCGTCTACAAAGAAGAAACCAACCTCTTTGTCACAACGCTTGTCATAATATTCAATAGCATTGATCACTGTCCTTAAGTTGTCTCTTATTTGTCTGTCTGGCAAAAAGCCTGCTTGTTCCTCCTCTATAACTTCCGAGAGCCACCCCTTCAGTCTCTCCACCAATATCTTCGCAAAAATTTTATAATCATTATTCAGTAGCGATATAGGTCTGTAATTTTTCACGCTAGTCAGGTCTTGGCCCTCTTTTGGGATCAATGATATGTTCGCTTCACTCCAAGTGTCTGGAATCCTTTGATCCCTTAAAACTCCATTCATCACCTCTTTTAGGAATGGTGCCAGTTCCTTAGCCATTGTCTTATAAAATTTAGCCGTAAGTCCATCTGGCCCTGGCGCCTTTCCTAGATTTGCAGATTGTATTGCCTTACTTATTTCCTCGTCAGTTACTTCACTGTTCAACTTATTTCTCCAAGCTTCCGAGATTTCTGGAAGTTTGGTTTTCTCCAAATATGACGCTATTGATTCTTTATTTACTTCTTTCTTATTATACAGCTTAGCGTAGAATTTGTAAAAGGCTCTACTAATGGTAGTCTGCTCCAAATACGTTTTGTTGTCTTCACAAATTTTATTTTTTTCTTTTCCCTTTTCTTCTTCAATTGCCATGCCAGGTACTTCCCAGGTTTATTAGCACCCTCAAACGCTTTTTGATTCAGTCTTTTAAGATTCCACTCCAATTCTTTATTACTCATTGCTGTTAACTGTTCTTGAAGTATTTTAATTTCCTGGTATACTTTCTTTTTCCCTGGTCTCTTTTTTAGCTGTATTTCTTTGGCTTTTATTTTCTCCTCAATCTCTTGTCTTTTCTCCTCTTTCTTCTTTCTTGCTCTACCATTTAAGTCCATTAGTATGCCCCTTACAACCGCCTTGTAAGCATCCCAAACTTTGTTGGTTGGTACTTCTTTATTCACGTTGTATTGTATAAAAAACTTTGTCTCTCTTCTCAATATTTCCATGTTCTCTCTTTCCTGTAACAAGTCCTCATTTATTCTCCATGCTTTCCTTTTTCTCCTTTTTCCTAGTTTCCACATAATTGGATTATGATCTGAGCCTACCATCGGCATTATTTCCACCTCCTTAGTCCATAACGCTAAGTCTTTTGAGGCCCAGATCATATCAATTCTTGATAATGTAGAATGCCTTGCAGAATAAAAAGTAAACTGTCTGCTTTTAGGATATTCTCTCCTCCATACATCTTCAAGAGTCTCTTGTTGAATCAACTCAAAAAGGTGGGAGCAGGCAAGGTGGGACCTCAAGGATCGGGAGGGGACCCGTTGTGTAGAGCCCCCCCTCGTCCGAGATCTAGCTCACCCTAGGGTCTTGAGCGTTCTTTGCCTGCTCCCCGCCTGAGAGCAGTCGGCCGCGGGCTATTTTCACCCCACCGGCCAGTTAAAACGGCAGTCCGGTCAGCTCCGCAAATGGAGCTGCGTTAGACCTCCATGAATCCCAAACCGGAAGTCTCCTTTCTGTCTATCAATAGATCTTGTTCTGTCCAACACTATATGCATTCGCATTCTGTTTCTAGCTCTAGCACAGTTGATTTCTACATAGCCTTTTCTATCTGTTTCTTTGTATCTGTCTCTTACTGTTTATTTGTTACTTTCTGTATTTATCTGTTTCTTTCTAAGGATTTGCACCACTACCTATCTGAATCTATCTTTTTCCATGTATATCTGCTCTTTCCTATCTCTTTCTATATCATTTTCTCTCATTCTATATCTGTCTCTAGCGTTTTCTAGATACCTTTCTCTAATGATCTTCATCTATGTGTATCCATCTTTTTCTAATGTTTTTGTTTTTCTCTCCTATCTATCTTGTTCTATCTGACTCTATATCAATTTATAGCATTCACATCCTGTTTCTAGCTCTAGCACAGTTGATCTCTATGTAGCCTTTTCTATCTGTTTCTCTGTATCTGTCCCTTACTGTCTATTTGTTACTTTCTAGCTGTTTCTGCCCTTTCCTCTCTCCATCTTTCAGTCTATTTATCTATCTATCTTGTTCTGTCCTGCTCTATATGTATTTGTATCATTCGCATTCGGTTTCTTATCTAGCACAGTTGATCTCTATGTAGCCTTTTCTATCTGTTTATATATGTCTTATAATGTCTATTTGTTACTTTCTTTCTTTCTTTCTTTCTTTCTTTCATCTATCTATCTATCTATCTATCTATCTATCTATCTATCTATCTATCTATCTATCTATCTATCTATCTATCTATCTATCTATCTCTATATCTATATCTATATCTATATCTATATCTATATCTATATCTATATCTATATCTATATCTATATCTATCTATCTATCTATCTATCTATCTATCTATCTATCTATCTATCTATCTATACGAGTGCATATAGAGTCAGAGAGTATAAGATCAATAAAAGATAGATAAAAATTATTGAATAACAAAAACATTTTTAAAAGATAGCTACACAGGCAAACACATAGATGAAGTTAGTGATAGACAATTGGGTCATTCCTTAAAAGATACTCCAAGACCAGAGTCCACTGCTCCAAAAATGTTGATTTAAGAGTTGGATTCTCTATACTTTTTATTTGGTCAGTAATTTTGAACATAATAAAGCAGTCCCAAATGCAGGTTAGCCAAATTGAGCATACATAACAAATGCATATGGTTATCCTATTAGTGATATGGCCAATAAATGCAAACAGCTGACAAATCATCTCATTTGAACCTGAAGATTAAAGACAAGTAAGAAACATAAAGTAATCCTTTGATGAAACTTTCTATTTTTTCTTCCTTCATCAGACAACAGTCGTTTAAACCAGCAGAACTCAAAAATATTTATCTAAATTGGCAGGGAATCTGACGCGATTTACTAATATAACTGAAAATAAAAGACTACTAGAGAAAAGACAATTGGAGAAATTAGCAAACGTTAAAATACCCTGGTTTGAATATCTTCAAATTCAACACTTTCTTAATAGCCCAGACTTCAAATCTATGCTACTTAATCCTTTAACAGAATTTGAGACAATGATTAAGATCGGGGGTAATTTAAACAAAGGTTCCATTTCTAAACTTTATACCATCATTTCTAAATCTAAACAACAAGGTATTATGCCATATCAACATGCATGGAAAAAGAATTGTAATATTGAAAATTCTGAAGAGACACAGAGAAATATATGGAAGTCTTACATAGTTACCACCAATGCTGTGAGTATAAGAATGCAATCCATAAAGCTAATGACAAGATGGTATTTGACACCTTCCAAACTACATTCTATAAATCCAGACAGTTCTCCATACGGCTGGAAGGGCTGTGGCAATAAAAGTACCTTCATGCACTGTTTTTGGGAATGTCCTAGTATTTCACAGCTTTGGTCTGAAGTAATCAAATACATTAAACTAATGATTGGTTACCAAGTTCCTCTAAGAGCAGAAATCATTTTGCTTAAGAATTGGCAAGATGACACTATTCCACTCATACGCAAGATCTTGATAGCAACTTTGCTTTCTACAGAAAAAAACACAATTGCCTCTCTATGGAGAGACAAGAGGTCTCCCTCAATCTCCTTTAACAGAATTTGAGAAAATGATTAAGATCGGGGGTAATTTAAACAAAGGTTCCATTTCCAATGACAACTGGAAAGAAATCTGGAAATCTCACATCTATACTTCTAGAATTATAAATATCAAAATGCAGACTGTAAAAATATACTCTCACTGGTATCTGATGGCAGTCAAACTCAATCATGTAAACCATGCTATTTCTCCTAAATGTTGGAAGAATTGTTACGAGCTGGGGACCTTTCTCCACTGCTGGTGGGAGTGCAAATATGTAAAAGCATTCTGGGATAAAGTAATTAAGGAAATAGAGTTTACTTTTGGATATATAATACCTAGAACATATGAAGTGATTTTATTGAGCCACTGGAAAGATCCAAGGATTCCGAAAATCAGAATAAATCTAACGCTCACATTATTAACGATTGCAAAATTAATTATAGCTTCTAATAGGAAACTAAAATCCACATCGGCAATCTCTAATCGGCAAGCCCAAATTTGGGACCATTTTATAATGGAAAAACTTTCGGATCAACTTGCCCAAAGGGAAAACCAAAACTATAAATCCCTCCTTCTGGAGCAATGGTCCCCAATTCTAGATTACTTAACAAAAGATGAAAATATGACAAATGCAAGCAGGAAACATGACCTCTACTATTCCCTAGCATATTTATGATACTGGTTGGCACATTAATAGGATCACCACTAAGCAGTAACCAAACCTAGAAAAATTTTGTTTAACAGAGCTTTTTCTATATATTTTTGTTACACAACAGCCACTCAACTGAATATTGAGTATTGAACCATGTAACAGGAGGTGTACTTTTCTGATTGTTGTATGTAACTGGTATGTATGTTGTTAACTGGTTCTTGTTGTTTTAAAAAAAATATTGAAAACGTTGAATAAAATATAATTTTAAAAGAGAGAGAGAGAAAATGATATCTAGATAGAATGAGAGAGGAAAGGGTAGATATACATAAAAAAATATAAATTCAGATAGATAGTGGTGGAAAGACATGGGAAGAAACAGACCAAAAATAACAAACAGGAGTAAGAAAAAGAGATAGAAAAGGCTACATAAAGGCTACATAGGACTGAAAGACAGAACAATATACATAAACATATAGAGTTGGACAGAACAAGGTAGATATAGAGAAAGAGTGTTTGAAAAACATATACATTAGAAAAAAATAGATAAACATACATACACATAGATGAAGCTAGTTAGAGAAAACGATAGAGAGATGTAGAAAAAGAGAAGATGATCGCTAGAGATAGACAGAGATAGGAAGAGGGAAGAAAGAGAGAGATTCAGATTGCTAGTGGTGGAAAGACAAAGTAACAAGTAAACAGTAAGAGGCAGATACAGAGAAATAGAAAAGGCTATATAGACATCAACTGTGCTAGAACTAGAAACAGAAAGCGAAAGCAACAAGTAGATACATATCCAGACAGAAGATAGAAAAACTGATAGAAAGGATTGAAAAAAAAATAGAAATATATATATACGTATATTATATACATATATTATATACATACATATAAATATATACACATAGATGAAATTAGTTAGAGATAGGTATATATAAAACGAATATTAGATACAGAAATAGAGAAAATGATAGCTAGAGAGAGAAAGGGCAGATAGATTCAGACAGACAGTTCTGGAAAGCCATAGAAAGAAACAGATATAGAAAGTAACAAATAGACAACACTAAGGGACAGATACAGAGAAACGGATAGAAAAGGTTACATAGCGATCAACTGTGCTAGAGCATTCACTTTCTAGCTCTAGCATGGTTGACCTCTATGTAACCTTTTCTGTTTCTCTGTATCTGTCTCTTACTCTCTGTGTCTATCTGTCTCTATTTCTTTCTATGTCTTTCCAACATTATCAATCTGAATCTATCTTTTTCTATGTATATCTGCCCATGCCTATCTCTAGCAATTACTTCGTCTCTTTCTATATCTATCTTTATCGTTTTCTATGTACCATTCTGTTTTCTTCTATGTGCATCTACGTTCTAATGTTTTTGTTTTTCTCTCCATGTTTATCTATCTTGTTCTGTCCTGCTCTATACGTATTTGTATCATTTGCATTCTGTTTCTAGCTCTAGCACAGGTGATCTCTATGTAGCCTTTTCTTTGTTTCTCTATACATTGCTCTTCCTAGCTATTTGTGACTTTCTATCTCTGTTTCTTGTTTTCCCAGCACTATCTATCTGAATCTATCACTTTCTATGCGTATCTGCCCTTCATTATCTTTCTATCGCTAGCTATCATTTTCTTGCTTAACCCTCTTTCTCTATATTTTCTACATACCTTACTATCACTATCTTCATCTGTCTTTTTAATGTTTTTGTTTTTCAATCCTTTTCTCTCTCTTGTGTCTTGTAGATAAATAGATGATAGATGATAGATAGATTGAAAAACATATACATTACACATGTACACATGTTAGTATGTTAGTACACATGTTAGTAGAGAAAGGTATATAAAAACAACAGAGATATAGAAACAGAGATAGAAAGGGCAGATATACATCAAAATAGAAGGAGGCAAAAACTGAAACATTAGGAAGATACACATTCATACACATAGGTGATGATCATTTGAGCTAGGTATAGCTAGATACAGAAAGAGAGAAAACAGTATCTGGAGACAGAAAGAGATTGGACAGGGCAGACATACATAGAAAGAGAGATTCAGAGAGATAGTGGTGGAAAGACAGAAAGAAATAGAGTCAGATAGAAAGACAGATAGGATTGAAAAAAGAAATATGAAAAAGCTATACATTCATTCACAACAATAGTTGAGAAAGATATATAGAAAAAGGTAGAGAGAGATAAAGAAAGAGAAAATTTCTAGATAGAATGAGAGAGGAAAGGGCAGATACACATAGAAAGAGATAGATTCAGATTTCTAGAGGTAGAAAGAAAGAAAGAAAGAAAGAAAGAAAGAAAGAAAGAAAGAAAGAAAGAAAGAAAGAAAGAAAGAAAGAAAGAAAGAAAGAAAGAAAGAAAGAAAGAAAAGACAAAGTAACAACAGTAACAACAGTAACAACAGTAACAACAGTAACAGATACAGGGAAACATGAAGAAAAGGCTACATAGAGAGTAACTGTGCTCGAACTAGAAACAATGTGAATGCTACAAATACATATAGAGTCAGAAAGAAAAGATAGAGAGAAAAACAAAAACATTAGAAATGGATAGATACACATAGATGAAAATAGTTGGAGAAAAGTATACGGAAAACAATAGAGATAGAAAATGATAGCAAGAGGTTGAAAGAGATAGGTAACGGGAGATTTCCATAGATTTAATTAGGTAGAGGTTGAAAGAAACAGAAAGTAACAAATCATAGATACAGAGAAAAGGCTACACACAACTAGAAACAGAATGCTACAAATACATACAGAGTCGGATAGATAGATAGATCATAAGAAGCAAAGAAAAACAAAAACATTAGAAAAAGATAGCTACACATAGATACATAAAAGTATACAGAAAACGATAGAGAGAATGAAATTGCTAGAAATAGAAAGAGATAGGAAAGGATAGTTCTACATAGAAAGAGATTCAGATAGTGGAGGAAAGAGAAAGAAACACAGAAAGTGACAAAAAGACAGTAAGAGACATCAGAGAAACAGATAGAAAAGGCTCCAGAGCACCTGTGCTAGAGCTAGAAAGAGGATGTGCACACTTACAAGTACATACACTATCTATGTAGCGTTTTCTCTCTCTCTGTATCTGTCTCTTAGTGTCTATTTGTTACTTTTAATCGCGGTTTCTTTGTACCTTTCTACTTCTATCAATCTATTTCTATGTATATCTGCCCTTTCCTATTTCTGTCTCTAGCTACATTTTCTCTTTCTATATCACTTTTGTTTTCTATATACCTTTGTCTATCTTAATCTATGTATATCTGTAAATCCTTTTCTGTTTTATTTTTTTCTCGCCTTTCTAACTAGACCTAGATATAAGTTGGTCAGAACAAGGTAGATAAAAAGATAGAAAGGAGTGAAAAACAAAAACACGGAAAAAGATTCACAAACGTGCATATAGACGTATAAGAGAATGGTAAATAGAGTGTGGTATATAGCATAGAGAATGGTACATATAACACAATAGAGCTAGATATAGAACGAGAGAAAGACAGCTAGCGATAGATGGAGAGAAAAAAGAAATAAGAAAAGCCTTTTCTATGTATTTCTTTGCATATATCTATTACTTTTTATCTCTATTTGTTTCCTTCTATGTCTTTCCACCACTATCACTCTGAATCTCTCTTTCTATGTATATCTGCCCCTTCCTATTTCTTCCTATCTCTAGCAATTACTTTCTCTCTTTGTCTATCATTTTCTGTATTTTTTTTTGTGTATCTATTTTTATTTTTATCTTCAATCTTTTTCTTTCTGACTCTTTATGTATTTCTAGCATTCACATTCTAGCTCTTAGCACAGTTAATCTCTATGTAGCCTTTTCTTTCTGTTTCTCTGTATCTGTCCCTTACGGTCCATTTGTTACTTTCTGTTTCATTCTATGGCTTTCCACCACTATCTATCTGAATCTATACCTATCTCTAATTTAAACTTCAGCTGCGTATATACATTTTTCTACTGTTTTTGTTTTTCAATCCTTCTTTCTATCAATTTATCAATCTTCTTCTGTCTGGAATTATATCTCTTTGTTGCTTTCGCTTTCTGTTTCTAGTTCTAGCACAGTTGATATTTATATAGCCTTTTCTATTTCTCTGTATCTGTCTCTTACTGTTTACTTAGATGTTTCTCTTGGGTTGTAATCGCTGCTTCGATTATCCAATCGATTCAGGTTCCCTTCTTAGTTTGCTGAAGCTTGGGCATGTAGGTCTTATGCCAAAATTGGACTCCAAAGTCGCTGCAGAGATCTCAGCAAACTCTATTCAGGTGGGACCTCAAGGGTGGATGGGGGCTCATTACGTAGGTCTTGAGCGTACTTGCCTGTTCTCTGCCTGAGAACAGGGGGCTGCGGGCAGCTTGCACCCCTCCAGCCCTACAAACAGCGACTCGGACAGCCCAGCTCCCCGAGCTGTGTTAGACCTCCATGGATCACAAGCCGGAAGTCCACTGCCCCATTATTTCCGATGGGCAGGTGTGCTTTCCTTGATTCTCTATAGGCATTGTGCCTCTGCAGTCCTCCATTAATCCCTATGGGCAATAGCTCTCTGCAGTATTCCCTATGGGCAATCGGTGTTCCCATTATTTCAATTGCTGTTTTCATTCTATGGTCAAACACTACCCCCATCATTACCTATGGGCAATCATGGTTTCCATTATGCCCTATTGACAATTGCTGTTTTCATTATTCCATAAGGGGAAGTATGCTTTCCATTATTCCCTATGGGTAATCACTGTCCCCATTATTCCCTATTTAGAGATATTTAGAGATTCATGGCCTCTGAACATGGAGTATCCCTCTCTCGTCATTTATCCAACAAATCATTGGCATTTGGGGACGGATGGCCTCTGAACATGGAGGATCCCTCTCTCATCATCTGAACCACAAGCAATTAGCGTTCTATTATTCCCTATGGGTAATCCCCATCTCCATAATGCCCTATGAGAAGGTATGTTTTCCATTATTCCCTGTGGGCAATCGATGTCCCCCCTATGGGCAGTTGCAGTTTCCATTATTCCCTATGGGCAAGTGAGGTTTCCATTACTCCCTGGGGAGAATCGGTGTCTCCAGTATTCACTGTGGGCATTTGCTGTGGAATCACTTTCCCCATTGTTCCCTAAGGACAATTGCTGTCCCCATTATTCTCTATGGGCAACCATGGTTTACATTATTCTCTATGGGCAATCGCTGTTTTCATTATTCCCTATGTGCAAGCATGCTTTCCATTATCCCGTATGGGCTATCACTGTTTTCATTATTCCCTATGAGCAAGCATGCTTTCCAAAATTCCCTATGGGCAATCGTTCTCCCCATTCTTCCCTATGGGCATGCATCGTTCCCATTACTCCCTATGGACAAGCGTGCTCTACATTATTTCCTATGGTCAAATGCTCTCCATTATTCTGTAAGGGCAATTGCCGTGCCCGTTATTCCCTAAGGACAATCGCTGTCTCCAGCATTCCCTATGGGAAATTGCTTTTCCCATAATTGTTTATGGGCTGGTGTGCTTTCCATTACTCCTTAAGATCAACTGCTGTTCCCATTATTCCCTATGGGCAATCACTGTTTGCCTTATTCCCTAAGGGCAAGGATGATTTCCACTATTCCCTATGAGCAATCTCATATTTATTTATTTTTTTCTAATGTTTTTGGTTTTTGTCTGTCTTTCTATTTATCTATTTATATATCTTGTTCTGTCCGTCTCTTTATCTATTTGCAGCATTTACATTATTTTCTATCTGTTTCTCTGTATCTGTCTCTTACTATCTGTTACTTTCTATCTCTATGTGTTTCTTTCTATGTCTTTCCACCACTATCTCTCTGAATCCTTAGGTATCATTTTCTCTCTTTCCATATCTATCTCTATTGTTTTTTATATTTTTTCTATGGGTAGGCTTGCTTTCCATTATTCCCTATCTGCAATCGCTTTTCTATTTTTCTGCATCTATTTTTTCTAATGTTTCTAATGTTTATTTTTCCCGTCAGTCTTTCTATCTAACTATTTATATATCTTGTTCTATGTGTATGAATGTGTATATATATACACATATATGTGCACATATATACACATAGACGAAGATAGTTAGAGAGAAGTATTTAGAAAATGGTAGAGATAGATATTGAAAGAGAGGAAGTGATTGCTAGTGACAGAAAGAGATAGGGAAGGGCATATATATGTATATTCACCTTACTCTTTCCTAACTCAGTCTATCTCTAGCTATCATTTTCTCTCTATATTTATCATTTTCTGTACACCTTTCTCTGTCTCTCTTCATCTATGTGTGTCTATCTTTTTCTAAAGTTCCTTTCTATTTTCTAAAGTCCCTTTCTATTTATCTATCCTGTTCTGTTCGACTCTATATCTATTTGTAACATTCACATTCTGTTTCTAGCAATAGGACGGTTGATCTCTATGAACCAGTTTCTATCTGTTTCTCTTTCTATCTTTATCTGTTTCTATGTCTTTACAACACTATGGATCTGAATCTATCTCTTTCATCTACCTTTGCCTGTTTCTGTCTCTTTCTATTTCTTGCTATCATTTTCTCTTACGATATCTACCTGTAGCGTTTTCTGTATAACTTTCTCTAACTTTCATCTATGTGTATGTATCTGTATCTATCCTACAAAGGGATCACATGTGCTAGAGTTATGAACAGACAGCCAATGCTACACATGATATATAGATGGATGGATGGATGGATGGATGGATGGATGGATGGATGGATGGATGGATGGATGGATAGATGATAGATAGATAGATAGATAGATAGATAGATAGATAGATAGATAGATAGATAGATAGATAGATAGATAGATAGATAGATAGATAGATAGATAGATAGATAGATAGATAGATAGATAGATAGATAGATAGATAGATAGATAGATAGATAGATAGATAGATAGATAGATAGATAGATAGATATGTGATTGCCCAAAGGGAATAATGGAAAGCACGCCTGCCGATAGGGAATAATGAAGAAAGCGATTGCCCGTAGGGAATAATGGGAACCATGTTTGCTCATAGGGAACAATGGGGACAGTGCTTGCCCATAGAGAATATTGAAAACAGCAATTGTCCATAGGGACTACTGGAAGCAGTGATTGTCCACAGGGAATAATGGAAAGCACGCTTGCCCATAGGTAAAAATTGAGACAGCGATTGCCCATAGGGAATATTGGAAAGCTCGCTTGCTCATAGAGAATAATGGGGACAGTGATTGCCCATACAGAATAATGGAAATCATACGTGCAAATGCCCATAGGGATTATTGGAAAGCACGCCTGCTGAAAGGGAATAATTGTAGAAAGTGATTGCCCATTAGGGAATAATGGGAACCATGCTTGCCCTTAGGGAATAATGGAGACAGTGATCACCCTTACGGAATAATGGAAAGCATGCTTGCCTGTAGGGAATAATGAGAAAAAGATTGCCCATAGGGTGTAATGGAAACAATGATTGCCCCGAGGGAACAATGGGGACAGTGATTGCCCTTAGGGAACAATCAAAACAGCAATTGCCCATAGCGAATCCTGGAGACTGCGATTCTCCACAGGGAAAGGGAAAGCACGTATGCCCATAGGGAAATGGAAAGCACGTATGCCCACAGGGAATAATCGAGAGAGCGATTGCCCATAGAGAATAATGGAGACAGCAATTACCCATAGGGACAAATGGAAATCATTCTTGCCTGTACGGAAGCATAGAAAGCACGCTTCCTTATAGAAAATAATGGGAACAACGAGAGCCCATAGGGAATACTTCAGAGAGCAATTGACAGAGGGAGTAATGGGAACACGCTTGCCTATAGGGAATAATGGAGAAAGCGATTCCCCATAGGGAATAATGGGAACTATGTTTTTGCCTTTAGGGAATAATGGATATCATGCTTTCCCACAGATAATAATGCCAATAGCGATTGCCCTTAAGGAATAATGGAGAGCACAATTGTCCAAACGGAATAATGGGAAGAGCAATTGTTCATAGAGAGTAAAGGAAAGCACATCTACCTATTTATTTTATTTATTTATATTTCAATTTATATACCACCCATCCCCAGGGGCTCTGGGCAGTGAACACTTTAAAATCAATGAAAACAAGAAATAATTAGAAATAATGGGAACAGTAATTGCCGACAGGGAATAATGGAGACAGCGATTGCTTATAGTGAACAATAGGAACAGCGATTGCCCATAGGAAAGAATGGAAAGCATGCATACCCATAGGGAATAATGGAAATCGTGCTTGCCCTTTGGGAATAATGGGGACAGCGATTGCCCGTAGGGAATAATGGAAACCATGATTGCCAATAGGGAACAATGAGGACAGTGATTGCCCATAGGGAATAATGAAAACAGTAATTGCACATAGCGATTATTGGAGACATTGATTAATGGGATTAATGGAAAGCACGTATGCCCATAGTTAATAATGGAGACAGCGGTTGCCATTAAAGAATAATGGAGACAGCGGTTGCCTTTAGGGAATAATGGAAATCATACTTTTCCATAGGGAATAACGCATACAGCACTTACCCATAAGGAATAATGGAAAGCATGCGTGTCCAAAGGGAAAAAATGGAATAGAAATTGCCCATAGGGGTAATGGAAAGCACACCTGCCCATTGGAAATAATGGGAAGAGTGCTTGCCTATCAGGAATAATAGGAACAGTGACTTCCGGTTTGGGATTCATGGAGGTCTAACGCAGCTCCATTTGCGGAGCTGACCGGACTGCCGTTTTAACCGACCCTGAACATTATCAATTTTGGTAAGCAAAATAAACTAAATTCTCTCATACTGGCACTTGTTGTGGGAAAAGCCTTTGATTGCGTGGAACTCCCCTACCTCAAAGAGCTAATATGGAATATGAATTTTGGGGATAAATTCATAAGGGCAATTCATACCCTATATGCTAACCCCTCCACCCAAATTAAAATAAACGGACACGAATCAGAGAAAATCAAATTGCTTCAAGGCACTGGGCAGGGGTGTCCGCTGTCCCCGCTTCTTTTCGCACTGGCAATTGAACCGCTTGCTAATCACATCAGGCAATCCCCAAATATAAAGGGTCTTACCATCGGCAGCAAAGAATACAAGCTATCTCTGTTTGCAGATGACATGACGCTTTATCTATCTGACCCTATATCATCTATCAATGAACTAGAGAAAATCACGAAGGAATTTGCAAATGCCTCAGGCCTTAAAATCAATGTAAATAAAAGTGAAATTTATCCAATATATCTGAAATCTGACCAAATTAATTTTCTTGAAAGTAATTACAATTATAAATGGGTCAAAAAAAGTTGAAAATATTTGGGAATCCAAATACCTGTCAAGCTAAATGAATTGCTGGCCATCAATTACTCTGAAATCAATCTATCCATTAGTTCTCTATTAGGGGAATGGGAGAAATTGGGGCTCTCTCTAATTGAAAGGGTAAACCTCATTAAATCTTTTATTTTCCCAAAATTCCTTTTTTTGTTCAGAGCAATCCCTATTACAATTCCTGAGAAAATCTTTGATCAATGGCAATCCAAGGTAAGCAAATTCATATGGAATAACAAAAAGGCTAGAATACCCATGGAGACACTAAAAAGGCCCACCAGTAGAGGCGGGATAAATCTACCAGATCTTGAAACTTATTACGAAGCCTCCCACCTTAAAGATCTGGTAGTGATAACTAATAATAGTACAAAACCGGACTGGAAGGACATAGAACAAAGCTACTTGCAAGGAAGATTTATAAATGAGTGCATGTGGAATAAGAACACTGAATGCCCATCTAACATAAGAAATAACAATTTCCTGCTAAGTGATATAAAAATCTGGGATAACCTTAGAAATAAGCTAACACGAGCATGCTCTTCAGTATCACCTTTTGTGGGGCAACACTGGTTCTTACCTGCTCTCAATATTCACTCATACAATTGGTGGAGGCTTAACAGCAAATCAAGGATAATAGATATCCTCGACAAAGGAAAGCTCTCAAATAAGGGAAAGTTAGAAAGTAATACATCAACACATGCCCCATGGTTCGAATATATGCAGGTTAAGCATCTTATTGAATCTCCAAAAATCAAAGAATCACAGGCTAAGCCCTTAACACAGTTTGAAATGATCCTGAAAGAAACTACGGAGAGTCAGAGGGGTATATTATCTAAAATTTACTCAATTCTGTTAGAAAACAAACAGAAGCACAAAATCCTGTCCTATCAAAAAATGTGGTCCAAGGAATGCAAGTTTGATCCTTCAAACAACAGATGGAAAATGATTTGGAAATCGCACAATTTTCAAACAAATATTGTAAACAAAAATGCAAACCCTAAAAATGATTTCCCACTGGTATATGACCCCTGTTAAGCTACACCACATTAATCAGTCTCAGCCGGCTAACTGCTGGAAGCAATGGCGGACAGCCCGGCACGTACATGCATTGTTGGCGGGGTTGCAAGTTTGTTAGCTCATTCCGGGATAAAATAATTGAAGAACTCAAAGTTAGAACAGGGCATTCGATCCCAAAGACTCCCGAAATAATATTATTAAACTATTGGGAGGACCCAGGGATCCCACCAAATAGCCTAAACCTTATTTATTCACTTTTGGCACTAGCCAAACTATCAATAGCTTCACAATGGAAACAAAAATCTGCCCCTTCAATATCTAGTTGGAAATCTAGAATCTGGGATCATTTTATCATGCAGAAGATCACTGAGCAACTGAAACAGAGGGAAAATCCAAATTATAAATCTTACTTTCTAGGAGAGTGGCTTCCACTTTTGGAGTATATGACTAAAGAGGAAAAATGGACAAATAACAAGGTGAAACAAGACCTCTACTTCTCTATGGCCTATCTATAAATACAGAACAGTCTTTTTTAAAACTATGAATTTGGCTTAACGTTAAAATACCCTGGTTTGAATATCTTCAAATTCAACACTTTCTTAATAGCCCAGACTTCAAATCTATGCTACTTAATCCTTTAACAGAATTTGAGACAATGATTAAGATCGGGGGTAATTTAAACAAAGGTTCCATTTCTAAACTTTATACCATCATTTCTAAATCTAAACAACAAGGTATTATGCCATATCAACATGCATGGAAAAAGGATTGTAATATTGAAAATTCTGAAGAGACACAGAGAAATATATGGAAGTCTTACATAGTTACCACCAATGCTGTGAGTATAAGAATGCAATCCATAAAGCTAATGACAAGATGGTATTTGACACCTTCCAAACTACATTCTATAAATCCAGACAGTTCTCCATACGGCTGGAAGGGCTGTGGCAATAAAAGTACCTTCATGCACTGTTTTTGGGAATGTCCTAGTATTTCACAGCTTTGGTCTGAAGTAATCAAATACATTAAACTAATGATTGGTTACCAAGTTCCTCTAAGAGCAGAAATCATTTTGCTTAAGAATTGGCAAGATGACACTATTCCACTCATACGCAAGATCTTGATAACAACTTTGCTTTCTACAGAAAAAAACACAATTGCCTCTCTATGGAGAGACAAGAGGTCTCCCTCAATCTCAATTTGGCTAACATGCATTTGGGACTGCTTTATTATGTTCAAAATATTTAAGTATAGAAAATCCAACTCTTAAATCCACATGTTTGGAGCAGTGGACTCTGGTCTTGGAGTATCTTTTAAGGAATGACCCAATTGTCTATCACTAACTTCATCTATGTGTTTGCATGTGTATCTTTTTAAAATGTTTTTGTTATTCAATAATTTTTACCTATCTTTCTATTGATCTTATACTCTCTGACTGTATATGCACTCGGAGAGAGAGAGAGAGAGAGAGAGAGAGAGAGAGAGAGAGAGAGAGAGAGAGAGAGAGTAGCTTCTACAGGCTCCAGGTAAGCTTTTAGAGTTGGGTTTGTCAGATCAGAGGGCTTAGTCTTGCCTCCACCAACTTTGCCCATAGCTTTTTAAAGACTTTTTAAAGACTGCTGGAGCTTGGGCTCTTAAAATTAGCCGTGGCAAGGAGTTTGGAGCAAGTCCTTCAAGCATCCACCATGCCAGTGCAACCGTTTTCTCTCTTTATCTCTCTCTCTCTCTACCTTTTTCTATATACCTTTAACTATCGTTGTGAATTAATGTGTAGCCTTTTCTATCTGTTACTCTCCCTCCCCCCCTCTCTCTCTCTCTCCGCAATGTTCATTTCTTTTCCCCAAATTACTATTTTTATTTAGAACATTGCCACAAACATTTAAAGAGTGGCAAGCTAAAATAAGCAAATTCATTTGGGATAACAAAAAACCAAGAATATCTTATGAAACCATGAAAAGAACCTCAAAGAGAGGAGGGCTTGACGTACCAGACTTTAGAGCATATTATGAGGCCACTCACCTTACAAAGATATTACGGCTATTGAATAAATCAGTAGTCATGGACTGGAAAGATATTGAACTAAACAACAAGGAGGGAATATCTGTACCAGAAAGCATTTGGAATAAAGGCACTAGGAATACTACAAACATACCACAAAATCATTTTTTAAATAGTGATATCAAAATATGGGACAACCTTAGAGGCAAACTCTTACCAGATATATCTATTATTTCTCCCTTCACTGGGCAGAATTGGTTTTGCCCAGCATTAAGTTCTAACTCTTTTAAGTGGTGGAGGCAAAATAACAAATCCAGACTTATTGATGTGACATCAAAAGGCCTAATGTAGGAAAAAGCGAAACTGGAGCTGGGCACCCAAACAAATATTCCATGGTTTGAATATTTACAAATCAAACATCTCACAGAAGATAAAGAAATTTAAAAAGCTCTTTTAAAACCCCTCACAGAATTTGAACAATTGTTAAGAAATTATACAGATAAACAAAATGGGCTAATTTCTAAAATTTACCACATCCTTATTAATGTAAAGCAGGGAAACAAATTGCTGTCCTATCAAAGAATATGGCAAAAAGAATGTAACATAGATCCTTCCAATGACAACTGGAAAGAAATCTGGAAATCTCACATCTATACTTCTAGAATTATAAATATCAAAATGCAGACTGTAAAAATATACTCTCACTGGTATCTGATGGCAGTCAAACTCAATCATGTAAACCATGCTATTTCTCCTAAATGTTGGAAGAATTGTTACGAGCTGGGGACCTTTCTCCACTGCTGGTGGGAGTGCAAATATGTAAAAGCATTCTGGGATAAAGTAATTAAGGAAATAGAGTTTATTTTTGGATATATAATACCTAGAACATATGAAGTGATTTTATTGAGCCACTGGAAAGATCCGAGGATTCCGAAAATCAGAATAAATCTAATGCTCACATTATTAGCGATTGCAAAACTAATTATAGCTTCTAATAGGAAACAAAAATCCACATCGGCAATCTCTAATCGGCAAGCCCAAATTTGGGACCATTTTATAATGGAAAAACTTTCGGATCAACTTGCCCAAAGGGAAAACCAAAACTATAAATCCCACCTTCTGGAGCAATGGTCCCCAATTCTAGATTACTTAACAAAAGATGAAAATATGACAAATGCAAGCAGGAAACATGACCTCTACTATTCCCTAGCATATTTATGATACTGGTTGGCACATTAATAGGATCACCACTAAGCAGTAACCAAACCTAGAAAAATTTTGTTTAACAGAGCTTTTTCTATATATTTTTGTTACAAAACAGCCACTCAACTGAATATTGAGTATTGAACCATGTAACAGGAGGTGTACTTTTCTGATTGTTGTATGTAATATACTATGTTGTTAACTGGTTCTTGTTGTTTTAAAAAAATTATTGAAAACGTTGAATAAAATATAATTTTAAAAGAGAGAGAGAGAAAATGATATCTAGATAGAATGAGAGAGGAAAGGGTAGATATACATAAAAAAAGATAAATTCAGATAGATAGTGGTGGAAAGACATGGGAAGAAACAGACCAAAAATAACAAACAGGAGTAAGAGACTGAGAAAAAGAGATAGAAAAGGCTACATAAAGGCTACATAGGACTGAAAGACAGAACAATATACATAAACATATAGAGTTGGACAGAACAAGGTAGATATAGAGAAAGAGTGTTTGAAAAACATATACATTAGAAAAAAATAGATAAACATACATACACATAGATGAAGCTAGTTAGAGAAAACGATAGAGAGATGTAGAAAAAGAGAAGATGATCGCTAGAGATAGACAGAGATAGGAAGAGGGAAGAAAGAGAGATTCAGATTGCTAGTGGTGGAAAGACAAAGTAACAAGTAAACAGTAAGAGGCAGATACAGAGAAATAGAAAAGGCTATATAGACATCAACTGTGCTAGAACTAGAAACAGAAAGCGAAAGCAACAAGTAGATACATATCCAGACAGAAGATAGAAAAACTGATAGAAAGGATTGAAAAAAATTAGAAAAATATATATACGTATATTATATACATATATTATATACATACATATAAATATATACACATAGATGAAATTAGTTATTAGATAGGTATATATTAGATACGAATATTAGATACAGAAATAGAGAAAATGATAGCTGGAGAGAGAAAGGGCAGATATACAAAGAAAGATAGATTCAGACAGACAGTTCTGGAAAGCCATAGAAAGAAACAGATATAGAAAGTAACAAATAGACAACACTAAGGGACAGATACAGAAAAACGGATAGAAAAGGTTACATAGCGATCAACTGTGCTAGAGCTAGAATCAGAATGGACAGAAGAAGATAGATGGAAAGATAGAATGATAGAAAGAAGGAATAAAAAACAAAAACATTAGAAAAAGAAACATAGAAACATAACATAGACAATGATAGAGATAGGTATATAGAAAAAGGTAGAGATAGATACAGAAAGAGAGAAAACAGTACCTGAAGACAGAAATCTCTCTCTTTCTATGTATATCTGCCCTTTCCTATCTATTTCTGTCTCTAGCTCTTTCTTTCTATATCTATCACTTTTGTTTGCTATATACCTTTGTCTAACTATCTTATTCTATGTGAATGTACATCTGTAAATCCTTTTCTGATGTTTCCTTTTTTTCTCTCCTCCGTTCTAACTAGAGCTAGATCTAGAGTTCGTCAGAACAAGGTAGATAGATAGAAGATAGAGAAGGACTGAAAAACAAAAACATTAGAAAAAGAGATTCACAAACATACGTTTAGATGTATAGTTAGAAAATGGTAGAAAGTGGTATATAGAATAGAAAATGGTACAGAAAAAACAATAGAGAGATATAGAAAGAGAGAAAAAGACAGATAGGCAGAAAGGGTAGATAGATATACATAGCAAGAGAGAGAAGTGGAGAGACAGAAATAAAGAGGTAACAAATAGAAACTAAGAGACAGGTACAGAGAAAGCTAGAAAAGTGCATAGATATCAACAGTATTAGAGCTAGAAACTGTTAGATCTCTATTTTCATGATCGCTAGAGATATTTTCATCCGTTTGTATGTATGATTTTTTTCAATCCTTCCTATCTTTCTATCTTGTTCTGTCCGACTTTATACGTATTTGTAGCGTTCACATTCTGTTTTTGTTTTTCAATCCGTCTTTATATTTATCTAGTTCTGTCCGACTCTGTATCTATTTGTAGCATTCTCTCCTTCTTTCTATCTCACTGTATTGTTCTGTCCGATTCTATATGCATGTATAGCGTTCGCAGTGTTTCTAGCTCTAGCAGTTCATCTCTATGTAGCCTTTTCTCTCTATTTGTCACTTTCTATCTGTACCTTTCCTTCTGTATTTCCTCCACTATCTCTTTCTATGTATCTGTCTTTAGCTATCATTTTCTCTTTCTATATCTATATCATTTACTGTATACCATTTTCTTACTATCTTCATCTATGTGTATGTATTTGTATCTATCTTTTTGTTTTTGTTTTTCTCTCCCCTCTATCTCTACTGTTCTGTCTGTCTGTATTTATTTATAGTGTTTGCAGTGTTTCTAGCTCTAGCACACTTGATCTAACAGTCAGAGACATATACTGAGAAACAGAAAAGGACATACAGAGAAACAATATCCTTTTCTGTTTCTCAGTATATGTCTCTTACTGTCTATTTGTTACTTTCTTTGTTTCTTTCTATGACTTTCCACCACTATCTAAATATCAATTTCTATGTATATCTGCCCTTTCCTAAATCTTTGTCTCTCTAGCTATCATTTTCTGTTTTTCTATATCTATCTCTATCGTTTTGTATATGTAACTAACTTCATCTATGTGTATTTAAGTGTTTATTATCCTTTCTAATGTTTTTGTTTTTCAATCCTTTCTATCTTGTTCTGTCCAACTATAGCTATTTGTAGCATTCGCTTTTGGTTTCTAGCTCTAGCACAGTTGATCTCTATATAGCCTTTTACATTTGTTACGCTGAATCTGTCTCTTCCTATTTGTTTCATTCTTTCTGTGTCTTTCTAGCTATCTTGTTCTGTCTGACCGTATGTATTTGTAGTGTTCACATTCTCTTTCTAGCTCTAGCATGGTTGTAACCCTTTCTATCTGTTTCTCTGTATCTTACTCTCTATTTGTGTCTATCTGTCTTTCACCACTAATTCTCTGAATCTATATCTTTCTATGTGTATTTGCCCTGTCCAATCTTTTTCTGTCTCCAGGTACTGTTCTTTCTTTCTGGATCGATCTCTACCTTTTTCTAATATACCTATCTCTAACTATCATCGTCTACGTGTATGAATGCGTATCTATCTTTTTCTAATGTTTTTTTTTCTTTGCTTCTCACGATCTATCTGCCTCCAGTTCTAGCACAGTTGATCACTATGTAGCCTTTTCTATCTGTTACTTTCTATCTCTGTCCGTTTCTTCCCATGTCTTTCCACCACTATCTGAATGTTATGTATTTCTGCCCTTCCCTATCTCTTTCTGTCTCTTGCTATCATTTTCTCTTTATCGATCTCAATTGTTTTCCACATATCTTTCTCCAACTGTCTTCATCTCTGTGTATGTATGTGTATGTCTTTCCCCCCCTCAATTCGTCTTTCAATCTATCTATTTATGTATCTTGTCATGTCCAACTCTATTTTTAGCATTCTGTTTCTGTTTCTAGCTCTATCTAGCACAGTTGATATCTATGAAGCCTTTTCTATCTTTTTCTCTGTATCTGTCTCTTACTTCCTATTTTTTACTCTCTGTTTCTTTCTGTGTCTATTTCTGTTTCTGTCTGTGTCTTGTTACTTTCTATTTCTGTTTCTTTCTGTGTCTAATGTGATATGATCGATATAGATATGAAGCTATGTATGATACCGCTTTTTTATTATTTTCTATCTCTAGCTATCTTTCTACATCTATCTCTACCATTTTCCATATACCTTTCTCTAACTATATATTTCTAACTAGAGCTACATATAGAATCGGACACAACAACATAGAAAAATAGAAAGAGGATTGAAAAATATTATAAAAACAGAAATAGAAGATAAAGATGATAGATAGATAGATGATAGATAGATAGATAGATAGATAGATAGATAGATAGATAGATAGATAGATAGATAGATAGATAGATAGATAGATAGATAGATAGATAGATAGATAGATAGATAGATAGATAGATAGATAGATAGATAGATAGATAGATAGATAGATAGATAGATAGATAGATAGATAGATAGATAGATAGATAGATATTGGGAAACAAAAGCATTCAAAAAAGACACAAACATGTACAGTTAGAGAATGATATATATAGAGAGAGACTGGTACATAGAAAACGAGAGAGATAGAAATAGAAAGAGAAAATGATAGGACATTCGGTGGATAGGGTACTGGTTAGAGGACCGCACTCAAAGAGTGGTGGTCAATGGTGTTTCATCAGATTGGAGGGAGGTGTCCAGTGGGGTGCCGCAGGGTTTTGGGCCTGGTACTTTTCAATATTTTTATCAATGATCTGGATGAAGGAGTGAAAGGGCTGCTCATTAAATTTGCTGATGATACCAAATTGTGAGGAGTAGCAAACACCCAAGAAAATAGAATTAAAATTCAACAAGACCTGAATACTCTGGAGAAGTGGGCAGCTGGGAATAGGATGCAATTCAACAAAGACAAGTGCACAGTACTACATCTGGGCCACAAAAATGGGAAGCACAAATACTGGATGGGGGATACAGTTCTGGGCAGTAGTATATGTGAAAGGGATCTTGGGGTAAGAGTGGACTGTAAACTGAATATGAGCAGTCAGTGTGATGCGGTGGCAAAAAAGGCTAATTCAATCTTGGGTTGTATCAAAGGGGCCATAGCATCGAAATTGCAGGAGGTCATAGCCCCTCTCTATACTGCCTTGGTCAGGCCACACCTGGAGTATTGTGTGCAGTTCTGGAGGCCTCGCTTCAAAAAGGATGTGGACAAAATCGAGAGGGTGCAGAGGAGAGTGACGAAAATGATCAGGGGTCTAGAGACTGAGCCCTATGAGGTAAGGCTGAGGGCCTTGGGAATGTTTAGTTTGGAGAAGAGGAGGTTGAGGGGGTCATGATTGCTCTCTTTAAATATTTGAAAGGCTGTCATTTGGAGGAGGGCAAGGAGCTCTTTCCAGTTGGCAGCAGAGGGTAGGACAAAGGTACCAGCTGGATATTAGGAAAAACTTTTTCATGGTCAGAGTAGTTCAAAAGTGGAATCAGCTGCCTAGGGAGGTGGTGAGCTCCCCCTCACTGGCAGTTTTCAAGAAGAGGCTGGATGAATACTTGTCAGAGATGCTTTAGGCTGATCCTGCACTGGGCAGGGGGTTGGACAAGATGGTCTGCATGGCCCCTTCCAACTCTATGATTCTATGACTCTACGATATCTAGATAGAAAGAGGAAAGGGCAGATATACATAGAAAGAGAAAGATTCAGAGAGAGAGTGGTGGAAAGACAGAAGGAAATTATCTGTCCCTATTTCTTTCTGTCTTTAAACAGAGAGTAAGAGACAGATACAGAGAAACAGGTTACATAGAGATCAACTGTGCTAGAGCTAGAAAGAGAATGCAACCACTACAAATACATATAGAGGAGAGAACAAGATAGATAGAAAGGCTTGAAAAAAAGAAATACTAGAAAAAGATAGCTATACCATTCACATAGATAATGATAGAGAAATGTATATAGAAAACGACAGAGAGATATATAGAAAGAGAGAAAATGATCTAGATAGAAAGAGAGGAAAGGGCAGATATACATAGGAAGATAAATTCAGATAGATAATGGTGGAAAGACATAGGAAGAAACAAAGTAACAAACGAGTGAGAAAAACAGAGAAAAGGCTACATAGAGATCAACTGCTAGAGCTAGAATCAGAATGCAAACAAAGTCGGACAGAATGCAAACAAAGTCAGAAACATATAAAGTCGGACAGAACATTATAGATAGACAGAAAGAAGGATTGAAAGACAGAACAAACTACATATACATATAGTCGGACAGAACAAGGTAGACAGAGCATTTGAAAAAGATAGATTAGGAAAAGATAGATTAAACGTACATACACATAGATGAAAGAAAATGATAGAGAGATACAGAAAAAGAGAACATGATAACTAAAGATAGACAGAGATAGGAAAGGGACGATATACATAGAAAGAGATGGATTCAGATTGCTAGTGGTGGAAAGACATAGAAAGAATCAGCTAGAAAGACAAAGTAATAAGTAAACAGTAAGAGACAGATACAGAAAAATAGAAAAGGCTATATAGACATCAACTGTGCTAGAACTAGAAACAGAAAGCGAAAGCAACAAACAGAAATAGAAGATAAAGATGATAGATGATAGATGATAGATGATAGATGATAGATGATAGATGATAGATAGATAGATAGATAGATAGATAGATAGATAGATAGATAGATAGATAGATAGATAGATAGATAGATAGATAGATAGATAGATAGATAGATAGATAGATAGATAGATAGATAGATAGATAGATAGATAGATAGATAGATAGATAGATAGATAGATAGATAGATAGATAGATAGATATTGGGAAACAAAAGCATTCAAAAAAGACACAAACATGTACAGTTAGAGAATGATATATATAGAGAGAGACTGGTACATAGAAAACGAGAGAGATAGAAATAGAAAGAGAAAATGATAGGACATTCGGTGGATAGGGTACTGGTTAGAGGACCGCACTCAAAGAGTGGTGGTCAATGGTGTTTCATCAGATTGGAGGGAGGTGTCCAGTGGGGTGCCGCAGGGTTTTGGGCCTGGTACTTTTCAATATTTTTATCAATGATCTGGATGAAGGAGTGAAAGGGCTGCTCATTAAATTTGCTGATGATACCAAATTGTGAGGAGTAGCAAACACCCAAGAAAATAGAATTAAAATTCAACAAGACCTGAATACTCTGGAGAAGTGGGCAGCTGGGAATAGGATGCAATTCAACAAAGACAAGTGCACAGTACTACATCTGGGCCACAAAAATGGGAAGCACAAATACTGGATGGGGGATACAGTTCTGGGCAGTAGTATATGTGAAAGGGATCTTGGGGTAAGAGTGGACTGTAAACTGAATATGAGCAGTCAGTGTGATGCGGTGGCAAAAAAGGCTAATTCAATCTTGGGTTGTATCAAAGGGGCCATAGCATCGAAATTGCAGGAGGTCATAGCCCCTCTCTATACTGCCTTGGTCAGGCCACACCTGGAGTATTGTGTGCAGTTCTGGAGGCCTCGCTTCAAAAAGGATGTGGACAAAATCGAGAGGGTGCAGAGGAGAGTGACGAAAATGATCAGGGGTCTAGAGACTGAGCCCTATGAGGTAAGGCTGAGGGCCTTGGGAATGTTTAGTTTGGAGAAGAGGAGGTTGAGGGGGTCATGATTGCTCTCTTTAAATATTTGAAAGGCTGTCATTTGGAGGAGGGCAAGGAGCTCTTTCCAGTTGGCAGCAGAGGGTAGGACAAAGGTACCAGCTGGATATTAGGAAAAACTTTTTCATGGTCAGAGTAGTTCAAAAGTGGAATCAGCTGCCTAGGGAGGTGGTGAGCTCCCCCTCACTGGCAGTTTTCAAGAAGAGGCTGGATGAATACTTGTCAGAGATGCTTTAGGCTGATCCTGCACTGGGCAGGGGGTTGGACAAGATGGTCTGCATGGCCCCTTCCAACTCTATGATTCTATGACTCTACGATATCTAGATAGAAAGAGGAAAGGGCAGATATACATAGAAAGAGAAAGATTCAGAGAGAGAGTGGTGGAAAGACAGAAGGAAATTATCTGTCCCTATTTCTTTCTGTCTTTAAACAGAGAGTAAGAGACAGATACAGAGAAACAGGTTACATAGAGATCAACTGTGCTAGAGCTAGAAAGAGAATGCAACCACTACAAATACATATAGAGGAGAGAACAAGATAGATAGAAAGGCTTGAAAAAAAGAAATACTAGAAAAAGATAGCTATACCATTCACATAGATAATGATAGAGAAATGTATATAGAAAACGACAGAGAGATATATAGAAAGAGAGAAAATGATCTAGATAGAAAGAGAGGAAAGGGCAGATATACATAGGAAGATAAATTCAGATAGATAATGGTGGAAAGACATAGGAAGAAACAAAGTAACAAACGAGTGAGAAAAACAGAGAAAAGGCTACATAGAGATCAACTGCTAGAGCTAGAATCAGAATGCAAACAAAGTCGGACAGAATGCAAACAAAGTCAGAAACATATAAAGTCGGACAGAACATTATAGATAGACAGAAAGAAGGATTGAAAGACAGAACAAACTACATATACATATAGTCGGACAGAACAAGGTAGACAGAGCATTTGAAAAAGATAGATTAGGAAAAGATAGATTAAACGTACATACACATAGATGAAAGAAAATGATAGAGAGATACAGAAAAAGAGAACATGATAACTAAAGATAGACAGAGATAGGAAAGGGACGATATACATAGAAAGAGATGGATTCAGATTGCTAGTGGTGGAAAGACATAGAAAGAATCAGCTAGAAAGACAAAGTAATAAGTAAACAGTAAGAGACAGATACAGAAAAATAGAAAAGGCTATATAGACATCAACTGTGCTAGAACTAGAAACAGAAAGCGAAAGCAACAAACAGAAATAGAAGATAAAGATGATAGATGATAGATGATAGATGATAGATGATAGATGATAGATGATAGATGATAGATAGATAGATAGATAGATAGATAGATAGATAGATAGATAGATAGATAGATAGATAGATAGATAGATAGATAGATAGATAGATAGATAGATAGATAGATAGATAGATAGATAGATAGATAGATATTGGGAAACAAAAGCATTCAAAAAAGACACAAACATGTACAGTTAGAGAATGATATATATAGAGAGAGACTGGTACATAGAAAACGAGAGAGATAGAAATAGAAAGAGAAAATGATAGGACATTCGGTGGATAGGGTACTGGTTAGAGGACCGCACTCAAAGAGTGGTGGTCAATGGTGTTTCATCAGATTGGAGGGAGGTGTCCAGTGGGGTGCCGCAGGGTTTTGGGCCTGGTACTTTTCAATATTTTTATCAATGATCTGGATGAAGGAGTGAAAGGGCTGCTCATTAAATTTGCTGATGATACCAAATTGTGAGGAGTAGCAAACACCCAAGAAAATAGAATTAAAATTCAACAAGACCTGAATACTCTGGAGAAGTGGGCAGCTGGGAATAGGATGCAATTCAACAAAGACAAGTGCACAGTACTACATCTGGGCCACAAAAATGGGAAGCACAAATACTGGATGGGGGATACAGTTCTGGGCAGTAGTATATGTGAAAGGGATCTTGGGGTAAGAGTGGACTGTAAACTGAATATGAGCAGTCAGTGTGATGCGGTGGCAAAAAAGGCTAATTCAATCTTGGGTTGTATCAAAGGGGCCATAGCATCGAAATTGCAGGAGGTCATAGCCCCTCTCTATACTGCCTTGGTCAGGCCACACCTGGAGTATTGTGTGCAGTTCTGGAGGCCTCGCTTCAAAAAGGATGTGGACAAAATCGAGAGGGTGCAGAGGAGAGTGACGAAAATGATCAGGGGTCTAGAGACTGAGCCCTATGAGGTAAGGCTGAGGGCCTTGGGAATGTTTAGTTTGGAGAAGAGGAGGTTGAGGGGGTCATGATTGCTCTCTTTAAATATTTGAAAGGCTGTCATTTGGAGGAGGGCAAGGAGCTCTTTCCAGTTGGCAGCAGAGGGTAGGACAAAGGTACCAGCTGGATATTAGGAAAAACTTTTTCATGGTCAGAGTAGTTCAAAAGTGGAATCAGCTGCCTAGGGAGGTGGTGAGCTCCCCCTCACTGGCAGTTTTCAAGAAGAGGCTGGATGAATACTTGTCAGAGATGCTTTAGGCTGATCCTGCACTGGGCAGGGGGTTGGACAAGATGGTCTGCATGGCCCCTTCCAACTCTATGATTCTATGACTCTACGATATCTAGATAGAAAGAGGAAAGGGCAGATATACATAGAAAGAGAAAGATTCAGAGAGAGAGTGGTGGAAAGACAGAAGGAAATTATCTGTCCCTATTTCTTTCTGTCTTTAAACAGAGAGTAAGAGACAGATACAGAGAAACAGGTTACATAGAGATCAACTGTGCTAGAGCTAGAAAGAGAATGCAACCACTACAAATACATATAGAGGAGAGAACAAGATAGATAGAAAGGCTTGAAAAAAAGAAATACTAGAAAAAGATAGCTATACCATTCACATAGATAATGATAGAGAAATGTATATAGAAAACGACAGAGAGATATATAGAAAGAGAGAAAATGATCTAGATAGAAAGAGAGGAAAGGGCAGATATACATAGGAAGATAAATTCAGATAGATAATGGTGGAAAGACATAGGAAGAAACAAAGTAACAAACGAGAGAAAAACAGAGAAAAGGCTACATAGAGATCAACTGCTAGAGCTAGAATCAGAATGCAAACAAAGTCGGACAGAATGCAAACAAAGTCAGAAACATATAAAGTCGGACAGAACATTATAGATAGACAGAAAGAAGGATTGAAAGACAGAACAAACTACATATACATATAGTCGGACAGAACAAGGTAGACAGAGCATTTGAAAAAGATAGATTAGGAAAAGATAGATTAAACGTACATACACATAGATGAAAGAAAATGATAGAGAGATACAGAAAAAGAGAACATGATAACTAAAGATAGACAGAGATAGGAAAGGGACGATATACATAGAAAGAGATGGATTCAGATTGCTAGTGGTGGAAAGACATAGAAAGAATCAGCTAGAAAGACAAAGTAATAAGTAAACAGTAAGAGACAGATACAGAAAAATAGAAAAGGCTATATAGACATCAACTGTGCTAGAACTAGAAACAGAAAGCGAAAGCAACAAAGAGATATAGATCCGGACAGAAGATAGATAAATTGATAGAAAGAAGGACTGAAAAAGAAAAACTTAGCTATATATAAAACGATATAAATACAGAAAGAGAGAAAATGAAAACACTAGAAAGAAAGGGCAGATATACAAAGGAAGAGAGAGATTCAGATAAATAGTGGTGGAAAGCCATAGAAAGAAACAGGGATAGAAATAGACAGTAAGGGACAGATACAGAGAAACAGAAAGAAAAGGCTACATAGAGATTAACTGTGCTAGAGCTAGAAACAGAATGTGAATGCTAGAAATTCATATAGAGTTGGAAAGAAAAATAGAAAGGAGAGAAACAAAAAGATTTGAAATGGATAGATACACATATGAAGATGATTCGCAGAAAGTATGCAGAATACGATAGACATAGAGAGAGAGAAATTAGTTGCTAGAGATTGAAAGAGGAAATGAGAGATATCCATAGGGGAGAATTAGGTAGAGGTGGAAAGTAATTGAAAGAGAGTAACAGACATTAAGAGAATGTAGACATTAAGAGAATATAGAGAATGATAGAAAAGGCTACACAGAGATCAACTGTGCTAGAGCTAGAAAAAGAATGTGAACGCTACAAATACATACAGTCGGGCAGAGATAGGCAGATAGATCGTGAGAAGCAAAGAAAAACAAAAACGTTAGAAAAAGATAGATATACATAGTATATAGAATGATAGATGGGGAAAGAAATTGCTAGAGATTGAAAGATAGGAAATGGCTGATATACATAGAAAGAGAGAGTCAGAGAGAGAGTGATGGAAAGAGAAAGGGATAAAAAGTAACAAATAGTAAAAATATGCAAAGAAAGAGATAAATAAGGACAGATAGATAAGCACCTGTACTAGAGCTAGGAAGAGGATGTACTATATGTACAAGTACATTTCTGTCTCCAGCTACATTTTCTCTCTTTCTGTACCTATTTCTTTTGTTTTCTATATACCTTTGTCTAACTATCTTGATCTATGTGTATGTATATCTGTAAATTCTAATGTTTTCATTTTTCTCTCCTTTCTAACTAGAGCTAGATATAGTTGGTCAGAACAAGGCAGATAAAAAGAAAGAAGGGTTAAAAAAGATCTTATACATATAGATGTATAAGAGAATGGTAAATAAATAGTATATAGAATAGAGAATGGTATGTAGAAAACAATAGAGATAGAAGGAGAAAGAGAAAAAGATAGAGATAGAAAGGGCAGATATACAAAGAAAGGTAAGGCAAGAGAAATAGATAGAAGGTAACAGAGACTAAGAGACAGATACAGAGGAAGCTAGAAAAGACTGCATAGAGATCAACTGTTAGAGCTAGAAACAGAACAAGTTTCTCTGTATCTGTCTCTTCCTTTCTATTTTCTATTTTCATCCCTGTGTATGTATGATTTTGTTTTTCATTCCTTCTTCATATCTTTCTCTTGTTCTATATGTGTTTGTAACATTCACATTCTTTGTTTTTCAATCCAACTTTATATTTATCTAGTTCTGTCCGACTGTATCTATTTGTAGCATTCTCTCCTTTCTCTCTCTCTCTCTCTCTCTCTCTCTGTATTGTTCAGTCAGATTCTCTATGTATGTATAGCGTTCACAGTTTCTAGCTCTAGCACAGTTGCTCTATGTAGCCTTTTCTGTCTGTTTCTCTATATTTTACTTTTTGTCACTTGCTATCTGTATCTTTCCGTCTTTCCTCCACTATCTGAATCTATTCTCTTTCTATGTATAGCTGCCCTTTCCTATCTTTCTCTTTAGCTATCATTTTCTCTTTCTATATCATTTATTGCATACCTATCTTCATCTATGTCATTCTATATCTTCAACGCTTACTATCTCTGTTTTTGTTTTTCCCTTCCTTATCTCTCTATTGCTCTGTCTTTCTTTATGTATTTATAGTGTGCGCAGTGTTTCTAGCTTGATCTCTATCCTTTTCTGTTTCTCTGTATGTCTCTTACTGTCAATTTGTAACTTTCTATTTCTATCTTTCTTTCTATGAGTTTCCGCCACTAACTAAATCTATCAATTTCTATGTATATCTGCCCTTTACTATCTTTGTCTCCCTAGCTATCATTTTCTGTTTTTCTATATCTATCTCTATCGTTTTATATATACCTTTTTCTAACTAACTTCATCTACTTATGTGTAGGTATCTTTTTCTGTTTTTGTTTTTCAATCCTTCTGTTTATCTATCTTGTTCTGTCCAACTCTATAGCTATTTGTAGCAATTGCTTTTGGTTTCTATCTCTAGCACAGTTGACCTGTATGTTGCATTTTCTATTTGTTTCTCTGAATCTGTTTCTGCTTTTGTTAAATTCTATCTTTCTTACTATCTCTCTCTATCTACCCTTTCCTAGTTATCTCTAGTTATCATTTTCTTTATCTCCAGCGTTTTCTATATACCTAAATACCTCTCTCTACCTTTATCGTAATCTTTTTCTAATGTTCTTGTTTTTATCTCCTTCTTTCGATCTTTCTATTTATCGTTTTGTCCAATCTCTCTATACTTGGAGCATGCTATGTAGCCTTTTCTATTTGTTTCTCTGAATCTGTCTCTTCTTGTCTATTTGGTACTTTCTATCTCTACCTGTTTCTGTCTTTCCATCATCTATTTGATTCAACTATTTCTGTGGATATATGCCTCTTTCTGTCTCTTGCAATCATTTCCTCTCTTTCAATATCTATCTATCGTTTTCTAAATACCTCTCTCTACCTTCATCTATGTGTATGTATATCTTTCTTGCCTTCTTTCCGTTGATCTAGCTAGCTATCTTTGTTCTGTCCGACCCTATATGTATTTGCATGTATGTATTCGCATTCGCATTCTGTCTCTTTCTATGTGTTTCCTACATTATCAATCTGAATATCTTTTTCTACATATATCTGCCCTTTCCTCTTTCTATCTCTAGCAATCACTTTGTCTCTTCTTTATATCTCTGTCGTTTTCTATATCATTATCTATGTCAATGAATGTGTAGCTATTTTTTCTAATATTAATTTTTTCATTCCTCTCTTTCTATCTATCTTGTTCTGTCCTATATGTATTTGTAGTGTTTGCATTCGCTTTCTAGCTCTAGCATGGTTGACCTCTATGTAACCTTTTCTGTTTCTCTGTATCTGTCTCTTACTCTCTGTGTCTATCTGTCTCTATTTCTTTCTATGTCTTTCCAACATTATCAATCTGAATCTATCTTTTTCTATGTATATCTGCCTATCTCTAGCAATTACTTCGTCTCTTTCTATATCTGTCTTTATCGTTTTCTATGTACCATTCTCTGTTTTCTTCTATGTGCATCTACGTTTTTGTTTTTCTCTCCATATTTGTCTATCTATCTTGTTCTGTCCTGCTCTATACGTATTTGTATCATTTGCATTCTGTTTCTAGCTCTAGCACAGGTGATCTCTATGTAGCCTTTTCTTTGTTTCTCTATACATTGCTCTTCCTAGCTATTTGTGACTTTCTATCTCTGTTTCTTGTTTTCCCAGCACTATCTGAATCTTTCACTTTCTATGCGTATCTGCCCTTCATTATCTTTCTATCGCTAGCTATCATTTTCTTGCTTAACCCTCTTTCTATCTATCTCTATATTTTCTACATACCTTACTATCACTATCTTCATCTGTCTTTTTAATGTTTTTGTTTTTCAATCCTTTTCTCTCTCTTGTGTCTTGTAGATAAATAGATGATAGATGATAGATAGATTGAAAAACATATACATTACAAATAGATAGATACACATGTACACATGTTAGTATGTTAGTACACATGTTAGTAGAGAAAGGTATATAAAAACAACAGAGATATAGAAACAGAGATAGAAAGGGCAGATATACATCAAAATAGAAGGAGGCAAAAACTGAAACATTAGGAAGATACACATTCATACACATAGGTGATGATCATTTGAGCTAGGTATATAGAAAAAGGTAGAGCTAGATACAGAAAGAGAGAAAACAGTATCTGGAGACAGAAAGAGATTGGACGGGGCAGACATACATAGAAAGAGAGATTCAGAGAGAGAGTGGTGGAAAGACAGAAAGAAATAGAGTCAGATAGATAGAAAGACAGATAGGATTGAAAAAAGAAATATGAAAAAGCTATACATTCATTCACAACAATAGTTGAGAAAGATATATAGAAAAAGGTAGAGAGAGATAAAGAGAGAAAATTTCTAGATAGAATGAGAGAGGAAAGGGCAGATACACATAGAAAGAGATAGATTCAGATTTCTAGAGGTGGAAAGAAAGAAAGAAAGAAAGAAAGAAAGAAAGAAAGAAAGAAAGAAAGAACGAAAGGACAAAGTAACAACAGTAACAACAGTAACAGACAGATACAGGGAAACATGAAGAAAAGGCTACATAGAGAGTAACTGTGCTCGAACTAGAAACAATGTGAATGCTACAAATACATATAGAGTCAGAAAGAAAAGATAGAGAGAAAAACAATAACATTAGAAATGGATATATACACATAGATGAAAATAGTTGGAGAAAAGTATACGGAAAACAATAGAGATAGAAAATGATAGCAAGAGATAGGTAACGGGAGATTTCCATAGAAGAGAGATTTAATTAGGTAGAGGTTGAAAGAAACAGAAAGTAACAAATCATAGATACAGAGAAAAGGCTACACATTTTTTTCTCGCCTTTCTAACTAGACCTAGATATAAGTTGGTCAGAACAAGGTAGATAAAAAGATAGAAAGGAGTGAAAAACAAAAACATGGAAAAAGATTCACAAACGTGCATATAGACGTATAAGAGAATGGTAAATAGAGTGTGGTATATAGCATAGAGGATGGTACATATAACACAATAGAGCTAGATATAGAACGAGAGAAAGACAGCTAGCGATAGACGGAGAGAAAAAAGAAATAAGAAAAGGATTTACAGATATACATAAACAGAATAAGATAGTTAGACAAAGGTATATAGAAAACAAAAGCAATAGATATAGAAAGACAGAAAATGTAGCTAGAGACAAATAGGAAAGGGGAGATAAATATAGAAAGAGATAGCATGATAGAAATGGAAAGGTACAAAGAAACAGACATAAAAAGTCACAAATACACATTAAGAGACAGATACAGAGAACCAGATAGAAAAGGCTACATAGAGATCTACTCTATCCAACGGTATGTATTTGTAAGCGTTCACATCCTTTTTCTAGCTCTAGCACAGGTGCTCTATGTAGCCTTTTCTATGTATTTCTTCGCATATATCTTCCTTCTATGTCTTTCAACCACTATCGCTCTGAATCTCTCTTTCTATGTATATCTGCCCCTTCCTATTTCTTCCTATCTCTAGCAATTACTTTCTCTCTTTGTCTATCATTTTCTGTATTTTTTTGTGTGTATCTTTTTCTAACGTTTTTATTTTTATCTTCAATCTTTTTCTTTCCGACTCTTTATGTATTTCTAGCATTCACATTCTAGCTCTAGCACAGTTAATCTCTATGTAGCCTTTTCTTTCTGTTTCTCTGTATCTGTCCCTTACGATCCATTTGTTACTTTCTATCTCTGTTTCATTCTATGGCTTTCCACCACTATCTATCTGAATCTATACCTATCTCTAATTTAAACTTCAGCTGCATATATAAATTTTTCTACTGTTTTTGTTTTTCAATCCTTCTTTCTATCAATTTATCAATCTTCTTCTGTCTGGAACTATATCTCTTTGTTGCTTTCGCTTTCTGTTTCTAGTTCTAGCACAGTTGATATTTATATAGCCTTTTCTATTTCTCTGTATCTGTCTCTTACTGTTTACTTGTTCCTTTGTCTTTCTGATTCTGTCTTTCCTCCACAAGTAAGCTAAATCTTCTTCTTTCTACGTATATCTTCCCTCTCCAATCTCTGTCTATCTTTAGCTATCATATTCTCTTTTTCTACATCTCTCTATCATTTTCTATATACCTTTCTCTATCTTCATCTATGTGTATGTACGTTTATCTATCTTTTTTTAATGTATACGTTTTGCAAACTCTCTATGTAACTACCTCGTTCTGTCCGACTCTGTTTTGTTCTTTCAATCCTTCTTTCTATCTATCTTTCATGTTCTGGCCAACTTTATATGTCTTTGTAGCATTTGCATTCTGATTCTAGCTCTAGCACAATTGATCTCTATGTAGCCTTTTCTGTTTTTCTCAGTCTCTTACTCTTGTTTTTTACTTTCTATCTCTGTTTCTTCCTGTCTTTCCACCACTATCTATCTGAATTTATCTCTTTCTAGATAGAAAGAGGGGAAAAGGCAGATATCTTCTCTCTGTCATTTTCTCTATCGTTATCTATGCGTATGAATGCGTAGCTATCTTGTTCTAATTTCTTTTTTTCAATCCTTTCTAGTCTTTCCAGCTGTCTTTCTATCTATCTTGTTCTGTCCTACTCTATATGTATTTGTAGTGATTGCATTCTCTTTCTTTTCTTTTTTTAAATTACTTTATTGTTTTATTCCGAATATAACAACCTGTCACCGACATCACCCATGTAGGGACCTCCAGACGGTAGATACATAAATATTATTCCATACAATATTATTTCATATTCACAATTACTCCCAGTACAACTCTATTACTCTATAGATCATTCCACTTAGCCTTATAATTAAATTAACCTCTCAATTTCCTATTAACCGACTAATCATCCCAAATTGTTTAAACGTTTCTAAGTACCCCACCATCCTTCTAAACCAATTCTCCTCTTGTTCCCTAACCTTTAACCCATTCATTCTATGTATCGTAAGGTACTCTAAAACTAATATATTATTCATATTTCCCCTCCAGTGATTAATCATCAATTTCTCAGCTTCTTTCCAATTCCTTGCTATAACCTCTTGCTGCTACTAACATCAAATTTATCCACTTAGATTCCTCTCTTAACCTTAGCCCTATTCCATCCAAATTAATGTGCCATTGCTTTAGATATTCTCACCCTTCTTCTCACTATCCTTGACATTTCCATACCAATTTGATCCCAGAACTTTTTTACTAAAGTACAGTCCCACCACATGTGACTGAACGTTCCCAATTCTCCACTTTTCCTCCAACAATTTTTACTCCCCGATTTTGAAATATAATATAACTTAACCGGTGTATAGTACCATTTCTGTATCATCTTCAAACCTTGCTCCTGCATTAACCTAGATGTAGTAACTAAAGGAGGTAACCTAAAAATCATTTCCCACTCTTCATCCCAAATTTTACCTTGAATATCTGTTTCCCAATGTTCCTTCAAAAATTCTCTCGGTGACTCCCCTGTGCCTAATAAAACCTTATACAATTTTGAAACTATTTTTGTCTTATCTTCTCCATACTCTTTCACTAATTTTTCAAAGGGAGTAATTAATCTTTTACCAATATAGTTAATTTCTTCCTCCTTCAACAAGGAGGAAATTTGGTTTTTTTGCAGCCAATTAATCCTATTCAAAATATTATTCTCCTCTTCCACCATCCCTTCTGCTCCCCACACCTTTTTCAACTATTTAATCATCATCTTCTTTAATTTATCTCCTACCTCCTTTGACATTAATCCCCTCAACGGGTCAAATTTATCATAATACCACATTTTGGTAAAAGGTGATGTCCCCAGGGTGAGCTCTTTTTTCCACTTCTCCCATAAGCTGATAATTTGTCGCCTATCTTCTTTCTCCTTTTCCTCCTAATCAAACAAACTTTCCTTTCCCCCTACTACCTCAAAATTTTCCTGTTCTATCCAACCAAGATCTTCTCCTAACTTGCCCTCCAACCAAATCATTAGATGCCTTGATATGCATCGTAATACAAACTAATATTGGGAATCCCCCATCCCCCATCTTTTATTTCATAATATCTATACCTACCTGCCATCCTTGGTTTCTTAAATGCAAAAACAAATCTATCTATAGCTCCTTGCCACTTCTTCAATATATATCCTGGTATATGCCAAGGTAGTACATAGGAAAGGTAAGTCAACCTAGGAACTAAAAACATTTTAACCATCGCATTCCTTGTACTAATTGAATCTTTCCTCCTCCCCCAAGCTCTCATTTTATCTTGAATTCCACTCCAAATTCTTTTAAAATTATACTCAAATATTTTTTTTATCATTCCTAGGAATATTAACCCCTAAATACTTCACCATTTTGTTTGCTATAGGAATCCCCAAAGTTTTAGAAGCTGCTAATTGTATTTTCGGTTTAACATTAAAATACATCATTGAAGATTTTGAAAAATTCACTTTCAACCCTGACACCTCTTCCAATTCCTGTAATACCTCTTTTAACAGGACTGTTGCAGACTCCAAATCCTTAATTGTCACCATCATGTCATCTGCATACAATGTTAACAGATTCCCATCTACTTTCCCTTTTCCTGGGACTTCAAAACTTACTATTCCTTTATTCTTTTTTAATTTAAGCACCAACGGCTCCAGTGCTAAAATAAATAACATAGGAGATAGAGGGCAGCCCTGTTTCGTACCACTCAATACTTGAACATACCCCAGTGCTGATCCACTATCTCCTACCATCGCCTTGGACTTGGTATATATTGCCTTAATCATATTTTGAAATTTCACCCCAAATTTATACTTTTGAAATATATTTTCCATATACGTCCAATCCACCGAATCAAACGCTTTATAAATATCCAACGCCATAAGTGTAAGAGGCAATCCCTAATTTTTAGCTAAATAGACCATACCTATCACCTTCCTAACCACTTCTACCAAATACTTCTTCTTCTTCTTCTTTTTTGACGGTGTAGGAGCTAGATAGTTTCTTACCCTGTCCCATACAGATATAGTAGATTTCAAAAATGGATTGGCAAGAGTTTGGGTAGGCCTGTGTTTAGGGTCCAAATTATATCCTTTATATCATGGGGAAGAAGATGTGCAGTTTCAGCATATGTCCAGTCTGAACTATCTGAGGAATGCGAAAGAAGCACTATGTTTGCTAGCTGTGCTGCCATATTAATAACATTTTAGGTCTGGAATAGCCAAGCCACCCTTTTTGGCTGAACGTTTCATGGTTGAAAAATTAATTCTAGGACATTTATTAGCCCAAATAAATTTATTTATAAGAGTTTGCCACTTTCGGATATCTTGATCAGCGAGATTAATAGGCAGCATACGAAAATTAAATAAGAAAAATGGTAAAATAATGGTATTGACCAGTTGTATTCTTTCAGCCCAGGATAAAGTCGACTTGCTCCATTCTTTAAATTCACCTATAACTTTGAGTTCTAGGGTTTTAAAATTAGATTCCTTTAAATTTGCTCGGTTGACAGGGATCGTGATTCCTAAATAGACCCAGTTCTTGCTGATCCATTGGTATTCATAACTGGAGGCTATCTGAGCTTGTGTGTCTGGGGATAAATTTATAGGGTAAATTTCAGATTTAGATTTATTAATTTTAAGACCTGATAGTTGACCAAAGGTATGTAACTTGTTTTCCAAGGGAGGTAATGAAGCAGAAGGGTGAGAGATATACAGAACCATATCATCAGCAAAGAGAGAAATTTTATATTCATGACTTTTTATTCTAATGCCTTTGATCTCAGCTGATTGTCTTATGGATTCCGCCAGAGGTTCTATGGCAAGGGCGAACAGTAGTGGTGACAAGGGGCAGCCCTGCCTGGTCCCTCTTGTAAGTTTAATATCCTTTGAATTTATACCATTTATTTTTAACCAGGCTGTAGGGTTGGCATAAAGTAAGCTGATTGAGCGTATAAAAGTTTGGCCGAAACCCATTTTTGACAGGAGTCTCAGAAGGTAATTAGTTTCCAAGCTGTCAAACGCTTTTTCTGCATCAAGTGACAACAAGAGAGCCTCCATTTGATAGGTAATGCAATGATTGATTATATTAAGAGATTTACGCACATTGTCTGCCATGTTTCTGTGTGGAATGAAGCCGGTTTGGTCAGGGTGAACGTAATGATTAATGATTTTGTTTAATCTGTTGGACAATATAGCTGTAAAGATTTTAGCATCCTGATTCAGCAAAGAAATCGGACGATAGGATGATGGGAGGGTGACATCTTTACCTTTTTTGGGGATCACAATGACCGAGGCTTCATTCCATGACTGAGGGAAGATGCCCTGGGTGAGAATTGCATTGCAAGTCAGCCTGAGTGGTTCTGCTAAGCTATGTGTGAAGCTTTTATAAAAGTTGGCAGGAAAACCATCCCTGCCGGAAGTTTTGTTAAGTTTAAACTTCTTGATAATCTCTGTGATTTCTTGGAGAGAAATGGGCGACTCCAAGAATTCCCTATGTGCTGGCGTAAGACTTTTTAGGGAGGTGCAGGATGCTGTTGTCAATATCAGATATAAATGGGTTTGTGGTTCTATAGAGCTTAGAGTAGAAGTTGTAAAATACTTCCAATATTTCCCTGTTATTGGAAGTATAATCCTTATTGCCTTTTTTAATCAGATTAATTTGGTGGGCTGAGATCTTTTTTTTCACTTTCCAAGCAAGCAAGCGAAGTGTTCCAGGACCTCTGTGCCAAAATTTCTGTTTTAAGAAAAGTAAGTTCTTCTTGATTTTAGAGGACTCTAGAGATTCCAACTTCTTTCTTTCAAGCAGAAGTTGTTTGTAAACTTTTTTATTATTAAATTTTTTATGCTTAATTTCTAGTGCTTGGATTTTGCTTAAAATGTCCAATCTGAATTTCTCTCTTTCTTTCTTGTAGAAGGAGGCTACTGAGATGATTTTCCCTCTGACCACTGCCTTCATAGCATCCCAAATTGTTGCCTGGGAGACCTCCCCTGCAACGTTCTCTTTAAAATAATTTTCAAGTATTTTCTCTATTTCTTTATGTATAGATGGGTTTAATAAAAGGGATTTATTTAATAGCCAATTAGTTTCTTGTTTTATTTTATCGTCTAAATTCAAGTGACTTTCCACCCAGGCATGATCTGACCAGATTTTACTCCCAATATTAGAAGAAATTAAATTTTGATAAAGTTTACTGGAGGCCAGAATAAAATCAATTCTGGTATGAACTTGATGCCAGGCTGAAAAATAAGTAAAATCTTTCTCTACTCCATGGTGAGCTCGCCAGACATCCTTAAAAGCAAATTTATCGAACAACATTTGTAGTTTCAGTTGACGTGGTATTTTCTTGCAACGTCTCCCATCCCTCTGGGACCGATCCAGATTTAAATCAGCTATACAATTAAAGTCCCCCCCCCAATCAGAATCTCACCTTCAGCAAACATACATAGGTTGGAAAAGGTTTCATGCAAAAAATCAAGTTGCTTATCATTAGGTGCATAAATCGAAGCTAGGGTTACCCTTGTCCCCTCCAGGTTCCCTTTGATAAATATGAACCTTCCTCTAGGGTCCACTTCAGAGTCTACCCATTGAAATTTGTTTTTTTTCGAAAATACAATTGCAACCCCCCTTGCGTTTGAGGAGCCGGGAGCTTGGAACTGCAAATTAAATCTATTAGATTTCAGTATCTGAGGCATTTCCTTTTTATAATGGGTCTCCTGTAAAAATAATATAGCTGCATTCTGCTGTGCTAAAGCTGTGGAAACACGTTTGAGCTTAATGGGGTTATTTAAGCCTCTGCAGTTGAAAGTAACAATTTTAATTTTCCCTGTCATGACTTAACATTGTGAAGAGGCTAAGCTGATGCAGAGTACAAGTAATAAACTCAGACAAAAGAAATACAGCTCTAGAATGAAGAATTGCTTCTTCCTTTACCTTGCACGGCTTACCATAGGAAGCTAAGAATGACCAGACCTTCCAGGGGAAAACATTAACAGTACCAACTAACCCAAAACACCCCCCAACCAGTAATAACTTAGACATAACTAACCTAAACTATAGCTCCTTGAAACCAAAGAGCTAACCCCTCCAGAAGCACAGAAAGAAATTTCCTGTACAACTAATAGAGAGGAAAGAAATCTTTACCTCCCTATATCTGGAGGTCCCTAAGAAATCTGGGAACTAGAATGAAAAACAGGTAACTCCCACTTCCCCCCCCCCGACCACAGATTGGCAAGAAAAAGATGAAACAATAGCTGGAGATGAAAGGGTGAAGGGCAGTGAGAGAAAGAAAGAAAAAAGATAAGGGCAGCGACAGAAGAGAACAGTCTGTTCTCAGACAAAAAAGAAACAAGCCAAAATTTCCCCCCTCTTTTCCTTCCCCCCCTCCCCCCCCTTATTCCTTGCAAGCTCTTCGCATCAAAAGCTGAGCCAAACAGGAGACATTGGCGAACAATCTCTAGCTCAAGAAGATGATTTCGTGGGGATCTTGATCCATCTCTCTTGAGTGGGAAGGTTTTGAGCCGAGATGTTTTCTGCTGGGTTGACGATCAAGTCTTGGGTTGGCAAGTTCAAATCGGTGAGAAGTTTCAGGCCAGAGACTATATCCACTGCATGAAGAACTCTGCCTTGATGTGCAACCTGTAGCTTAGTCGATGACACCCACTTGTATCTGATATTTGCTTTAGTTAGCGTTGAGGTGACAGGCTTAAGCTCTTTCCTATACAGCAGCGTTTCATTCGACAGGTCCTGGAAGACTTGTATTTTTTTCCCTTGAAAAGAAAACGTGCCTCTTTTCCTTGCTTCTTGAATGATTTTTTCTTTGGTACGGGAATCCAAAAAGCGGACAACAATGTCTCTGTTAGCATTTGCTCTCAGATTTCGAGGGGAACCCAGCCTGTAAGCAGACAATATGGTTGGTGCCATCCCCTTCTCCAACTGCAGCTCATGAGCAAGCCAGCCTGATAAGAACGCAGTTAAATCTGCTGTGCCTTCGTCTGACTCTGTAAATCCGCGGAATTTCAAATTATTGTATTTTATTTTATTCTCTAGATCCATGATTTTATTTTTCAGCCAGCATTCATTTGCTTGCATTATGTGCGCGTCTTTTTGCAAAGACAGGCTGTCTAACGCTGAGTCAGCTGTTTTAGTAACTTGCTGAAGAGTTTCATTAATGAGGGTTAGCTGCTCATTCATAGGCTTAAGCAACTTTCCCATCCGATTAGCAAATTTCTCCTCAAATTGATCTAGTTTAAGATTAATATGAGCTTCCAGTACCTGGATTTCTTTGTCATCTGCCTTCTGACTGGCAGGGGCAGCAGCCATCTTGGTTGCAGCATGCGGCTCCATCTCAGCCCCGTTCTTTGATTCAGATGGTGAGAAAAAGGTTTTAACCATTTGTACGGTCAATTCTGAAGCCTTATTTTTATTACTTCCTGTTTTGCCCATGATTTGCTATGAAGAGCTCGGGTTAAAAGCTGATTAAATCAGTCGGGAGGGAGTTTGAGTCAGGAGCCTGAACTTCACGCGTCTGGCATGCACGCTCACGATGCCCCGCCCCCCTACCAAATACTTCTGAGGCATAAACTCAAATTAATCTTTCCCTGTCAATTGTGTTATACATTTTTTAAGCCTCATTGCCATAATTTTTGCAAATATTCGATAATCCATATAGGTGATAGAAATTGGCCTATAACGAATCCCTTAGAGTCTGATCCTTCCCCGATTTAGGGATTAACACCAACCTCGACTCTAACCATGTAGGGGGGGTAGCGGATCCGTCCAGAATTCCCTGAAACACTTGTCACATGTGGCACCAATATGTCCTTAAAATGTTTATAAAACACTGCATTGAACCCGTCTAATCCGGGTGCAGATTGCACATTCATAGAGTCTATGGCCATCTTAACTTCTTCTTCCATTATATTCTCATCTAGTTCCCATCTACTTTCCTCACTCAATTTTGGGAATTCCACTCGCAAAATTGTTCTATATCATAATTTTTAATTCCTTTGTTTGCATACAGTTTATTATAAAAATCTAAAAATTTCTCCAATATCTTTTTAGGTTCAGTTTCCAATTCCCCTGTATCATCCCTAATCACCCTTAAATTTTTTCTTACCTGGAGATTCTTAACTTTATTTGCTAATATTTCTCCTCCTTTCCCTTCAAACTCATAATACTTCTGTTTACTATACCATAATTTTAAGGTGGTCCTGTTAACATCTAATACATTCAGCTCGTCTCTTTTCCTATTTACTTGTTCCCTATCCTTCTTCTTCTTAGATTTCCTAAATTTCTCCTCCAATACCCTTTCTTCTTCTACTTCTTTAATCTTCCTATCTTTGCCTTTCTTCAATCTCACCAAATTCTGCATACATACTCCTCTAACAGTAGCTTTCATTGCTTCCCATCTTATGACGTATCTGATTTTTTATTCTCCACAAAATAGCATTCTATTGCTTTTTTTAAAGTTACCCTTGCTTGGATGTTGTGGGTTTTCCGGGCTGTGGTCTTGGCATTGTGGTCTTGGCCGTGGTCTTGGCCGTGGTCTTGGCATCCAAGTTACCCTTGCTTGGATGTTGTGGGTTTTCCGGGCTGTGGTCTTGGCATTGTGGTCTTGGCCATGGTCTTGGCCGTGGTCTTGGCATTCTAGTTCCTGACGTTTCGCCAGCAGCGGTGGCTGGCATCTTCAGAGGTGTAGCACCAAAAGACAGAGATCTCTCAGTGTCACAGTGTGGAAAAGGTGTTGGCAGGTCATTTGTATCTAACTCAGGAGGGGTGGGGTTGAGCTGAGTCATCCTGTAAGAGTTTCCCAGGGTGTGGAATGCTAATGGCGGGAGGCTTCACTGTATCCTGAGGAGGTTCTTTTGCATATGGATTGGTGCTTGATGTGCTAATCTTCTCCGCAGGGCTATTGTCGGGTGTAGAGGGTTTTGTTAGCCTGGTGTTTTTCAGAACTGGAAACCATGCTCTGTTCATTCTTAAGGTTTCTTCTTTCCTGTTGAAGTTTTGCTTATGCTTGTGAATTTCAATGGCTTCCCTGTGCAGTCTGACAAAGTAGTTGGAAGTGTTGTCCAGTATTTTGGTGTCCTGGAATAAGATACTGTGCCCTGTTTGAGTTAGGCTATGTTCAGCCACTGCTGATTTTTCAGGTTGTCCAAGTCTGCAGTGTCTTTCATGTTCTTTTATTCTTGTCTGGATGCTACGCTTTGTGGTTCTGATGTACACTTGTCCACAGCTGCAGGGTATACATTATACTCCTGCAGAGGTGAGGGGGTCTCTACTGTCTTTTGCTGATCGTAGCATCTGTTGTATTTTTCGGGTGGGTCTGAATACTGCTTGAAGGTTATGCTTTTTCATAAGCTTTCCCATCTGATCAGTAATTCCTTTGATATATGGCAAAAACACTTTTCCTGTAGGAGACTGTTTTTCCTTGGTTGTTTGATTCATCCTGGGTTTGATTGCTCTTCGGATTTCATTTCTGGGAAAGCTTATGAAAAAGCTTTTCCATCCCTTTAATCTTTCCGCCATAATTTTCGCCAATATTTTATAATCATTGTTCAGCAACGAAATTGGCCGGATAGTCCTTAACGTTAGTCAAGTCCTGTCCATCTTTCGGAATCAATGATATATTAGCTTCCTTCCATGAATCAGTAATCTTTTGGCCTTGTAATATTCCATTAATTACCTCCCTTAGAAATGGTGTGAGATCATTGGCCATCATTCTATAAAACTTTGCTGTTATTCCATCCGGTCCCGGCGCTTTCCCTAATTTTGTTGATTGTATGGCTTCTTTTATTTCTTCCTCTGACACCTCCCTATTTAACTTCTCTTTCCATTCCTTTGAAATTACTGGAAGCTTCACTTTCTCCATAATTCCTCTATTGAATCTCTATTCACCTCCTTTTTTTGATACAGTTTTGTATAAAATTTAAAAAAGGCTCTCCTAATGGCTGATTGATCCGTCAATGTTTTATCTTCTTCTTGAATCTTAGTTATGGTTTTCTTCTCCCTTTTTTTTTTAAATTGCCACGCTAGGTATTTCCCAGGTTTATTTACACCTTCAAATGACTTCTGCTTCATTTTTTAAAAATTCCACTCCAATTCTCTGTTATCCATTGCCGTCAATTGTTCCTGCAGGATTTTCATGTCCTGATATATTTTCTTTTTCCCTGGTCTTTTTTTAAGTTGTATCTCTTTGGCCTTAATTTTTTCCATAATTTCAAGTCTCTTTTCTTCCCTTCTCCTCCTAGCTCTTGCATTCAAATCCATTAGTATTCCTCTAATCACAGCTTTATATGTGTCCCATACCTTATAAGTTGGTACATCCTTGTTCAAATTGTACTGTATAAAGAATTTGGTTTCTCTTCGTAACAACGCAATATTTTCTTCCGTCTGCAGCAAGTCTTCATTTATCCTCCATCCTCTTCTTTTAGTATTTTTCCCAAATCTCCACATAATTTAATTTAATTTAATTTATTATATTTATATTCCGCCCTCCCCGCTTTCGCAGGCTCAGGGCGGATTATGGATTATGGTCTGAGCCTACCTTCGGCATTATCGCCACATCTCTAGTCCATACCCCCAATTCTTTGGAGGCCCAGATCATGTCAATTCTTGATAGTGTAAAGTGTCTTGCAGAGTAAAATGTATATTGTCTATTTTTAGGATGTTGTCTCCTCCATACATCTTCCAGACTTTCTTGTTCCTTAATCGCAAAAAACGATTTTGGCAAAAGTCCTCTCTTCTTCTGTGCACTTTTAGATTTCCTGTCCTCTTCCAAGTTTGTAACTCCATTGAAGTCACCTGTCAAAATTATTTGATCATAGATCAGTTCATCTAATTGTTTCTGTAAATCCTTGAAAAAGTTTTCTTTTGCCCCATTAGGCACATAAATTCCAATCACCAAAATCTTCTTAGAATTCCAGATTATTTCCACTGCTATATATCTGGCTTCTGTATCGCTTAAAACTAATTTTGGCTGCAGCTCCTCCTTTATATACAATACAACTCCTCTCTTTTTCTTTTTGGAAGCTGCTGCAAATTCATTTCCAAGTTTTGCAAGTTTCAAATATTTTACATCCTGCTTTTTAATATGTGTCTCTTGCAAACACACTATATTACATTTTTGTTTTAAAAGCCAGTGGAAAATAGTCTTACGTTTAAAAGGTGAGTTTAGTCCATTTACATTCCAAGATATAATTTTATACTCCATGATCAAATTTTAGCTCCTTTTGGTAAGTCTTTTTCATTGTCCTTAATAAACTTTTCCATCTCCTGGCCAGATCTGATGTTTCTCCTTACTCCACCAAATTCGAAAGCCAGTCCTTCAGGTATTTCCCATCTGTATCTAATTTTCAAGTCTTTTAACATCTGGACCAACTCTCTATACTTTTTCCTCTCCAACAATACTGATCTGGGCAGCTCTTTCATGATTCTCACCACTTTCCCATCAACTTCTAATGGATCCTGAAATTGTTTACTCACAATTGACTCTCTTGTAAATTGCACAATCATATCTCTTGGTAACTTCTTTTGAGCTGCAAATTTTGAATTAATTCTGTATGCCATGTCCAGAAGCGCTGCAATCTCCTCTTCTTCTTTTCCCAGGTATCCCGCCAAAATTTCAGTAATCTGCTCTTGGGCTGTTTTTTCCAAAACTTCCGGGATTCCACGAAATCTGACTTGTCTTTCCATTTGTTTGCATTCAGCTACGGCCATTCTTCCCTTCACGCCTCTCAACTCCATTCTCTGCACATCTGCCAAGGTGTCAGCCGCATTTTCTACTGCGTTATCTCTCTGCTGTGTGACTTGCATATCTTTTTGAACTTGATCCATATTCTTAGCAAGTTCTGCCATCTCCGATTTAAGTGCCTCTTTAAAGTCTTTCAAATTTTTCGCCACCTCTTGCATCATATCTTTAAGATCTTTGTTTCCTTCCGAAACTTTTTTGTCTAAATTTTCCAGCGCCATTTGCCATTCCTTCTTCGACATCGTGGGGCTAGCTCTACTTCGCTCCCACAAGTCCCAAAAGAAAATAATAAAGTAGCGCCATGGAGTTAAGGAAAACTTAACTCCATGGCGCTACTTTATTATTTTCTTTTGTTTTTAAAAGTCAAAATTTAGGTTATTTTTCTGAAAGCTAATATTTACGGAATCCAAAATGTCGGGCGTCTTTTCTCTATGGTTTTTGTTTGAGGCAGCTGCCCTTACCCTTATCAAAGATGGCCTACTTCCGTTTTCCTTGAAGCCACAGCTTTGCCCTGCTTCAAAATGGCGATATTCCACTTCCGTTGTTTACAAGCCACTCCTCGTTAAACTCTTTATGGTTCTCACGCACTTTCTGTTCCTCTCCGTTTCACAGCAGTTCTCGCAATATTTAAACTTTCTCACAGTCTGCTATCTCTTCCTATGTAAACAATAATCATTTTTCCGCGCTAACTTTTCTTTACAATGTCACTTTTTAGTAATTTATTTGCCGGAGTTTTCTCAATTATATATCAAATCTTTTGCAGTTTTCTAATTCTCTTTGTTACTTTATTCCTTATTGTAATCTGTCCCATATTGAGAGATAGCAATCTTTACCTTCTTAGATGTTTCTCTTGGGTTGTAATTGCTGCTTCGATTATCCAATCGATTCGGGTTCCCTTCTTAGTTTGCTGAAGCTTGGGCATGTAGGAATTATGCCAAAAAGATTGACTCCAGAGCCGCTGCAGAGATCTTGGCAACCTTTCTTCGGGTGGGACCTCAAGGGTGGATGGGGGCTCCTTGGGTAGAACCCCCCTCACACCCAAGATCAATGCACCCTCAAGGTCTTGAGCATACTTGCCTGTTCTCCACCTGAGAACAGGGGGCTACGGGCAGTTTGCGCCCCTCCAGCCCTTACAAACAGCGACACGGACAGCTCAGCTCCCCGAGCTGCGTTAGACCTTCATGAATCCCAAACCGGAAGTCCCTCATTCAAATTTGTTGAAGCAGAAACTCGGGATGAGGAACAACAGAGAACACCTTTCACCTTGCCTCTGGAGCCTCCCACTGCAGAAGGTAATGAGGCAGTTTTCATACCATATCGGTAAGACCAGGAGTCTCCCAGGATGAGGGGTGCTGACAATGTCTTGTGCACCATTTGTGGTACCCTGAAAAGGGAACTCAATCATCTCCGCCCACTTCTCACCTCACGGTGTCTTGTTGTTCCTCAGCATTACATGTTAGATCATAGGTAGGACTTCTGCATTCTCCAAAAGCCAGAGAATCCACAGTTGATGTCCAGGAGCTCATTTTGGAACACAGTCTTATTCAACTGTCCCAGGGGAAGGAGGACGAACGGTTACAGGCTGCACTGCAATCACCGGCATGTCCCACCAGCCAGCCGTGGTGGCACAGAAGGAACCCCTTCCACTGGCACGGAGGAGACAGCCTGTCCTGTTGCATGGGACTCCTCCCACCATCCTCTACAACAAAAAGGCTCCTACTTGCCTGTTCTCTGCCTGAGAACAGGGGGCTGCGGGCAGCTTGCACCCCTCCAGCCCTACAAACAGCGACTCGGACAGCCCAGCTCCCTGAGCTGTGTTAGACCTCCATGGATCACAAGCCGGAAGTCCACTGCCCCATTATTTCCGATGGGCAGGTGTGCTTTCCTTGATTCTCTATAGGCATTGTGTCTCTGCAGTCCTCCATTAATCCCTATGGGCAATAGCTCTCTGCAGTATTCCCTATGGGCAATCGGTGTTCCCATTGTTTCAATTGCTGTTTTCATTCTATGGTCAAACACTACCCCCATCATTACCTATGGGCAATCATGGTTTCCATGTTTCCTTATTGACAATTGCTGTTTTCATTATTCCATAAGGGGAAGTATGCTTTCCATTATTCCCTATGGGTAATCACCGTCCCCATTATTCTCTATGGGCAAGCATGGTTCCCATGATTCCCAGGTAGCAATCGCTTTCTCTATTTTCCTTTATGGGCAAGCATGATTTCCGTTATTCCTTATGGGCAATTGCTGTTTTCATTATTCCCTGTGGGCAAGCATGCCTCCCATTATTCCCTAAGGACAATCACTGTCCCCATTATTCTCTATGGGCAGCCATGGTTTACATTATTCTCTATGGGCAATCGCTGTTTTCATTATTTCCCTACGTGCAAGCATGCTTTCCATTATCCCGTATGGGCTATCACTGTTTTCATTATTCCCTATGAGCAAGCATGCTTTCCAAAATTCCCTATGGGCAATCGTTCTCCCCATTCTTCCCTATGGGCATGCATCGTTCCCATTACTCCCTATGGACAAGCGTGCTCTACATTATTTCCTATGGTCAAATGCTCTCCATTATTCTGTAAGGGCAATTGCCGTGCCCGTTATTCCCTAAGGACAATCGCTGTCTCCAGCATTCCCTATGGGAAATTGCTTTTCCCATAATTGTTTATGGGCTGGTGTGCTTTCCATTACTCCTTAAGATCAACTGCTGTTCCCATTATTCCCTATGGGCAATCACTGTTTGCCTTATTCCCTAAGGGCAAGGATGATTTCCACTATTCCCTATGAGCAATCTCATATCTATTTATGTGCATTTATTTTTTCTAATGTTTTTGGTTTTTGTCTGTCTGTCTTTCTATTTATCTATTTATATATCTTGTTCTGTCCGTCTCTTTATCTATTTGCAGCATTCACATTCTTTTCTATCTGTTTCTCTGTATCTGTCTCTTACTATCTGTTACTTTCTATCTCTATGTGTTTCTTTCTATGTCTTTCCACCACTCTCTCTCTGAATCTTTAGGTATCATTTTCTCTCTTTCCATATCTATCTCTATTGTTTTTTATATATTTTCTATGGGTATTCTTGCTTTCCATTATTCCCTATGGGCAATCTCTTATCTATTTTTCTGCATCTATTTTTTCTAATGTTTCTAATATTTATTTTTCCCGTCAGTCTTTCTATCTAGCTATTTATATATCTTGTTCTATGTGTATGAATGTGTATCTATACACATATATACACATAGACGAAGATAGTTAGAGAGAAGTATTTAGAAAATGGTAGAGATAGATATTGAAAGAGAGGAAGTGATTGCTAGTGACAGAAAGAGATAGGGAAGGGCGTATATCCCCGAAATAGATTCCCATAGATGAGGGAAAGACATAGAAACAGATAGAGGGAAAGTAACAAATAGATAAGAAGAGAGATTCAGAGAAACAAACAGAAAAGGCTACATAGCGATCAACTGTGCTAGATAGAGCTAGAAACAGAATGCCAATGCTCCAAATATATTGGTGGGCAGAACAAGCTAGAAAAATTAAAAGATCGAAGGGAGAGAAAAACAAGAACATTAGAAAAAGATGACGATGAAGTTAGAAAAATGTATATAGAAAACACTGGCGATGGAGAGAGAGAGAAAATGATCGCTAGAGAACAAAAGGGGTAGGAAAGGGTAGATAGCCATAGAAAGTGAGAGATTCAGATAGATAGTGGTAGAAAGACTTAGTAAGAAAGACAGAATGAAACAGACAGGAAGAGACAGAGTAACAAATAGAAAAGGCTACATAGAGATCAACTGTGCCAGAGCTAGAAACCAACTAGTTATAGAGTTGGACAGAACATAGATAAATAGATCGAAAGAAGGATTGAAAAACAAAAACATTAGAAAAAGATATATACATAAATACACATAGATGTAGTTAGAAAAAGGTATATATGTCCGAGGCCCGACACGCCGGCCTCGGACTCCCCCCACCCCCACCCCCCGACGACGCAGGGCCCACCTACCGGGCGGGAGAGGCCAAGGACGAGGTTTGGCAGCCCGGCGCGGCCTCGCCCCGCTCGCCGTGGCCTCCCCCGCGGCCCGGACGGGGCCGTCGCCGCCAGAGCGCTGACCGCGCCGGCCGCCGCTTCCGAGTGCGCCCGCTGCCGCGGCCGCTCGGGATCCTTCTCTCCGGTGCAGCGGCGGGCGGCGGTGCAGCAGCAGCGCAGCTGCTGGGGCCTTCATTCGCCGGTGGGGCCTCGTCCTTGGCCTCTCCCGCCCGGTAGGTGGGCCCTGCATCGTCGGGGGGGTGGGGGTGGGGGGAGTCCGAGGCCTCCCCCGTCAGATAAGGGCCAATGATGAATGCCCACTGGTCCCGGGGCCACTGGGCGGCTTCCGCTGTGCGTTCGAATGCCTCCAGGTAGGCATCTATCTTGTCCGCCTCTCCCAGCTTGGTCAGCTGAAAGGGGGCCCCTCGCACGGGGCCGAGGGCCGATGCGGTGGGTCCGGCCCCCAGAGTCTGGGCCAGTCCTCGGAGCAACGTAGCCTGTGACTCCTGCTGCTGTGCCGTCAGGTCCCGCAGGAGCCGCACTTGCTGCTCGGCCATCCATTGGCTGAGCTGGCCCAAGTCCAGGGCCGTAGGGGCCGCGGGCTGCCCGGCCCCGCGCGCTGCGGCGGCAGCCGCTTGGTCCATGGGGGTGCCCTCCGTCGGTACTGCCTCGGAGTCAAGCCTGGGCCGGCCGAAGGTTGCCGGGCGCAGATAGGTGCGAGGCCTCGTCCACCCGGGTGGGGTCGGAAGGTGGGGTCGCGGGCGCCTCACAGCAGGATCCGTGCCTGCATTCTCCACCACAATGTCAGGCTGTGGCACGCCCCCTGGCGGCGGGTCTGGGCGGGGCGGTCCCGGCGGGTCCGTGCTGGTAGCCTGGGGCAGCTGGGCGGGTCCTCAAGGAAGCGTGGAGGCTCCTTCACAGGCGGCCTCAGACTAGGGCGGCCCTTGTCTGACCGGCGGGCCGGTCAGCACGTGGCTCCACCCGGCCGGCTGCGCCTTAGCCTTCAGGGCAGCCAGCTGACAAACGGCAGGATGCTCGCCTTAGAATGCAGGGCACCTGCTTTGTCTCGTCCAGTACCTTCCTCCTCGGCCTGCCTCCAGAGCCTCCTTAAATACTTTTCCCACTCCAGCTCCACCCTCACCCCCGAGTGCTTCCACCCACCATCAATCCCAACACCTGTGCCACCTGCATCCCCGCCCATTGGGCCCACCTCCCTCTACCCCGTTGGTGGGCTGCTAGCCGGGCTGCCACGGGGCCGCCGCCGCTTCCGAGTGCGCCCGCTGCCGCGGCCGCTCGGGATCCTTCTCTCCAGTGCGGCGGCGGGCGGCGGCGCAGCGGCGGTGCAGCTGCTGGGGCCTTCATTCGCCGGTGGGGCCTCGTCCTTGGCCTCTCCCGCCCGGTAGGTGGGCCCTGCATCGTCGGGGGGGTGGGGGTGGGGGGAGTCCGAGGCCGGCGTGTCGGGCCTTGGACACCCCCCCTCTTTGCGTTGTGTCGGGCGTGGCTTCCTCGGCGAACATCCGGGACAGGAAGTCGGCGTTGACATGCTGTTTCCCTGGTCTGTGCCGGATCGTAAAGCTGAAGGGTAGAAGAGCCAGATACCATCTTAGCACGAGTGCATTGTGATCCTTAAGCGGGACATCCAGACAAGGGGGGCGTGGTCCGTCACGAGGGTGAAGGGGTTATTAGCGAGGTAATATTGCAGCGCCCCGACAGCCCACTTGACAGCGAGGGCCTCTTTTTCCACGACCGCGTAACGGCGTTCAGCTGGTTGGAGCTTCCTGCTGATGAACAGGACCGGGTGCTCCTGCCCGCCGTGGTCCTGGGACAGGACGGCCCCGAGCCCGCTATCGGATGCGTCCGTCTGAAGAATGAAGGGCCGGTCGAAGTCAGGGTTGCGCAGGACTGGTGACCCTGACAGAGCAGCCTTGAGGTCGAGGAAGGCTTGCTGCCGGGGCGGCGTCCACTGGACCTGGTTGGGCTGGTCTTTGCGCAGGCAGTCCGTAAGGGGGCTGGCTCGGCTGGCGTACTGTGCGATAAACTTACTGTAGTAACCGACCAGCCCCAGAAACCCCCTTAGCTGCTTCTGGGATTTCGGCAGGGGACACGCCTCCAGTGTCGCCACCTTGTCCGGGAGGGGCCTCAGCTGCCCCCGCCCCACGAGGAACCCGAGGTATTTCAGCTCCTGGAAGCCCAGTCGGCTTTTGGTGGGGTTGGCCTTCAGCCCTGCGTCATGGAGGGCTCGTAACACTTGGCGGAGATGGCGGAGGTGGGATGGCCAGTCAGGGCTGTAGATTAAGATGTCATCTATGTAGGCGGTGGCGAAACCTTGACACTGAGCCAGCGCCCGGTCTACCAGCCGCTGGAAGGTGGCGGCGGCCCCGTGTAACCCGAAAGGCATGACCTTGAACTCAAACAACCCTTGGGGGGTGGCGAAAGCCGTTTTCTCGCGGTCTCCCGGGGCCATGGGAACCTGCCAGTATCCTTTGGTTAGGTCTAGCGCCGAAAGGTAGCAAGCCGCGCCTAGGTGGTCGATTAGCACCTCGGCCCGGGGCATGGGGTACGCATCGAACTTTGTGACCTTGTTTACCTCCCTGTAGTCGACACAGAACCTCATGGACCCATCCGGTTTCGGGACCAGCACAATGGGACTGCGGCACTCGCTGTGTGAGGGTTGGATTACGCCCAGGTGTAGCATCTCCTCCACCTCTCGGGCCACGGCCTCCCATTGCTTCCGGGGGAGGGGCCTCCAGGTTGCCCGGGCCACTTGGCCGGGGTCTGTGGGAATCCTATGCTCAGCCAGGTGGGTGCGTCCCGGACGGGTGGAAAAACAGCCGGGCAAGTCCTCCAGCAGTGCCTGGAGTTGCTGCCGCTGGTGGGGCTCCAACGCCTCGTCGAGCCCCGGCACGCTTCCCTCCGGCTGGCGGTCTGTCCACGGGAGCTCCCCCGTTGGCGGGTCCAGTGGGTCGTCCGCGAGTCGGCAGGTGCCGGAGGGCCGCTCTTGCCACTCCTTGAGGTCGTTGATGTGCAGGCGTTTGGACTGACGGGGGGAGGCGCCGCACTGGACCTCATAGGAATGGGACCCCAATACCCGCTTGACCTGGAAGGGACCCCGCCATGGGTCGCCGTGGTGCCCGGGCCCGAACACTCGGCGGTTGACCAGGACACGATCCCCTTCCTTGAAGGTTCTCAGCCGGGTCCCGCGATCGTACCGGGCCTTCTGGGCCGCCTGGGCCTTCTCCAGATTCTGCCCGGCCAAAGTCCTGGCTGCTTCTAATCGTTCCTGGAGTTCTTTCATATATTCAGGGGCGGGCCTCCCTGGGGGTTCTGATGACTCGGCCCGCCGCCCCTCCATCACTTCCAGGATCCCCCGAGGGTTGCGCCCATATACTAATTCAAAGGGGGCGAAGCCGGTTGAAGCTTGGGGCGATTCGCGGACCGCGAACAGCAAGGGGTCCACGAAGAGGTCCCATTGGGCTGGGCGGTCGTGGGCCAGACGCCGTAGCATCTGTTTGAGCGTTTGGTTGAACCGCTCCACTAGGCCATCTGTCTGAGGATGGTATATGGAGGTGAAGATCTGCCATACTCCCATGGTGCGGCATAACTGACGGGTGACGGAGGCCGTAAACGGGGTGCCACAATCCGTGACCAGCTCCTTGGGAATGCCCACCTGCGCGAAGAATCGTACCAGGGCGCGCGTCACGCCGGGCGCCTGCATCGTCCGCAGGGGTATGGCCTCCGGGTACCGGGTGGCATAATCCACCAGGACGAGGACGAACCTGCATCCCCGGACGGTCCGCGGTAACGAGCCTATGAAGTCCATAGCCACTCTCTCGAAGGGCGTGCGGATCACGGGCAGGGGTGCCAAGGGGGCCCGTGGGGGCGGCCAACCTGCTGTTCGCTGGCAGACCTCGCAGGTGCGGCAGTAGTCCTTCAAGTCCCGGGATACCGAGGGCCAGAAGAACCGGGCCAGCACTCGGGCCAAGGTGTTAGCAGGTCCCTGGTGTCCGGCCCAGCTGTGGTCGTGCGCGTGGGCGAGTATACGTGGCCGATAGCCTTGGGGGGCCAGAAGCTGTTGGACCTCGCCACCCCTGGCCCTCGTGATGCGGAACCACACGCCCCCTTCCTGGATCACCCGAGGTACTCTCCCAGCCCGCCTGCCATCCATCACGACCCCCTCACTCACCGCCACAGCGTCTCGGAGCCCACCTAGAGTGGGATCGTCCGCTTGGCGAGCGATGAAGCTGGGGTCCGTCGACCAGTCCTGGGCGTTTGGGTCTGCTGTGGGGTTGTTCACCGTGGAGGGTCCCTCCCTCGGGTCCTGCGCGGGCAAGGCTTCCTCGGGCCCGCGTGCTGCCTGGAGGTGTTGGTGGAAGCTGGGGGCATCGCAGCCCAGGAGAACAGGGTAGGGCAGGGCCGGTACTCGGGCTAGCTCTACCTTCCAGGGCTGGCCTCGGCAGGTCAGAGGCACTCGTACCACCGGGTAGGTCTCCGAGTGGCCATGGAAGCAGGCCACGGCTGTCGAGCGGACGATGGGTAAGTGGAGCGGTAGCAGGCGTGTGCGGATCATCGAAATGGAACTGCCGCTATCCAAGAAGGCGGACAGGCGCCGTCCTGCCACTTCTACCATCACTATCAGCAGCGGCGGCCTTGGCGGGCGGGCCGTCCCCGGGTAGGCTTCTTCCCAGCCGGCGTCACACTCCATGAGCGGACAGTCGCGGATGAAGTGGCCCCGCTGGCCGCACTTAAAGCACGGGCCCCGGTCTTCGGGGTCTCGGGAACCCTTTGGGGTGGCCTCCGGTACGGGCCCGGACAGGGGTCGGCCCCAGGCCCCCTCACGACCGGGGAGCAGCGGGGGTGCCCGGGAGGCCCCCGGTCGTGGCCCAGACGCCTCCCGGGCCCCGGACCTGGCCCTCCCCGGGCGCGGGTTTTCTAGAGGCAGGGGGGAGGACCCGCTGGTCCTTGTTCCTGGGCCCGTGTCCCGGGGGGCCTCGCGTGGGTCTGCCGCCGCGGCGAAGTTTTCTAGGAGGGCCGTGGCTTCCTTCAGACTCGCGGGGTGGCTGCAGGCTACCCACTGTCGGGCTTTGGGGGGGAGGATATTGAGCAGTTGCTCCAGGACCACTTGATCCACAATCTTCTTCTCGCCCTCCAAGGTGGGCTTCAGCCACTGGTAGGCGGCATCCCGTAGCGCGTTGATCAGGGCTCTGGGCCGCTCGATCTTTTTGTAGGTGATGGACCTGAACTTCTGACGGTAGGAGTCGGGTGTCACCTCATACCGGTCGAGAATAGCGGCTTTCAGCACCCGGTAGTCAGCGCTCTCCTCCTTGGGGAGGGCCCTCAAGGCCGCCTGGGCCTCCCCCGTCAGATAAGGGCCAATGATGAATGCCCACTGGTCCCGGGGCCACTGGGCGGCTTCCGCTGTGCGTTCGAATGCCTCCAGGTAGGCATCTATCTTGTCCGCCTCTCCCAGCTTGGTCAGCTGAAAGGGGGCCCCTCGCACGGGGCCGAGGGCCGATGCGGTGGGTCCGGCCCCCAGAGTCTGGGCCAGTCCTCGGAGCAACGTAGCCTGTGACTCCTGCTGCTGTGCCGTCAGGTCCCGCAGGAGCCGCACTTGCTGCTCGGCCATCCATTGGCTGAGCTGGCCCAAGTCCAGGGCCGTAGGGGCCGCGGGCTGCCCGGCCCCGCGCGCTGCGGCGACAGCCGCTTGGTCCATGGGGGTGCCCTCCGTCGGTACCGCCTCGGAGTCAAGCCTGGGCCGGCCGAAGGTTGCCGGGCGCAGATAGGTGCGAGGCCTCGTCCACCCGGGTGGGGTCGGAAGGTGGGGTCGCGGGCGCCTCACAGCAGGATCCGTGCCTGCATTCTCCACCACAATGTCAGGCTGTGGCACGCCCCCTGGCGGCGGGTCTGGGCGGGGCGGTCCCGGCGGGTCCGTGCTGGTAGCCTGGGGCAGCTGGGCGGGTCCTCAAGGAAGCGTGGAGGCTCCTTCACAGGCGGCCTCAGACTAGGGCGGCCCTTGTCTGACCGGCGGGCCGGTCAGCACGTGGCTCCACCCGGCCGGCTGCGCCTTAGCCTTCAGGGCAGCCAGCTGACAAACGGCAGGATGCTCGCCTTAGAACGCAGGGCACCTGCTTTGTCTCGTCCAGTACCTTCCTCCTCGGCCTGCCTCCAGAGCCTCCTTAAATACTTTTCCCACTCCAGCTCCACCCTCACCCCCGAGTGCTTCCACCCACCATCAATCCCAACACCTGTGCCACCTGCATCCCCGCCCATTGGGCCCACCTCCCTCTACCCCGTTGGTGGGCTGCTAGCCGGGCTGCCACACTCTCCCCCAATGCCTCTTGCCCTCCGCCCTCCTGCCCTGTGATGGACGGCGGGCTTGGCCCCTGGCGGGGCGATCCGGCCCTTCCCCGAGCCGCCCTCCAATCCCAGGCTGGCTTGCTCCTCCCTCCCCCCTGCTGGCCCCGGTCGCCATCCCGCTCGGCCGAGGGCGCCTGCGCCGGCGTTTGGCAGCCCGGCGCGGCCTCGCCCCGCTCGCCGCGGCCTCCCCCGCGGCCCGGACGGGGCCGTCGCCGCCAGAGCCGCGCCGGCCGCCGCTTCCGATTGCGCCGAGTGCGCCCGCTGCTGCGGCCGCTCGGGATCCTTCTCTCCAGTGCGGCGGCGGGCGGCGGCGCAGCGGCGGTGCAGCTGCTGGGGCCTTCATTCGCCGGTGGGGCCTCGTCCTTGGCCTCTCCCGCCCGGTAGGTGGGCCCTGCATCGTCGGGGGGGTGGGGGTGGGGGGAGTCCGAGGCCGGCGTGTCGGGCCTTGGACACCCCCCTCTTTGCGTTGTGTCGGGCGTGGCTTCCTCGGCGAACATCCGGGACAGGAAGTCGGCGTTGACATGCTGTTTCCCTGGTCTGTGCCGGATCGTAAAGCTGGGGCGAATGAATGCCCCAGCAGCTGCACCGCCGCTGCGCCGCCGCCCGCCGCCGCACTGGAGAGAAGGATCCCGAGCGGCCGCGGCAGCGGGCGCACTCGGAAGCGGCGGCCGGCGCGGTCAGTGCTCTGGCGGCGACGGCCCCGTCCGGGCCGCGGGGGAGGCCGCGGCGAGCGGGGCGAGGCCGCGCCGGGCTGCCAAACGCCGGCGCAGGCGCCCTCGGCCGAGTGGGATGGCGGCCGGGGCCAGCAGGGGGGAGGGAGGAGCAAGCCAGCCTGGGATTGGAGGGCGGCTCGGGGAAGGGCCGGATCGCCCCGCCAGGGGCCAAGCCCGCCGTCCATCACAGGGCAGGAGGGCGGAGGGCAAGAGGCATTGGGGGAGAGCGGGGCAGCCCGGCTAGCAGCCCACCAACGGGGTAGAGGGAGGTGGGCCCAATGGGCGGGGATGCAGGTGGCACAGGTGTTGGGATTGATGGTGGGTGGAAGCACTCGGGGGTGAGGGTGGAGCTGGAGTGGGAAAAGTATTTAAGGAGGCTCTGGAGGCAGGCCGAGGAGGAAGGTACTGGACGAGACAAAGCAGGTGCCCTGCGTTCTAAGGCGAGCATCCTGCCGTTTGTCAGCTGGCTGCCCTGAAGGCTAAGGCGCAGCCGGCCGGGTGGAGCCACGTGCTGACCGGCCCGCCGGTCAGACAAGGGCCGCCCTAGTCTGAGGCCGCCTGTGAAGGAGCCACCACGCTTCCTTGAGGACCCGCCCAGCCGCCCCAGGCTACCAGCACGGACCCGCCGGGACCGCCCCGCCCAGACCCGCCGCCAGGGGGCGTGCCACAGCCTGACAATATATAAAACAATAGAGATATAGAAAAACAGAAAATGATAGCTAGAGAGACAAAGAGATTGGAAAGGGCAGATATATAGAGAAATTGATAGATTTAGATATAGTGGTGGGAAGTCATAGAAAGAGAAATAGAAAGTAACAAACCGACAGTGAGAGACATATACAGAGAAACAGATACAAAAGGCTACATAGAGATCAACTGTGCTAGAGCTAGACACACTGCGAAGGCTATACATACATACAGAATCGGACAGAACAATACAGAGATAGATAGAAAGAAGAAGAGAATGCTACAAATAGATACAGAGTTGAACAGATTGAAAAACAAAAACAGAATGTGAATACGTATAGAGTCGGACAGAACAAGATAGATAGAAAAATAGGAAGGATTGAAAAACAAAATACATACACAGGGATGAAAATAGAGATAGAAAATAACAGAAAGGAAGAGACAGATACAGAGAAACTTGCTCTAACACAGTTGATATCTATGTAGTCTTTTCTAGCTTTCTCTGTCTGTCTCTTAGTCTCACCGTCTAGCTCTTATGTTTCTTTCTGTATCTCCACTATGCTGTCTTGCTATGTTTTCTCTATATATCTATCTTTGTTGTTTTCTATGTAACATTCTCTATTCTATATATTTACCATTTTCTAACTGTACATCTTTATGTACGTTTGTGAATCTATCTTTTTCTAATGTTTTTGTTTTTCAATCCTTCTTTCTTTTACCTACCTTGTTCTGACCAACTATATCTAGATATAGTTAGAAAAAAGGAGAGAGAAAAAGAAAACATTAGAAAAAGATTTACAGATGTACATATGTATAGAATAAGACAAAGGTATATAAGAAAAAATGTGTTAGATATAGAAAGAGAGAGAATGTAGCTAGAGACAGAAATAGATCGGAAAGGGCAGATATACATAGAACGAGATAGACGTGGAAAGGTACAGAGAGAAGTGGAAAGGTAGAGATAATAACAAATAGTAGGAGACAGATACAGAGAAACAGATAGAAAACGCTACATAGAGATCAACTCTATCCAACTCTACATGTAATTTGTAAGTGTTTGCATCCTCTTTGCCGCCTATGGTTGAAGCCGGGGGGGGGGGAGTGCGCGGCGAGAGACAGAACAGACAAACACCGGGCTGGAGAAAACAAGGCCACAACTTTATTAAAACATCATAACAAAACAGCAAATGAGGAGTATTGGTGCAGCATGAGGATCAGATCCGCTGCATCGGGTGACCCGCCTGTCAGCTGATGAACCACATCCCCCTCAGGCCCAGGCTGAGGGAGGGAACCAGGAATGGCATGAAGGGGGAGATCACCCGGTGTACACCCTTTGGTGATTCCCATGCCACCTGGGGGTGGCGTGCCCTGGCAGCCCCCGAGCTGGGCGTGCCCCTTGCCGCTCACCCCCAAGACTCCATAAGGGAGTCCCCTTAATGGGGAGCCTGTGCGCGCAGGCCCAGTCTCCCCAACAAATGGGATCTGATCCTATGCTCCACCGCCACAAGAGCCCACCGGGCTCCCGCCAACACTCCTATTGCTGTACCCATTCCAGGAGGCCGTCCCGCACGTCCTGCAGCCATATGTCCATCCCCCAGGTTGACAAGTGCACGCCATCCGGCCGGAAAAGGGGGGTCACCTTATGTGAAATGTCCCAGTGAGAGATCAGATAACCCCCGGCCGCCTCGATGAAGTTGCCCATGGTGTGGGCCAGCCTCTGACGCACCCCGTCCATCTTCCTGGGGCACTGGGCCCCCCGCCAAACCAGCCTCTGAAGCAGGTCTGACCACAGGAAGACGGTGTCCGGAAAGACCCCCCCAAGGTAGTCCAAATCAGCGCACATGGCCCGCCGCAATTCTGGGCCCTCCCGCTCACCCAGATCATTCTCGCCCAGCTGTATAAGGATAGCGTCCGGAGGACCCCGCTGGCGCGCTTGACGTAGAAGAGTTGGAACCAACGATGCCCACCGCATGCCGCGGACTCCCAGCCAGCGCAGTTGAAGCCAATCCTCCAGGCCCGGGTGGGCGCCCCAGCCAGATGATTCAGCGTATTTCCCTGCCCAGTGGACGATACTGTGGCCGCATAGCCACACCGACTTCCTGGCACCTGGAACTGGAACACACAGAACAACCCTTTAGTGAGATAGCCCCGCAGCGGGGCGAATGTAGGACCTGAACGCCCCAGACCGCCAGTGACCGATGGCCTGGATGGCTGCTGCGGGGAGGCTGAGATCGGCAGCCTCAGTGGCAGCCCCGATGCGGAAGGAGTGGGTCCCGAAATCCCGGGCCTCCAACCTGCACGCTTGAAGGCCGGCCCGCAGGATGGCCGAAAACTGGAACCGGGTGAGGGGGGAACCATCCCTGTGAATCAGGAGTGGGCCAGAGAGGGAGGGCCGGAGCGAGAGGAACCTTTCAACCGCCCGCACAGGGCACAGGGGAAGCCGACGTGCTGCCTGAAGGCGGATGACGTGACCCTTGCCCCATTGCGCCGTCTTTGAGCAGCGGAGCCTGATGGACACCTGCCGGGGGGACCAGGACGCGTCTTTGAAGGCCACCGCGCGGCCGGATCGGTCGCCCTTAGAACCGGCCACCAGCTCGCTGACCCTGAACTCCCCGTAAAAGGCCAGGATGTAAGCTGTATGGAAGAGCTGGGCCTCGTAAGAGGACCTGCAGAGGGGGGGGGGGACCGCCTGGAGTACCCGCCCCAAAATGGCCAGTGTAATGGGCCACCTGCGATCCCGCCGCAGTGGGGCCATGCGGGCCCAGCCCTCCACTGCCCGCCGGGCGAGGAAGCAAGTGCATGGGTCAGGGAACCCGGCCGCTTTGCTAAAGAAGGAGATGGCCGCGAGATCCCTGCGCATGGTTTGGGGGCGCGCCCCAAGCTGCGCAGGTGGGCCAAATAGCGGAGGACCGCTGCCTGGGACGGGGGACAGGACCCCCCAGCCCCACCCCCCTTGGAGAAGGCCAGGAACCTGGTGGCCACGGCAGAATAAGCCCGGAGCGTGGACGGGGCCACGGAACTCAATACTCCCTGCATTATGGTGCTGTGCCAATCGTCCAGAGCTCCTCCGGGAACGGGTCGGGGGTGCGCCTCGCCTCCAGGGCCAACCTGAAGAATCTCTCCATCTGGAAGCGAGACAAGGCATCTGCCAGGCCGTTATCGACACCTGCTATGTGACGTGCTGAAAACGTGATGTTAGTGTTAAGGCAACACAAGACAAACCGGCGGATGAGCCACATGACCCGCTCAGAGCGAGAAGATTGGCTGTTGATGACCCTGACGGAGGCCTGGTTATCACACCAGAAAGTGACCCGGCAGTTCCGCAGGAAGCCGCCCCAGATGGAGACCGCCACCAGGATGGGGAAAAGCTCCAAAAAGGTCAGGTCTCTGAGGCTTCCCGCCCCTGCCCAGCCGGAGGGCCACAGCTGGGCGCACCAGCGACCCCTGAAGTAAACCCCAAAGCCGAGGCTCCCTGATGCATCAGAGTGCACCTGCAAGTCGGAGCCCAGGTCTAGGGGGGCCTGCCATATGGAGACCCCGTTGAAGCCCCGCAGAAAACTGAGCCACACGCAGAGGTCATCTTTCATGCCCTTGGTGAGCCTGATGAAATGATGGGGAGCCCTGACCCCCCTGCATGCCCTGGCAAGGCGGGCGCAAAAGGCCCTGCCGGGTGAGACGACCCGGCAGGCGAAGTTCAAGTGCCCAAGTACCGACTGGACCTCCCTGAGCGTGCACTTCTTTTGGTGCAGCAAGCCCGTAATAAGCTTTGTAAGGCGAGCCAGCTTATCCCCCGGGAGACGAGACACCCCTGCCACCGAGTCCAGCTCGATGCCCAAATATGTAAGGCGTGTCGTGAGGCCCTCGGTCTTGTCCTGCGCAAGGGGGACCCCCAGCTCCGCTGCCAAATCCTGGAAGACCCTGAGGTGGCTGGCACAGGCCGGGGACCCAGGGGGAGCCATTATCAAAAAATCATCGAGGTAATGACAGACAAGGGGGGAACCCATGCGACCCTTGGCAGCCCACTCCAGGAATGTACTAAAGGTCTCGAATGCGGCACAAGCGATAGAGCACCCCATGGGCATGGCTTTGTCGTAATACCACATTCCCTGGAACTTGAACCCCAGTAGCGAGTGATCGAGGGGATGTACCGGCAGCAGGCGGAAGGCTGACTGCACGTCGCACTTGGCCATAAGGGCCCCCGCCCCGCAGCCCTGCACTAAGCGGACCGCATGATCGAATGAGGAGTACTTTACCGAGCACAGCTCAGGCGGGATGAGGTCATTGACCGACGACCCCTTGGGGTACGACAGGTGGTGGATCAGGCAGAACTCCCCTGGCGCCTTCTTGGGCACCACCCCCAGCGGGGAAACCCTCAAGTTAGGGAAAGGTGGGCGAGGGAATGGGCCTGCGACGCAGCCAGCGGCCACCTCCTTAGCAATTTTTGCCGCCACCACACCCGGCATCTCAGAGGCGGACTTGAGGTTGCCTGACGTGGTGGCCACGCGTGGCCCCGTGAAGGGGATGCGGAAACCGGAGGAAAATCCCTCCCACAGGTACCCGGCCGCGGAGCGGTCAGGATAGCGCTCCAGGAGGGGAGCGAGGACCTGCTGCCGCACCGGGGTGGGGGCCAGGCCGTGATGCCCAGGAGGAGTCTCAGTTGCCCGCCCTTGCGCCCTGGGAGGTGCTAGGGGCCCATCCTCCATCCTTGTGGGAGGTGCTGGTGGAGGATCGGCCCCCCCGAAAGGGCTGGGACCCCACTTGGCCGCGGGGGCAGGATGGGCGCGAGTGGGGGCCCCCACATGCATCGCAATTGTGCTCGAAGCGGCACTTGGAGCGGTGACACCTGCCCTGGTTGTATTCCCAGCACAGGCCGTGGGATCGGTCCCGGGACGGGAGGGTTCCCCCTTTCCCTTGATGTGGGGGCCTACTAGCCATAGCCACAGCTTTTGGCTGATCAAGTCCCATCTGGCCCTGGAGTTGTGGGAGGCCCTTTTGCGGAAGGCCTCGTCATAGTCCAAGGCCGCACCCTCCCCAGCTAGGGCCCGGGCTCGGAGCACGTTTCCCAAGTAATTCGATAAATGCCAACCCCTGTCTGGGTAAGCTGCCTGGAGAACCCCCATATACACCGTGAAACCCTCAAGCCAGTTAGGGAACGAGCGCTCAGCCAACTCCCTGCACGCCCGCCGCTTGCCACGCTTGGCAGCGGGGCTCGACCTCCCATCCTCCGCCTCCGGCCTTAGCAGGGAGAACACGTCCACATAGTACCCATTTAAAATGCGTTCGCGGGCCTTGCAGGCAAGGTGGAAACCTGGGGGGTCCTCGTCATCCAGGAAAGAAGGGCCCGGGGAGTCCCCCTCGGATCCCCAAACCTCGATGGGACAACCCTCGCCCTTCTCGCCCCGAGCCCTCCGCCGGCGAGCCCAGTCGGGGAGACCAGGGATCTTGGCCGCCACCTCCCAGTAATCATCCCCAAGGGAATCATCCTCTGACGACGAAGACTCACCTGAACTCCAGTCGCTGTCTGATTCCTCAACCCTCGCGCAGCGGCTGCGTTTCTTGCGAGATGACTTCTTCTTCTTGGCCGGATGGCGCCGCTCGCTGCTGCTGGCCCCCTCAGAACTGGGTGAAGATGCTGCCCTGCGCTGCTGAGGCACAGCCTTTCTCTTTCCTACCCGGCCCCCCCTGGGCTGGGAGATTTTGTGCGGAGCCGGGGCAGGTTGAGCAGGGGCAGCCCCTTGGCCAGGGGTCCCCAGGCTGTCTACCCGTGCTGTGAGGAGCTCCAGCGCCCGGGCAATGCTCTGCATGGAGCTAATGGACTCCGAACCTGGCGCCCCTCACTCCTCCCTGCTCTGGGTTTTGACCCCCCCTCTTGGTGGGGGCCCTCCCCCCAGTGGGTGCTGGCTTGGGACTGGCCCTGCTGCCAGAGGATTGCTTGGACCCCTTAGCCGGGCCTGCCCCTGAGGTGGTCGTGCGGGCCTTGAGAGGCCTGCTGGCCTTTTTCTGGGCCTGCTCAGACCCGCCCGGGCCCCTAGAGGTCCCCCGCGGGGGAGGCTGCCCGACGAGGGGTGGCTGGACTGTGGTCGTGCTCGGCCCGCAGCCCTCCCCCCCGGGATGTGCCGGGCCCTGCCCCACTCCCCTTCTTTGGGGCCATTCCATCCTGGTGGGCAAGGTTCGGCGGCCCGCCCACTGCGCACTGGCCTCCCTTGCACCCTTTTCCCGGCCGGGGGCCCTCCCTGGATGGAACGGAGCCGAAGGCCCCCCCCCCACGAAGCAGCTCTCTCCTTCTTGCCGGCCGGCCACGGCCCGTCTTCCGTCCGCTCTTCACCGGAGCTCAAGGGTCGGCCCGCTCCAGCTGCGCAGGGACGAAGCTCAGCCCCAGCTTCCCCTGCCGCAACCGCGTGCCACCTCGCTCCGGGCTTCGTAGCCTTCGCTGGAGCCGAAGGGATCTGGCCCGATCAGGCTCGTAGGGGAGAAGCCAAGCTTCGAGTCCCCTGCTGCAGCCGCGTGCCTCCCTGCTCCGGTCTTCACGTCGCTCGAGGAAGCTCCAACGTCCTGCGGGGCCGGCGCAGAAATGAGGGCCGGGCCGGATGGCGGATGGATAAATACCCGGCCGCCGGACCAGAGGGAAAACCGGCCAGCCGCGCTTGCCCCACCCCCTTTGGACGGACCCGGGCGCCGTGATTGGGCGCCCGGGTTTAAACTAATTGGTCGCGGGCCTGCCTAGAGCCTGGCGCGGCCCGCGACCACGGGAGCTGGCCGCGAGTCGCCCCCCCGGCCCCGTCAGCGGCAAAACAGGCCCTCCGGTAAGTCGGGGGAGGGGGCCTCGCCTTCTAGCTCTAGCACAGGTGCACTATGTAGCCTTTTCTATCTGTTTCTTTGCATATGTCTATTACTGTCAGTTACTTTCTATTTGTTTCTGTTTTTCCATCACTCTCTCTGAATCTATCTCTTTCTATGTATATCTGCCCTGTCCTATCTCTTTCTAGCTCTAGCAATTACTTTCTCTGTCTATTGTTTTCTGTATACTTTTGTGTATGTATGTGTATCTATCTTTTTCTAATACTTTTGTTTTTCTTTGCTTCTTACGTTCTATCTACTTATTGATCTTCTTCTGTCCGACTTTGTATGTATTTGTTCGCATTCTTTTTCTAGCTCTAGCACAGTTGAGCTCTGCATTTTCTATCTTTCTCTATATCTCTTACTATCTGTTACTTTCTATCTCTGTCTGTTTCTTTCAATGGCTTTACACGTCTATCTAATTGAATATATCTATGGAGATCTTGCAATGCCTATCTCTTTCAAACTCTAGCTATCATTTTCTCTCTTTTCTCTCTATATCGTTTTCTGTATACTTTCCTCTAACTTGCTTCATCTATGTGTACCTTCTTCTAATTGTTTTTGTTTTTCTCTCCTATCTTTTTCTTTCCGACTATGTATTTCTACCATTCACATTCTGTTTCTAGCTCTAGCACAGTTAATCTCTATGTAGCCTTTTATTTCTGTTTCTCTGTATCAGTCCCTTACTGTCTATTTACTGTCTGTTACTTTCTATCTGTTTCTTTCTATGGCTTTCCAACCACTATCGATCTGAATCTCTCTCTTTCTTTCTATAGCTGCCCTTTCCTAGCTCTTTCTCTCTCTAGCTAGCATTCTGTATCTCTATCATTTTATAGATACCTATTTCTAACTAACTTCATCTGTGTATATATGGGAATATATATTTTCTAATGTTTTTGTTTTTCAATCCTTCTATTTATCTATCTTCTTCTGTCTTTCTATCTGATTCTTTCTATGTCTTTCTACGACTAGCAATCTGAATCTATCTCTTTCTACGCATATCTTCCCTTTCCTATCTCTATCTTTAGCTATCATTTTCTCTTTCCCTACATCTATCATTTTCTATATACCTTTCTCTACCGATCTTCATGTGTGTATGTACATTTATCTATCTTTTTGTAATGTATGTTTTTCAAAAGCTCTATCTCCCTCATTTTGTCCATCTCTATATATATATATGTATTTTTTCCCCTTTCAGTCCTTTCTATCTTTTTATCTTTCATGTTCTGTCCGACTTTACATGTATTTGTAGTATAGAAAATGATAGAGATATAGAAAGAGAAAAAAGACAGCTAGAGAGAGAAAAAGATAGGAAAGGGCAGATATATATAGATAGAGATAGATTCAGATAGATAGTGGTGGAAACACATAGAAAGGATTAGAGATAGAAAGTAAGAACTAGACAGTAAAAGACAGATACAGAGAAACAGATACAGAGAAAAGTCTACAGCAATCAACTGTGCTACAGCCTAGAGACAGAATGCGAATGCTACAAATGGATATAAAGTCAAACAGAACAAGAAAGATAGATAAAAAGGAGAGAAAGCAAAAACATTAGAAAAAGATAGACATACATACACGTAGATCAAGATAAAGGTATATAGAAAATGATAGAGATAGCTATATAGAGAATATGATAGCCAGAGACAGAAAGAGATAGGATAGGACAGAAATACATAGAAAGAGAGATCCAGAGGAGTTAGCCGTGTTAGTCTGTAGTAGCAAAATCAGAGTCCAGTAGCACCTTTAAGACTAACCAATTTTATATGTCTCCTTCTCTCCCCTATCTCCCCTCCTCTTCTGTATTTGACCAGTTTAGATCATGCATCTGACGAAGAGGACTTGATTCTCGAAAGCTTATGCTACAATAAAATTGGTTAGTCTTAAAGGTGCTACTGGACTCTTTTTGATTTTGATAGAAAGAGAGAGATTCAGATAGTTAGTGGTGGAACAGATAGAAATACAAGGCAACAAATAGACAGTAAGAGACAGATATAGAGAGACACAGAGAAGAGTACATAGAGATCAACGGTGCTACAGCTTGAAAAAGCATGCAAAAAGATACAGAGCCGGACAGAACAAGATCCATAGATAGAAAGACATTTAAAAAAAACAAGAAATAGATACACAAAAATACATGTAGATGGTTAGGGAAAGGTATGTAGGGAAAGAAAAAAGACAGATAGCGACAGTGATTGGAAAGGACAGATATACATAGAAGGAGAAAACATTATCTAGATAGAAAGAGAGGAAAGGGCATAGGAAGAGATAAATTCAGATAGATAGTGATGGAAAGACATAGGAAGAAACAAATGGAAAGTAACGAACAAGAGAGAGACTGAGAGAAACAGAAAGAAAAGGATAATAGATGTTAACTCTTCTAGAGCTGCAAACAGAATGCAAATTACAAACACAAAGTTGGACAGAACATGAAAGATAGAAAGGACTGAAAGACAGAACGAAATACATATACATATAGAGTCGGACAGAACAAGGTAGATAGATAGAGCGTTTGAAAAACACGTACAAACACAGATGAAGATAGTTAGAGGAAGGTATATAGAAAAAGAGAACATGATAGCCAGAGATAGGAAAAGGGAAGATATACATAGAAAGAGAGAGATTCAGATTGCTAGTGGTGGAAAGACATAGAAATAATCAGACAGAAAGACAAAGTAACAAGTAGAGACAGATACAGAAAAGGCTATATAGACATCAACTGTGCTAGAACTAGAAACAGAAAGCGAAAGCAACAAGTAGATACATATCCAGACAGGAGAAGATAGAAAAACTGATAGAAAGAAAGAATGAAAAACAAAAACCGTAGAAAAATATATATACACTGATAATGACTGTTAAAGGTATATAGAAAACGATAGAGAGAGAAAAAGAGAAAATGATAGTTAAAGGTAGACAGAGATAGGAAAAAGAAGATACTAGAATCTAGATTCAGATTGCTAGTGGTGGAAAGACAAGGAGAGACTCAGATAGATTCAAGTTAGTAAGCGACACATACAGAAAAACAGAAAGAAAAGGCTACATAATTAACTGTGCTAGAGCTAGAAAGAATGCAAATGCTAGAAATACATATAGAGTCGGAAAGAAGATGAGAGAAAAACAAAAACATTAGACATGGATAGATTCACAGATGAAGATAATTAGAGAAAAGTATACAGAAAATGATAGAGAATGATAGAGATAAAGATAATATGATAGTTCGAGATTGAAATAGAGAAGAAACGGGAGATATCCATAGGAGATATTCAATTAGGTAGTGGAAAGCCATTGAAAGAAACAGAGATAGAAAGTAACAGATAGTAAAAGAAAGTGGACAGTCTAGAAAGTAACAGGTAGTATAGAGAAAGATAGAAAACGGAGAGATACAGAGACAGCTAGAAAAGACTACATAGATATCAACTGTGTTAGAGCTAGAAACTGTTTAGAGCTAGTTTCTCTGTATCTGTCTCCTCCTTTCTCTTATTTTCTCTCTCTATTTTCATCCCTGTGTATGTATGTCCGTCTTCCTATCTTGTTCTGTCCAACTCTATATGTATTTGTAGCATTTGCATTCTGTTTTTGTTTTTCGATCCATCTTTATAGTTATCGAGTTCTGTCGGACTCTTTTTGGATTTGTAGCAATCTCTCCTTCTTTCTATCTGTCTCGCTCTATTGTTCTGTCCGATTCTATATGTAGGAATAGCATTCACAGTGATTCTAGCTCTAGCACACTCTAGGTAGCCTTTTCTATCTCTGTATATTTCTCTTACTATTTGTTACTTTCTGTCTCTGTCTTCACTATCCGAATCTCTCTCTTTCTATGTATGCCATTTCCTCTCTTTCTGTCTTTAGCTATCATTTTCTCTTTCTATATCTATATCGTTTACTGTATACCATTTGCTTACTATCTTCATCTATGTGTATGTATATCGATCTTTTTCTATTTTTGTTTTTCTCTCCCTTCTGTCTCTCTATTGTTCTGATTCTATATGCATTTATAGCATGCGCAGTCTTTCTAGTTCTAGCCCACTTGATCTCTGTAGCCTTTTCTATGTTTCTCTGTATATGTCTTACTGTCGCTTTTACTTTCTATGACTTTCCACCACGATCTATCTAAATCTATCGCTTTCTATGCATTTCCTATCTTTCTCTCTAGCTAGCATTTTGTTTTTCTATATCAATCATTTTATACCTTTTTCTAACTTTCATCTATGTGTATTTATGTGTACATATCTTTTTCGAATGTTTTTGTTTTTCAATCATATCTTTCGTGTTCTGTCCGATTCGCTTTTGGTTTCTAGCTCTAGCACAGTTGATTTCTGTGTAGCCTTTTCTATTTGTTTCTCTGAATCTGTCTCTTCCTGTCTATTTGTTTCATTCTATCTTTCTTACTCCTTCCACTCTATCTATCTGAATCTATCTCTTTCTATGTCTCTTTCCTATCTCTTTCTCTCTCTTCCTATTATTTTCTCTCTTTCTCTATCTCCAGCATTTTCTATATACCTTTCTCTATCTTCATCTATGTATACCTATCTTTTTCTAATGTTCTTGCTTTTCTCACCTTCTTTCGATCTGTCCGACCCTATATGTGTTTGAAGCATTCACATTCTGTTTCTAGCTTTAGTGATAGATATAGAGAGAAATTGATAGCTAGAGATAGGGAAGGGAAGATATGCATAGAAATATACATAGAGGCAAGAGAAAAGAGACATTTTTTAAAGTAGAAAAGGCTACATAAAGATCAACAGTGCTAGCTCTTTCTAGCTCTACTAGAAAGAGAAAGCGAATGCTAAAAATGCATACAGAGAAAGAGAGACAATTACAGATAGTAGTGGAAAGACCTGGGAAGAAATTGCTCCCGCTCTCTCTCTTGTTCAGTCCGACTCTATATCTCTGTGCAGTGTTCGCATTCTGTTTCTTGCTCTAGCACAGTTGACCTCTGTGTAGCCTTTTCTATCTGTTTCTCTGTATTTGTCCCTCTCTGTTTGTGGCTCTATTTCTTTCTATGTCTTTCCACCACTATCTATCTGAATCTATCCGAGTCTATGTATATTCACCCTTTCCTAACTCAGTCTATCTCTAGCTAGCATTTTCTCTCTATATTTATCATTTTCTGTACACCTTTCTCTGTCTCTCTTCATCTATGTGTGTCTATCTTTTTCTAAAGTTCCTTTCTATTTTCTAAAGTCCCTTTCTATTTATCTATCCTGTTCTGTTCGACTCTATATCTATTTGTAACATTCACATTCTGTTTCTAGCAATAGGACGGTTGATCTCTATGAACCAATTTCTATCTGTTTCTCTGTATCTCTCTCTTACTGTCTATTTGTAACTTTCTATCTTTATCTGTTTCTATGTCTTTACAACACTATGGATCTGAATCTATCTCTTTCATCTACCTTTGCCTGTTTCTGTCTCTTTCTATTTCTTGCTATCATTTTCTCTTACGATATCTACCTGTAGCATTTTCTGTATAACTTTCTCTAACTTTCATCTATGTGTATGTATCTGTATCTATCCTTTTCTAATTTTTTTTTTGTTTTTCAATCCTTTCTATCTACAGAGAAACAGATAGAAAGGCTACAAAGGGATCACATGTGCTAGAGTTATGAACAGACAGCCAATGCTACACATGATATATAGATGGATGGATGGATGGATGGATGGATGGATGGATGGATGGATGGATGGATGGATGGATGGATGGATGGATGGATGGATGGATGGATGGATGGATGGATGGATGGATGGATGGATGGATGGATAGATAGATAGATAGATAGATAGATAGATAGATAGATAGATAGATAGATAGATAGATAGATAGATAGATAGATAGATAGATAGATAGATAGATAGATAGATAGATAGATAGATGATAGATAGATAGATAGATAGATAGATAGATAGATAGATAGATAGATAGATAGATAGATAGATAGATAGATAGATAGATAGATAGATAGATAGATAGATAGATAGATAGATAGATAGATAGATAGATAGATAGATAGATAGATAGATAGATAGATAGATAGATAGATAGATATGTGATTGCCCAAAGGGAATAATGGAAAGCATGCCTGCCGATAGGGAATAATGAAGAAAGCGATTGCCCGTAGGGAATAATGGGAACCATGTTTGCTCATAGGGAACAATGGGGACAGTGCTTGCCCATAGAGAATATTGAAAACAGCAATTGTCCATAGGGACTACTGGAGGCAGTGATTGTCCACAGGGAATAATGGAAAGCACGCTTGCCCATAGGTAAAAATTGAGACAGCGATTGCCCATAGGGAATATTGGAAAGCTCGCTTGCTCATAGAGAATAATGGGGACAGTGATTGCCCATACAGAATAATGGAAATCATACGTGCAAATGCCCATAGGGATTATTGGAAAGCACGCCTGCTGAAAGGGAATAATTGTAGAAAGTGATTGCCCATTAGGGAATAATGGGAACCATGCTTGCCCTTAGGGAATAATGGAGACAGTGATCACCCTTACGGAATAATGGAAAGCATGCTTGCCTGTAGGGAATAATGAGAAAAAGATTGCCCATAGGGTGTAATGGAAACAATGATTGCCCCGAGGGAACAATGGGGACAGTGATTGCCCTTAGGGAACAATCAAAACAGCAATTGCCCATAGCGAATCCTGGAGACTGCGATTCTCCACAGGGAAAGGGAAAGCACGTATGCCCATAGGGAAATGGAAAGCACGTATGCCCACAGGGAATAATCGAGAGAGCGATTGCCCATAGAGAATAATGGAGACAGCAATTACCCATAGGGACAAATGGAAATCATTCTTGCCTGTACGGAAGCATAGAAAGCACGCTTCCTTATAGAAAATAATGGGAACAACGAGAGCCCATAGGGAATACTTCAGAGAGCAATTGACAGAGGGAGTAATGGGAACACGCTTGCCTATAGGGAATAATGGAGAAAGCGATTCCCCATAGGGAATAATGGGAACTATGTTTTTGCCTTTAGGGAATAATGGATATCATGCTTTCCCACAGATAATAATGCCAATAGCGATTGCCCTTAAGGAATAATGGAGAGCACGATTGTCCAAACGGAATAATGGGAAGAGCAATTGTTCATAGAGAGTAAAGGAAAGCACATCTACCTATTTATTTTATTTATTTATATTTCAATTTATATACCGCCCATCCCCAGGGGCTCTGGGCGGTGAACACTTTAAAATCAATGAAAACAAGAAATAATTAGAAATAATGGGAACAGTAATTGCCGACAGGGAATAATGGAGACAGCGATTGCTCATAGTGAACAATAGGAACAGCGATTGCCCATAGGAAAGAATGGAAAGCATGCATACCCATAGGGAATAATGGAAATCGTGCTTGCCCTTTGGGAATAATGGGGACAGCGATTGCCCATAGGGAATAATGGAAACCATGATTGCCAATAGGGAACAATGAGGACAGTGATTGCCCATAGGGAATAATGAAAACAGTAATTGCACATAGCGATTATTGGAGACAGTGATTCCCCTCAGGGATTAATGGAAAGCACGTATGCCCATAGTTAATAATGGAGACAGCGGTTGCCATTAGAGAATAATGGAGACAGCGGTTGCCTTTAGGGAATAATGGAAATCATACTTTTCCATAGGGAATAACGCATACAGCACTTACCCATAAGGAATAATGGAAAGCATGCGTGTCCAAAGGGAAAAAATGGAATAGAAATTGCCCATAGGGGTAATGGAAAGCACACCTGCCCATTGGAAATAATGGGAAGAGTTAATGGGAAGAGTGCTTGCCTATCAGGAATAATAGGAACAGTGATTGCCCTTAGGGAATAATGGAAAGCATGCTTGCCCGTAGGGAATAATGGGACCCATGCTTCCCATCGGAAATAATCAACACAGCGATCACCCTTAGGGAATACTGGAAACCATGCATGCCCATAGGTAATAATGGGGACAGTGATTGCACATAGGGAATAATGGAAGGCCTGCTTCCCCTTAGGGAATAATGAAACCAGAGATTGACCATAGGGAATAATGAAAACCATGATTGCCCCTTAGGGAATAATTGAAACCATGATTGCCAGTAGGGAACAATGAGAACAGTGATTGCCCATAGGGAATAATGAAAACTGCAATTGCACATAGCGAATTTTGGACAGCTATTCTCCACAGGGATTAATGGAAAGCACGTATGCCCATAGTTAATAATGGAGACAGCGATTGCCCATAGAGAATAATAGAGACAGCAGTTGCCTTTAGGAAATCATGGAAATCATACTTTCCCATAGGGAATAATGCATACAGCACTTACCCATAAGGAATAATGGAAAGCATGCATGTCCAAAGGGAATAAATGGAACAGAAATTGCTCATAGGGGTAATGGAAAGCACACCTGCCCATTGGAAATAATGGGAAGAGTGCTTGCCTATCAGGAATAATAGGAACAGCAATTGCCCTTAGGGAATAATGGAAAGCCTGCTTGCCCATAGGGAACAATGGGAACAGTGATTCCCCATAGAGAATAAGGAAAACAGCAATTGCCCATAGGGAATAATGGAGACAGCGATTGCCCATAAAGAACAATGGAGATAGCTTAGATAGCTTATTCCCTTAGGGAATAATGGAAAGCTCGCTTGCCCATAGGGAATCATGGAAACAGCGACTGTCCATAGGAAGTAATGGGGGACATGGATTGCCCAGAGGGAATCATGGAAAACATGCTTTCTCATAGGGAATTATGGAGACGGGGATTACCCGTAGGGAATAACGGAACGCTAATTGCTTGTGTTTCCATGCTCCATGTTCAGAGGCCATTGTCAGTCTATGGAGAACAGGATACATTGAAGTTGACTCCCACCCCTTGCAACAAGAAATCCAAGCTCTCTTGAGTTAAGGTTCTTTAATGAGATATCATAGCTTCAGCATATATATGTCCACAGGTTACACAGAGGCAAGTAAAAGCATCTGGCTGTACACAGGTCCTTTGTTGAGAATGACATATGGAGTGCTTGCTACAAAGTTTCAGTCCCTCTACGTAAGGCCCCCACCCTTGGTGCCCAACCAGCTGGGTACAGTCAGTGGGAGAGTAGGATGGAACTGTCCCAAGGCCGCTGTGGTGAGCCATCTCAGATAAGAGCGCAGCCTTCCCAGGAGCTGGACAGCTTATGTGAAAAACAGACACACACAGGAGATGATTGCAATAAATCACAAAGATGGAGGGAATGTGGACAACAGACCTGACATGTCTGTCCCCCCAAAGGCCCCTCTTTCACCCCCCCCCCAGCCCTGGCTTGTCGGGGTATTTCTTGTGGCAGTTGGCTGTAAGGCGGGGAGCGTTAACATGGGAGTGTTCGACCCATTCCTGGAAGCTTTCATCAAAGTCTTTCCACCTGATTAAGTAGTAGAGTTTTTTGTTTTTCCATTTGGAGTCTAGAATCTCTTCTACTTCACAGTGGACTTGGCCATCAATTAGGGTAGGACGTGGAATTCCTTTCTCTGGGCGCCACTCATCGAGTTCTCAGGTTCTCCCTCTATTTTCCAAATTAAACTTTCAGGTAATTAAGGGAAGGATTTATATGCCAGATTGCAAAAGTTCCAAACTCTGGAGTGATCCTTGAGAGGAAATATTTCTATGAAATGCTTTCACTTGCTGACAGAGCAGGGTACAATTTGTGGGCTTGGGTGAAAAGAACTCAGTGAATAAGACTGTGTTCCAAAATGAGCTCCTGGACATTGACCGTGGATTCTCTGGCTTTTGGAGAATGCAGAAGTCCTACCTATGATTTAACATGTAATGCTGAGGAACAACAAGACACCGTGAGGTGAGAAGTGGGCGGAGATGATTGAGTTCCCTTTTCAGGGTACCACAAATGGTGCACAAGACGTTGTCAGCACCCCTCATCCTGGGAGACTCCTGTTCTTACCGATATGGTATGAAAACTGCCTCATTACCTTCTGCAGTGGGAGGCTCCAGAGGCAAGGTGAAAGGTGTTCTCTGGTGTTCCTCATCCCGAGTTTCTGCTTCGACAAATTTGAATGAGAAGAATACAATAAGTATACAGAGAAATGGACTTTTATTGTCACTGTAAACACTTTAAGGAACTTCTCAGTGAAGTTCTTTGAAAACTGAAAGAACTCTATTGCTGCTAGTTAGTCAATGTGAATAACTTGCGCTAGTGTTCACTTGAGGAGTTGGACATGGGGGTGCGGGCATCACCACAAATTGCTGCTCTAGATACTGGGGCAATCAGTAGAATATGGGAGAGTGCAAGCTAAGGACGTTCTTGGGCGATAGCCAGATATTTCAGAATGTGCGCTCCTTGCAGGCAGAGTTCAAAGTATACTGCCGCAGAGAGCTTGCACTTCCTGATTTTGGTCAGGTAGTATCTGCCATTGGCAGAGAACCAGAAATGTATAACCTCCCACCTTCTCTGAGCCACCAGTGCAACATCGCCTTTAAATGCACACTACATCTAACACTCAATCTGCCTCGTTACTGTACCATCTCCTGTACTATTATGCAGTAAAGATCTTAATTTAACCCGAATGTTTGTTCTGCACAAACACAGAAAGATGAACAAGAGTAACAATATTACTAAGAAATGGTAGCAGAAGAGGAAGAAAATTAAGTGAGAAGAAAAATACCTTGTGTTCTGATCATAGTATTGGAAGAGGAAGTGTAATGCTGTACCTTTTTGTGTGTGGGGAGGGCGAGAAACCAAGAAAGTTAGAATTTCAGAGACGTCAGGAATCTCTTTAGCTCTGGGGACTCCAACTTCTTTGTGTCAGAAGGCTCTTATGGATCTCTGACACAGTGTGATGGAAGCAGTAAAATGGCTGACGCAGGAAGAGCCAACCACAAATTTGCTTTCAGTCATAGAGTAAAGATCCTTGTATTGTGGAAACAGCTTCTTCCAAATCGATGTTTTTAGAAACTTGTACAGCACATCAAACCTCCAATGGCTTTACTGGAACTGAAAGGGACCCTCAAACTTACCACTGAATATCAGAATGGAGGTATGGCAAGTTTTAAACTGATCCGAAGGGGAAAGCTTAGGGGCTTCCTGATTCCGAGGTTGGAGACATGGGGCAAGCTAGTTGAGAGTGGGTTGTGGAGGACAACAAATGACTTCCATGCCTGGGAGAATGAGTGTCATGACCCAGTCCCGAACCGAGCTCTGGCTGCCCACCAGGAGAAGCGGGATCGGAGGAGCCGGCCATGCACCCCGTACAGGCAGACCCCATGCCAGGAGAAGAGGGATCGGAGGAGCCGGACATGCAACCAGAGGTACAGCCCGTGCCTTGCTGGGAGAATGCCGGGGCCGAGGAGCTGAGCAACGCGCAAACAAACCCGGCTACCGCTCAGGGGGAGACATCAGAGCCAGTCTCCCGGAGGAGGAGTCAGGCGCGAGAGGCGGTTGAGCAACGGCGCCACAGCACCCGACTCCAAGCGCAGAGGCGGCTGAAGCTGATCCAGGATGATGACGCAGAGCAATCAACGGACGAGAGAACACCTGGCCCATCCGCCTCTCATACAAGGCGGAGTATAAGAGCAAATGCTGAATGCAGAGCATCATGGAAACAACTTCAGTCGTCAGCTACTCTGCTACCGGAGCCTCACGCCTGAAGACTTTCCCACGTTCATTGAGTCTTGTTCCCCCCCCCCTTAGATTGATTCCAGGACTTTGACTTCAGCTTGCCTTTGGACTCTGCCCCTGTCTGACCCTTGTTTGGACTGCCTTGACTGGATTTCACCTGGACTGCCGACCTTGGACTTTGCTTAAATGGACTTTGCCTTCAACCCAACCCTGCCTGGGTGAGCAACCGAGCCCGGCCTCAGCCGCGCCCTGGGCACTGTGCCGGAGCACAACAATGATACACATGCTTTGAAGAAAGGCTGATTACCTTCTGGTTCTTTATCAAAAGATTCGTCTTCGAAAGTATCTGTCATCCGTCCATCTCTTTTGTATAGTTCCTCAGTGTATTGCTCCCATCTTTCCTTTATTTTGTCCTGATCAGATACTGTATTTCCATATTGATCTTTCAGCATCCCAAGCCATGGTTTGAATTTCCCTTTGATTTCTTGGATCTTTTGGAACAAGTCTCTTGTTCTTCCTTTTTTGTTGTTCTCTTCTGTTTCTTTGCACTGGTTATTATAATAGATTTCTTGGTCTCTGCATGCAAGCCGCTGAAAAGCTGCATTTAGAGTTTTGACCCTATCTCTGTTGCCTTTCGCTTTTGCTTCTCGTCTATCGTTAGCAATTTTAAGAGTTTCCTCAGACATCCATTTAGGCTTCTCCTTTCCTTTTTAAAAATTTTTATTTTGAATTTTTGAATTTAACAACCACAACAACATTAACAACATAGGTACCAGAATTCAAAACTGTAACATAATACCCAGAAAGTATGTAAAATATACAACATGGCTAACCAAACAAGAGTTATCCTGATGTGCTATCAAGAAGTGAAGTCTTCTCCATATATTAGTGTTGCTCACTAGAAGCTGAAAAGGTGAAGGGTATCAGCAATTCCTGGCTTCTTCCCATGGGTTGTCAAATAGTCCAGAACCGGTAACCAGACTTCCCAAAAGTTGGACTGTAGATTTGTTGAGTCTGCTTGTCTAAGTCTGTAGGATATGTTTTCCATAAGGAACATGTCCCAGATTTTACCTTGCCAAGTTGCAATGCTAGGAGCAAGTGGGTTCTTCCACATGGAGGCTATGGTAATTTTAGCTAAAGCCAGTAATGATGTTATAAGGTCTCTCGGAGCAGATGGTAGATCGTGCTTGGTCCAAAGATTCAAAAGAATTAGTTCAGGTTTTAGAGGAATTTCATAACCTGTAATCAACTTTATGTTATCTAACACTTCAACCCAAAATTTCTTAATAGACTTACACAGCCACCAACAGTGAAAAAAAGAGCCAACATCACCGCATTGTTTCCAACATAAAAAGGGAATATTTTTGTTACAGGGATTAGGCTTCTGGGGGGTAATGTACCATCTTGTTAAGAGCTTTAGAGATTGTGTTCTGATATTAATTGACCTTGACTTTATGATTGAGGAATTCCAAATTTTAGACCACTGGGCATCCAAGAAATTGATACTACAGTCCTTTTCCCAGGCTGTCTGGTATGCAACAATTTTTGATTTGACACTAAAGAGCAAGTTTCTGTAAAGTTTGGATAGGAGTCCCTTGTAATTAGTTCTAATGGGTAAAAGAAATTTCTCAAAATCAGTTAACTTTTGTTTTAATGTTTCTTTCATTGCAGGCTGGTTTAGAAGATGGCTCAGTCGAAAATATTGAAACCACGGGATTGTGATGCCCAGTTTTTTTTCTATTTGTTGTTTAGAAAGGAGCAGCCCTTTGTTTGAAATACCAACCAACCTAGTTAGGTTGCCTGCCTTCCAAAAGCCAAAGGAGTCTCGAGAAGCAGCTGGGCAAAACCATTCCTGTCCAGTAAAACAGGAAAGGGGGGAGGTGCTAGGGGCCAATCTAGACCTGTGTCTATCCCACGCTTCCAAGGTGGCTTGTAAAAAGATGTTTCTCCTAATAGTTGCTGGGCGTTCAGATGCTTTATTCCAGATAGCTTCTGGGAGGGCTTTAGGGGACATTCTTTTCCAGTCTGAGTAAAATTTGTTATCAAGCATTAAGGTCAAATACGTTAATTGTGTTGCATCATAGTACAGCCTCATATCAGGTACGCCCAAACCACCTTGTGCATTGGGATAGCGCATAACATAATGTTTGATTCTAGGTTTTTTCCCATCCCAAATAAAGGAATTCAACATTTTTTGCCACATATTTAAAGTTTTAGGTTTTATGTGTAGTGTGGCAGGGCTCTAAAAAGAAATAACATTTTGGGAAGAATTATACATTTAATCAAATTAATTTTTTCCAGCCAATTCAATTGATTTTCCCCCATCCTGTTAACAATTTAGATACAGAAGAAAATAATTCTTCAAAATTTTGAGTCCAGAGCTCTTTTAAATTGGTAGGGATCTTGATACCTAGGTAGCTCCAATTTTTTGGACCCATTTGTATTTACGATTATTTTTAATATACTGAATGTTGACTTGTTGTAAATTCAAAGGGTAGAGCTCTGATTTAGATAGGTTAACTGAAAGTCCAGAAACAGATTTGAATTCAGTTAAGACTGCTTCAATGGTAGGAAGAGATTGTTGTGGATTGGTGATATATAGGACAATATCGTCCGCAAATAGACTGATCTTGTATTCATGGTTGTCAATTGTGATACGTGTTATATTGGAATTGGCTCTTATAGAGGAGGCCAATGGCTCCATGGCAATGGCAAATAGGATTGGGGAGAGCGGGCAGCCCTGTCTGGTTCCCCACGAGATATGAATTACAGAGGACGGCATGTTATTGGCTCTAATTGTGGCTGTAGGTGAAAAATAGAGGACATTAATAGCATTCATGAATCGTTCTCCAAAACCCATTCTAATCAATATATTTTTAAGATACAAGACTTCCACACTATCAAAGGCCTTCTCGATATCTGACGTTAAGAGTAGGGCAGGAGATTTGTTTAAATTGCACCAATTAAATATATTTAAGGTTTTTTGTATGTTATCAAATAGATTTCTAAAGGGCATAAATCCAGCCTGATCTGGATGAATATAAGTAGTTATGAAACTGGTTATGAAGCAAGCATTGATGTAAATATTTTCTGGTCCTGGTTTAGTAGGGAGATAGGCCTATAGGATTTCGTATCAGTTGTATCTTTATTTTTTTTAGGGATAACTTCAATTTCAACTTCTTTCCAGGAGGGTGGGATGATGCCTGTTGACAAAACTGAGTTGCAAGTATTTGCAAGGGGGGGCTGAAATTAGATCTACATATTTTTTTGTAAAATTTGGCTGTAAAGCCATCCTTTCCTGGGGATTTGTTATTCTTTAAGGATTTGATAACTTTCTGGACTTCTATGATCGAAACAGGTTGTTCCATAAAATGCCTGTGCTCTGGTGAGATTTTTTGTATACTATCGGTGTTGGAAAGGTAATGGAACAGTTTAACTTGGTTCGGATTACTAGAAGTGTAGAGATTTTGATAAAAATCTGCAAATACGTTAGCTATTGCATCTGATTTTGTATGAAGCATCCCATTCTTGTCTTGAATAGCTTCTATTAAGTGGGAGAGATTTTTTTCTTTCGCCTTTTGAGCCAACAATTTTGGGGGTTTTGGCGATCTGTTCCAATATTTTTGTTTAGTGTATAGAAGTTGCTTTTAGATTTGAGAAATTTCTAAACTTTATAAAAATTTCCGCTCAGTCGCCAATTGCTTGTAGGTTTTCTTACAGCAAGATTTTTTACGTTCTTCTTCAAATTTCTTAATTTTGCTTAATGTTTCAGTTCTAACTTTCTCTTTTTCTTTTTTATAATAGGTAGCTAGAGAGATAATTTCCCCCCCGAAGAACTGCCTTCATAGCATCCCAGACATATGTCTGGGAGACTCCACAATCTGAATTCAGCTCAAAATATTGTTTGATTTCAGAAAATATTTCTGAGGAGATCTGTATATTAAATAAAAGTGTATTGTTCAGTTTCCTATTTGGATATGACATTTTTTGTCGCCCAAAGAAAGAGTACACTCTGTCCATGCATGGTCTGTCCAAAATTTACCTCCTATGTCAGTTGAAATAACGTTTGGCCAAATTAGGTGAAAGAAAAATATAATCTATCCTCGTATATGTGGTGTGGATAGAGGAAAAATGTGTAGTCTCTTACCGATGGGTTTTGATGATACCAGAAATCCATGAACCCCAATTTGTTCATTAAATGAGATAGTTCTGAGGGTCCCTTTTCTGTTTGATTCATTTGTTTTCTTTCTGAGGTCTATCCATCTCATAATCCATAATGAAATTAAAGTCCCCGGCTAAGATGTCACCTTCTGCAAAATAATTCGATTTGGTTAATGAGTTATCTAGAAAGGAAAGCTGATTTTGGTTCGGAGCATATACAACTGCTAGTGTGAGTAATTTCTGATCTAAATGGCCCTTTAAAAATAAGTATCTACCTAAGGGGCGCTTAGAGAATCAGATAGGGTTAATTGGACATTTTTTGCAAACAGAATCGCTACCCCTCTAGATTTAGATGAGCCAAATGATTGATATTGTTGGTCAAACCAGGTTGACCGTAAAACTGGTGATGTTGACTTTCTTAAATGTGTTTCCTGCAAGAAAAGAACAGAGGGTCTCAGTTTGGTCAATGTTGCAGCTATTCTCTTGGCCTTAACTTTATTATTTAGCCCTCTAAAATTTACAGAAACAATTTTATGATTCATTTGTGTCATTATAATCCTGTATTTTGAGTTGGGATACAGACATTGTATTGACAACAGAGCTTAGTGACGTAAGAAAATAGGAAAATAAGAGAAGACCTTCTATCATCCAAAGATAACTGTTTATCCTCTTTCCAGGAGCCGTATATAAATTCTGTGAACCTGGTAAATATAAACATAGGAACGTAACAAATTCCAACTTTCACTCCCCACTCTCCCTCCCCAACAATCCCAGACCAAAACAACAGATTAGCATCTAAGGTGCCTATTTTACCTGGCCGATTTGCATATTACAACATAACATAAACCAGCAAAAAATAAATTGCAGCCTAGTGCTGAGGGTGAGGAGGCCAGGGAGGGGCACGGCAAGAAACAGAGACCACACGCAAGACTGGAGAAAAATTTGGCCACAACTTTATTAAAACAACAGCAAATAAGGAGCATTGGCAGTCATGTGGATCGGATCCCTAAACATCGTCTGGCCCGCCTGCCAGCCAATGGCGCCTCCCCCCTCAGGCCCGTACTGAAGGGGGGAACCAAGGAGTGGCATTGGAGGGGGAATCATATGGGTGTACATCCCTGCATGATTCCCCTGCCACCTGGTAGTGAGTACGCCCTGGCAGCCCCCGAGCTGGGCATGCACCTCCGTAACTCACTCCCAAGATTCCTTATGGGAATCCCCTTACTGGGAACCAGGGCGGAGGCCCTGATTCCCCCCAAAAGAGATCTGATCCAATGACCAACCGCCACCAGAGCCCCCCTGAGGGGGGGCTCCCGCCATGCTCCTACCGCTGTAACCACTCCAGCAGGCCATCCCTCAGGCCTTGCAGCCAGATGTCCTGACCCCAGCTGGACGAATGAACCCCATCCGGGCAGAACAGGGCTTCCAAGCGAAAGGAGATGTCTGGATGCATAATGAGCAGACCACTGGCCACCGTGATGTACTGTCCCATGGCGCGCCAGCCTTTGCCAGATTCCATCCACCTTGTCAGGGTGTCGCGCGAAACGCCAACAGCGCCTCTGGAGCAAGTCTGACCACAGAAAAAAGGTTCCCGGGAATAAACCCTGCAGATAGTCCAAGTCGCTGCACATGGCCCGCCTCAGGTCTGGGCCTTCCCACTTGCCCAGGTCGTTCTCTCCCAGCTGGATGACAAGTGCATCGGGCGGGCTCTGCTGGTGGGCCTGGTGGACCAAAGTGGGAACGAGCGCATCCCATACCATGCCCTGGATGCCAAGCCAGCGGATCTTGACGCAGTCATCCAGCCCGAGGTGTCCTCCCCATCCAGATGACGCCACGTACTTCCCGGCCCAATGCACGATGCTGTGGCCGCAAATCCACACGTCCTCTGCTAAGCTGAAAACATGGGAGCACAGAGAACATCAGCACGTGAGCACCCGGGCTGGGTGAATGTAGGAAAGAAAGGCTTTGGACCACCACCGGCTGAGACGTTGGATGGCGGCGAAGGGAAGGCCGAGGTTTGCAGCCATTGTGGCAGTCCTGATGCGGAAGGAGTGGGTAGCAAACTCCTTGGGCGGGAACTCAGCTGCCTGTAGGCATGCCCGCAGGAGAGCCGCGAACTGGGAACACGTGAGGGGGGACCCGTCCTTGTGAATCAAGAAAGGGCCGGGGAAGTGAGGCTGGACTGCCAAGAAGGACCGGACCGCCAAGACTGGACAAACAGCCTGCTCCCGCAACGACCGCAGTAGGACAGTGACCCCACGGCCATGCTGGTCTGTTTTGGAGTGGCGTATGGTAATGGCCAACTTGTGCCTAGACGGAACCACATCGCAGCAGGCTAGGGCCCTGCCCGAGGGATCCCAGCGGGACCCAGCCACCAGCTCCCCAACTCAGAAGTCCCCGAAAAAGGCCAAAACAAAGGTTGTGCGGAGAAGCTGTGCCTCGTAAGAGGACCAGCAGATGCCAGGAATCGCCCGGAGGATAGCTTGCAGGATGGGCAAGGTGATGGGCCTCCGCTGGTCAGGGACCAGCCTTGCTAAAGAAGGAAATGGCAGACAGGTCTCTTTGCATGGTCCCGGCAGCGAGGCCCAGTCCATGCAAATGGGCCAAGTATTGCAGCACCATTGTCTGAGATGCTGGCCAGAGTTCTGGCCCTTCCAGGTCCTCAGCGAAAGCCAGGAAGTGTGCCACCGCCTTGGTGTATGATCGCAGGGTCGATGGTGCCACTCAGCTGAGGATTCCTTGCATCACGGCGTCTCGCCAATCAGCCACAGATCAGTGGGGAATGGGTCGGGTGTGCGGCATGCCTCTGGGTCCAGCGTGAAGAACCTCTCCATCTGAAAGCGAGATAGTGCGTCTGCAATGCCGTTATCCAGACCTGCTATGTGACGGGCTGAGAAGGAGATATTAGCGGCAAGACAGCATAGTACAAAGTGGCGGACGAAACGCATGACCCGCTCAGAGAGAGAAGACTGCTCGTTAATCACTCGCACAGAGCCCTGTTTGTCGCACCAGAAAAGGACCCGCTTGTCCCTGAACCGCTCCCGCCAGACCGTCACGGCCACCAGGATGGGGAAGAGCTCCAGGAAGGTGAGGTCCCTGAGAATCCCTGAGCTGGCCCATGAGGGGGGCCAATGCTCTGCGCACCACCTCCCATTAAAGTAAACCCCAAACCCCAAGCTGCCGGACACGTCCGACCGGACTTGTAAGTCAGCCCCTGGGACGAGGGAACCCTGCCGTATGGACACCCCGTTATAACTGGAGAGGAAGTCTAGCCAGACCCTGAGGTCTTCCTTGATCCCCTTGGAGAGACGGATGTGATGGTGAGGCGCTGAGGCCCCCTGCAAGCCCTGGAGAGACGGGAGCAGAAGGCCCGCCCCGGGGAGACCACCCTGCAGGTGAAGTTGAGGTGCCCGATGATGGACTGGAGGTCCCTAAGTGTGCACTTTTCCCACGCCAGGGTGGTGGTGATGATGTAGCGCAAACGACCCAATTTATCTAGAGGGAGGTGGGAGAGACCTGCCTCTGAATCTAGCTCAATCCCCAGGTAGGTGAGACGGGAGGTGGGGCCCTCTGTCTTTTCCTGGGCAAGAGGGACCCCCAGCTCCTTGGCCAAAGACTGGAATATGTCTAGGCGAACAGCACAAGTGTCACCACCAGGGGGCGCCATGATAAAGAAATCGTCCAAATAGTGAGTAATATGGGGGGAACCCATGCAGCCCTTAGCGGCCCACTCAATAAAGGTACTAAACGCCTCGAATGCAGCACAGGCAAAGGAGCACCCCATGGGCATGGCCCTGTGCACATACCATTTCTCCTTGAACCTGAAACCTAACAGGCAGAAGTCAAGGGGGTGAACGGGCAACAGCCTGAAAGCGGATTCCACGTCGCACTTGGCCATGAGGGCCCCCGGTCTGCAAGACCACATTAGGCGAACCGCGTGGTTGAAGGAGGAATACTTAACCAAGCAAAGCTCTTGGGGGATGCAGTCATTGACAGACGAGCCCCGCAGGTATGATAGATGGTGGATCAGACTGTATTCCCCTGGGGCCTTCTTGGGGACCACCCCTAACGGGGAGACCCTTAGATTTGGTAAGGGTGGAAAGGAGAAGGAGCCGGCTACCCGGCTGGCTGCCAATTCCTTGGCTATTTTAGTTGCAACCATCTCTGGCAATTCCCTGGTGGATTTAAGGTTGCCAGAGGTGGTGGCTATGCGGGGACCCGTGAAAGGGATTCGGAAGCCCATCGAGAAGCCTTCCAGTAGAAAGGTGGCCGCTAGTTTGTTAGGGTAACGTGCCAGGAGGGGGCGCAGGGCCTGCAAGCGCACAGGGGTGTGAGCCAAGCCCAATTCCCGGCAGCCTGTGCTATTTACTGCTGCTGGTGGGCTGGGTGGCTGTGGAACTGGGCCCCCCGTCCCTATGGGCACCGCTGTTGGAGGACCAGCCACCCTGAAAGGGCGCGGAAGGCAGGGACCTGCGGGGGCATGACAGGTGAGAATGTGGGGCCCCGCAGGATTTGCAGTTGTGCTCATAGCGGCACTTTGACTGTTGGCACCTGCCTTGGTTGAATTCCCAACAAAGCCCCCGGGACTTGTCGCGCCGACCAGCCCAGCGGCCCCAGGGGGCCCGCAGGATGTTGCCCAGGGGGTTGGAGAGGTGCCACCCCCTCTCTGGATAGGCAATCTGTATGACCCCCATGTAGACAGTAAACCCCTCCATCCAATTATTAAAACTGCGCTCGGCCGCCTCTTTCCTAGCCCGCTTATTTTTGTCCAGCTTTTAGGACGGGGCACTCCTCCCATCCTCCGCCTCAGGCCTAAGGAGGGAGAAGACGTCCACATAATAGCCGTTTAGAATCCGTTCACGCACCTTGCGGGCGAGGTGGATTCCTGGGGGGTCCTCATCATCCGTGAAGGATCTGAGGGAGGGGGGGGGTATCACTTAGGTCTCTGCCCCACGCACCCCGTGGGTTGCCCTTTCCAGAAGCTGCCCCCCTCCGCCGCATCGCCCAGTCAGGGAGCCCCAGGGCTGATGCGGACACCCCCCAATAGTCTTCCTCCTGGGTCTCCTCATCAGAAGAGGAGGACTCACCTGTGGATCCCCCGCTGTCTGAGTTCTCCTGCCGTCTGTGTCTTCGGCCCTTCCTCTTAGAGGCTTTTCTTTTCTTGGCCACTGGCCGCCGTTCGGGGCTGGAGCTCCCAGAACTGGTGCTTGCAGATCTTTCGGTCTGGTGTTCCCTCGCTGATCTGCCCTTCCTCTTTTGGTTGCCTGCCTTCCTTGGGACCTCGACAGGCTCTGGGAGGGCTGAGGCTCCCCCAGGCCTGGAGTTCCCAAGGCTCTTGACCAGGGCCGTGAGGAGCTCCAGCGCCCAGCTGATGCTGTGCAGGGAGCTGGATGAGGCCTCTGTGCTTTGTGAAGGTCCCTCCTGCCTCCTGGCTCTTGCCCTGGAAGGAGGTTTGGGCCAGGCCTTCCCCGCTTGCCCATTCCTCCCAGACCCAGCCAAGGCTTGAGATTGCCGCAAGGGGGACTGAGAACCACCGGAGGCCACCCACTGCCGGGCACCCCCAACCAGTTTCCCTTTCCCCTTACTGGGAATCTGATCCCTCGAGCCGCTCTGCTGAGGGCCCTTCTTTCTCTTTGCCCCGGAGGAGGCTGCCCCAGCCCTGCTGCCAGCCCTGGCGGGGGCTGCTGCCTTTCTGCCTCCCCCTCCCCGAGCCTCCGCTCCAGCTCCCTCAGCCCTCTTCGGCGGCGCCATCGTCGGCTGGTTGCTGTTGCTGGGTTGAGCGTCTTCCTCGCTCTCTTCACTGTGCCGGGACCCGGGGCTCAGCTAAACCTCGGGGCCTTCAGACACAGCGCTCCCACCTGCCTCTGGGCAAAGCCTAGGGCAGGGAGCCGACCGGCAGCGGAGACAGGCATCGAGTGAAAGGCTCAGCTCCAACCACTCCGACCTCCGCCTCTGTCTCCATTCCGCCGCTTTGCTGTTTCTGTTCCTCCCTTTTGCTGCTCTTCGCTTCGCAGCCAGGAACAGAATGAGGCAGGGCAGGTCGGGAGCCAGTTAAATGTGCTACCGCTGGACCTGAGGGAAGACTGCTTCCCCGAGGTCCGGCAGCAAGCCCCGCCCCGCCTCCCGGCCACCGCTGATTGACCGGCCGGGGTTTGAATTCATTGGCTGTCGGCTTGCACAATGGACGCCGGGCAAGCCGACCCGGCAGCTGCTGTGCCCATCCCGCCCCTCCACACCCCGTTGGCAGCAAACCGAACGCCCGGTAAGTCGGGCGCTCGTGCTACCCCACCCTGGGAACAACCTTACATTGCAGGTTGAACCAGTAGAGAACATAGCCCTACGCCTGGGGGAAATTAAACCAAAATCTAAACCGGAGGGTCTTCTAAAGAACTCCTGCACACGACACCCCACCCTGAGACAATAAAAATATTTATGAACTATAATTCAGCACCCCTTTCTGCTGTAGCAAAGAAAAATATTGGATTTTGCATTTATCGTCCGCCTTTATTCGGAATTCTTCTCCACCTGTCTATTATTCTTGGTATTTTTGTAGTGATTGGTGGTGTCTTAGATCCGGCATCTGGAACAGTCAATAAATCCAATTTTTCCAGCAAAGTTTGGCCTTCTTCTACATCTTTGGCATACAGTAGTGATCCCTTGTGAAGCACAGAAAGTTTGGCTGTTAGTCCGACCCACCTGTATTAGCTTTTGCTAAAGTACTTGTGATGGGCTTAAGTTCTCTGCGCTTCCTTAAAGTTTCTGCCGGTAAATCTTGGAACACTTGTATTTCTTTATTTTTTATATAGTAAATGCCCTTTTTTCTGAGCTTCTTGGAGAATTCTCACTTTTGTTCTAAAGTCACGAAAAGTAACTAAGATGTCTCTAGGCAGATTAGCTTTGTTTGCATTATAAGGGCCCATTCTATAAGCTAAATCAATACTTGAGGCTATTCCATCTTCCAGTTGGATTTGGTCAGCCAGCCATGTAGATACAAAGATTACAAGATCTTGATTTAATTCTTCCTTTTCAGGGACGCCCCTAATCTTCAATTTTTTTGCTTTCAGCTTCGTTTCGACCTCATTCACCTTAGCTGCTAGCAGATCTTCAGCTATCAGAATCTGCTTTGTTTCCTCTTGCAGGGAAAGTCCCAATTCCATAGCTTTCTCAGCAGTCTGTGTTACTGCTGCTATGGAATCTTGAATCTCCTTAAGCTGCTTTGATATGGGCTCTAGACATTTATCAACCTTTGCTGCCAAGTTAGTGGCTATATTAGAAGTGATACTGCTTTCTAAAGCCCTTAAGGACATTTCCAGATCTTGCTTAGTTAAAGGATCTGCGTTTTGTATAGCGTCCGCCATTTTAGGTGCCTTACCGGCTTGAGGCTCTTCCTCTGGCTTCGGGTCTTCTGGATCAAAGTAGGATTTCACAGAAAATGATTGAAGCTGGGGAGGCTTAGCCTTGCCTGCCCCAGTCTTTCCCATGCTGTTTGGGGTGCTTTTGGATAGATTTTTAAGTTTGGGTGTGGGTCAGGCTTGGAGCTCTAGAAGGAAGCGCCCGCCATTTTCAGCTGCAATGCTCCGCCCCTAGGCTTCTCCTTTCTTTTGGCTACAGGGATACTCTTTGCACATTCTTCCTCGATAATATCTCTAGTTTCAGCCCATAGTTCTTCTGGCTCACGATCAATTAAACTTAGTATTGCAAATCTGTTCCTTACCTGGTCTTTAAATTCTTCAGGAATGTTATTTAGATTGTATTTTGGCACTATGATTCTTTTGGTGTTTCTCTTCAGCTTTATTCTATTTTTTGATATTAGCAACTCGTGATCTGTATTGCAATCAGCTCTTGGTCTTGTTTTAGCTGAGAGGATAGAGCTTCTCCATCTACTGCTTCCAATTATGTAATCTATTTGGTTCCTGTATTTGTCACCCGGTGATTTCCATGTATACACGTATACACTCGTCTTTTTGGTTGCCTGAAGCATGTATTAGCAATTAACCAGTTGTTGGCTTCACAAAATTCTATGAGCCGTTCTCCTGCTTCATTTCATGATCCTAATCCAAATTTTCCAAGTATGTTTGATTCTGCTTTATCGCCTACTTTTGCATTCCAGTCACCTGCAGCAGCAGTAGGTTTAATTGTATATGGCCAAAGGCCGTCACAATACAAAGTTAAAAAACAGTAAAAACAGAAATCTATCTTACAAGAATAAAATACAGTTATTAAAATAATAAAAATAAAACACAATTAAAATGGGACCTTAATAAATACCAGATAGTTGAGAAAAGTTAGGTTTCTGAGGAAACAATCTTGGGCCTAATCTTTTTTGCAGCTAAGGCAAACAGGGATACTCTGCTAGTGACAAATGAATCAGTATCAGATAACAAAAAAACTAATTTGTCAATATCAGAGGTAAAGTTACGCCCCACTAACAAGTTAGCAAGAAACTTAGCTCTAACCTCTGCATACATGGGACAAAATAAGGTGCAACGTAGAAGATCCTCAGGAACTGAGGCACTGCATATGCAGAGACGGAGAGCCATTGAGGTTTGATGGTATCTGCCGGCATTGTTTGAAAGCGCAGGGAGGTAAATGATTTTCTGAGATTTTGGGATGTGATATTCACTAAACAAGGAGATCTAACATGATCTCTTTTGATCAGTTTAAACCAGGGGGAAGATCTGGACTGGGAAATAGTAAGACTGTCCAAAAGAGCATCACATCTGTAGACCCAATTTCGTAAGTTGGGGCCATTATTTAAGACCCCCAACAAATCATCTGGAATGGTATAATGAACAAGAATATTATTGTAGCAAGCTGCCCAGGGTGAGTCACTGTGTGTCATCAGCTGAAAGCATTGCTTGCTGAAAGTGTTGGTAATAACAGTATTACCTTTGCTCCAGAATTTAAGTATGGCCAAATGAACCCTAGCTCTAACAGAAGGCAGACCAAGTTCTGCCCTCATTAGGGCTGCAGGGGTCCCCCCAGGTAGTGCAAGCAGTCGCCTAATGAAAAGATTTTGAATTGATTCCAGATGGGTTATGATATGCTCTTTCCAACCCCAGACCTCCATACCATAAAGGAGGTGGGGGATTGCCTTACATAAATCCAGTTTTATTGCAGGGTTTACAAGAGATCCACCCTTGGTATAATAAAATCTCAGAATTGCCCCTATTATTTTTAAAGTGGAGGATTTGACAATATCCAGACGTATATTCCAACTTAGGGTCTCGCTAAAAGTCACTCCCAAATACTTATAGGAGCTGCACTGTTCAATGGGAATTCCATGAATACTCCAGGTGGTCCTTCTGGGCCGCCTTCTAAACACCATGACCTTGGTCTTGTCATAATTTATTTTGAGCGCCTCCTCTTTGCAGTATTCACCTAGTTGGGGGCAGTAACCTTTTTAGTCCAGTTTGGGTAAGGGAGAGCAGGACCATGCCATCAGCATATAAAAGAATCGAAATTTTCTGATGACCAAATGAGGGGGCAACAAACTCGGGACCTGATAACCTGTGCACTATACCGTTTATGTATAGGTTAAAAATCATGGGAGCAAGTACACATCCCTGCTTAACCCCTTTAAGAATTGGAATTTCATCTGTTAAAGAGCCTGAAGTACCCACCCTGATTTTGGCAAAGATGTCTGAATATAATTCCTGAAGAAGAAACAGCAAGCGTTTATCTATATTTGTGCTAGCTAGTTTCTTCCAGAGACGATTTCTATCTATAGAATCAAATGCAGCAGCAAGATCTACAAATGCTACAAAAAGGGCTTTAGTGGAGCCATTTATGCCTGATAGGGCTAATTGATAAAGATTTTGACAGTGCTCAACTGTACTTTGGCCCTTTCTAAAGCCAGCCTGATTGGGGTGGATTACATGATTAGAAATTTCCCAGTCCTCCAATTTATGCAGAAGATATTTACTATAAAGTTTTGCTGTAATATTCAACAAGCTTATGGGACGGTAGTTTTTTGGATCTGCTTTATCACCTTTCTTATGAATAGGAGCTACAATACAATACAATTTCCATCCTGACGGGGAAACGCCAGTTTCATTAATCTGCGTAAAGACTCTGGCAAGAATTGGCGACCACCAGTCAGGAAAGGACTTTAGTAGTTCCGGAGGAATAAAATCCTCTCCTGGAGCTTTTCCTGAGGCTAGAGTGCTGATAAGATCTCTAATCTCAGGTACAGTAACTGGGAGCCAATTAGGAGATACAGAGAATTCAGAGTGGGAAATTTGCCTCTGTATGCCATCAGTCAAGGATGGGGATGAAGGCGCTCCAAAAATTTTGCTGAAATGTGTATGCCAGTCTTTTCCTAAGATTTGAGCTTCAAGCTGAAAAGGAGGCTTGCCCAGCCCAAAAGAAACAAGTTCCCAAAAACGCGACTCTCTTTTCTCTGCGACTGCCAGACCTAATTCATGCCATAGGTGTTTGGCATGATCAAGTTTTTTTCTTTTAAGAAGATTTTTATATTTAGATCTAAGGAGTCAGAGTTGGGTTACAGATGCTTCATCTTTGTGGTAACGAATCAAACGTGTATAGTTACTTAACTCTTTCTTGGCCATTTTACACTCCTGGTCAAACCATCCACTGCCATGAGTTTTTTTAGAATTTAATGGTCTGTTATTAGAAATCATGGGTTTTAAGGAGCTAACAATCACATCAAAAAGTTTGATAGTGTTACTACCAGGTTGCAATAAAGTCTGACGCCGGGACAATAGTGCGTCATTTGTCAATACCTGAGCCAGGTCCGTGAACAACCGGTCAGTCCACTTAATTCTTCTAGCTCCAGGAAGAATATCATCTGGAGGATCTAAAGTAGGGCTTAGATAAATACCCTGCTTAAAATTAAGAAGAAGACTCAAAGGGCAGTGATCACTCTCGACTCTATTATCTATCTGAAAGCAATCCACATGGTATAATAAGGAGGGAGAGATGGCCAGGTAATCAATTATACTGGCCCAACGTGAGGACAGGTAAGTAAATGTACCACCAGAGATATCAAATTTGGAACCATTCAGAATACACAGATTGTGAATAGAGAGCAACTCCAGTAGGCGTAAGCCAGGCTTGTTAATGACCGGATCTTGAGAGGATCGGTCGAGCAAGGTGGCTTGTTCAGCAATCAAGGTTTTGGCACCAGCCACCATATTAGGTGAGCCTGACCCAATCCTAGCATTAAAATCACCACACAGAACAAGTTGAGAGTTAGGAAAGCTACAAGTCAGGGTTTCAAGAGTGTCGGCTAGAAGATCCCAAAAAGTTTTGTAGTTCTGTATTGGGAACTTAGGGGGATTGTATACATGGATAAACAAAAGAGAACCAATTTGTCGTCCCTGTATTAAAAGGGCCTGGATATATTTTGAGCATTTACTTTCCAGGATTTGTACTTCTGCTTTCAGATCAACAGTGATGAGAACCACTAGACCCCCCACTAGCCCGGCCTTTGGAATGAACTTTAGTAGCTGGGACTGGAAAGGTCCTGTAACCCTGAATAGATGGAGAGGTGGAATCTTCCACCCATGTTTCCTGTAAACAAAGGGTGTCAAAATTGCATTAAAAAGTTAAAAATTCAGGGTCATATAGTTTGTTCCCCCACCCCCACCCCCACATTCCAAGATAAGACATTTAATTGTCAATCATCCTTGGCAATTTGCTCTAGGTCCCCTTTTAAATCTTGGAAGATACAGCCATTTTTTAATGCCCTCTTAGTGTTTGAAAACCTAGTGGAGGACTTGTCCTGCTGTATCAACTCGCAAATGCCAGGTTTATATGTCTCTGGATTGGAAGAAATGAGATCCATGGGAGATTCCACTGCATTATTCCAACAAGGGGTTATTGTCTCATGAGTCTGACTGAGGGTTACTATCTCAAGGTTCTTGGATACCTGTAGTTTTTGTTCCACGTATTCCAGCCTTTCGATGATAGCTTCCTGTTCCACTGTTGGCAGATTCCCAAAGGAGTGCAAGAGTTCAGTCTCTACAGGGTTATCTAGATGATTATGCATTGGGTTAGTAGGATTTTGTTCTGCATAGGCTCTTTTAGGGTCTGAGTGTTGAGGATCCGACCTCGGGATTTCCACAGGTTCCTTCCAGCTTATCAAGTCCGTATTCGAGGAAACAGAGCTATTCTGATCCTCACAGTTGACACTGTTTGTTGGCATTTTAACACAAGTCCTCTTAGGGTATAGATTCCGTATTGTAGTGTTTTTAAATACCCGTGCAGAAAAATACCCTTTTAGGCTCAAGTTCATTTTTTGCCTGTGGAGCAATGAGGGGACCTTAGATGAAGAAAATGATGGTAGAATTCTCTCTGCCTGGTTCCGATGGCTGAGAGGCTCTACTGCAATGAGATCAATTACAGAAGGGTTGATCTTCAGTAATTCACTGAGTCATGTCTTAGTCTGAAATTTATTCTCCCAGTTTGGGAGTGACCCCCTGTAGCTGCAGATTGTCGTACAGATCTTATATGGTTGAAGGATCAGATGCTGTGGGTTCTCACAGTTCCCATGATTTCCAGTAGCCTCTATGATGTTTCTTGTGTGAGAATAGGTTTGCCCAGTCCTCTGAAGATTGTAGGTATTTTGTGTAGTAGTTGTTGATCTAGCAGGACATTTATTGGCTGTGGGGGGCAGTCCTACAACAGCTGCTGTAAGCAGTTTAAGTTGGATCATAATTCCTTCAATATTTTTAGAAATGCAATCAACAGTTCTTGCAATTAGATCAAATTGGTTGTAGTTTTAAAATGCTGGCTCTCCCTTATCAGTTTCAGTTTGTGCCTGGTTTGGCTGCTGCCTCTCTGACTGCCACGCCCCAGAGTCAGCTACAAAATCACTTTTTGTCTGAGGCGGCGAGATAGTCTCCTTCTCTTCTGTTGATTCAAACAGCTCCGTTAGGGGCGAAAAGCGATTTGCTGTTTCAATACTATATTGCAAGTTTTGTTCACCATGCTTTTTCTTTCTCTTTAAAACATAGAAATCTTCTAGTCTGGTCTGTTTACACTCTGGCAAAAAGCCAGTTCGTCAAGGTTTCTTGGGCGTTTGCCAGTAGCCATTAATTAACTTTCAGGTTTCAAGACTTATTTTAACTGTTATCTAAATAGCTGACTGCAGAGAGATCTTCAAATGTATCAGCCTCCCACCAGCTCAAGTATATGTAGAAAAAGGAAGATAAAAAGGTAAGATAAATAAACCTCACGGAGAGCTCAAGGCAAGCAGCTGCCTCCGTCCGCGGGCAAACCGGAAGTCCCCATTCCAGTCACCTATGATTATCAGCATATCTTGTTTAGGCGTATGGTCAATTTCTTCTTGGACACTTGTGTAAAAGTTTTCTATTTCTTCCTCCTCAGCAACTGTAGTTGGAGCATAAACTTGAATGACGGTTATGTTGACAGGCTTTCCCTGAAGTCTGATTGATATTACTTGGTCAGACCTCTGTACCATCCAAATATTCACCTGGGCCAGTCACACTGGCACCCCCATCCACCTGTGAATGTAAGGCCACCCTATCATGATGACAGGCTGTATTGGAAGCCCAGTGGCGAGGACAGCAATTTCCAAGAACGCAATTTGATTTGAATTTGGAGCGTAAATTGAAGCTAGGGTGTAAGTTTGTGATCCTATTTTACCCTTTACAAAAATGAATCTCCCTTTGGGATCACTTAACGTGTTTTGATGTTGAAAAGAAATGGTTCTAGAGATTAGGATAGCTACTCCCCTCGCCTTAGAAGTGCCTTTTGCATGGTATTGAAGGTGTATCCAGCTTGCTTTTAGATTTTGACTATTTATGGGGTGGAGATGTGTTTCTTGAAGAAAGATGATGTCTGACCTTGTTTTAGCTAAGTTTGCCAAAATGCGTTTTCTTTTAATGGGGTTACCTAGACCACGAACATTAAAAGAGGTGATTTTAATATTTGATGACATATTGAATCTAATGAATTGTTCAGATGAATTCCCCCCCTCTTTTTAAAATGTATTTTAATTAATTATTTGGTAATAGCACTATCTCAAGGTAGATTGATAAAATCGAGAATAAGGGTTTAATTAATTGATGATGTGGTATTTCTCCCCCCAATCAATTTTCTTCCAATTATGGCAATTAATTTATAGGTGGTAGTTTTGTACTGTTTGGTAGGATTCAATTTATAGAAGAACTTGCTAGCTTTATATGAAGGATTTTTAGTAGCTAAGATGAATTGTGGATACTTAGTATTAAAGGTTTTAATAGATTAGTAATTTCCTGTTCACTTGAAAAGTTTTATTTTGACTTGTTAAGCTTGGTGTATATACTTTCCCTTCTAACCTTGTCTGAAGAGATCACAGATTGCTGCAATAGTGACTATATCAATAGGATCTATAAATAATCTTTAGAGTGTTCTTTGGTACAGGTATCAAGTAAATTTAAACAAGTAAAAGTTAAATGATTTTCTGTGTTTATAACTTATGGAGATTTTTATTAACTTGAACAATGAATTCAGCTTTATATAACTTAGCAATTACCTTTGAACGTTTCGAAGCTTTGCCTCTTTCTCTTTTCTCTCTTTTATTTATTTTAAGACAAAAATAGGCCAAAATAAAATAAGAGAAATGATTCTATTAGTGAAGTGTTTTATTCACACTTCAAATAGTTATTGAAAATAAATTGTTTGATTTCCTTTCCACTGACCTCTTACCCTTTTCTTTCCCTCTTTTTTGCAGTGTTGTAGTTTCACACTAAGTAGTTTGAATGTAATATAGAAGGATTTATTTGATTTTCCCTAGCTGTCCACTCCTTTTCTCTAACTCCTTACTCTGTTCTATTTTCTTATATCCTTTGTTTAGATAAATCAACTTATTTCGTTTAATCTTCCCCCTTTCCCCCCTCCTTTCCCACCTCTCTTTTCCTTTCTATTCCCTCCTCCTCCCTAACCCACCCAACTTTGCCCTTTAAGTCTGAATTAGCAATACAAATGAGCTTTAGAAATTTCTCCCCCTCCCTTGATGTTTCCCTTTCCCCTTTCCCTAGTTATCTTATCTTTCCCTCCCACGGAACTCTTGGTTGATTAGCTCTAAGATCACAATAATGGGAGATCTATTTCAAATCCTTTCCCTCCCACAAATCCCCTGGCCAGTTGTTACAAACTGCACAAAAATAATAGATTTGTTCCCCAAAGCCCTTTTAGCTAGTGTGTTCTATTCACACACTAGTTTGGTATATACCAAAACTTACCGGGCTTAACTAAAAAAGGAGTTACATTGAAAGGACCGAACTCCCCCCTCCCTTTCTTACCCCGTTTTGAATCTTCAATAAAGAGTATTATGATAATGCTTCCCTTAAATTTTAGCATTGTGGCTAAGTGTCTAAATCAATTGTCTCTTACTGAAATTTTACTTCCCTTCTGAGGGGATGAAGATGTTGACTGAGAAAATTTTCTTTTTTGACTTGGTTTGCTTGTTTCCATCGGTTCTTCTAAGTTCAGTTCATTTAACATTGATGCTGCAGAGTCGTAGTCCGAAGCAATAAGACGATGTCCTTTGTGATAGACCAGTAGTTTCGTGTAATTCCACCATTTGTATTGTACTTTCACTCTCCTCAAAGTCTCGGTTGTGGGTTTAAGTTCTTTTCTCTTTAAGAGAACTTCATTAGGCAGGTCACTGTATACTTGTATCTGGGTGTTATTGAATAATAGAAAGCCTTTGGATCTTGCTTCATTGATTATTTTCTTCCTGATGTTAGTATCTGGTACTTCAATAATGATATCTCTCGGCATATTTCTTTTTTTCTGCTGGCTTAAAGATCCGATGCGATAAGCTTTTGTTATGAGTTGGTTTGTGCCTTCCTTAATGCCCAGCAGCTTAGATAGCCAAGGTGTTAATGTTCTGATTATATTTTCATTTTCTATAAGGGACTCTTCAATCCCACGGAGCTTGAGATTTCTGTAACGAGCTGACACTTCCAGGTGAAGAATTCTTTCCTCCTGCTGTTCTAGTTTATTATATATTTCTCTTACATCTCTTTGAGACATGATACTAAGTTCCATAGCACTTTCAGCTGTTTGATTTGTCTTTTGAAGTTCTAATTTGATTTCTGTTAATTGTGTAGATAGCGGTTGGATGAGCAGCGTCATTTGCTTGAGCAGGTTTTCTTCAAATTTTGCAAACTGTGCCTCGAGGGAGTGGTTATTAGTTTTTGCTGCTGCATTTGTTTCTACAAGTTTCCTGTCGGCCATTTTGGATAGCTCGGCCTTGCTGCGTTCCTGAGGCATAGTTTGAGTTGTGCTGTAAAAGAGCTGCTGCAAATTTCTTGCTGATTTTGGATAGATCTTCTTTTCCCTCTGCGTCTGCTTTCTCAAATATATAATGCAGGGTAAGCGATATCAGCTGTTTTCCGGGGTTTACAGGGAGGAAGGAGACAGAGATCTTTCAATGTGCGTCCATACCCGAAGGCTCCGACACCACGCCCCCCCAGAAATCGCATTATTAGTCAATTGTCACAATGTCCCTTTCAGGTAAGTATCAATCATCAGTTGATCTCAATAATTGTCTCTTTGATATGTTTTTCTGTTTTTAGGCAGAATTTCCACTGACATCCAACGATAGGTGAGTATGCTCCAGGAGGAAAAATTCCCAAATCTCCTGGGCAGTTGGCAGTATGCTCCAGGAGGAAAAACTCCCAAATCCCCTGGGCAGTTGACAACGGGTGTGCCAGCTCTTTAGACAGCCCGTTTCGCAGTTGCTTTTTCAAGCCAAGAATTCTACTGCCTACAATATGCTAAATAATCTATTTACAACATATGTGCTATACAAAATTACAATAAAGCATAATAAAGTTACAATAAATATATAATTCAAAATGCAAGGTTTCCTTTACTTACTCCATTATTCCTGGTCTTCTTATGTAAGGCAATGGGGATTCTCTATGCCATTTTCTCTGAGTACTGCCCAACCATATCGTGGTCACAAATATAGGTTATCAGCTAATTAGAGGGATAATTAGAATGACAGTGCAAAACCAAGTTAAAGCAACATTACATTATTGTCAGTCTATGGAAGACAGGATACGCTGAAGCTGACTCCCAACCCTTGCAGCAAGAAATCCAGGCTCTTGAGTAAATGGGTTTTATTGAGATATCTTGGCTTCGCCGTACGTATGTCCATAGGATACACAGAAGCAATTAAAGGCATCTGGCTGTACACAGGTTCCTTGTTAAGAATGACGCATTGAGTACATGCTACACTATAACTACCCCTCTACCCATCCCCCACCCACTTAGTCCATCAAGCAGGAACATAATCAGTAGCAGGATGGGAGTATCAGGATGGAGCTGCCCCAAGGCTGCTGCGGCGAGCCATCCGAGATAAGGTCTCCGCCGTACTGGAATCTCAAAAGCAACAGGGGAACAGGTGCACGAGGCTATTGCAACATCCTATCTAGAATGAGTAACAGAATGGAGGGACTGTGGGCAACAGACCTGACAATTATGTTGTAATTCACAAAAAGTCTGAGAAATCAATCTCCTGATTTAACCCGCTTGGTGTAAGACTTCTAAGTCTAAAAATCCATTCGGCTTCCTGTTTCAATAAAGTTTTATGCTGGGGATAACCTACGGAGACAAAGAGGACAGAGAATTGAAAGCCCCGCTCTGGATGTTGAGCCTCATTGAAATACTGCCAGTGGAGCTGCCAGTGGAGCCTCCAAAACTTTATTCTTTATTTTAGAAATATGTTCCTGTATTCTAATTCTTACCAGGCGTTGAGTGCTGCCTACATAATGTAAGCCACATTGGCATGTAATCACAGACACTACATGTGCAGTAGAGCATGTTGAAAAGTGTTTGGTGAATAAAGGTCTCCCTGTATTGGGACTGATAATGGAATCTACACCCATTGCTAGAGTGCACACATTACAATGACCACACGCATGGTGGCCAATTGGAGAAATGTCCTTGTTTTTTTGCTGGACATCTGAATGTATTAGTTTGTCTTTCAAACTGAAAGTACATCTATATCCCACTGTGGGAGGAGCCTCACATCCAGGGATGCTCTGTATAATATGCCAATTCTTTTTGATAATTTTGGTGATATCTTCTGACAGGGATGTATAATCTATGGAGCACTTGATATTGTCTGGATTGTTTTCTCTGCCTTTGAGTAAGTAAAGTCTCTCTATGGAAATTATTGGATCTAATTCTGGCTAATTCTGGCCCTGTTTGGATATCCTCTGGCACCAAACGTTTCCTCCATTCTAACAGCCTCACTGACAAAATCTGCATTCCTGATGGAATTTCGTTTTATTCTGAGAAATTGACCATATGGGATGTTGTCCTTTAATCGTGTGGAATGGAACGATGTATAGTGCAAATATGCACATCTGTCCGTGATTTTACGGAAGGGTCTAACCCCCAGCTTGTTGTCAGGCTGCTTGTAAACTACTACATCCAAAAATTAATGCAATGCGTGTGTGCTGTCCAAGTCAGTTTGATATTATTGTCTATGGTGTTCATCCAATCTGCTAGAGGTTGTGCCCAATGTGCTTCTGACAGCACCAAAAAATGTCATCAATATACCGCCCATAAAGTAAGGTACGATAAAAAAATGGATTATGGACAGGATTCTGAATAGCAGTTTCCTCCAAATGTGACATGTAAAGATTTGCAATGCTTGGTGCCTCTGGGCATCACGACTCCCTTCGTCTGAAAATAAAACTGATCCTGAAATCTAAAATAATTTTTCTCCAATATAATGTCTAGGAAATTTAATAAGAGAGGAGTGGGTGGAGTTTGATGAGGTCTTGCCCAGAGATATACTTCGATAATGCACCTAGCCTCCTCATGCAGGGTGGAGGCTCAACATCCAATGCCTCAACATCCAATGTCATCAGACAGCAAGTATCTGGGACAGTCAGAGCTTCTATTGCTTTAATAAAGGCGGTGGTGTCCTTAATATGTGATTTGGTGCTTTGTACGGCAGGTTGTAGAATGAAATCTAGAAAAAAGGATAATGGTTCTAGCACTGAGTTAGAGCCTGGCACAATCGGGCGTCCAGGAGGGGGTCTCCGTGGTTTACGTACCTTAGGCAGTATGTAAAATACTGGGGTTCTAGGGGCATCGTTTGTAAGACTTTTAACCAGGGCTTTTTTTCTGGAAAAGAGGTGATGGAACTCTGTATTATGACATGCCGCCAGAAGCAAACAATGCTCCCGCCTCCGGAAGTGACACTGCTTCCTAGATGTGACATCACTTCCGGAAGTGACACTGGTTCCGGAAGTGACACCACTTCTTCTTCACTGCCACATGAAGTGGCAAATGCTAGAGGGTACTAAGGACTTTGAAAAAGATTAGAGAAATGTATGGATGAAAAGTCTATTCGCAGTTACTTTAGCATAACTCGAGCAGTATACCACCCAGGCCAGGACAACCCAGGTTAGCCTGATCTTAAATCTCGGAAGGTGAACCCTCCAGAGGTGAACCCTCCAGAGTTGTTTTGCCGAGGCAGACATTGGCAAACCACATCTCTTGTCTTTAAAATCTTCAATTTTTTTTGTTTGCCTTTTCTGGGAAAAGAGGTGGTGGAATTCTCAAGAGGGAAATGAGAGAAACACATGGGATTGACCACACAGTTGGAAGAAGGAGACAGACACAAGGGTTGGAACTAAGGGCCACTTTATTAAACACTACATAAGCCATAAACTGCGGCCAAGGCCAACTTGTGGCACAGGTCAAGCCATGGGGTCAGCCCACCACTGGGGAATTGCCAAGGGGGTGCTCAACAGCCCACTCCCTAAACACCAAAATCTCTCCTGCCCTTGGTAGGCCTATCCAGCACCACCCAGGCCAATTCTTCAAACCTCTGCTGGCAGTACAAGGTAGGCGAAAAAACTCTTCCCCACTTTGCTAATATTGGGAAAAGGAAAAATTCCTACCTGGCAATGTAACAGCAGCCAGCGAATCCTGCACTGCAACAGGGTGAGGTGGGTGGGCCAATCGCGTGGAGCAACTGCTGGTGAGAAGGGCAGAGCTTCAGACAAGACATAGCATCTGCCACTCCATTGTTCACCCCAGGTACATGCCTGGCTGAGAACAAAATATTAAGGTGCAAGCATCTGAGCGTAAAAGCACAGACCAGTCTCATCACCCGATCCGATTTAGAAGAGAGGGAATTAACCATGTGAACCACAACATATTATCGCACCGAAAGTGCTCGGAGTGATTCGCTAGCTCATCCCTCTCCCAAATAAACTGCCACTAAGATAGGGAAAAACTCGAGGAATGTCAGGTCCTTACAAAAAGCAGTCTCTACGCAATCATCAGGCCACTGGGCGGAGCACCAATGCTCTCTCTAATAAACCCCAAAGCCCGTTGAACCGGAATCATCAGAGGATAGTTGAAGGTCCCCTTTCAGTAACAAGTCCTGCCTCCAAAAGAAGGAGTCCAAGAACTCCACCCAAACAGCCAGGTCCTCCTCACCCCCCCAAGTAATCCACATTTGATGATGAGGGAGCCTAAGGGAACCCATGGCTCCACACAGGCACCACAAAAAGGCCCAACCTGGGGACACCACGCGGCATGCAAAATTCAGGTAGCCCACTACCTGCTGCAGTTCTAACACAGAAACCTTCCAACTCCCCAAAAGGCCCCTCAAGCGAGCCTTAAGCTCACTTAACTTGTCGGACGGTAAACATGAGGGTTGCTGTACCATGTCCAGCTCTATACCTAAAAACGTGAGAGTCTGGGATGGGTCCTCGTTCTTCTCGTGAGTCAATGGTACTCCCAGCTCCCTGGAAAGTCGAATGAAGTCTTTCAGGAGGTGAGCACACTGCCCAGAACCCACAGGACTATAAAAAAATAAAATCATCTAAATGGTGGGCGGTGTCCCGGCAACGCTGCCGGCGATGCAATGCCCATTCCAGAAAGGTACTGAAATGTTCAAAGGCCATGAATGGAATAGATCATTCCTTTGAATGGAATAGATCATTCTGTTTTTCATGTATAGAATTTAAGGTAAAAGTAAAGGTATTCCCCTATGCAAGCACCAAGTAATTACTGACCCACTGGGGGATGTGGCATCACAACATTTTCTTGGCAGACTTTTTGTTACGGGGTGGTTTGCCATTGCCTTCCCCAGTCATCTACGCTACGTAAATGTAGATTATCTTTCTGTAGGCAATGGGAACAAGATGTACAGGGTAGACATAGATACTTCCCCCATGTTTCCAAAAATATTCCTTTATCCCCTTATTTTCTCTGGTAGAATCCTGATTATAATCTGGATTTGAGACGGACAAATAGCAGTTGAAGAGACACAAGAACATGGAGTCAGTTCTTTTAATCCAACTGTAAATATTCTGTATGTTTCTTTTAGTACCCCTATGGATCATTTCCTCCAGAGCAGCAAGAATTAGTGCAACTCCCCTTTTCTTACTCTGTGGTCAGTGAAGAAACTGATCAGTACACAGGGATTATCTGGTTACTGCAGCATTTTGGATGGACATGGGTTGGACTCTTTGCGGTTGATGATGACAGTGGAGAACATTTCTTAAAGGCCCTGGAACTCTTGCTTCCCCAGCATGGAATCTGTCCAGCCTTCATACAACAAATGCCTCCTAAAAATGATTTCAATGATTTAATTGAAATCAACAACATGCTCTCAAGGTGTATCGACATTTCAAACTGAGCAAAGCCAGTATATATGTTGTCTGTGGAGATACTCAGACCTGAGCCTGCTTGCGGGGAGGGTGGAATATAAATATGATTAAATAACTAAATAAATAAATAAATAAATAAATAAATAAATAAATAAATAAATAAATAAATAAATAAATAAATAAATAAATAAATAAATAAATAAATAAATGATGATCCAGAGCAGTGTAATACATTCAGTATATGATGAATATACAGAACTGACATCTATTGGAAAGGTGTGGATTACAAGCCAGACTGATTTTGTTGTATCAAGCTTTGAGAGGAATTTAGACCTGAGCATTTTCCATGGCACCATTTCCTTGACCATTCACTCACCAGAGCTTCCAGGGTTTGAGAAATTTCTTCAGCTCATTAAACCTAATAGCACATTAGAAGATGGATTCATCAAAGCCTTCTGGGAGCAATCATTTGACTGTGTATTCGGATTATTCAATGCCAGAAAATACTGGGAAGGAGAGGCTGGAGAAACTTCCTGGGCATGTCTTTGAAATGCGCCTGACTGGCCACAGCTATGGCATCTACAATGCAGTCTATGCGGTTGCATGTGCTTTGCATGCCATCTACTCATCCTGATCCAATTACCAATCAGTTTGGGGATGCAAAAGTACTGAACTCTGTGATCTACAGCCTTGGCATGTAACATCTATACAATGTACTTCTTGACAAAAGGGGAATGTCATTTTTATATAGCTTTAATGTATTCTATCTTCATTGTTTTAATGTTTCACTGTTCTTTTCTCAGTAATTAAAATAGTTTTATTGCATTTTATATTTTTGTTACAGATCCATGGTCTTGAGTAGTCCTGAAAAAGGCAGGCAGGCAGGCAGGCAGGCAGGCAGGCAGGCAGGCAGGCAGGCAGGCAGGCAGGCAGGCAGAAAGAAAGAAAGAAAGAAAGAAAGAAAGAAAGAAAGAAAGAAAGAAAGAAAGAAAGAAAGAAAGAAAGAAAGAAAGAAAGAAAGAAAGAAAGAAAGAAAGAAAGAAAGAGAAAGAAAAAAAGAAAGAAAGAAAGAAAGAATGTCATTCTGAGTATGAGGTGTCCAAGATGATGCTCTTTCTCTATTTCTTTTTGTTTAAGAGGCAGGTGCATCTTAAAAGAAGGAGAGGGGAGAGCATGACTAGAAATAAAAACTCCATTCCCGTGGCTAGCCAGGAATGGCTGCTCCTGTGCAAACAAAAATACTGTAAGAGTAGTAGGGATTTGCCAACCGTGAGGACCCTGGTAAAGAGCCTTTAGTATTAAGGTCAGCATTAGCTTATTCTCTAAGAGAGAAGAGGGGCCAAGTATCATACAATTTCAAATGCAAAAAATGCTCTCTCTCTTGCTCTCTCTCTCTCTTTTTCCTGCACTTCTAAAATGACTCCAATGAGATTGCACACCCATGGGCTTTCCCCTGAACTTATGGAGAGAAGCTTCACTGCCTGGGTTTTTGCCTCCTCTGACTGCAGCAGGTCCAGGCAAGAAAGGGGGGAAAGGACAGAGCAGCAGAGGGGAACTTTCAAAGACCAGACTGGTTATGGATAATCAGCAGGGAACAGCCTGCCTCCTTCACGTGCTCAGAGGGAATGGCTGCCTAGGTTTCTGAAAATGTATGAGGATCCTTGTTGCAATTTAGGGTTGCCATCTCCAGGTTGAGAAATTCTGAGAGATTGGGGGGAGTGAAGCCCGCAGAGGGCAGTTTTGAGGATGGGGGAGGACTGGACCGCGGTATCATTCGAAAAGGTCTATCCTACAAAGCAGCTGTTTTCTCCAGAGGGTTGTGTTTCTGTGGCTTGAAAATCAGTTGTAATACTGGAATAGCTCCATCTACCACCTGCTCTCAAAGGTGGACCTATTAGCAAGGTGCCTGGTTCTCATCTGGTAACCAAGGGTGCAGTAGCAGAACAAGGCGAGCCTGTGGAGCAGGAATGGACGCCTGAGTCTGGACCGGTGGCTGTGGCAGTCGAACCCTCTGAAGCAGATGGTAAGCCGCAACAACGAAAGGGAAGCTCCCGGAACAACACGAGAAAAAACAACAAACCGGAGAGCAATGAAAATCGTAATATATATTGAATTATTTAATTAAAGTGCAAAAGTGCAAAATTGTGCAAGATTCTACACAGGATTCACTCAGTTGTGCAAGGTAATTCACAGGACCAAAGAATTCTGTCACAGAAAACAATCATCAATTCATATAAATACACAATCAAAAATGGAGAGTGCACAATCAGGGGAAAGGCAGTCCATGTGTCCAGAAATGGAATTAATAAGACAAAGCTAGCCGACGGGCATCGGCTGTTGTTCTCAATTCCCGTTTCGGTTCTTCTTCTTCCAGGGCTAGTATTCATGGACTAAAGTAAAATTACAGTAATAAATATTAACTACATATCCCATGTAATAATCAAAATCGATATTCAAAGGATTTGTACTCACTCCACGAATGCCATCTCTCCTCACTCCCCACGATAATTTCAAGCGCAATTTAGTAGACAGATGGTCTAATGTACGACCCGCCCCATTATTTAAAGTAGCCACCCTTGGTCACATGGTATATATATAAACCAACCCCGCAAAAACTTATACATTACAGAAATACATTGAAGAGTTAGAAATCTTTACACCCGCCTAACAGCAATTCCTAGAGACCAACAAAGCTGGAGGAGCACCAAAAGTTAGTATACCCTTTTGGTGCTCCTCCAGCTTTGTTGGTCTCTAGGAATTGCTGTTAGGCGGGTGTAAAGATTTCTAACTCTTCAATGTATTTCTGTAATGTATAAGTTTTTGCGGGGTTGGTTTATATATATACCATGTGACCAAGGGTGTCTACTTTAAATAATGGGGCGGGTCGTACATTAGACCATCTGTCGACTAAATTGCGCTTGAAATTATCGTGGGGAGTGAGGAGAGATGGCATTCGTGGAGTGAGTACAAATCCTTTGAATATCGATTTTGATTATTACATGGGATATGTAGTTAATATTTATTACTGTAATTTTACTTTAGTCCATGAATACTAGCCCTGGAAGAAGAAGAACCGAAACGGGAATTGAGAACAACAGCTGATGCCCGTCGGCTAGCTTTGTCTTATTAATTCCATTTCTGGACACATGGACTGCCTTTCCCCTGATTGTGCACTCTCCATTTTTGATTGTGTATTTATATGAATTGATGATTGTTTTCTGTGACAGAATTCTTTGGTCCTGTGAATTACCTTGCACAACTGAGTGAATCCTGTGTAGAATCATTGCAGATGGTAAGCCTGCATAGTACTATGGAAGATGGTGCAGTGACAAGGCAGACAGAGTGTTAGATGCAGTGGGGATTTACAGGAGAGATTGGACTGCTGGCTCAGCTAGAGTGGGAGGGTACAGGTTTCTGGGTCTCCACCAATGGCAGATAACACCTGACCAAAATTAGGAACAGCCAGGGGTCATTTCGTAGAAAAAGAGCTGGAGGAACTCATTGGCATAACTCATTAGCATAACATTAGTATATGCCAGGCCTCTTGCCAGCACCAGAAATGTGTCATTAGTATAACTGATTTGCATATGCCACACCCCCTGACATCACCTATTCTGGTTGTTTTGGACCCAATCCTGGCCACTCAGGGCCGAAATTGGGCCCCAAATGGCAAAAAGAGGCTGAAAATGGCTGAAAAGGGGCCCACAATGGTCAGGATCAGGTCACTGATGACCGGGAGAGTGATCCACCACCTCTCAGAGGCCCAATCCAGGCCGTTTCAACCCCAATCCAGGCCGAAACGGGCCCAAAATGGCCAAGAGTCTGGTGGGTGGTGTCTGGATGATAGACTACATAGAACACAAAAGAGGAACACACTTGAAAAGATAACCAACAAGGTGAATCCACACAAGTGGGAAAAAACAGTCATAAATAGTATCAAAAATAATAAATTGGGAGCTAGGGGGCATCATGCGACGATGGCGGATGCCTAGAATCCACACTCTGAGCCCCAACAACCTTCTGCGGCCCAGAACAAGCATTTTTACAGCGGTAAGAAATCCAAAACATGGGGGAAACAGGCGGAGGGAAAGCTAAGCCTGCTGAACAGTGCAGCTCTTCTCTGAAAACATTTTTAGAGCTAGCAGAAGCAAAAAAAGCCCTGTCGGGAAGCAAGCACGCGCCGTCCAAAATGGAGGCCGCAAAATCAGCTTTAGAGCCTGAGGAAAATCAAGCCCTTGCTTGGAGAGTGAAATCCAACTTGCATTAGAAAACTTAGAAAACAAAATTGTGACTAGACTGGAGGGCATAATTAAAAGCCAAACTAGTGAACTAAAGGAGTCGATTAATCAAGCGACACAGATGGCTGAAAGAGCTGCAAGCCTAGCAGTCGAAAATCAATCTGAAATCAGAACCCTGCAGGACCAGAATGAGCAGCTTCAGGAAAAAATAATGGATCTTGATAATAAAACAAGATCTAATAATATAAAGATCAGAGGCTTTGATGAGTATGAAGAACATAATGCTGACCTGGGGACATTCATTGCAGAATGGCTAGGGAAAGAATTAAAGCTTGAAGATGGAATCATCCCTATAATTAACCAAGCATACAGAATTGGCCCATACAATAAGGCAAAAGCAAAGCAGCAACCAAGGGACATAATAATAAACCTCCCAGATTACAGATCAAAAGTAAAAATCATGAGAGAAGCCAAAGCAAGGGGTCACTTCTTATACCAGAATAAGAAAATATTTCAAGATCTCTCCAGTGAGACACTAGTGAAAAGACGAGACCTTAAGCCACTCATTAATAAATTAAATGAAGCTGATATAAGATTCCGCTGGGTCTCTTCAGCAAGAATCCTGGTGCACTGGCAGGGAAAAACACACCAAGCCCATAATATTGAGACTGGTTCCTTGCTGCTTAAAGATCTACAGCTGGATAGCCAAGGCATCTCTACAAGCAAGCCCAACTCTTACAGCGCAAGATCATCTTTAAACAACTGGAGCAAAACACCAATGAAGAAAGACGACAAAGGATCACACAGAGAATCAACATGAACTTTTCCAGAGGAGGCAAGGAATGAGAAATAACTATGTCATCAGTAGACTCCTCCAGCAAAGAAAAAACAAGAAGCTAATACTAGAAAGACCTATAAAGTTTAATATAGTATACAAGTAAATAGCATCGTCTCTACTCACACTGTGAAAAACATAAATCAAAGATAAATTGGGCCGTGGGGGGGGGGGGAGGGTGATTGTGAATTCTAATTAGCTCTCTATTTTGGAACAAACCCCAGATACTGGGCTCTCACTATTCAAGTTTCAGCCCAGTGCAAGAAGACGATTTAAACAAGTGTTCTATGAAAATTTTATTCTTTCCCATAAGGAAAGAATTCTGGTGGTTTCCTCCTTAGAGGTGCTAAGGGAGGTTTGTGGTTTTGTATTTTACTTGAATCTTTCCTATTTTGTTTCTTGTTACCTGTTACTTGAACCTTTCCCATTTTGTTCCTTGTTTCACTTCTCTTGTTTCAGCCCTTCATACATCTCCTAGTATTATTTCCCAAGCTATAAACCAAAATTATATACAACTGTAAATAGTAAAAAGTTTGATTAGGTTCATCTGGGGGTGACGTTGGTGTTTTTGTTTGGCAAATTTTTATTATAATAAAAAAATATGTATTAACAAATAATAAATTTTTTTAAAAAATCAAAAATTCATTACAATTTTTTTAAATTTAAAACTAATCGAAAAATTTGATAGGAATATATATATAGACAAAAAACTTATTAATAAATATTATTGAAATTAAACAGAAGCAGACAAAAAGACAAACAGAAACTACCAACAGGAACGACGGATATAAATTGGGAACAGTTTAAACATAAGTACAAGTATTCATAAGTGGTTATATAGATAAACCAATCGAGATTTAACTGTGGAAAAATCAAGGTGGTGCTTGTAGATTTGTTAGTAATATACATTTCTTAGAATCATTAACAAATTTTGTTATTTCATAGGAAATGGAGCTTAAAGTACTTTCTTTAAACTGCAAAGGTCTCAATAATGCAATCAAATGTAAAAGAGTTCAGACAATGCTGACCAAACAACGTCCAGATTTCCTATTGCTGCAAGAAACACATCTGTCTTCAAAAGTGGAACAGGTATTTAAATCAAATTGGTGGGATCTCCAATATTTGGCACATGGAAACTCAAAATCTAGGGGGGTGGCGGTTCTCATATCAAAGAGGGTTAGATCTGAAAAAATAGTAGTAGAAAAAGAAAAGGATGGCAGATATTTGTTTCTTAAAGGCACCTTTGAATTAAAAAAAATAACAAGAGCATCAGTTTATGCTCCAAACAACAATCAAAACTTATTTTTAAAGGAAACCCTGACCAAATTAAAAGCTTTCCAAGAAGGAGATATCATTTGGGGGGGGGCTGAACTTAATAGTTAATCCCAGCTTAGACCATTCTAAACACAAGCAAAAGAAATCCAAATTGAAAGGGACTAATCCTGAAAGGATGGGACAACTTGATAATATTTTAAAACAATTTGACTTAATTGACGCGTGGAGAAATCATCACCTGAAAGAAAAAGACCACTTATTTCTCACCCAGATTCGAAACTTATACTATAATTGATTATATATTGGCATCACCGACCTTAGTGCAACGAATCCCAAACTCAAAAATTGGTCCAATAATGTGGTCTGATCATGCGTGGATAGAATGCTTGTTAAGCCTTTCTGAACAGACGGCCAGGATGCTAAATTGGAGTCTAAATAAATTTCTTTTATCCGATTTAACAGCTCAAAAGAGTATATCAGAGGAAATACAAAACTACTTTAAACAAAATTCAAATGGTGAGGTGTCAGATGAAATAGTGTGGGATGCAATGAAAGCAGTAGTTCGGGGCAAATGTATTGCTTATTGCCTCGGCCTACAAGAAAAAAAGAGAGGTCAAAATTGGAATTATTGGGGAAAATAGCCCATTTAGAACAAGCACATAAAAAAAACTTGCAGTAAGAAAATTTATAAAAAACTCTCAATTGAAAGGAAAAAATTAGAGACATTGGAAACAACAGGCATCCAGAAAAACCTAATTTTCTTAAAACAAAAATTTTGGCAAAACAATTCCAGAAGCCTGAAAATGCTTTCCTGGAAGGTGGGAAAAAAGAAGGCTACAAGGCTTATTCGGTCAAGGAAACTCAGGAAATAATTAAAAACCTAAAAAACAATAAATCCCCAGGCAATGATGGGTTTCCTGCTGAATACTATAAAAAATTCTCCTTTCAGTTAGCCCCTTACCTTACTAACATCTGCAACAAAATTCTAGAGCATGGGAAAATGCCACCTTCCTGGACGGAATCAAATATGGTGATCCCTTTAAAACCAGGCAAAGATGCCACTAACCCCTCTTCATATAGACTTATAACATTGTTAAATCAAGATATGAAAATTTTCACAGCCATTCTAACGGCCAGGCTAAACAAAATTATTTCTAAATACATTGATATAGACCAATCGGGATTCATTCCAAATAGACAGCTAACGGATAACATAAGGAAGACCCTGAACATTATCAATTTTGGTAAGCAAAATAAACTAAATTCTCTCATACTGGCACTTGTTGTGGGAAAAGCCTTTGATTGCGTGGAACTCCCCTACCTCAAAGAGCTAATAAGGAATATGAATTTTGGGGTTAAATTCATAAGGGCAATTCATACCCTATATGCTAACCCCTCCACCCAAATTAAAATAAACGGACACGAATCAGAGAAAATCAAATTGCTTCAAGGCACTGGGCAGGGGTGTCCGCTGTCCCCGCTTCTTTTCGCACTGGCAATTGAACCGCTTGCTAATCACATCAGGCAATCCCCAAATATAAAGGGTCTTACCATCGGCAGCAAAGAATACAAGCTATCTCTGTTTGCAGATGACATGACGCTTTATCTATCTGACCCTATATCATCTATCAATGAACTAGAGAAAATCACGAAGGAATTTGCAAATGCCTCAGGCCTTAAAATCAATGTAAATAAAAGTGAAATTTATCCAATATATCTGAAATCTGACCAAATTAATTTTCTTGAAAGTAATTACAATTATAAATGGGTCAAAAAAAGTTGAAAATATTTGGGAATCCAAATACCTGTCAAGCTAAATGAATTGCTGGCCATCAATTACTCTGAAATCAATCTATCCATTAGTTCTCTATTAGGGGAATGGGAGAAATCGGGGCTCTCTCTAATTGAAAGGGTAAACCTCATTAAATCTTTTATTTTCCCAAAATTCCTTTTTTTGTTCAGAGCAATCCCTATTACAATTCCTGAGAAAATCTTTGATCAATGGCAATCCAAGGTAAGCAAATTCATATGGAATAACAAAAAGGCTAGAATACCCATGGAGACACTAAAAAGGCCCACCAGTAGAGGCGGGATAAATCTACCAGATCTTGAAACTTATTACGAAGCCTCCCACCTTAAAGATCTGGTAGTGATAACTAATAATAGTACAAAACCGGACTGGAAGGACATAGAACAAAGCTACTTGCAAGGAAGATTTATAAATGAGTGCATGTGGAATAAGAACACTGAATGCCCATCTAACATAAGAAATAACAATTTCCTGCTAAGTGATATAAAAATCTGGGATAACCTTAGAAATAAGCTAACACGAGCATGTTCTTCAGTATCACCTTTTGTGGGGCAACACTGGTTCTTACCTGCTCTCAATATTCACTCATACAATTGGTGGAGGCTTAACAGCAAATCAAGGATAATAGATATCCTCGACAAAGGAAAGCTCTCAAATAAGGGAAAGTTAGAAAGTAATACATCAACACATGCCCCATGGTTCGAATATATGCAGGTTAAGCATCTTATTGAATCTCCAAAAATCAAAGAATCACAGGCTAAGCCCTTAACACAGTTTGAAATGATCCTGAAAGAAACTACGGAGAGTCAGAGGGGTATATTATCTAAAATTTACTCAATTCTGTTAGAAAACAAACAGAAGCACAAAATCCTGTCCTATCAAAAAATGTGGTCCAAGGAATGCAAGTTTGATCCTTCAAACAACAGATGGAAAATGATTTGGAAATCGCACAATTTTCAAACAAATATTGTAAACAAAAATGCAAACCCTAAAAATGATTTCCCACTGGTATATGACCCCTGTTAAGCTACACCACATTAATACTGCCATTCCAGCCAGGGGCTTAAGCCCCTTAGGCTGGTGGCAGCCATTTGCCTCCCTGGCAGCATGAAGCCAGAGAGGATCAGCCCTGCTTCCTGAGCTTAGCTAAGGGGGGCGGAGCTTCTAGGCAGCAGCCTGCTGCTCCGCCCTCCACAGCACAGTCTCACCTCATGCTCGGTGAAACAAGAGCTCTTTGCTCTGCCTTCCTTTGAGTGGTGAAGCTGAAGGGAGGAATGTGTGCTGGCAGTGTGATGGTGAATGTGATGGTGGCAGTGGAGGCAGCTGGAAAGCAGCGACAGCAGTCAGCTCTTGGAGGCTGTCGGAGGCGGCTGGCGGCTGCAGCTGCAGCGCACAATACAGGCCAGGGCTTCAGGGCCTGTTGGGGCTAGAGTAATTGAGCAGTTTAATTGAGCAGGCTGGTGGGGCACTGAGGTAGCAGGCAGCTAGGCTGTATTGGAGGGACTTTGGCCCAACTTAGGTGTGGTCGCTCCCCTTAATAGTTGTCTTGGAGAGAGTGGGTGGTGAGAGCCCTCTCCCCCCCCCCACTCACACATAAACCCCTCTTCCTGCCATAAGCCTGTTTGTTTCCATTTAGCCTCCCCCCACCACCAGCAAGAAGTAAAATAAAGTAACTTAAAAAACAGAGCCGGTGTTCTTCACTTTGGCTTACTGGTAAAGCGGCACCTAAGCCTATATTCTTGTGGGCCATAAAACAGGGCCTGTCAGGGCTGTGCTCGGCGCCATCTTGTGGTGGAGAATTACTGGTGGCCTGTTTCTGCTTGACAGCCATTCTGTTGGCAGGCAGATTTGCTCAGGGCTGTGCTCGGCGCCATCTTTTGGTGGAGAATTACTGGTGGCCTGTTTCTGCCTGACAGCCATTCTGTTGGCAGGCAGATTTGCTCAGGGCTGTGCTCGGCGCCATCTTGTGGTGGAGAATTACTGGTGGCCTGTTTCTGCCTGACAGCCATTCTGTTGGCAGGCAGATTTGCTCAGGGCTGTGCTCGGCGCCATCTTGTGGTGGAGAATTACTTGTGGCCTGTTTCTGCCTGACAGCCATTCTGTTGGCAGGCAGATTTGCTCAGGGCTGTGCTCGGCGCCATCTTGTGGTGGAGAATTACTGGTGGCCTGTTTCTGCCTGACAGCCATTCTGTTGGCAGGCAGATTTGTTCAGGGCTGTGCTCGGCGCCATCTTGTGGTGGAGAATTACTGGTGGCCTGTTTCTGCCTGACAGCCATTCTGTTGGCAGGCAGATTTGCTAAGGACTGTGCTTGGCACCCTCTTGTGTGGCAGCTTGGTACTGCTCCTGGCAATTGCTACTTTTGCTGGGGCTTAGTGCTACCTGTCAGGGCTAGTGTCAACAGTTTGTTAAGGGGTAAAGCTGCGAGCCAGTCCAACACATTATTAACGGCTGCTGTGTCATCATTTGGGACTGTTTATGCTGCCCAGAAAAGGGGGTGGCCCATCAATGGGGAAGTGGCCTGTAAACAGCCAGTGCCGCGGAACTCTACTCGGGCTCTGTCTCCCTCAGACGAGGATGATGGCCCAGGCAGGCAGGAACTTATGGAGCACGTTGTTGCTCTTGAGAGGGTTAGGAGTGGTACAGCATCAGCTGTTGTGCCTGTTTAGCCACGCAAGGGTGCTAAAAGAATTACAATTGCTGCTTTTAATACGGATTTTGCCTCTTGTCTTTCTGCCCCGGAGGGAGTATCAGGAGTGGTGGCAAGTGATGGAGGCAGCAACCAGGACCATCCGACATCAACTGAGAGTGTGGCTGACATTGACCAGGAATGGTCAGCTGACAGTGGGCAAGTTGCCATAGCATTGGAACGACCCATGCCTGACGCGCTAGAAGGAACCTTGGAAGGTGTGGCGACTGTTCCATCGACTTCGGGCGAACGTTCCATCGACGAGGGGGCAGTAGGGTCGGCAGCAGCTGAAATTGCAGCTGGCCAGCGGAGGCAGGGCAGCTGGCTTTGGTGGTACAGCCTCCAGGAGCAGAGGGTAAGTGCTCTTGGCCCCCTCAGGCTGGTTCTTGGCCTTGGGCTAAGGGGGCCCAGATACCACCTCACGCTCATTCAGTATATGGACATCATATACAGAGCACATACTGACTTCGGCAGTGCAGCGTGGCTGCAATACGACGAAGAGTTTAGGATGCAGGCAGCTCTTAACCCTTCACTACCATGGGACCAGTTACACCACCATCTGTGGAGACAGCTTATGACCCCAACTAAATTTGGTTCGGGGGAGAGGTCCGATAGTGACCATATCGTTCAGCGATCAGGTGCCAGGCCGCTGGGTCCAGTTGCACATAGTTCTGGCCCCCGCGCGCTCACGGGGCAGTCGGTTCAGCCCCGGCTGCTCTGTTTTGAGTTTACCTCGTGGGGGGTCTGCAACAGGAAGAACTGCCGTTATGGACACGAATGCCCCATCTGCCGAGGGCCGCATGCCATTAGTGCATTTAAGAAGCAGAAGCCCTTTGGGAAAAAGGGTGGCGGCCCCGGGGGGCAACAGGGTTATGGAAAAGGGACCCAGCCCAATAAAGGTGAGGGAACTTAAGGCCATGTTGGCAGATTACCCCAGACGGGCTGATGCCCAGTTTTTGTTAGAGGATTTTTCTATAGGTTTCCGGATTCCTTTTCAAGGGCCGCGGTCCTCCTTCATGTCAGCCAACTTGCCGGAGCCTGAGGGTGGGTGGACGGTGTGAACTGCTCCTCTCCTCAGCAACTGAAGCCTCTGAAGGGGGACAAGGGACAGGCTTTGCCTGACCCCATAGGGAACCTCACTGCTGTCACTTAGTATAAAGGAGACACAGCAGCTTTTCAACTAATCCTGGAGAAACGCTGACAGAAGTTGGGGAGTCAGTCCAAAGGGACAATAGGCTAAACCCGCAGGAGAAGCCTTAAATGCAATTCTCTTAATTCCTCTTGTCCAAAAGCCAGGAACTCATTTCTATTCCTCCTTTAGGGAATCGGAGTCAGTTTCGAATCCATTCCTCTTTTCTGACGAGGAAGATTGGCATGAGATTCGGTTATTTTACTCCATTTTTCAATAATAAACCAGCATGGTGTAACAAAGAGTGCTGGACCAAGAGCTGTCAAGGGTGGGTGACTTGTCCAGGATCACCCATCTGGAGGATCTGGCTAGATATACGAGACCCAGATCCAAATTCACGCATTGCCATGGGAACTTGCTGGGAGACCTTGGGAGATTGCTGCCATCTCAGCTTAGCCTACACCTTATGGAGTTGTCATTCTAGGGATAAAGTGGAAGCGCAAGGATTTTGAATCCTTACTGGGGAGAAAGGCAGCACAGACAGTGAGGTTGTATCACTCCAATCGGAAAGATTTGAGTCCAGGGGCACCTGAGAGACCAACAAGATTTTCCAAGTGTCAGCTTTCAAGAGCACCTTTTTCACACACGAGTAGGAATGGAGACTGCACCTTCATCTCCCAGCCAAATGTAGGTGGGGTGTTACAAGGGAGGGCATCAGGATATAACGGTCCAGTGCAGGTTGAGTAGGTGGGTGTAGCAGAGGGAGATGTGAGAATGATACAGAGGAACAATGCCGCTTAAGTTGAGAAGAAATCTATATCAGTGTTGAGATAAGAATCCGAAGTCCCTGTCCTGGAATATCTGGGAGGACTGAAATGTTCTCCCATTGGCTTTGAGTGTTGTGATTTCTAATGTCAAAATTAAGTCCACTTCTCATTTGGTGCAGGGAGTTTGTGCTGGTGACCTAAACGCAGCTGCCCTCAAACAGAGAAATTTCGCAGGGTTGCCCCAGTTCAGTAACAATGTGAGGTTACTGAATAGAGATTATTCACAAATTTAGAACAATGGACCCCCGGGGCTCAACAGAGACTTAGGATTCTTACAATCGGCTCATTTCGAGGGGGAACGCACAGGAATGCAGTTCCAGCACTTCCCCAAAGAGGTCACATGTCAGGTGGCCCCACCTGTCATGTCTGACTGTGCCCATTCATTCATGCCAATAATTCTTGCTGTCAAATGTATGCTTTATTCTGTCAGAGGTGACTCCATTTTGTATGTCTAGATATATATTCTTGTTGCTAACATTCCAATGAGTTCTCACACGTTCCCAGGTGGCTGGGTGTTTACCAGTTGGAGACTTTCTTCCTGCCTGTGATGTGTCTTCTCTCCATGTAGCCTGATAACACAAATAAGCATACTGTTCTCACACAGATCAAACAACACTGAGCTGTTTGGGAATTGGGAGGGGGGAGGAACAGGGGTAGAAGAGGGATGTAATTTTCCTGTGTAGCCATTCTGGTCAACTTTCTACTAGAACTGCTTAGGTGCTTACCTTGCTCTTAAGTAGACCTTTGGATCTGATTATGGAAAGAACTGATTTCTGAATAAAAGTCATTTAATCAAGAACCAGTTCAGACTCATTGTAGTACTTGACTGATCTAAATAATGTGAGGTGTACTGCTTGCTTGGTTTTTATTATGGTGGTTACGACTTGCCCCTGAAGACATGGTCTGCACGAAACAGTGGAAATTTGCCGGCACAGTCTGTCGGGCTCCGTGAGCTGCTTCCTTACAGCCCACTCAGTACAGTTCCACCTGGAAGGAAGAAAAGCACAGCGTTATTGACTTTATTGACTTCTGGACCATTTGTGGTCATTTTCACTATAAATTTACCTTTTGGATGTCTTCCGTATTGTATTTATTACTCTTATACTTAGATGCATGCAGGTTCATTGTCACTCTGCACCTGGTTCTGTATTTGGTTTTGCATCTGTTATTGATTTGTGTATATTCTCTTTATTGTGTCTAGAGAGTGTGTACTTCATTATACAATTTATTATTATTATTTTTAATTATAATTTATTGTAATTATAACTTTTTTCATAATAAACAGGAAATAAAGAACAATAACATACATACAACCAATAAACATATAAACTTTTTCAATACACAGGTAACATTGAAACATAAGCCTACAACTGACAATCGGCCGGTACCGGTCCAACAGTTGCCGGTAACTTGGTCCCACTATATAGCAAAAACAAAAGAGGGAATAAAGTTTTCACATCTCCTAAGTTCAGTAGTGGAGTTTCATTATGTTGAAGGTTAAATAGGTCACATAAGCCAAATTCATAGTTTTAAAAGAGACTGTTCTATATTTATAGATAGGCCATAGAGAAGTAGAGGTCTTGTTTCACCTTGTTATTTGTCCATTTTTCCTCTTTAGACCTATTCTCCAAAAGTGGAAGCCACTGTTCTAGAAAGTAAGATTTATAATTTGGATTTTCCCTCTGTTTCAGTTGCTCAGTGATCTTCTGCATGATAAAATGATCCCAGATTCTAGATTTCCAACTAGATATTGAAGGGGCAGATTTTTGTTTCCATTGTGAAGCTATTGATAGTTTGGCTAGTGCCAAAAGTGAATAAATAAGGTTTAGGCTATTTGGTGGGATCCCTGGGTCCTCCCAATAGTTTAATAATATTATTTCGGGAGTCTTTGGGATCGAAAGCCGTGTTATCACTTTGAGTTCTTCAATTATTTTATCCCAGAATGAGCTAACAAACTTGCAACCCCGCCAACAATGCATGTATGTGCCGGGCTGTCCGCCATTGCTTCCAGCAGTTAGCCGGCTGAGACTGATTGCCCCCCTAGTTGGAATGAGAATCAGACACAAAGGTTTGGGTAAAATGGGCCGCTTTATTAAATGAAACAGCAACAAGAAAATACGGCAAGGAGCCTAACTAGCGGTACAGGTCAGGCCCTGGGGTCATTCACTGGGACCCCGCCCTTACCTGTCTGGGCGGGCACCCGCTGCCACCGGGTGCGATCCATCCATGAATGGCTGCAACCCGTCCTGGCCAGGTGGAGTGTATCGCCCCTGGAGAGCTCCCCCACCTGGCCGAACGGCAGCGGGGGGAGACCGGCTTGTCCAGGGGTTCCGCACCCAAGGGCATCTGACCTCGCAGCTGGGCCGAACGGCAGCCTGCTGCTCCTGAAAGACCCCAGTTCCCCACCAATGGGGAGGTGCCAAGGGTGCTCACCGGCCCACCACAAATATATCCCTAGCTAAATCCTGCCACTGCAGAGGCCAAGCCTCTGCTTAGGCCTCAGTGCCCCACAAATGGCTTAAAGCCAACCTAAGCTCCTGCCGTAGGTCATCCAGAAAAATGCTAACCCTGTAAGAGAGGTGCACCCCATCCCCTCTGTAGAGGACAACAGACTCGGCTCGAATCTGCGGATGGGGCAAATAATAATAATAACATTCGATTTATAATACCGCCCTTCAGGACAACTTAATGCCCACTCAGAGCGGTTTACAAAGTGTTATTATTAAATCCCCAACCCCCCCGTCATTATTTTGAATAGGGCTCTATTGGCCATCCGCCTAGCCCTATTGATTGCTCTGTGGTCCAGTGCCTCCCGCCACACACGGCGCGGAAGCATGGCTGACCAAAAATCAGAATGCCATGCTATCTCTTCCTGATCTCCAGGAAGTTGTCCCGCGCCTGCCAAGAGAGGGCTACCCCTTTCATTAGCCCCAGATCATTGCCCCCTAAGTGAACTACCAGAATATGAGGTGGAGGGGCGGACCTCCCCTCAAACAAGAGTGGCAGCAGCCCCGCCCAGCATAGGCCTCTTCTGCCTTGCCACTCGATGGTAGCCCACCGGCTGAGTCCAAGCTAGGATCCAATCCAGGACCTTCTCGCTTGGTGCGCGGCCCAGAAGATCATACTGTGGCCACAGATGAGGATCTGTATCCTCTCCTGACGAACCACAGCACCTGCAAAAAAGCAAATCAACATGATTTACCGCGTCCAAGTGGCCTGATGTATGACACATAAGCTCCTGAACGCCAACGTCCTACCTTCTGGATGTCAGGCCCTGAGAAACCCATGGCAGCGGCAGTAGATGCCACCCCAATCCGAAAGGAGTGGGTCCCAAATTTGACCCCATGCAGCCCTAACACATGAAGAGCCCTGCCCGTGACTGTCCAAAATTGGTACTTGGTCAACGGGGCGTCATCGCTGTGGCGAAAAAGAACCCCTGAATGGTCGCCCTGCACCTCCAAATAGCCCCTCAAGGCTGCAATGGGGCACAACTCAGCGATGGCACACCGGCCAAGGGCCAGGTCCACCCCTTTTTGATGCTGGTCAGTTTTGGACCTTCTAATTCTGAGGACTAGCTGCTCGCCCACAAATTTAACATCCTCTGCAGCGAGGGCCCGGCCAGAGTTGTCCTTAAGGGACTGCTGGACCAGCTCACTTACTCGAAGAGTGCCAAAGAACACAATTAAGGACGCAGCGTGAAACAGCTGCTCCTCAAAAGGAGAGCTGCAGACCTGCAACCATACAGCCTGCAATCCTTGAAGGATGCCAGGAGAGATGGGTTGCCTATCATTCCAGGGGGTAGCAGACTCCCTTGCCCACCCCTCCAGCATTTTCCGGATGCAGAAATCACCCATGGTATCTGTAAATCCTTGGGCCTTCGCAGCAAAAGCTAAGGCCACAATCTGGCTCCGAATATATTTCACCCTGTGCCGCTTACCTCTTTGAGCTATGCAAAAGTGCGCCAGATGCTCGACTGGGAGGGGCCAGATCCGGCGGAGGCCTGCAGCCTGCCTAAAAGCATCAAAGTTCCTTACCGCCCTGTCGTACACCCTACCGGTGCTAGGGGCAATGGCTAACTGGATGGCCCTGGAGGCTTTCACTTGCCAATCGTCCACAGCTCCTTCGGCACCAGGGCTGGTGCCAAATCGGCCTCGGGGGCAAGCTGTTGAAACCGGTCCATCTGCAGATGAGACAGGGCATCTGCCACCTCATTGTTGACACCAGGTATGTGCCTGGCTGAAAACAATATATTAAGGTGCAAGCACCTCAAAGTAAAAGCGCGGACTAATGTCATGACCCGGGGCGATTTAGATGAAAGGGAGTTAACCACTTGAACCACTGTCATATTATCTCACCAAAAGTGCACAGAGTGGTTGGCAAGCTCCTCCCCCCACAGGTAAACCACCACCAAGATTGGGAAGAACTCGAGATAGGTTAAATCCCTACACCGCCCTTCTTGAACCCAATCCTCAGGCCATCTGGTGGCACACCAGTGCCGCCTGAAATAAATCCCCAGACCTATGGCTCCTGAAGCGTCCGAAGATACTTGCAGCTCCCCCTCTAAAAGGAGCTCCTGTCTCCAGAAGGACACTCCATTAAAAACCTGCAAAAATTGGAGCCAGACCCCTAGATCCTCCCACATGCCTTCAGACAGGCATATCTTGTGATGCGGAAGCTGAAGGGTCCCTATGGTGGCACAAAGGCACCGCAAAAAGGCTCTCCCGGGGGCCACCGCCTTACAGGCAAAGTTAAGGTGGCCCACTACTTGCTGGAGCTCTAGTAATGAAACTTTTCTCTTCCCCAGCATGGTGCGCAAGCGTGCCTTCAGGTCTAAGAGCTTCTCAAGTGGAAGCCTAGACGTCTGCTTAACCGTATCTAACTCAATGCCCAAGAAGGTCAGGACAGTTGATGGGCCCTCCGTTTTCTCATGCGGAAGTGGAACGCCTAGCTCCTCAGTCAGGCTGACAAAGTCAGCCAACAGGCGCGCGCACTGCCCAGTTCCTGGGGGTCCAACTAGGATAAAGTCATCCAAATAGTGGGCGGAGTCACAGCAACGCTGCCTATGACGCAATGCCCACTCTAGAAAGGTGCTAAAGCGCTCGAATACTGCGCAGGAGATAGAACACCCCATGGGAAGGGCCCTGTCCATATAGTATCGACCCTCAAAGGAAAACCCGAGGAGCTCAAAGTCCTCTGGATGCATGGGGAGAAGACGGAATGCCGACTTAATGTCGCATTTTGCCATCTCAGCTCCCCGGCCACAACGCCTGACCACCTTAACGGCTTGTTCAAATGATGTGTAACGCACAGAGCACAAGTGCTCCGGTATCGCGTCATTGACAGACCCACCCCTGGGGGAAGACAAATGGTGAATTAGCCGGAATTCACCAGGAGCCTTCTTAGGGACCACCCCCAGGGGGGAAACCCTCAATTTGGGCACTGGAGGGGAGGAAAAGGGGGCCAGAACCCACCCCTTGGTGCATTCCTTAGCTATTTTGGCCCTAACGACGTCCTCCATGCCCACCACAGAACGCAAGTTGGCTGACATGAAGGAGGACCGCGGCCCTTGAAAAGGAATCCGGAAACCTATAGAAAAATCCTCTAACAAAAACTGGGCATCAGCCCGTCTGGGGTAATCTGCCAACATGGCCTTAAGTTCCCTCACCTTTATTGGGCTGGGTCCCTTTTCCATAACCCTGTTGCCCCCCGGGGCCGCCACCCTTTTTCCCAAAGGGCTTCTGCTTCTTAAATGCACTAATGGCATGCGGCCCTCGGCAGATGGGGCATTCGTGTCCATAACGGCAGTTCTTCCTGTTGCAGACCCCCCACGAGGTAAACTCAAAACAGAGCAGCCGGGGCTGAACCGACTGCCCCGTGAGCGCGCGGGGGCCAGAACTATGTGCAACTGGACCCAGCGGCCTGGCACCTGATCGCTGAACGATATGGTCACTATCGGACCTCTCCCCCGAACCAAATTTAGTTGGGGTCATAAGCTGTCTCCACAGATGGTGGTGTAACTGGTCCCATGGTAGTGAAGGGTTAAGAGCTGCCTGCATCCTAAACTCTTCGTCGTATTGCAGCCACGCTGCACTGCCGAAGTCAGTATGTGCTCTGTATATGATGTCCATATACTGAATGAGCGTGAGGTGGTATCTGGGCCCCCTTAGCCCAAGGCCAAGAACCAGCCTGAGGGGGCCAAGAGCACTTACCCTCTGCTCCTGGAGGCTGTACCACCAAAGCCAGCTGCCCTGCCTCCGCTGGCCAGCTGCAATTTCAGCTGCTGCCGACCCTACTGCCCCCTCGTCGATGGAACGTTCGCCCGAAGTCGATGGAACAGTCGCCACACCTTCCAAGGTTCCTTCTAGCGCGTCAGGCATGGGTCGTTCCAATGCTATGGCAACTTGCCCACTGTCAGCTGACCATTCCTGGTCAATGTCAGCCACACTCTCAGTTGATGTCGGATGGTCCTGGTTGCTGCCTCCATCACTTGCCACCACTCCTGATACTCCCTCCGGGGCAGAAAGACAAGAGGCAAAATCCGTATTAAAAGCAGCAATTGTAATTCTTTTAGCACCCTTGCGTGGCTAAACAGGCACAACAGCTGATGCTGTACCACTCCTAACCCTCTCAAGAGCAACAACGTGCTCCATAAGTTCCTGCCTGCCTGGGCCATCATCCTCGTCTGAGGGAGACAGAGCCCGAGTAGAGTTCCGCGGCACTGGCTGTTTACAGGCCACTTCCCCATTGATGGGCCACCCCCTTTTCTGGGCAGCATAAACAGTCCCAAATGATGACACAGCAGCCGTTAATAATGTGTTGGACTGGCTCGCAGCTTTACCCCTTAACAAACTGTTGACACTAGCCCTGACAGGTAGCACTAAGCCCCAGCAAAAGTAGCAATTGCCAGGAGCAGTACCAAGCTGCCACACAAGAGGGTGCCAAGCACAGTCCTTAGCAAATCTGCCTGCCAACAGAATGGCTGTCAGGCAGAAACAGGCCACCAGTAATTCTCCACCACAAGATGGCGCCGAGCACAGCCCTGAACAAATCTGCCTGCCAACAGAATGGCTGTCAGGCAGAAACAGGCCACCAGTAATTCTCCACCACAAGATGGCGCCGAGCACAGCCCTGAGCAAATCTGCCTGCCAACAGAATGGCTGTCAGGCAGAAACAGGCCACAAGTAATTCTCCACCACAAGATGGCGCCGAGCACAGCCCTGAGCAAATCTGCCTGCCAACAGAATGGCTGTCAGGCAGAAACAGGCCACCAGTAATTCTCCACCACAAGATGGCGCCGAGCACAGCCCTGAGCAAATCTGCCTGCCAACAGAATGGCTGTCAGGCAGAAACAGGCCACCAGTAATTCTCCACCAAAAGATGGCGCCGAGCACAGCCCTGAGCAAATCTGCCTGCCAACAGAATGGCTGTCAAGCAGAAACAGGCCACCAGTAATTCTCCACCACAAGATGGCGCCGAGCACAGCCCTGACAGGCCCTGTTTTATGGCCCACAAGAATATAGGCTTAGGTGCCGCTTTACCAGTAAGCCAAAGTGAAGAACACCGGCTCTGTTTTTTAAGTTACTTTATTTTACTTCTTGCTGGTGGTGGGGGGAGGCTAAATGGAAACAAACAGGCTTATGGCAGGAAGAGGGGTTTATGTGTGAGTGGGGGGGGGAGAGGGCTCTCACCACCCACTCTCTCCAAGACAACTATTAAGGGGAGCGACCACACCTAAGTTGGGCCAAAGTCCCTCCAATACAGCCTAGCTGCCTGCTACCTCAGTGCCCCACCAGCCTGCTCAATTAAACTGCTCAATTACTCTAGCCCCAACAGGCCCTGAAGCCCTGGCCTGTATTGTGCGCTGCAGCTGCAGCCGCCAGCCGCCTCCGACAGCCTCCAAGAGCTGACTGCTGTCGCTGCTTTCCAGCTGCCTCCACTGCCACCATCACATTCACCATCACACTGCCAGCACACATTCCTCCCTTCAGCTTCACCACTCAAAGGAAGGCAGAGCAAAGAGCTCTTGTTTCACCGAGCATGAGGTGAGACTGTGCTGTGGAGGGCGGAGCAGCAGGCTGCTGCCTAGAAGCTCCGCCCCCCTTAGCTAAGCTCAGGAAGCAGGGCTGATCCTCTCTGGCTTCATGCTGCCAGGGAGGCAAATGGCTGCCACCAGCCTAAGGGGCTTAAGCCCCTGGCTGGAATGGCAGTATTAATGTGGTGTAGCTTAACAGGGGTCATATACCAGTGGGAAATCATTTTTAGGGTTTGCATTTTTGTTTACAATATTTGTTTGAAAATTGTGCGATTTCCAAATCATTTTCCATCTGTTGTTTGAAGGATCAAACTTGCATTCCTTGGACCACATTTTTTGATAGGACAGGATTTTGTGCTTCTGTTTGTTTTCTAACAGAATTGAGTAAATTTTAGATAATATACCCCTCTGACTCTCCGTAGTTTCTTTCAGGATCATTTCAAACTGTGTTAAGGGCTTAGCCTGTGATTCTTTGATTTTTGGAGATTCAATAAGATGCTTAACCTGCATATATTCGAACCATGGGGCATGTGTTGATGTATTACTTTCTAACTTTCCCTTATTTGAGAGCTTTCCTTTGTCGAGGATATCTATTATCCTTGATTTGCTGTTAAGCCTCCACCAATTGTATGAGTGAATATTGAGAGCAGGTAAGAACCAGTGTTGCCCCACAAAAGGTGATACTGAAGAGCATGCTCGTGTTAGCTTATTTCTAAGGTTATCCCAGATTTTTATATCATTTAGCAGGAAATTGTTATTTCTTATGTTAGATGGGCATTCAGTGTTCTTATTCCACATGCACTCATTTATAAATCTTCCTTGCAAGTAGCTTTGTTCTATGTCCTTCCAGTCCGGTTTTGTACTATTATTAGTTATCACTACCAGATCTTTAAGGTGGGAGGCTTCGTAATAAGTTTCAAGATCTGGTAGATTTATCCTGCCTCTACTGGTGGGCCTTTTTAGTGTCTCCATGGGTATTCTAGCCTTTTTGTTATTCCATATGAATTTGCTTACCTTGGATTGCCATAGATCAAAGATTTTCTCAGGAATTGTAATAGGGATTGCTCTGAACAAAAAAAGGAATTTTGGGAAAATAAAAGATTTAATGAGGTTTACCCTTTCAATTAGAGAGAGCCCCGATTTCTCCCATTCCCCTAATAGAGAACTAATGGATAGATTGATTTCAGAGTAATTGATGGCCAGCAATTCATTTAGCTTGACAGGTATTTGGATTCCCAAATATTTTCAACTTTTTTTGACCCATTTATAATTGTAATTACTTTCAAGAAAATTAATTTGGTCAGATTTCAGATATATTGGATAAATTTCACTTTTATTTACATTGATTTTAAGGCCTGAGGCATTTGCAAATTCCTTCGTGATTTTCTCTAGTTCATTGATAGATGATATAGGGTCAGATAGATAAAGCGTCATGTCATCTGCAAACAGAGATAGCTTGTATTCTTTGCTGCCGATGGTAAGACCCTTTATATTTGGGGATTGCCTGATGTGATTAGCAAGCGGTTCAATTGCCAGTGCGAAAAGAAGCAGGGACAGCGGACACCCCTGCCCAGTGCCTTGAAGCAATTTGATTTTCTCTGATTCGTGTCCGTTTATTTTAATTTGGGTGGAGGGGTTAGCATATAGGGTATGAATTGCCCTTATGAATTTAACCCCAAAATTCATATTCCTTATTAGCTCTTTGAGGTAGGGGAGTTCCACGCAATCAAAGGCTTTTCCCACAACAAGTGCCAGTATGAGAGAATTTAGTTTATTTTGCTTACCAAAATTGATAATGTTCAGGGTCTTCCTTATGTTATCCGTTAGCTGTCTATTTGGAATGAATCCCGATTGGTCTATATCAATGTATTTAGAAATAATTTTGTTTAGCCTGGCCGTTAGAATGGCTGTGAAAATTTTCATATCTTGATTTAACAATGTTATAAGTCTATATGAAGAGGGGTTAGTGGCATCTTTGCCTGGTTTTAAAGGGATCACCATATTTGATTCCGTCCAGGAAGGTGGCATTTTCCCATGCTCTAGAATTTTGTTGCAGATGTTAGTAAGGTAAGGGGCTAACTGAAAGGAGAATTTTTTATAGTATTCAGCAGGAAACCCATCATTGCCTGGGGATTTATTGTTTTTTAGGTTTTTAATTATTTCCTGAGTTTCCTTGACCGAATAAGCCTTGTAGCCTTCTTTTTTCCCACCTTCCAGGAAAGCATTTTCAGGCTTCTGGAATTGTTTTGCCAAAATTTTTGTTTTAAGAAAATTAGGTTTTTCTGGATGCCTGTTGTTTCCAATGTCTCTAATTTTTTCCTTTCAATTGAGAGTTTTTTATAAATTTTCTTACTGCAAGTTTTTTTTATGTGCTTGTTCTAAATGGGCTATTTTCCCCAATAATTCCAATTTTGACCTCTCTTTTTTTCTTGTAGGCCGAGGCAATAAGCAATACATTTGCCCCGAACTACTACTTTCATTGCATCCCACACTATTTCATCTGACACCTCACCATTTGAATTTTGTTTAAAGTAGTTTTGTATTTCCTCTGATATACTCTTTTGAGCTGTTAAATCGGATAAAAGAAATTTATTTAGACTCCAATTTAGCATCCTGGCCGTCTGTTCAGAAAGGCTTAACAAGCATTCTATCCACGCATGATCAGACCACATTATTGGACCAATTTTTGAGTTTGGGATTCGTTGCACTAAGGTCGGTGATGCCAATATATAATCAATTATAGTATAAGTTTCGAATCTGGGTGAGAAATAAGTGGTCTTTTTCTTTCAGGTGATGATTTCTCCACACGTCAATTAAGTCAAATTGTTTTAAAATATTATCAAGTTGTCCCATCCTTTCAGGATTAGTCCCTTTCAATTTGGATTTCTTTTGCTTGTGTTTAGAATGGTCTAAGCTGGGATTAACTATTAAGTTCAGCCCCCCCCCCCCAAATGATATCTCCTTCTTGGAAAGCTTTTAATTTGGTCAGGGTTTCCTTTAAAAATAAGTTTTGATTGTTGTTTGGAGCATAAACTGATGCTCTTGTTATTTTTTTTAATTCAAAGGTGCCTTTAAGAAACAAATATCTGCCATCCTTTTCTTTTTCTACTACTATTTTTTCAGATCTAACCCTCTTTGATATGAGAACCGCCACCCCCCCTAGATTTTGAGTTTCCATGTGCCAAATATTGGAGATCCCACCAATTTGATTTAAATACCTGTTCCACTTTTGAAGATAGATGTGTTTCTTGCAGCAATAGGAAATCTGGACGTTGTTTGGTCAGCATTGTCTGAACTCTTTTACATTTGATTGCATTATTGAGACCTCTGCAGTTTAAAGAAAGTACTTTAAGCTCCATTTCCTATGAAATAACAAAATTTGTTAATGATTCTAAGAAATGTATATTACTAACAAATCTACAAGCACCACCTTGATTTTTCCACAGTTAAATCTCGATTGGTTTATCTATATAACCACTTATGAATACTTGTACTTATGTTTAAACTGTTCCCAATTTATATCCGTCGTTCCTGTTGGTAGTTTCTGTTTGTCTTTTTGTCTGCTTCTGTTTAATTTCAATAATATTTATTAATAAGTTTTTTGTCTATATATATATTCCTATCAAATTTTTCGATTAGTTTTAAATTTAAAAACATTGTAATGAATTTTTGATTTTTTTAAAAAATTTATTATTTGTTAATACATATTTTTTTATTATAATAAAAATTTGCCAAACAAAAACACCAACGTCACCCCCAGATGAACCTAATCAAACTTTTTACTATTTACAGTTGTATATAATTTTGGTTTATAGCTTGGGAAATAATACTAGGAGATGTATGAAGGGCTGAAACAAGAGAAGTGAAACAAGGAACAAAATGGGAAAGGTTCAAGTAACAGGTAACAAGAAACAAAATAGGAAAGATTCAAGTAAAATACAAAACCACAAACCTCCCTTAGCACCTCTAAGGAGGAAACCACCAGAATTCTTTCCTTATGGGAAAGAATAAAATTTTCATAGAACACTTGTCTAAATCGTCTTCTTGCACTGGGCTGAAACTTGAATAGTGAGAGCCCAGTATCTGGGGTTTGTTCCAAAATAGAGAGCTAATTAGAATTCACAATCACCCTCCCCCCTCTCACGGCCCAATTTATCTTTGATTTATGTTTTTCACAGTGTGAGTAGAGACGATGCTATTTACTTGTATACTATATTAAACTTTATAGGTCTTTCTAGTATTAGCTTCTTGTTTTTTCTTTGCTGGAGGAGTCTACTGATGACATAGTTATTTCTCATTCCTTGCCTCCTCTGGAAAAGTTCATGTTGATTCTCTGTGTGATCCTTTGTCGTCTTTCTTCATTGGTGTTTTGCTCCAGTTGTTTAAAGATGATCTTGCGCTGTAAGAGTTGGGCTTGCTTGTAGAGATGCCTTGGCTATCCAGCTGTAGATCTTTAAGCAGCAAGGAACCAGTCTCAATATTATGGGCTTGGTGTGTTTTTCCCTGCCAGTGCACCAGGATTCTTGCTGAAGAGACCCAGCGGAATCTTATATCAGCTTCATTTAATTTATTAATGAGTGGCTTAAGGTCTCGTCTTTTCACTAGTGTCTCACTGGAGAGATCTTGAAATATTTTCTTATTCTGGTATAAGAAGTGACCCCTTGCTTTGGCTTCTCTCATGATTTTTACTTTTGATCTGTAATCTGGGAGGTTTATTATTATGTCCCTTGGTTGCTGCTTTGCTTTTGCCTTATTGTATGGGCCAATTCTGTATGCTTGGTTAATTATAGGGATGATTCCATCTTCAAGCTTTAATTCTTTCCCTAGCCATTCTGCAATGAATGTCCCCAGGTCAGCATTATGTTCTTCATACTCATCAAAGCCTCTGATCTTTATATTATTAGATCTTGTTTTATTATCAAGATCCATTATTTTTTCCTGAAGCTGCTCATTCTGGTCCTGCAGGGTTCTGATTTCAGATTGATTTTCGACTGCTAGGCTTGCAGCTCTTTCAGCCATCTGTGTCGCTTGATTAATCGACTCCTTTAGTTCACTAGTTTGGCTTTTAATTATGCCCTCCAGTCTAGTCACAATTTTGTTTTCTAAGTTTTCTAATGCAAGTTGGATTTCACTCTCCAATCAAGGGCTTGATTTTCCTCAGGCTCTAAAGCTGATTTTGCGGCCTCCATTTTGGACGGCGCGTGCTTGCTTCCCGACAGGGCTTTTTTTGCTTCTGCTAGCTCTAAAAATGTTTTCAGAGAAGAGCTGCACTGTTCAGCAGGCTTAGCTTTCCCTCCGCCTGTTTCCCCCATGTTTTGGATTTCTTACCGCTGTAAAAATGCTTGTTCTGGGCCGCAGAAGGTTGTTGGGGCTCAGAGTGTGGATTCTAGGCATCCGCCATCGTATACAAACTTTTGGTGCTCCTCCAGCTTTGTTGGTCTCTAGGAATTGCTGTTAGGCGGGTGTAAAGATTTCTAACTCTTCAATGTATTTCTGTAATGTATAAGTTTTTGCGGGGTTGGTTTATATATATACCATGTGACCAAGGGTGTCTACTTTAAATAATGGGGCGGGTCGTACATTAGACCATCTGTCGACTAAATTGCGCTTGAAATTATCGTGGGGAGTGAGGAGAGATGGCATTCGTGGAGTGAGTACAAATCCTTTGAATATCGATTTTGATTATTACATGGGATATGTAGTTAATATTTATTACTGTAATTTTACTTTAGTCCATGAATACTAGCCCTGGAAGAAGAAGAACCGAAACGGGAATTGAGAACAACAGCTGATGCCCGTCGGCTAGCTTTGTCTTATTAATTCCATTTCTGGACACATGGACTGCCTTTCCCCTGATTGTGCACTCTCCATTTTTGATTGTGTATTTATATGAATTGATGATTGTTTTCTGTGACAGAATTCTTTGGTCCTGTGAATTACCTTGCACAACTGAGTGAATCCTGTGTAGAATCTTGCTCAATTTTGCACTTTTGCACTTTAATTAAATAATTCAATATATATTACGATTTTCATTGCTCTCCGGTTTGTTGTTTTTTCTCGTGTTGTTCCGGGAGCTTCCCTTTCATTGTTGCGGCTTACCATCTGCTTCAGAGGGTTCGACTGCCACAGCCACCGGTCCAGACTCAGGCGTCCATTCCTGCTCCACAGGCTCGCCTTGTTCTGCTACTGCACCCTTGGTTACCAGATGAGAACCAGGCACCTTGCTAATAGGTCCACCTTTGAGAGCAGGTGGTAGATGGAGCTATTCCAGTATTACAACTGATTTTCAAGCCACAGAAACACAACCCTCTGGAGAAAACAGCTGCTTTGTAGGATAGACCTTTTCGAATGATACCGCGGTCCAGTCCTCCCCCATCCTCAAAACTGCCCTCTGCGGGCTTCACTCCCCCCAATCTCTCAGAATTTCTCAACCTGGAGATGGCAACCCTAAATTGCAACAAGGATCCTCATACATTTTCAGAAACCTAGGCAGCCATTCCCTCTGAGCACGTGAAGGAGGCAGGCTGTTCCCTGCTGATTATCCATAACCAGTCTGGTCTTTGAAAGTTCCCCTCTGCTGCTCTGTCCTTTCCCCCCTTTCTTGCCTGGACCTGCTGCAGTCAGAGGAGGCAAAAACCCAGGCAGTGAAGCTTCTCTCCATAAGTTCAGGGGAAAGCCCATGGGTGTGCAATCTCATTGGAGTCATTTTAGAAGTGCAGGAAAAAGAGAGAGAGAGAGCAAGAGAGAGAGCATTTTTTGCATTTGAAATTGTATGATACTTGGCCCCTCTTCTCTCTTAGAGAATAAGCTAATGCTGACCTTAATACTAAAGGCTCTTTACCAGGGTCCTCACGGTTGGCAAATCCCTACTACTCTTACAGTATTTTTGTTTGCACAGGAGCAGCCATTCCTGGCTAGCCACGGGAATGGAGTTTTTATTTCTAGTCATGCTCTCCCCTCTCCTTCTTTTAAGATGCACCTGCCTCTTAAACAAAAAGAAATAGAGAAAGAGCATCATCTTGGACACCTCATACTCAGAATGACATTCTTTCTTTCTTTCTTTCTTTCTTTCTTTCTTTCTTTCTTTCTTTCTTTCTTTTTTCTTTCTTTCTCTTTCTTTCTTTCTTTCTTTCTTTCTTTCTTTCTTTCTTTCTTTCTTTCTGCCTGCCTGCCTGCCTGCCTGCCTGCCTGCCTGCCTGCCTGCCTGCCTGCCTGCCTGCCTGCCTGCCTGCCTGCCTGCCTGCCTGCCTTTTTCAGGACTACTCAAGACCATGGATCTGTAACAAAAATATAAAATGCAATAAAACTATTTTAATTACTGAGAAAAGAACAGTGAAACATTAAAACAATGAAGATAGAATACATTAAAGCTATATAAAAATGACATTCCCCTTTTGTCAAGAAGTACATTGTATAGATGTTACATGCCAAGGCTGTAGATCACAGAGTTCAGTACTTTTGCATCCCCAAACTGATTGGTAATTGGATCAGGATGAGTAGATGGCATGCAAAGCACATGCAACCGCATAGACTGCATTGTAGATGCCATAGCTGTGGCCAGTCAGGCGCATTTCAAAGACATGCCCAGGAAGTTTCTCCAGCCTCTCCTTCCCAGTATTTTCTGGCATTGAATAATCCGAATACACAGTCAAATGATTGCTCCCAGAAGGCTTTGATGAATCCATCTTCTAATGTGCTATTAGGTTTAATGAGCTGAAGAAATTTCTCAAACCCTGGAAGCTCTGGTGAGTGAATGGTCAAGGAAATGGTGCCATGGAAAATGCTCAGGTCTAAATTCCTCTCAAAGCTTGATACAACAAAATCAGTCTGGCTTGTAATCCACACCTTTCCAATAGATGTCAGTTCTGTATATTCATCATATACTGAATGTATTACACTGCTCTGGATCATCATTTATTTATTTATTTATTTATTTATTTATTTATTTATTTAATCATATTTATATTCCACCCTCCCCGCAAGCAGGCTCAGGTCTGAGTATCTCCACAGACAACATATATACTGGCTTTGCTCAGTTTGAAATGTCGATACACCTTGAGAGCATGTTGTTGATTTCAATTAAGTCATTGAAATCATTTTTAGGAGGCATTTGTTGTATGAAGGCTGGACAGATTCCATGCTGGGGAAGCAAGAGTTCCAGGGCCTTTAAGAAATGTTCTCCACTGTCATCATCAACCGCAAAGAGTCCAACCCATGTCCATCCAAAATGCTGCAGTAACCAGATAATCCCTGTGTACTGATCAGTTTCTTCACTGACCACAGAGTAAGAAAAGGGGAGTTGCACTAATTCTTGCTGCTCTGGAGGAAATGATCCATAGGGGTACTAAAAGAAACATACAGAATATTTACAGTTGGATTAAAAGAACTGACTCCATGTTCTTGTGTCTCTTCAACTGCTATTTGTCCGTCTCAAATCCAGATTATAATCAGGATTCTACCAGAGAAAATAAGGGGATAAAGGAATATTTTTGGAAACATGGGGGAAGTATCTGTGTCTACCCTGTACATCTTGTTCCCATTGCCTACAGAAAGATAATCTACATTTACGTAGCGTAGATGACTGGGGAAGGCAATGGCAAACCACCCCGTAACAAAAAGTCTGCCAAGAAAATGTTGTGATGCCACATCCCCCAGTGGGTCAGTAATTACTTGGTGCTTGCATAGGGGAATACCTTTACTTTTACCTTAAATTCTATACATGAAAAACAGAATGATCTATTCCATTCAAAGGAATGATCTATTCCATTCATGGCCTTTGAACATTTCAGTACCTTTCTGGAATGGGCATTGCATCGCCGGCAGCGTTGCCGGGACACCGCCCACCATTTAGATGATTTTATTTTTTTATAGTCCTGTGGGTTCTGGGCAGTGTGCTCACCTCCTGAAAGACTTCATTCGACTTTCCAGGGAGCTGGGAGTACCATTGACTCACGAGAAGAACGAGGACCCATCCCAGACTCTCACGTTTTTAGGTATAGAGCTGGACATGGTACAGCAACCCTCATGTTTACCGTCCGACAAGTTAAGTGAGCTTAAGGCTCGCTTGAGGGGCCTTTTGGGGAGTTGGAAGGTTTCTGTGTTAGAACTGCAGCAGGTAGTGGGCTACCTGAATTTTGCATGCCGCGTGGTGTCCCCAGGTTGGGCCTTTTTGTGGTGCCTGTGTGGAGCCATGGGTTCCCTTAGGCTCCCTCATCATCAAATGTGGATTACTTGGGGGGGTGAGGAGGACCTGGCTGTTTGGGTGGAGTTCTTGGACTCCTTCTTTTGGAGGCAGGACTTGTTACTGAAAGGGGACCTTCAACTATCCTCTGATGATTCCGGTTCAACGGGCTTTGGGGTTTATTAGAGAGAGCATTGGTGCTCCGCCCAGTGGCCTGATGATTGCGTAGAGACTGCTTTTTGTAAGGACCTGACATTCCTCGAGTTTTTCCCTATCTTAGTGGCAGTTTATTTGGGAGAGGGATGAGCTAGCGAATCACTCCGAGCACTTTCGGTGCGATAATATGTTGTGGTTCACATGGTTAATTCCCTCTCTTCTAAATCGGATCGGGTGATGAGACTGGTCTGTGCTTTTACGCTCAGATGCTTGCACCTTAATATTTTGTTCTCAGCCAGGCATGTACCTGGGGTGAACAATGGAGTGGCAGATGCTATGTCTTGTCTGAAGCTCTGCCCTTCTCACCAGCAGTTGCTCCACGCGATTGGCCCACCCACCTCACCCTGTTGCAGTGCAGGATTCGCTGGCTGCTGTTACATTGCCAGGTAGGAATTTTTCCTTTTCCCAATATTAGCAAAGTGGGGAAGAGTTTTTTCGCCTACCTTGTACTGCCAGCAGAGGTTTGAAGAATTGGCCTGGGTGGTGCTGGATAGGCCTACCAAGGGCAGGAGAGATTTTGGTGTTTAGGGAGTGGGCTGTTGAGCACCCCCTTGGCAATTCCCCAGTGGTGGGCTGACCCCATGGCTTGACCTGTGCCACAAGTTGGCCTTGGCCGCAGTTTATGGCTTATGTAGTGTTTAATAAAGTGGCCCTTAGTTCCAACCCTTGTGTCTGTCTCCTTCTTCCAACTGTGTGGTCAATCCCATGTGTTTCTCTCATTTCCCTCTTGAGAATTCCACCACCTCTTTTCCCAGAAAAGGCAAACAAAAAAAATTGAAGATTTTAAAGACAAGAGATGTGGTTTGCCAATGTCTGCCTCGGCAAAACAACTCTGGAGGGTTCACCTCTGGAGGGTTCACCTTCCGAGATTTAAGATCAGGCTAACCTGGGTTGTCCTGGCCTGGGTGGTATACTGCTCGAGTTATGCTAAAGTAACTGCGAATAGACTTTTCATCCATACATTTCTCTAATCTTTTTCAAAGTCCTTAGTACCCTCTAGCATTTGCCACTTCATGTGGCAGTGAAGAAGAAGTGGTGTCACTTCCGGAACCAGTGTCACTTCCGGAAGTGATGTCACATCTAGGAAGCAGTGTCACTTCCGGAGGCGGGAGCATTGTTTGCTTCTGGCGGCATGTCATAATACAGAGTTCCATCACCTCTTTTCCAGAAAAAAAGCCCTGGTTAAAAGTCTTACAAACGATGCCCCTAGAACCCCAGTATTTTACATACTGCCTAAGGTACGTAAACCACGGAGACCCCCTCCTGGACGCCCGATTGTGCCAGGCTCTAACTCAGTGCTAGAACCATTATCCTTTTTTCTAGATTTCATTCTACAACCTGCCGTACAAAGCACCAAATCACATATTAAGGACACCACCGCCTTTATTAAAGCAATAGAAGCTCTGACTGTCCCAGATACTTGCTGTCTGATGACATTGGATGTTGAGGCATTGGATGTTGAGCCTCCACCCTGCATGAGGAGGCTAGGTGCATTATCGAAGTATATCTCTGGGCAAGACCTCATCAAACTCCACCCACTCCTCTCTTATTAAATTTCCTAGACATTATATTGGAGAAAAATTATTTTAGATTTCAGGATCAGTTTTATTTTCAGACGAAGGGAGTCGTGATGCCCAGAGGCACCAAGCATTGCAAATCTTTACATGTCACATTTGGAGGAAACTGCTATTCAGAATCCTGTCCATAATCCATTTTTTTATCGTACCTTACTTTATGGGCGGTATATTGATGACATTTTTTGGTGCTGTCAGAAGCACATTGGGCACAACCTCTAGCAGATTGGATGAACACCATAGACAATAATATCAAACTGACTTGGACAGCACACACGCATTGCATTAATTTTTGGATGTAGTAGTTTACAAGCAGCCTGACAACAAGCTGGGGGTTAGACCCTTCCGTAAAATCACGGACAGATGTGCATATTTGCACTATACATCGTTCCATTCCACACGATTAAAGGACAACATCCCATATGGTCAATTTCTCAGAATAAAACGAAATTCCATCAGGAATGCAGATTTTGTCAGTGAGGCTGTTAGAATGGAGGAAACGTTTGGTGCCAGAGGATATCCAAACAGGGCCAGAATTAGCCAGAATTAGATCCAATAATTTCCATAGAGAGACTTTACTTACTCAAAGGCAGAGAAAACAATCCAGACAATATCAAGTGCTCCATAGATTATACATCCCTGTCAGAAGATATCACCAAAATTATCAAAAAGAATTGGCATATTATACAGAGCATCCCTGGATGTGAGGCTCCTCCCACAGTGGGATATAGATGTACTTTCAGTTTGAAAGACAAACTAATACATTCAGATGTCCAGCAAAAAAACAAGGACATTTCTCCAATTGGCCACCATGCGTGTGGTCATTGTAATGTGTGCACTCTAGCAATGGGTGTAGATTCCATTATCAGTCCCAATACAGGGAGACCTTTATTCACCAAACACTTTTCAACATGCTCTACTGCACATGTAGTGTCTGTGATTACATGCCAATGTGGCTTACATTATGTAGGCAGCACTCAACGCCTGGTAAGAATTAGAATACAGGAACATATTTCTAAAATAAAGAATAAAGTTTTGGAGGCTCCACTGGCAGCTCCACTGGCAGTATTTCAATGAGGCTCAACATCCAGAGCGGGGCTTTCAATTCTCTGTCCTCTTTGTCTCCGTAGGTTATCCCCAGCATAAAACTTTATTGAAACAGGAAGCCGAATGGATTTTTAGACTTAGAAGTCTTACACCAAGCGGGTTAAATCAGGAGATTGATTTCTCAGACTTTTTGTGAATTACAACATAATTGTCAGGTCTGTTGCCCACAGTCCCTCCATTCTGTTACTCATTCTAGATAGGATGTTGCAATAGCCTCGTGCACCTGTTCCCCTGTTGCTTTTGAGATTCCAGTACGGCGGAGACCTTATCTCGGATGGCTCGCCGCAGCAGCCTTGGGGCAGCTCCATCCTGATACTCCCATCCTGCTACTGATTATGTTCCTGCTTGATGGACTAAGTGGGTGGGGGATGGGTAGAGGGGTAGTTATAGTGTAGCATGTACTCAATGCGTCATTCTTAACAAGGAACCTGTGTACAGCCAGATGCCTTTAATTGCTTCTGTGTATCCTATGGACATACGTACGGCGAAGCCAAGATATCTCAATAAAACCCATTTACTCAAGAGCCTGGATTTCTTGCTGCAAGGGTTGGGAGTCAGCTTCAGCGTATCCTGTCTTCCATAGACTGACAATAATGTAATGTTGCTTTAACTTGGTTTTGCACTGTCATTCTAATTATCCCTCTAATTAGCTGATAACCTATATTTGTGACCACGATATGGTTGGGCAGTACTCAGAGAAAATGGCATAGAGAATCCCCATTGCCTTACATAAGAAGACCAGGAATAATGGAGTAAGTAAAGGAAACCTTGCATTTTGAATTATATATTTATTGTAACTTTATTATGCTTTATTGTAATTTTGTATAGCACATATGTTGTAAATAGATTATTTAGCATATTGTAGGCAGTAGAATTCTTGGCTTGAAAAAGCAACTGCGAAACGGGCTGTCTAAAGAGCTGGCACACCCGTTGTCAACTGCCCAGGGGATTTGGGAGTTTTTCCTCCTGGAGCATACTGCCAACTGCCCAGGAGATTTGGGAATTTTTCCTCCTGGAGCATACTCACCTATCGTTGGATGTCAGTGGAAATTCTGCCTAAAAACAGAAAAACATATCAAAGAGACAATTATTGAGATCAACTGATGATTGATACTTACCTGAAAGGGACATTGTGACAATTGACTAATAATGCGATTTCTGGGGGGGCGTGGTGTCGGAGCCTTCGGGTATGGACGCACATTGAAAGATCTCTGTCTCCTTCCTCCCTGTAAACCCCGGAAAACAGCTGATATCGCTTACCCTGCATTATATATTTGAGAAAGCAGACGCAGAGGGAAAAGAAGATCTATCCAAAATCAGCAAGAAATTTGCAGCAGCTCTTTTACAGCACAACTCAAACTATGCCTCAGGAACGCAGCAAGGCCGAGCTATCCAAAATGGCCGACAGGAAACTTGTAGAAACAAATGCAGCAGCAAAAACTAATAACCACTCCCTCGAGGCACAGTTTGCAAAATTTGAAGAAAACCTGCTCAAGCAAATGACGCTGCTCATCCAACCGCTATCTACACAATTAACAGAAATCAAATTAGAACTTCAAAAGACAAATCAAACAGCTGAAAGTGCTATGGAACTTAGTATCATGTCTCAAAGAGATGTAAGAGAAATATATAATAAACTAGAACAGCAGGAGGAAAGAATTCTTCACCTGGAAGTGTCAGCTCGTTACAGAAATCTCAAGCTCCGTGGGATTGAAGAGTCCCTTATAGAAAATGAAAATATAATCAGAACATTAACACCTTGGCTATCTAAGCTGCTGGGCATTAAGGAAGGCACAAACCAACTCATAACAAAAGCTTATCGCATCGGATCTTTAAGCCAGCAGAAAAAAAGAAATATGCCGAGAGATATCATTATTGAAGTACCAGATACTAACATCAGGAAGAAAATAATCAATGAAGCAAGATCCAAAGGCTTTCTATTATTCAATAACACCCAGATACAAGTATACAGTGACCTGCCTAATGAAGTTCTCTTAAAGAGAAAAGAACTTAAACCCACAACCGAGACTTTGAGGAGAGTGAAAGTACAATACAAATGGTGGAATTACACGAAACTACTGGTCTATCACAAAGGACATCGTCTTATTGCTTCGGACTACGACTCTGCAGCATCAATGTTAAATGAACTGAACTTAGAAGAACCGATGGAAACAAGCAAACCAAGTCAAAAAAGAAAATTTTCTCAGTCAACATCTTCATCCCCTCAGAAGGGAAGTAAAATTTCAGTAAGAGACAATTGATTTAGACACTTAGCCACAATGCTAAAATTTAAGGGAAGCGTTATCATAATACTCTTTATTGAAGATTCAAAACGGGGTAAGAAAGGGAGGGGGGAGTTCGGTCCTTTCAATGTAACTCCTTTTTTAGTTAAGCCCGGTAAGTTTTGGTATATACCAAACTAGTGTGTGAATAGAACACACTAGCTAAAAGGGCTTTGGGGAACAAATCTATTATTTTTGTGCAGTTTGTAACAACTGGCCAGGGGATTTGTGGGAGGGAAAGGATTTGAAATAGATCTCCCATTATTGTGATCTTAGAGCTAATCAACCAAGAGTTCCGTGGGAGGGAAAGATAAGATAACTAGGGAAAGGGGAAAGGGAAACATCAAGGGAGGGGGAGAAATTTCTAAAGCTCATTTGTATTGCTAATTCAGACTTAAAGGGCAAAGTTGGGTGGGTTAGGGAGGAGGAGGGAATAGAAAGGAAAAGAGAGGTGGGAAAGGAGGGGGGAAAGGGGGAAGATTAAACGAAATAAGTTGATTTATCTAAACAAAGGATATAAGAAAATAGAACAGAGTAAGGAGTTAGAGAAAAGGAGTGGACAGCTAGGGAAAATCAAATAAATCCTTCTATATTACATTCAAACTACTTAGTGTGAAACTACAACACTGCAAAAAAGAGGGAAAGAAAAGGGTAAGAGGTCAGTGGAAAGGAAATCAAACAATTTATTTTCAATAACTATTTGAAGTGTGAATAAAACACTTCACTAATAGAATCATTTCTCTTATTTTATTTTGGCCTATTTTTGTCTTAAAATAAATAAAAGAGAGAAAAGAGAAAGAGGCAAAGCTTCGAAACGTTCAAAGGTAATTGCTAAGTTATATAAAGCTGAATTCATTGTTCAAGTTAATAAAAATCTCCATAAGTTATAAACACAGAAAATCATTTAACTTTTACTTGTTTAAATTTACTTGATACCTGTACCAAAGAACACTCTAAAGATTATTTATAGATCCTATTGATATAGTCACTATTGCAGCAATCTGTGATCTCTTCAGACAAGGTTAGAAGGGAAAGTATATACACCAAGCTTAACAAGTCAAAATAAAACTTTTCAAGTGAACAGGAAATTACTAATCTATTAAAACCTTTAATACTAAGTATCCACAATTCATCTTAGCTACTAAAAATCCTTCATATAAAGCTAGCAAGTTCTTCTATAAATTGAATCCTACCAAACAGTACAAAACTACCACCTATAAATTAATTGCCATAATTGGAAGAAAATTGATTGGGGGGAGAAATACCACATCATCAATTAATTAAACCCTTATTCTCGATTTTATCAATCTACCTTGAGATAGTGCTATTACCAAATAATTAATTAAAATACATTTTAAAAAGAGGGGGGGAATTCATCTGAACAATTCATTAGATTCAATATGTCATCAAATATTAAAATCACCTCTTTTAATGTTCGTGGTCTAGGTAACCCCATTAAAAGAAAACGCATTTTGGCAAACTTAGCTAAAACAAGGTCAGACATCATCTTTCTTCAAGAAACACATCTCCACCCCATAAATAGTCAAAATCTAAAAGCAAGCTGGATACACCTTCAATACCATGCAAAAGGCACTTCTAAGGCGAGGGGAGTAGCTATCCTAATCTCTAGAACCATTTCTTTTCAACATCAAAACACGTTAAGTGATCCCAAAGGGAGATTCATTTTTGTAAAGGGTAAAATAGGATCACAAACTTACACCCTAGCTTCAATTTACGCTCCAAATTCAAATCAAATTGCGTTCTTGGAAATTGCTGTCCTCGCCACTGGGCTTCCAATACAGCCTGTCATCATGATAGGGTGGCCTTACATTCACAGGTGGATGGGGGTGCCAGTGTGACTGGCCCAGGTGAATATTTGGATGGTACAGAGGTCTGACCAAGTAATATCAATCAGACTTCAGGGAAAGCCTGTCAACATAACCGTCATTCAAGTTTATGCTCCAACTACAGTTGCTGAGGAGGAAGAAATAGAAAACTTTTACACAAGTGTCCAAGAAGAAATTGACCATACGCCTAAACAAGATATGCTGATAATCATAGGTGACTGGAATGGGGACTTCCGGTTTGCCCGCGGACGGAGGCAGCTGCTTGCCTTGAGCTCTCCGTGAGGTTTATTTATCTTACCTTTTTATCTTCCTTTTTCTACATATACTTGAGCTGGTGGGAGGCTGATACATTTGAAGATCTCTCTGCAGTCAGCTATTTAGATAACAGTTAAAATAAGTCTTGAAACCTGAAAGTTAATTAACGGCTACTGGCAAACGCCCAAGAAACCTTGACGAACTGGCTTTTTGCCAGAGTGTAAACAGACCAGACTAGAAGATTTCTATGTTTTAAAGAGAAAGAAAAAGCATGGTGAACAAAACTTGCAATATAGTATTGAAACAGCAAATCGCTTTTCGCCCCTAACGGAGCTGTTTGAATCAACAGAAGAGAAGGAGACTATCTCGCCGCCTCAGACAAAAAGTGATTTTGTAGCTGACTCTGGGGCGTGGCAGTCAGAGAGGCAGCAGCCAAACCAGGCACAAACTGAAACTGATAAGGGAGAGCCAGCATTTTAAAACTACAACCAATTTGATCTAATTGCAAGAACTGTTGATTGCATTTCTAAAAATATTGAAGGAATTATGATCCAACTTAAACTGCTTACAGCAGCTGTTGTAGGACTGCCCCCCACAGCCAATAAATGTCCTGCTAGATCAACAACTACTACACAAAATACCTACAATCTTCAGAGGACTGGGCAAACCTATTCTCACACAAGAAACATCATAGAGGCTACTGGAAATCATGGGAACTGTGAGAACCCACAGCATCTGATCCTTCAACCATATAAGATCTGTACGACAATCTGCAGCTACAGGGGGTCACTCCCAAACTGGGAGAATAAATTTCAGACTAAGACATGACTCAGTGAATTACTGAAGATCAACCCTTCTGTAATTGATCTCATTGCAGTAGAGCCTCTCAGCCATCGGAACCAGGCAGAGAGAATTCTACCATCATTTTCTTCATCTAAGGTCCCCTCATTGCTCCACAGGCAAAAAATGAACTTGAGCCTAAAAGGGTATTTTTCTGCACGGGTATTTAAAAACACTACAATACGGAATCTATACCCTAAGAGGACTTGTGTTAAAATGCCAACAAACAGTGTCAACTGTGAGGATCAGAATAGCTCTGTTTCCTCGAATACGGACTTGATAAGCTGGAAGGAACCTGTGGAAATCCCGAGGTCGGATCCTCAACACTCAGACCCTAAAAGAGCCTATGCAGAACAAAATCCTACTAACCCAATGCATAATCATCTAGATAACCCTGTAGAGACTGAACTCTTGCACTCCTTTGGGAATCTGCCAACAGTGGAACAGGAAGCTATCATCGAAAGGCTGGAATACGTGGAACAAAAACTACAGGTATCCAAGAACCTTGAGATAGTAACCCTCAGTCAGACTCATGAGACAATAACCCCTTGTTGGAATAATGCAGTGGAATCTCCCATGGATCTCATTTCTTCCAATCCAGAGACATATAAACCAACTGATCCTGGCATTTGCGAGTTGATACAGCAGGACAAGTCCTCCACTAGGTTTTCAAACACTAAGAGGGCATTAAAAATGGCTGTATCTTCCAAGATTTAAAAGGGGACCTAGAGCAAATTGCCAAGGATGATTGACAATTAAATGTCTTATCTTGGAATGTGGGGGTGGAGGTGGGGGAACAAACTATATGACCCTGAATTTTTAACTTTTTAATGCAATTTTGACACCCTTTGTTTACAGGAAACATGGGTGGAAGATTCCACCTCTCCATCTATTCAGGGTTACAGGACCTTTCCAGTCCCAGCTACTAAAGTTCATTCCAAAGGCCGGGCTAGTGGGGGTCTAGTGGTTCTCATCACTGTTGATCTGAAAGCAGAAGTACAAATCCTGGAAAGTAAATGCTCAAAATATATCCAGGCCCTTTTAATACAGGGACGACAAATTGGTTCTCTTTTGTTTATCCATGTATACAATCCCCCTAAGTTCCCAATACAGAACTACAAAACTTTTTGGGACCTTCTAGCCGACACTCTTGAAACCCTGACTTGTAGCTTTCCTAACTCTCAACTTGTTCTGTGTGGTGATTTTAATGCTAGGATTGGGTCAGGCTCACCTAATATGGTGGCTGGTGCCAAAACCTTGATTGCTGAACAAGCCACCTTGCTCGACCGATCCTCTCAAGATCCGGTCATTAACAAGCCTGGCTTACGCCTACTGGAGTTGCTCTCTATTCACAATCTGTGTATTCTGAATGGTTCCAAATTTGATATCTCTGGTGGTACATTTACTTACCTGTCCTCACGTTGGGCCAGTATAATTGATTACCTGGCCATCTCTCCCTCCTTATTATACCATGTGGATTGCTTTCAGATAGATAATAGAGTCGAGAGTGATCACTGCCCTTTGAGACTTCTTCTTAATTTTAAGCAGGGTATTTATCTAAGCCCTACTTTAGATCCTCCAGATGATATTCTTCCTGGAGCTAGAAGAATTAAGTGGACTGACCGGTTGTTCACGGACCTGGCTCAGGTATTGACAAATGACGCACTATTGTCCCGGCGTCAGACTTTATTGCAACCTGGTAGTAACACTATCAAACTTTTTGATGTGATTGTTAGCTCCTTAAAACCCATGATTTCTAATAACAGACCATTAAATTCTAAAAAAACTCATGGCAGTGGATGGTTTGACCAGGAGTGTAAAATGGCCAAGAAAGAGTTAAGTAACTATACACGTTTGATTCGTTACCACAAAGATGAAGCATCTGTAACCCAACTCTGACTCCTTAGATCTAAATATAAAAATCTTCTTAAAAGAAAAAAACTTGATCATGCCAAACACCTATGGCATGAATTAGGTCTGGCAGTCGCAGAGAAAAGAGAGTCGCGTTTTTGGGAACTTGTTTCTTTTGGGCTGGGCAAGCCTCCTTTTCAGCTTGAAGCTCAAATCTTAGGAAAAGACTGGCATACACATTTCAGCAAAATTTTTGGAGCGCCTTCATCCCCATCCTTGACTGATGGCATACAGAGGCAAATTTCCCACTCTGAATTCTCTGTATCTCCTAATTGGCTCCCAGTTACTGTACCTGAGATTAGAGATCTTATCAGCACTCTAGCCTCAGGAAAAGCTCCAGGAGAGGATTTTATTCCTCCGGAACTACTAAAGTCCTTTCCTGACTGGTGGTCGCCAATTCTTGCCAGAGTCTTTACGCAGATTAATGAAACTGGCGTTTCCCCGTCAGGATGGAAATTGTATTGTATTGTAGCTCCTATTCATAAGAAAGGTGATAAAGCAGATCCAAAAAACTACCGTCCCATAAGCTTGTTGAATATTACAGCAAAACTTTATAGTAAATATCTTCTGCATAAATTGGAGGACTGGGAAATTTCTAATCATGTAATCCACCCCAATCAGGCTGGCTTTAGAAAGGGCCAAAGTACAGTTGAGCACTGTCAAAATCTTTATCAATTAGCCCTATCAGGCATAAATGGCTCCACTAAAGCCCTTTTTGTAGCATTTGTAGATCTTGCTGCTGCATTTGATTCTATAGATAGAAATCGTCTCTGGAAGAAACTAGCTAGCACAAATATAGATAAACGCTTGCTGTTTCTTCTTCAGGAATTATATTCAGACATCTTTGCCAAAATCAGGGTGGGTACTTCAGGCTCTTTAACAGATGAAATTCCAATTCTTAAAGGGGTTAAGCAGGGATGTGTACTTGCTCCCATGATTTTTAACCTATACATAAACGGTATAGTGCACAGGTTATCAGGTCCCGAGTTTGTTGCCCCCTCATTTGGTCATCAGAAAATTTCGATTCTTTTATATGCTGATGGCATGGTCCTGCTCTCCCTTACCCAAACTGGACTAAAAAGGTTACTGCCCCCAACTAGGTGAATACTGCAAAGAGGAGGCGCTCAAAATAAATTATGACAAGACCAAGGTCATGGTGTTTAGAAGGCGGCCCAGAAGGACCACCTGGAGTATTCATGGAATTCCCATTGAACAGTGCAGCTCCTATAAGTATTTGGGAGTGACTTTTAGCGAGACCCTAAGTTGGAATATACGTCTGGATATTGTCAAATCCTCCACTTTAAAAATAATAGGGGCAATTCTGAGATTTTATTATACCAAGGGTGGATCTCTTGTAAACCCTGCAATAAAACTGGATTTATGTAAGGCAATCCCCCACCTCCTTTATGGTATGGAGGTCTGGGGTTGGAAAGAGCATATCATAACCCATCTGGAATCAATTCAAAATCTTTTCATTAGGCGACTGCTTGCACTACCTGGGGGGACCCCTGCAGCCCTAATGAGGGCAGAACTTGGTCTGCCTTCTGTTAGAGCTAGGGTTCATTTGGCCATACTTAAATTCTGGAGCAAAGGTAATACTGTTATTACCAACACTTTCAGCAAGCAATGCTTTCAGCTGATGACACACAGTGACTCACCCTGGGCAGCTTGCTACAATAATATTCTTGTTCATTATACCATTCCAGATGATTTGTTGGGGGTCTTAAATAATGGCCCCAACTTACGAAATTGGGTCTACAGATGTGATGCTCTTTTGGACAGTCTTACTATTTCCCAGTCCAGATCTTCCCCCTGGTTTAAACTGATCAAAAGAGATCATGTTAGATCTCCTTGTTTAGTGAATATCACATCCCAAAATCTCAGAAAATCATTTACCTCCCTGCGCTTTCAAACAATGCCGGCAGATACCATCAAACCTCAATGGCTCTCCGTCTCTGCATATGCAGTGCCTCAGTTCCTGAGGATCTTCTACGTTGCACCTTATTTTGTCCCATGTATGCAGAGGTTAGAGCTAAGTTTCTTGCTAACTTGTTAGTGGGGCGTAACTTTACCTCTGATATTGACAAATTAGTTTTTTTGTTATCTGATACTGATTCATTTGTCACTAGCAGAGTATCCCTGTTTGCCTTAGCTGCAAAAAAGATTAGGGCCAAGATTGTTTCCTCAGAAACCTAACTTTTCTCAACTATCTGGTATTTATTAAGGTCCCATTTTAATTGTGTTTTATTTTTATTATTTTAATAACTGTATTTTATTCTTGTAAGATAGATTTCTGTTTTTACTGTTTTTTAACTTTGTATTGTGACGGCCTTTGGCCATATACAATTAAACCTACTGCTGCTGCAGGTGACTGGAATGCAAAAGTAGGCGATAAAGCAGAATCAAACATACTTGGAAAATTTGGATTAGGATCATGAAATGAAGCAGGAGAACGGCTCATAGAATTTTGTGAAGCCAACAACTGGTTAATTGCTAATACATGCTTCAGGCAACCAAAAAGACGAGTGTATACGTGTATACATGGAAATCACCGGGTGACAAATACAGGAACCAAATAGATTACATAATTGGAAGCAGTAGATGGAGAAGCTCTATCCTCTCAGCTAAAACAAGACCAAGAGCTGATTGCAATACAGATCACGAGTTGCTAATATCAAAAAATAGAATAAAGCTGAAGAGAAACACCAAAAGAATCATAGTGCCAAAATACAATCTAAATAACATTCCTGAAGAATTTAAAGACCAGGTAAGGAACAGATTTGCAATACTAAGTTTAATTGATTGTGAGCCAGAAGAACTATGGGCTGAAACTAGAGATATTATCGAGGAAGAATGTGCAAAGAGTATCCCTGTAGCCAAAAGAAAGGAGAAGCCTAGGGGCGGAGCATTGCAGCTGAAAATGGCGGGCGCTTCCTTCTAGAGCTCCAAGCCTGACCCACACCCAAACTTAAAAATCTATCCAAAAGCACCCCAAACAGCATGGGAAAGACTGGGGCAGGCAAGGCTAAGCCTCCCCAGCTTCAATCATTTTCTGTGAAATCCTACTTTGATCCAGAAGACCCGAAGCCAGAGGAAGAGCCTCAAGCCGGTAAGGCACCTAAAATGGCGGACGCTATACAAAACGCAGATCCTTTAACTAAGCAAGATCTGGAAATGTCCTTAAGGGCTTTAGAAAGCAGTATCACTTCTAATATAGCCACTAACTTGGCAGCAAAGGTTGATAAATGTCTAGAGCCCATATCAAAGCAGCTTAAGGAGATTCAAGATTCCATAGCAGCAGTAACACAGACTGCTGAGAAAGCTATGGAATTGGGACTTTCCCTGCAAGAGGAAACAAAGCAGATTCTGATAGCTGAAGATCTGCTAGCAGCTAAGGTGAATGAGGTCGAAACGAAGCTGAAAGCAAAAAAATTGAAGATTAGGGGCGTCCCTGAAAAGGAAGAATTAAATCAAGATCTTGTAATCTTTGTATCTACATGGCTGGCTGACCAAATCCAACTGGAAGATGGAATAGCCTCAAGTATTGATTTAGCTTATAGAATGGGCCCTTATAATGCAAACAAAGCTAATCTGCCTAGAGACATCTTAGTTACTTTTCGTGACTTTAGAACAAAAGTGAGAATTCTCCAAGAAGCTCAGAAAAAAGGGCATTTACTATATAAAAAATAAAGAAATACAAGTGTTCCAAGATTTACCGGCAGAAACTTTAAGGAAGCGCAGAGAACTTAAGCCCATCACAAGTACTTTAGCAAAAGCTAATACAGGTGGGTCGGACTAACAGCCAAACTTTCTGTGCTTCACAAGGGATCACTACTGTATGCCAAAGATGTAGAAGAAGGCCAAACTTTGCTGGAAAAATTGGATTTATTGACTGTTCCAGATGCCGGATCTAAGACACCACCAATCACTACAAAAATACCAAGAATAATAGACAGGTGGAGAAGAATTCCGAATAAAGGCGGACGATAAATGCAAAATCCAATATTTTTCTTTGCTACAGCAGAAAGGGGTGCTGAATTATAGTTCATAAATATTTTTATTGTCTCAGGGTGGGGTGTCGTGTGCAGGAGTTCTTTAGAAGACCCTCCGGTTTAGATTTTGGTTTAATTTCCCCCAGGCGTAGGGCTATGTTCTCTACTGGTTCAACCTGCAATGTAAGGTTGTTCCCAGGGTGGGGTAGCACGAGCGCCCGACTTACCGGGCGTTCGGTTTGCTGCCAACGGGGTGTGGAGGGGCGGGATGGGCACAGCAGCTGCCGGGTCGGCTTGCCCGGCGTCCATTGTGCAAGCCGACAGCCAATGAATTCAAACCCCGGCCGGTCAATCAGCGGTGGCCGGGAGGCGGGGCGGGGCTTGCTGCCGGACCTCGGGGAAGCAGTCTTCCCTCAGGTCCAGCGGTAGCACATTTAACTGGCTCCCGACCTGCCCTGCCTCATTCTGTTCCTGGCTGCGAAGAGAAGAGCAGCAAAAGGGAGGAACAGAAACAGCAAAGCGGCGGAATGGAGACAGAGGCGGAGGTCGGAGTGGTTGGAGCTGAGCCTTTCACTCGATGCCTGTCTCCGCTGCCGGTCGGCTCCCTGCCCTAGGCTTTGCCCAGAGGCAGGTGGGAGCGCTGTGTCTGAAGGCCCCGAGGTTTAGCTGAGCCCCGGGTCCCGGCACAGTGAAGAGAGCGAGGAAGACGCTCAACCCAGCAACAGCAACCAGCCGACGATGGCGCCGCCGAAGAGGGCTGAGGGAGCTGGAGCGGAGGCTCGGGGAGGGGGAGGCAGAAAGGCAGCAGCCCCCGCCAGGGCTGGCAGCAGGGCTGGGGCAGCCTCCTCCGGGGCAAAGAGAAAGAAGGGCCCTCAGCAGAGCGGCTCGAGGGATCAGATTCCCAGTAAGGGGAAAGGGAAACTGGTTGGGGGTGCCCGGCAGTGGGTGGCCTCCGGTGGTTCTCAGTCCCCCTTGCGGCAATCTCAAGCCTTGGCTGGGTCTGGGAGGAATGGGCAAGCGGGGAAGGCCTGGCCCAAACCTCCTTCCAGGGCAAGAGCCAGGAGGCAGGAGGGACCTTCACAAAGCACAGAGGCCTCATCCAGCTCCCTGCACAGCATCAGCCGGGCGCTGGAGCTCCTCACGGCCCTGGTCAAGAGCCTTGGGAACTCCAGGCCTGGGGGAGCCTCAGCCCTCCCAGAGCCTGTCGAGGTCCCAAGGAAGGCAGGCAACCAAAAGAGGAAGGGCAGATCAGCGAGGGAACACCAGACCGAAAGATCTGCAAGCACCAGTTCTGGGAGCTCCAGCCCCGAACGGCGGCCAGTGGCCAAGAAAAGAAAAGCCTCTAAGAGGAAGGGCCGAAGACACAGACGGCAGGAGAACTCAGACAGCGGGGGATCCACAGGTGAGTCCTCCTCTTCTGATGAGGAGACCCAGGAGGAAGACTATTGGGGGGTGTCCGCATCAGCCCTGGGGCTCCCTGACTGGGCGATGCGGCGGAGGGGGGCAGCTTCTGGAAAGGGCAACCCACGGGGTGCGTGGGGCAGAGACCTAAGTGATACCCCCCCCTCCCTCAGATCCTTCACGGATGATGAGGACCCCCCAGGAATCCACCTCGCCCGCAAGGTGCGTGAACGGATTCTAAACGGCTATTATGTGGACGTCTTCTCCCTCCTTAGGCCTGAGGCGGAGGATGGGAGGAGTGCCCCGTCCTAAAAGCTGGACAAAAATAAGCGGGCTAGGAAAGAGGCGGCCGAGCGCAGTTTTAATAATTGGATGGAGGGGTTTACTGTCTACATGGGGGTCATACAGATTGCCTATCCAGAGAGGGGGTGGCACCTCTCCAACCCCCTGGGCAACATCCTGCGGGCCCCCTGGGGCCGCTGGGCTGGTCGGCACGACAAGTCCCGGGGGCTTTGTTGGGAATTCAACCAAGGCAGGTGCCAACAGTCAAAGTGCCGCTATGAGCACAACTGCAAATCCTGCGGGGCCCCACATTCTCACCTGTCATGCCCCCGCAGGTCCCTGCCTTCCGCGCCCTTTCAGGGTGGCTGGTCCTCCAACAGCGGTGCCCATAGGGACGGGGGGCCCAGTTCCACAGCCACCCAGCCCACCAGCAGCAGTAAATAGCACAGGCTGCCGGGAATTGGGCTTGGCTCACACCCCTGTGCGCTTGCAGGCCCTGCGCCCCCTCCTGGCACGTTACCCTAACAAACTAGCGGCCACCTTTCTACTGGAAGGCTTCTCGATGGGCTTCCGAATCCCTTTCACGGGTCCCCGCATAGCCACCACCTCTGGCAACCTTAAATCCACCAGGGAATTGCCAGAGATGGTTGCAACTAAAATAGCCAAGGAATTGGCAGCCAGCCGGGTAGCCGGCTCCTTCTCCTTTCCACCCTTACCAAATCTAAGGGTCTCCCCGTTAGGGGTGGTCCCCAAGAAGGCCCCAGGGGAATACAGTCTGATCCACCATCTATCATACCTGCGGGGCTCGTCTGTCAATGACTGCATCCCCCAAGAGCTTTGCTTGGTTAAGTATTCCTCCTTCGACCACGCGGTTCGCCTAATGTGGTCTTGCAGACCGGGGGCCCTCATGGCCAAGTGCGACGTGGAATCCGCTTTCAGGCTGTTGCCCGTTCACCCCCTTGACTTCTGCCTGTTAGGTTTCAGGTTCAAGGAGAAATGGTATGTGCACAGGGCCATGCCCATGGGGTGCTCCTTTGCCTGTGCTGCATTCGAGGCGTTTAGTACCTTTATTGAGTGGGCCGCTAAGGGCTGCATGGGTTCCCCCCATATTACTCACTATTTGGACGATTTCTTTATCATGGCGCCCCCTGGTGGTGACACTTGTGCTGTTCGCCTAGACATATTCCAGTCTTTGGCCAAGGAGCTGGGGGTCCCTCTTGCCCAGGAAAAGACAGAGGGCCCCACCTCCCGTCTCACCTACCTGGGGATTGAGCTAGATTCAGAGGCAGGACTCTCCCACCTCCCTCTAGATAAATTGGGTCGTTTGCGCTACATCATCACCACCACCCTGGCGTGGGAAAAGTGCACACTTAGGGACCTCCAGTCCATCATCGGGCACCTCAACTTCACCTGCAGGGTGGTCTCCCCGGGGCGGGCCTTCTGCTCTCGTCTCTCCAGGGCTTGCAGGGGGCCTCAGCGCCTCACCATCACATCCGTCTCTCCAAGGGGATCAAGGAAGACCTCAGGGTCTGGCTAGACTTCCTCTCCAGTTATAACGGGGTGTCCATACGGCAGGGTTCCCTCGTCCCAGGGGCTGACTTACAAGTCCGGTCGGACGTGTCCGGCAGCTTGGGGTTTGGGGTTTACTTTAATGGGAGGTGGTGCGCAGAGCATTGGCCCCCCTCATGGGCCAGCTCAGGGATTCTCAGGGACCTCACCTTCCTGGAGCTCTTCCCCATCCTGGTGGCCGTGACGGTCTGGCGGGAGCGGTTCAGGGACAAGCGGGTCCTTTTCTGGTGCGACAAACAGGGCTCTGTGCGAGTGATTAACGAGCAGTCTTCTCTCTCTGAGCGGGTCATGCGTTTCGTCCGCCACTTTGTACTATGCTGTCTTGCCGCTAATATCTCCTTCTCAGCCCGTCACATAGCAGGTCTGGATAAGGGCATTGCAGACGCACTATCTCGCTTTCAGATGGAGAGGTTCTTCACGCTGGACCCAGAGGCATGCCGCACACCCGACCCATTCCCCACTGATCTGTGGCTGATTGGCGAGACGCCGTGATGCAAGGAATCCTCAGCTGAGTGGCACCATCGACCCTGCGATCATACACCAAGGCGGTGGCACACTTCCTGGCTTTCGCTGAGGACCTGGAAGGGCCAGAACTCTGGCCAGCATCTCAGACAATGGTGCTGCAATACTTGGCCCATTTGCATGGACTGGGCCTCGCTGCCGGGACCATGCAAAGAGACCTGTCTGCCATTTCCTTCTTTAGCAAGGCTGGTCCCTGACCAGCGGAGGCCCATCACCTTGCCCATCCTGCAAGCTATCCTCCGGGCGATTCCTGGCATCTGCTGGTCCTCTTATGAGGCACAGCTTCTCCGCACAACCTTTGTTTTGGCCTTTTTCGGGGACTTCTGAGTTGGGGAGCTGGTGGCTGGGTCCCGCTGGGATCCCTCGGGCAGGGCCCTAGCCTGCTGCGATGTGGTTCCATCTAGGCACAAGTTGGCCATTACCATACGCCACTCCAAAACAGACCAGCATGGCCGTGGGGTCACTGTCCTACTGCGGTCGTTGCGGGAGCAGGCTGTTTGTCCAGTCTTGGCGGTCCGGTCCTTCTTGGCAGTCCAGCCTCACTTCCCCGGCCCTTTCTTGATTCACAAGGACGGGTCCCCCCTCACGTGTTCCCAGTTCGCGGCTCTCCTGCGGGCATGCCTACAGGCAGCTGAGTTCCCGCCCAAGGAGTTTGCTACCCACTCCTTCCGCATCAGGACTGCCACAATGGCTGCAAACCTCGGCCTTCCCTTCGCCGCCATCCAACGTCTCAGCCGGTGGTGGTCCAAAGCCTTTCTTTCCTACATTCACCCAGCCCGGGTGCTCACGTGCTGATGTTCTCTGTGCTCCCATGTTTTCAGCTTAGCAGAGGACGTGTGGATTTGCGGCCACAGCATCGTGCATTGGGCCGGGAAGTACGTGGCGTCATCTGGATGGGGAGGACACCTCGGGCTGGATGACTGCGTCAAGATCCGCTGGCTTGGCATCCAGGGCATGGTATGGGATGCGCTCGTTCCCACCTTGGTCCACCAGGCCCACCAGCAGAGCCCGCCCGATGCACTTGTCATCCAGCTGGGAGAGAACGACCTGGGCAAGTGGGAAGGCCCAGACCTGAGGCGGGCCATGTGCAGCGACTTGGACTATCTGCAGGGTTTATTCCCGGGAACCTTTTTTCTGTGGTCAGACTTGCTCCAGAGGCGCTGTTGGCGTTTCACGCGACACCCTGACAAGGTGGATGGAATCTGGCAAAGGCTGGCGCGCCATGGGACAGTACATCACGGTGGCCAGTGGTCTGCTCATTATGCATCCAGACATCTCCTTTCGCTTGGAAGCCCTGTTCTGCCCGGATGGGGTTCATTCGTCCAGCTGGGGTCAGGACATCTGGCTGCAAGGCCTGAGGGATGGCCTGCTGGAGTGGTTACAGCGGTAGGAGCATGGCGGGAGCCCCCCCTCAGGGGGGCTCTGGTGGCGGTTGGTCATTGGATCAGATCTCTTTTGGGGGGAATCAGGGCCTCCGCCCTGGTTCCCAGTAAGGGGATTCCCATAAGGAATCTTGGGAGTGAGTTACGGAGGTGCATGCCCAGCTCGGGGGCTGCCAGGGCGTACTCACTACCAGGTGGCAGGGGAATCATGCAGGGGTGTACACCCATATGATTCCCCCTCCAATGCCACTCCTTGGTTCCCCCCTTCAGTACGGGCCTGAGGGGGGAGGCGCCATTGGCTGGCAGGCGGGCCAGACGATGTTTAGGGATCCGATCCACATGACTGCCAATGCTCCTTATTTGCTGTTGTTTTAATAAAGTTGTGGCCAAATTTTTCTCCAGTCTTGCGTGTGGTCTCTGTTTCTTGCCGTGCCCCTCCCTGGCCTCCTCACCCTCAGCACTAGGCTGCAATTTATTTTTTGCTGGTTTATGTTATGTTGTAATATGCAAATCGGCCAGGTAAAATAGGCACCTTAGATGTTAATCTGTTGTTTTGGTCTGGGATTGTTGGGGAGGGAGAGTGGGGAGTGAAAGTTGGAATTTGTTACGTTCCTATGTTTATATTTACCAGGTTCACAGAATTTATATACGGCTCCTGGAAAGAGGATAAACAGTTATCTTTGGATGATAGAAGGTCTTCTCTTATTTTCCTATTTTCTTACGTCACTAAGCTCTGTTGTCAATACAATGTCTGTATCCCAACTCAAAATACAGGATTATAATGACACAAATGAATCATAAAATTGTTTCTGTAAATTTTAGAGGGCTAAATAATAAAGTTAAGGCCAAGAGAATAGCTGCAACATTGACCAAACTGAGACCCTCTGTTCTTTTCTTGCAGGAAACACATTTAAGAAAGTCAACATCACCAGTTTTACGGTCAACCTGGTTTGACCAACAATATCAATCATTTGGCTCATCTAAATCTAGAGGGGTAGCGATTCTGTTTGCAAAAAATGTCCAATTAACCCTATCTGATTCTCTAAGCGCCCCTTAGGTAGATACTTATTTTTAAAGGGCCATTTAGATCAGAAATTACTCACACTAGCAGTTGTATATGCTCCGAACCAAAATCAGCTTTCCTTTCTAGATAACTCATTAACCAAATCGAATTATTTTGCAGAAGGTGACATCTTAGCCGGGGACTTTAATTTCATTATGGATTATGAGATGGATAGACCTCAGAAAGAAAACAAATGAATCAAACAGAAAAGGGACCCTCAGAACTATCTCATTTAATGAACAAATTGGGGTTCATGGATTTCTGGTATCATCAAAACCCATCGGTAAGAGACTACACATTTTTCCTCTATCCACACCACATATACGAGGATAGATTATATTTTTCTTTCACCTAATTTGGCCAAACGTTATTTCAACTGACATAGGAGGTAAATTTTGGACAGACCATGCATGGACAGAGTGTACTCTTTCTTTGGGCGACAAAAAATGTCATATCCAAATAGGAAACTGAACAATACACTTTTATTTAATATACAGATCTCCTCAGAAATATTTTCTGAAATCAAACAATATTTTGAGCTGAATTCAGATTGTGGAGTCTCCCAGACATATGTCTGGGATGCTATGAAGGCAGTTCTTCGGGGGGGAAATTATCTCTCTAGCTACCTATTATAAAAAAGAAAAAGAGAAAGTTAGAACTGAAACATTAAGCAAAATTAAGAAATTTGAAGAAGAACGTAAAAAATCTTGCTGTAAGAAAACCTACAAGCAATTGGCGACTGAGCGGAAATTTTTATAAAGTTTAGAAATTTCTCAAATCTAAAAGCAACTTCTATACACTAAACAAAAATATTGGAACAGATCGCCAAAACCCCCAAAATTGTTGGCTCAAAAGGCGAAAGAAAAAAATCTCTCCCACTTAATAGAAGCTATTCAAGACAAGAATGGGATGCTTCATACAAAATCAGATGCAATAGCTAACGTATTTGCAGATTTTTATCAAAATCTCTACACTTCTAGTAATCCGAACCAAGTTAAACTGTTCCATTACCTTTCCAACACCGATAGTATACAAAAAATCTCACCAGAGCACAGGCATTTTATGGAACAACCTGTTTCGATCATAGAAGTCCAGAAAGTTATCAAATCCTTAAAGAATAACAAATCCCCAGGAAAGGATGGCTTTACAGCCAAATTTTACAAAAAAATATGTAGATCTAATTTCAGCCCCCCCTTGCAAATACTTGCAACTCAGTTTTGTCAACAGGCATCATCCCACCCTCCTGGAAAGAAGTTGAAATTGAAGTTATCCCTAAAAAAAATAAAGATACAACTGATACGAAATCCTATAGGCCTATCTCCCTACTAAACCAGGACCAGAAAATATTTACATCAATGCTTGCTTCATAACCAGTTTCATAACTACTTATATTCATCCAGATCAGGCTGGATTTATGCCCTTTAGAAATCTATTTGATAACATACAAAAAACCTTAAATATATTTAATTGGTGCAATTTAAACAAATCTCCTGCCCTACTCTTAACGTCAGATATCGAGAAGGCCTTTGATAGTGTGGAAGTCTTGTATCTTAAAAATATATTGATTAGAATGGGTTTTGGAGAACGATTCATGAATGCTATTAATGTCCTCTATTTTTCACCTACAGCCACAATTAGAGCCAATAACATGCCGTCCTCTGTAATTCATATCTCGTGGGGAACCAGACAGGGCTGCCCGCTCTCCCCAATCCTATTTGCCATTGCCATGGAGCCATTGGCCTCCTCTATAAGAGCCAATTCCAATATAACACGTATCACAATTGACAACCATGAATACAAGATCAGTCTATTTGCGGACGATATTGTCCTATATATCACCAATCCACAACAATCTCTTCCTACCATTGAAGCAGTCTTAACTGAATTCAAATCTGTTTCTGGACTTTCAGTTAACCTATCTAAATCAGAGCTCTACCCTTTGAATTTACAACAAGTCAACATTCAGTATATTAAAAATAATCGTAAATACAAATGGGTCCAAAAAATTGGAGCTACCTAGGTATCAAGATCCCTACCAATTTAAAAGAGCTCTGGACTCAAAATTTTGAAGAATTATTTTCTTCTGTATCTAAATTGTTAACAGGATGGGGAAAAATCAATTGAATTGGCTGGAAAAAATTAATTTGATTAAATGTATAATTCTTCCCAAAATGTTATTTCTTTTTAGAGCCCTGCCACACTACACATAAAACCTAAAACTTTAAATATGTGGCAAAAAATGTTGAATTCCTTTATTTGGGATGGGAAAAAACCTAGAATCAAACATTATGTTATGCGCTATCCCAATGCACAAGGTGGTTTGGGCGTACCTGATATGAGGCTGTACTATGATGCAACACAATTAACGTATTTGACCTTAATGCTTGATAACAAATTTTACTCAGACTGGAAAAGAATGTCCCCTAAAGCCCTCCCAGAAGCTATCTGGAATAAAGCATCTGAACGCCCAGCAACTATTAGGAGAAACATCTTTTTACAAGCCACCTTGGAAGCGTGGGATAGACACAGGTCTAGATTGGCCCCTAGCACCTCCCCCCTTTCCTGTTTTACTGGACAGGAATGGTTTTGCCCAGCTGCTTCTCGAGACTCCTTTGGCTTTTGGAAGGCAGGCAACCTAACTAGGTTGGTTGGTATTTCAAACAAAGGGCTGCTCCTTTCTAAACAACAAATAGAAAAAAAACTGGGCATCACAATCCCGTGGTTTCAATATTTTCGACTGAGCCATCTTCTAAACCAGCCTGCAATGAAAGAAACATTAAAACAAAAGTTAACTGATTTTGAGAAATTTCTTTTACCCATTAGAACTAATTACAAGGGACTCCTATCCAAACTTTACAGAAACTTGCTCTTTAGTGTCAAATCAAAAATTGTTGCATACCAGACAGCCTGGGAAAAGGACTGTAGTATCAATTTCTTGGATGCCCAGTGGTCTAAAATTTGGAATTCCTCAATCATAAAGTCAAGGTCAATTAATATCAGAACACAATCTCTAAAGCTCTTAACAAGATGGTACATTACCCCCCAGAAGCCTAATCCCTGTAACAAAAATATTCCCTTTTTATGTTGGAAACAATGCGGTGATGTTGGCTCTTTTTTTCACTGTTGGTGGCTGTGTAAGTCTATTAAGAAATTTTGGGTTGAAGTGTTAGATAACATAAAGTTGATTACAGGTTATGAAATTCCTCTAAAACCTGAACTAATTCTTTTGAATCTTTGGACCAAGCACGATCTACCATCTGCTCCGAGAGACCTTATAACATCATTACTGGCTTTAGCTAAAATTACCATAGCCTCCATGTGGAAGAACCCACTTGCTCCTAGCATTGCAACTTGGCAAGGTAAAATCTGGGACATGTTCCTTATGGAAAACATATCCTACAGACTTAGACAAGCAGACTCAACAAATCTACAGTCCAACTTTTGGGAAGTCTGGTTACCGGTTCTGGACTATTTGACAACCCATGGGAAGAAGCCAGGAATTGCTGATACCCTTCACCTTTTCAGCTTCTAGTGAGCAACACTAATATATGGAGAAGACTTCACTTCTTGATAGCACATCAGGATAACTCTTGTTTGGTTAGCCATGTTGTATATTTTACATACTTTCTGGGTATTATGTTACAGTTTTGAATTCTGGTACCTATGTTGTTAATGTTGTGGTTGTTAAATTCAAAAATTCAAAATAAAAATTTTTAAAAAGGAAAGGAGAAGCCTAAATGGATGTCTGAGGAAACTCTTAAAATTGCTAACGATAGACGAGAAGCAAAAGCGAAAGGCAACAGAGATAGGGTCAAAACTCTAAATGCAGCTTTTCAGCGGCTTGCATGCAGAGACCAAGAAATCTATTATAATAACCAGTGCAAAGAAACAGAAGAGAACAACAAAAAAGGAAGAACAAGAGACTTGTTCCAAAAGATCCAAGAAATCAAAGGGAAATTCAAACCATGGCTTGGGATGCTGAAAGATCAATATGGAAATACAGTATCTGATCAGGACAAAATAAAGGAAAGATGGGAGCAATACACTGAGGAACTATACAAAAGAGATGGACGGATGACAGATACTTTCGAAGACGAATCTTTTGATAAAGAACCAGAAGGTAATCAGCCTTTCTTCAAAGCATGTGTATCATTGTTGTGCTCCGGCACAGTGCCCAGGGCGCGGCTGAGGCCGGGCTCGGTTGCTCACCCAGGCAGGGTTGGGTTGAAGGCAAAGTCCATTTAAGCAAAGTCCAAGGTCGGCAGTCCAGGTGAAATCCAGTCAAGGCAGTCCAAACAAGGGTCAGACAGGGGCAGAGTCCAAAGGCAAGCTGAAGTCAAAGTCCTGGAATCAATCTAAGGGGGGGGGGGGAACAAGACTCAATGAACGTGGGAAAGTCTTCAGGCGTGAGGCTCCGGTAGCAGAGTAGCTGACGACTGAAGTTGTTTCCATGATGCTCTGCATTCAGCATTTGCTCTTATACTCCGCCTTGTATGAGAGGCGGATGGGCCAGGTGTTCTCTCGTCCGTTGATTGCTCTGCGTCATCATCCTGGATCAGCTTCAGCCGCCTCTGCGCTTGGAGTCGGGTGCTGTGGCGCCGTTGCTCAACCGCCTCTCGCGCCTGACTCCTCCTCCGGGAGACTGGCTCTGATGTCTCCCCCTGAGCGGTAGCCGGGTTTGTTTGCGCGTTGCTCAGCTCCTCGGCCCCGGCATTCTCCCAGCAAGGCACGGGCTGTACCTCTGGTTGCATGTCCGGCTCCTCCGATCCCTCTTCTCCTGGCATGGGGTCTGCCTGTACGGGGTGCATGGCCGGCTCCTCCGATCCCGCTTCTCCTGGTGGGCAGCCAGAGCTCGGTTCGGGACTGGGTCATGACACTCATTCTCCCAGGCATGGAAGTCATTTGTTGTCCTCCACAACCCACTCTCAACTAGCTTGCCCCATGTCTCCAACCTCGGAATCAGGAAGCCCCTAAGCTTTCCCCTTCGGATCAGTTTAAAACTTGCCATACCTCCATTCTGATATTCAGTGGTAAGTTTGAGGGTCCCTTTCAGTTCCAGTAAAGCCATTGGAGGTTTGATGTGCTGTACAAGTTTCTAAAAACATCGATTTGGAAGAAGCTGTTTCCACAATACAAGGATCTTTACTCTATGACTGAAAGCAAATTTGTGGTTGGCTCTTCCTGCGTCAGCCATTTTACTGCTTCCATCACACTGTGTCAGAGATCCATAAGAGCCTTCTGACACAAAGAAGTTGGAGTCCCCAGAGCTAAAGAGATTCCTGACGTCTCTGAAATTCTAACTTTCTTGGTTTCTCGCCCTCCCCACACACAAAAAGGTACAGCATTACACTTCCTCTTCCAATACTATGATCAGAACACAAGGTATTTTTCTTCTCACTTAATTTTCTTCCTCTTCTGCTACCATTTCTTAGTAATATTGTTACTCTTGTTCATCTTTCTGTGTTTGTGCAGAACAAACATTCGGGTTAAATTAAGATCTTTACTGCATAATAGTACAGGAGATGGTACAGTAACGAGGCAGATTGAGTGTTAGATGTAGTGTGCATTTAAAGGCGATGTTGCACTGGTGGCTCAGAGAAGGTGGGAGGTTATACATTTCTGGTTCTCTGCCAATGGCAGATACTACCTGACCAAAATCAGGAAGTGCAAGCTCTCTGCGGCAGTATACTTTGAACTCTGCCTGCAAGGAGCGCACATTCTGAAATATCTGGCTATCGCCCAAGAACGTCCTTAGCTTGCACTCTCCCATATTCTACTGATTGCCCCAGTATCTAGAGCAGCAATTTGTGGTGATGCCCGCACCCCCATGTCCAACTCCTCAAGTGAACACTAGCGCAAGTTATTCACATTGACTAACTAGCAGCAATAGAGTTCTTTCAGTTTTCAAAGAACTTCACTGAGAAGTTCCTTAAAGTGTTTACAGTGACAATAAAAGTCCATTTCTCTGTATACTTATTGTATTCTTCTCATTCAAATTTGTCGAAGCAGAAACTCGGGATGAGGAACACCAGAGAACACCTTTCACCTTGCCTCTGGAGCCTCCCACTGCAGAAGGTAATGAGGCAGTTTTCATACCATATCGGTAAGAACAGGAGTCTCCCAGGATGAGGGGTGCTGACAACGTCTTGTGCACCATTTGTGGTACCCTGAAAAGGGAACTCAATCATCTCCGCCCACTTCTCACCTCACGGTGTCTTGTTGTTCCTCAGCATTACATGTTAAATCATAGGTAGGACTTCTGCATTCTCCAAAAGCCAGAGAATCCACGGTCAATGTCCAGGAGCTCATTTTGGAACACAGTCTTATTCACTGAGTTCTTTTCACCCAAGCCCACAAATTGTACCCTGCTCTGTCAGCAAGTGAAAGCATTTCATAGAAATATTTCCTCTCAAGGATCACTCCAGAGTTTGGAACTTTTGCAATCTGGCATATAAATCCTTCCCTTAATTACCTGAAAGTTTAATTTGGAAAATAGAGGGAGAACCTGAGAACTCGATGAGTGGCGCCCAGAGAAAGGAATTCCACGTCCTACCCTAATTGATGGCCAAGTCCACTGTGAAGTAGAAGAGATTCTAGACTCCAAATGGAAAAACAAAAAACTCTACTACTTAATCAGGTGGAAAGACTTTGATGAAAGCTTCCAGGAATGGGTCGAACACTCCCATGTTAACGCTCCCCGCCTTACAGCCAACTGCCACAAGAAATACCCCGACAAGCCAGGGCTGGGGGGGGGGTGAAAGAGGGGCCTTTGGGGGGACAGACATGTCAGGTCTGTTGTCCACATTCCCTCCATCTTTGTGATTTATTGCAATCATCTCCTGTGTGTGTCTGTTTTTCACATAAGCTGTCCAGCTCCTGGGAAGGCTGCGCTCTTATCTGAGATGGCTCACCACAGCGGCCTTGGGACAGTTCCATCCTACTCTCCCACTGACTGTACCCAGCTGGTTGGGCACCAAGGGTGGGGGCCTTACGTAGAGGGACTGAAACTTTGTAGCAAGCACTCCATATGTCATTCTCAACAAAGGACCTGTGTACAGCCAGATGCTTTTACTTGCCTCTGTGTAACCTGTGGACATATATATGCTGAAGCTATGATATCTCATTAAAGAACCTTAACTCAAGAGAGCTTGGATTTCTTGTTGCAAGGGGTGGGAGTCAACTTCAATGTATCCTGTTCTCCATAGACTGACAATGGCCTCTGAACATGGAGCATGGAAACACAAGCAATTAGCGTTCCGTTATTCCCTACGGGTAATCCCCGTCTCCATAATTCCCTATGAGAAAGCATGTTTTCCATGATTCCCTCTGGGCAATCCATGTCCCCCATTACTTCCTATGGACAGTCGCTGTTTCCATGATTCCCTATGGGCAAGCGAGCTTTCCATTATTCCCTAAGGGAATAAGCTATCTAAGCTATCTCCATTGTTCTTTATGGGCAATCGCTGTCTCCATTATTCCCTATGGGCAATTGCTGTTTTCCTTATTCTCTATGGGGAATCACTGTTCCCATTGTTCCCTATGGGCAAGCAGGCTTTCCATTATTCCCTAAGGGCAATTGCTGTTCCTATTATTCCTGATAGGCAAGCACTCTTCCCATTATTTCCAATGGGCAGGTGTGCTTTCCATTACCCCTATGAGCAATTTCTGTTCCATTTATTCCCTTTGGACATGCATGCTTTCCATTATTCCTTATGGGTAAGTGCTGTATGCATTATTCCCTATGGGAAAGTATGATTTCCATGATTTCCTAAAGGCAACTGCTGTCTCTATTATTCTCTATGGGCAATCGCTGTCTCCATTATTAACTATGGGCATACGTGCTTTCCATTAATCCCTGTGGAGAATAGCTGTCCAAAATTCGCTATGTGCAATTGCAGTTTTCATTATTCCCTATGGGCAATCACTGTTCTCATTGTTCCCTACTGGCAATCATGGTTTCAATTATTCCCTAAGGGGCAATCATGGTTTTCATTATTCCCTATGGTCAATCTCTGGTTTCATTATTCCCTAAGGGGAAGCAGGCCTTCCATTATTCCCTATGTGCAATCACTGTCCCCATTATTACCTATGGGCATGCATGGTTTCCAGTATTCCCTAAGGGTGATCGCTGTGTTGATTATTTCCGATGGGAAGCATGGGTCCCATTATTCCCTACGGGCAAGCATGCTTTCCATTATTCCCTAAGGGCAATCACTGTTCCTATTATTCCTGATAGGCAAGCACTCTTCCCATTAACTCTTCCCATTATTTCCAATGGGCAGGTGTGCTTTCCATTACCCCTATGGGCAATTTCTATTCCATTTTTTCCCTTTGGACACGCATGCTTTCCATTATTCCTTATGGGTAAGTGCTGTATGCGTTATTCCCTATGGAAAAGTATGATTTCCATTATTCCCTAAAGGCAACCGCTGTCTCCATTATTCTCTAATGGCAACCGCTGTCTCCATTATTAACTATGGGCATACGTGCTTTCCATTAATCCCTGAGGGGAATCACTGTCTCCAATAATCGCTATGTGCAATTACTGTTTTCATTATTCCCTATGGGCAATCACTGTCCTCATTGTTCCCTATTGGCAATCATGGTTTCCATTATTCCCTATGGGCAATCGCTGTCCCCATTATTCCCAAAGGGCAAGCACGATTTCCATTATTCCCTATGGGTATGCATGCTTTCCATTCTTTCCTATGGGCAATCGCTGTTCCTATTGTTCACTATGAGCAATCGCTGTCTCCATTATTCCCTGTCGGCAATTACTGTTCCCATTATTTCTAATTATTTCTTGTTTTCATTGATTTTAAAGTGTTCACCGCCCAGAGCCCCTGGGGATGGGCGGTATATAAATTGAAATATAAATAAATAAAATAAATAGGTAGATGTGCTTTCCTTTACTCTCTATGAACAATTGCTCTTCCCATTATTCCGTTTGGACAATCGTGCTCTCCATTATTCCTTAAGGGCAATCGCTATTGGCATTATTATCTGTGGGAAAGCATGATATCCATTATTCCCTAAAGGCAAAAACATAGTTCCCATTATTCCCTATGGGGAATCGCTTTCTCCATTATTCCCTATAGGCAAGCGTGTTCCCATTACTCCCTCTGTCAATTGCTCTCTGAAGTATTCCCTATGGGCTCTCGTTGTTCCCATTATTTTCTATAAGGAAGCGTGCTTTCTATGCTTCCGTACAGGCAAGAATGATTTCCATTTGTCCCTATGGGTAATTGCTGTCTCCATTATTCTCTATGGGCAATCGCTCTCTCGATTATTCCCTGTGGGCATACGTGCTTTCCATTTCCCTATGGGCATACGTGCTTTCCCTTTCCCTGTGGAGAATCGCAGTGTCATGGACCAACCTGGCCCAGTGGAGCAGAGAGACTCAGAGGACTCCTCTGAGGAAGAGGCAGCTGGTGAACCTGACCCAGATCCACAGCCAGTGGCAGAGGCACTGCAGGAGGAGGCAGGCTCTGAAGGCTCAGATACTGATCCACAGCCAGGTCCCAGCACATCGGTTCCTCAGCTTCCCAGCCCTGGGCTGGCAACAGAAAGCCAGGTGCAGGCCAGCTCTCCCCCTTCATCACCAGAGCCTCGGGAGCGCTGCCAGAGGAGGGCTAGAAGAGCCCTCCAAGCCAGAAGGCGCAGTGCCAGGCTAGCAGCACAGCACCGGCCCAGCATCATTAGTGATGATGAGTGCTCGCAGGAGCAGGACTGAGATAGCTGGCAGGTGCTGAGCACTGTGAGGCTTAAAAGCAGCCGAAGAGGGAGTGGCTGCGTGGAAGCAACGAGTCCGCTCACTACTGACCTTGCTGCCGTGTTTGGAATTGATTCTCTTGTCCCTGACCTTGGCCTGTTCCTGTGGATGTGTTTTTGGAATCCCCCTTTGGACTTGAAGCCGTGAGTGTGCCCAGTTGGTGCCTGAACCTTGGAACTGGGTGCTGCCCTGCTCGGACAACTTGGGAGTTTTCCCTCGCATGCTGCCAGTGTGAGTCTGTATCGGGACAGTTTGCTTCCACCTCACACCAATTCACATTCCTCCAGCTGGGGGATGGAGGAGGCTGCCGGCCCTGTTGCTATGGCTACACAAAGCCAGGTGTTACAGGCTCAGATAACGCAGCTCACCCAAGCTTTGGCTGCAATTCAACAGCAACTAACAGCCCGCTCCACGCCCCCACGGGGAAAATGCCCTGTGAGTGTGCCAGAAAAGTTTGCTGGAGACATAGAAGAATTTCCTGCTTTCCTTGCTCAATGTAAATTGTATATAGAACTTCGTGATCATGACTTTCCCAATGAGAGAACGAAGGTGTGCTTCATTTTGAGCCTCTTAAAGGGGCAGGCAGCCAGATGGGCTACTCCACTGCTGATTGCTGACTCACCCCTGTTAAATAACTTTGCTGACTTTGTGACTCACCTGAGCATGATATTTGACAACCCTTTGAAGGCTGAGAAGGCTAACCAGCGTATTAGGAATCTCAAGCAGGGGAAGGGAACAGTGGCCACCTATACAACAGAGTTTCAGCTGATAGCTCTGGACCTGGGCTGGAATGAAGCTGCCCTCATAGACCAGTACCTTGAGGGGTTGTCTGAAGAGGTACTAGATGAGGTGGCCAGGGTGGAGCGGCCTGTGACTCTCCAGGCATTAATCTTACTGTGCCTGAGGATTGATGGACGGTTGGAGAGCCGGAAACAGGCACAGGAAGCGGCCTGGCCACGGCAGAAAACATGCTGGTCTCTCCCTGCTCCCGTGGGGGATGGGGCTCCTGGTAGGCAAGAGAGGGAAGGAGGGTCCCCAAGAATGAGGACTACTCATCCTCACTTGTCTGAAGAAGAGAAAATCAGACGCCATGCTCTGAATCTCTGCCTGTACTGTGGAGGTGTGGGGCATTATGCCAGTTGCTGTCCAGAGAAGGAAAACCGTCCTACCACCAGCAACCAACCCCAAGCCTCATCCCAACACAGGTCATCAGAGGGGTGGCCTGTTGCCGGAACCGAAGACCTACCCAGCGGTCCTCGACACCTTCTGATGCCAGTAAGGCTGCAGTTGCCAGATGCACGTTGGCTCTTGGTGTACGCAATGATAGATTCTGGTGCATCCCAGTGTTATATGGACGCCCAGTTCGCTACCCAGCATCGAATCCCCTTGAAACCTAAAAGGACACCCAGCTTAGTGGAGACCATTGATGGCCGACTACTGCGTTCGGGGCCCATCACACAGGAAACTGAACCGCTGCTCCTACAGTTGCAACGTCACCAGGAACGCCTTTGTTTTGATATAGCTACAATGCCTCATTTTCCCATTGTGTTGGGGATGTCTTGGTTGGAACTCCACAATCCAATCATCAATTGGACTAAACAGGAATTACAGTTTGAAGACCCATGCCCACATAAGCTTCACCCAGCTGCCCTGGGGGCAGCTACCTACCCAGCATTGCCAGGCCTCCCAGAAAAATACACAGATCTCCGGGATGTATTTGAGGAAAAAGGAGCTGATCAGTTACCACCCCATCGACCATATGATTGTGCCATCAATCTGATGCCTGGAGCCCCTTTACCAGCAGGTCGGCTATATCCCCTATCGGAGCCGGAACTTGTGGCCCTCCGGGATTTCCTGACTAAAAATCTACAGAGGGGATTCATTCGTCCTTCTACCTCACCCACTTCTGCTCCTGTCCTGTTTGTAAAAAAGAAAAGCGGGGAGTTGCGGCTATGTAATGATTATCGGGCACTCAACAAGATCACCATCAGGGACCGTTACCCCCTTCCCCTTATTCCAGAGCTGCTAGAGCGTCTGAGGGGAGCCAAGGTGTATACAAAGCTGGATCTCCGTGGTGCCTACAACCTGGTGCGCATACGTCCGGGCGATGAGTGGAAAACCGCTTTTGCCACCAGATACGGCCAGTTTGAGTACCTGGTAATGCCCTTTGGTTTGTGTAATGCGCCCGCTGTCTTCCAGCGTTTAATGAATGATATATTCCGAGATCTCCTTGATAAGTTCCTCATAATTTATTTAGATGACATCCTAATCTATTCTCAGGATGCAGCAAGCCATACTAAGCATGTGCGTGTGGTTCTGCATCGGCTCCGACAACATGGCCTTTATGCCAAACTTGAAAAATGTGCCTTTGACCTCACATCTGTAGAATTTCTGGGACAACAGATTTCCCCTCAAGGGATTGCTATGGACCCCCAGAAAGTCCAAGCCGTGCTATCCTGGCAAGCACCGCGCAATCGTAAAGATGTTCAACGCTTCCTTGGATTTGCAAACTACTACAGACAATTTATTCCTGAGTTTGCCTCCCTAGCAGTACCTCTGACAAGGCTGTTACGCCCCCGAGAGCCGTTTCGCTGGACACCAGAAGCTCAACAGGCCTTTCAAAATTTGAAGACCCACTTTGCCACTGAACCACTCCTGAGGTACCCAGATCCTAGCCTGCCCTTTGTAGTTGAGACAGATGCCTCCAGCACAGCTATTGGAGCAGTGTTATTGCAGCAAGGGATGACTACCAAGAGCGTGCAACCATGTGCCTTCTACTCCAGGCAGCTCACACCAGCCGAGCAAAATTACACCATCTGGGAGCGGGAGCTATTGGCTATTAAAGTTGCATTTGAAGTGTGGCGTCATCACCTGGAGGGCGCTCGTCACCCTGTTCAGGTTCGTACAGATCACCGCAATCTGGAGCACCTACAGACAGCGCGGCGGCTGAATCAAAGACAGATTCGATGGTCTCTGTTTTTTTCCAGATTTAATTTCACTGTTTCTTATATTCCAAGCTCGCAAAATAAGCGGGCAGACGCCCTCTCCAGGAAGCCTGAGTACGCTGCCCCACTGACAGGGGAACGACCACTAGCTACTATCTTGCCACCTGATAGCTTTGCAGCAGTGCAACCCATGCCACCTCTCAGAGAGAGGATAAAGACACAGCAACAACGAGATCCCTTTGCAATGAAACAACTTCAGGCACTCCAGGACTCCCTGGGAACAGTACGTACTGACTTTGCGGAGCAGATGGGGCTGCTCACCCACCGTGGCAGGGTCTATGTACCATTAGGACCTTTACGGTCGGAAATTCTACATCTGATGCATGATGCCAAACCAGCTGGACACTTTGGGCGGCACAAGACCCTACACCTATTGACTCGAGAGTTTTGGTGGCCTCGGGTCCAAGTCGATGTCTCTCGATATGTGGCTTCATGTGAGACCTGCCGACGGGCCAAAGACCAGCCTGGAAAACCTCCTGGCCTGCTACAACCATTGCCAACTCCTGCAGGACCTTGGCAAGCTCTGTCTATGGATTTCATCACTGATCTCCCCAGATCTAATGGCCACACAAGCATCCTGGTGGCAGTGGATCTACTCACAAAGATGGCACATTTTATTCCCTGTACAGGCCTTCCCTCTGCTCGTGAAACGGCCCAACTATATTTGCATAACATTTTCCGATTCCATGGACTGCCTGCTCACCTGATTTCGGATAGAGGAGTCCAGTTCACCTCGCGGTTTTGGCGTGCCCTACACTCCCTCCTAGGGACCCAAGTACACCTCTCCTCAGCATACCACCCACAGTCGGATGGCCAAACCGAACGTACGAATGCCACGCTCGAACAGTACTTACGGTGTTATGTCAACCATCAACAGGATAACTGGGGGGCATTGTTGCCCTTGGCAGAATTTGCTTACAATAACGCAGTACACTCCTCCACCCACCAAACACCGTTCATGGCCAACTACGGCTACGACCCCCGGTTCTTCCCTCCAGTCGCACCCGATTCAATGGTCCCATCGGCTAATGATCTCGTCCAGGAGCTTCAAGCCCTCCATCAAGTCCTCCAGGAACAGTTACAGCAGGCCAAACAAGCATATAAAGCGGCTGCTGACCGGAAACGGCGACCGGGGGAGACCCTGAAGGTTGGGGATCAGGTCTGGCTCTCGACCCGGCATTTAAAGAGCCTGCGACCATCCCGAAAACTGGACGCCAGGTTCATAGGCCCATTCCCCATCATAGACCAGATCAATCCAGTGGCCTACCGGTTACAACTTCCACCAGCACTTCGGATCCACCCTGTCTTTCATCGTTCCCTGCTAGTCCCAGTTTCCCCTCCAGATCCTGCACGCCCCTCTGTAGCCCCGCCACCACCGGTCATGGTACAGGGACATGAGGAATATGAGGTCGCACAGATTCTGGACTCCCGATGGCGACGGGGACGCCTCCAATACCTAGTTGACTGGAAAGGGTATGGACCTGAGGAACAGTCATGGGAACCCGCCTGTAATATCCATGCCCCAGCCCTGCTCCGTCGGTTTCATCAGGCATATCCGCAAAAGCCGAGTCCTCGCTCAGATGGGGAGGGGACCCATGGGGAGGGGGATGATGTCATGGACCAACCTGGCCCAGTGGAGCAGAGAGACTCAGAGGACTCCTCTGAGGAAGAGGCAGCTGGTGAACCTGACCCAGATCCACAGCCAGTGGCAGAGGCACTGCAGGAGGAGGCAGGCTCTGAAGGCTCAGATACTGATCCACAGCCAGGTCCCAGCACATCGGTTCCTCAGCTTCCCAGCCCTGGGCTGGCAACAGAAAGCCAGGTGCAGGCCAGCTCTCCCCCTTCATCACCAGAGCCTCGGGAGCGCTGCCAGAGGAGGGCTAGAAGAGCCCTCCAAGCCAGAAGGCGCAGTGCCAGGCTAGCAGCACAGCACCGGCCCAGCATCATTAGTGATGATGAGTGCTCGCAGGAGCAGGACTGAGATAGCTGGCAGGTGCTGAGCACTGTGAGGCTTAAAAGCAGCCGAAGAGGGAGTGGCTGCGTGGAAGCAACGAGTCCGCTCACTACTGACCTTGCTGCCGTGTTTGGAATTGATTCTCTTGTCCCTGACCTTGGCCTGTTCCTGTGGATGTGTTTTTGGAATCCCCCTTTGGACTTGAAGCCGTGAGTGTGCCCAGTTGGTGCCTGAACCTTGGAACTGGGTGCTGCCCTGCTCGGACAACTTGGGAGTTTTCCCTCGCATGCTGCCAGTGTGAGTCTGTATCGGGACACGCAGTCTCCAGGATTCGCTATGGGCAATTGCTGTTTTGATTGTTCCCTAAGGGCAATCACTGTCCCCATTGTTCCCTCGGGGCAATCATTGTTTCCATTACACCCTATGGGCAATCTTTTTCTCATTATTCCCTACAGGCAAGCATGCTTTCCATTATTCCGTAAGGGTGATCACTGTCTCCATTATTCCCTAAGGGCAAGCATGGTTCCCATTATTCCCTAATGGGCAATCACTTTCTACAATTATTCCCTTTCAGCAGGCGTGCTTTCCAATAATCCCTATGGGCATTTGCACGTATGATTTCCATTATTCTGTATGGGCAATCACTGTCCCCATTATTCTCTATGAGCAAGCGAGCTTTCCAATATTCCCTATGGGCAATCGCTGTCTCAATTTTTACCTATGGGCAAGCGTGCTTTCCATTATTCCCTGTGGACAATCACTGCCTCCAGTAGTCCCTATGGACAATTGCTGTTTTCAATATTCTCTATGGGCAAGCACTGTCCCCATTGTTCCCTATGAGCAAACATGGTTCCCATTATTCCCTACGGGCAATCGCTTTCTTCATTATTCCCTATCGGCAGGCATGCTTTCCATTATTCCCTTTGGGCAATCACATATCTATCTATCTATCTATCTATCTATCTATCTATCTATCTATCTATCTATCTATCTATCTATCTATCTATCTATCTATCTATCTATCTATCTATCTATCTATCTATCTATCTATCTATCTATCTATCTATCTATCTATCTATCTATCTATCTATCTATCTATCTATCTATCTATCTACCTACCTACCTACCTACCTACCTACCTACCTACCTACCTACCTACCTACCTACCTACCTACCTACCTACCTACCTACCTACCTATCTATCTATCTATCTATCCATCCATCCATCCATCCATCCATCCATCCATCCATCCATCCATCCATCCATCCATCCATCCATCCATCCATCCATCCATCCATCCATCCATCCATCCATCCATCCATCCATCCATCCATCCATCCATCCATCCATCTATATATCATGTGTAGCATTGGCTGTCTGTTCATAACTCTAGCACATGTGATCCCTTTGTAGCCTTTCTATCTGTTTCTCTGTAGATAGAAAGGATTGAAAAACAAAAAAAAATTAGAAAAGGATAGATACAGATACATACACATAGATGAAAGTTAGAGAAAGTTATACAGAAAATGCTACAGGTAGATATCGTAAGAGAAAATGATAGCAAGAAATAGAAAGAGACAGAAACAGGCAAAGGTAGATGAAAGAGATAGATTCAGATCCATAGTGTTGTAAAGACATAGAAACAGATAAAGATAGAAAGTTACAAATAGACAGTAAGAGAGAGATACAGAGAAACAGATAGAAATTGGTTCATAGAGATCAACCGTCCTATTGCTAGAAACAGAATGTGAATGTTACAAATAGATATAGAGTCGAACAGAACAGGATAGATAAATAGAAAGGGACTTTAGAAAATAGAAAGGAACTTTAGAAAAAGATAGACACACATAGATGAAGAGAGACAGAGAAAGGTGTACAGAAAATGATAAATATAGAGAGAAAATGCTAGCTAGAGATAGACTGAGTTAGGAAAGGGTGAATATACATAGACTCGGATAGATTCAGATAGATAGTGGTGGAAAGACATAGAAAGAAATAGAGCCACAAACAGAGAGGGACAAATACAGAGAAACAGATAGAAAAGGCTACACAGAGGTCAACTGTGCTAGAGCAAGAAACAGAATGCGAACACTGCACAGAGATATAGAGTCGGACTGAACAAGAGAGAGAGCGGGAGCAATTTCTTCCCAGGTCTTTCCACTACTATCTGTAATTGTCTCTCTTTCTCTGTATGCATTTTTAGCATTCGCTTTCTCTTTCTAGTAGAGCTAGAAAGAGCTAGCACTGTTGATCTTTATGTAGCCTTTTCTACTTTAAAAAATGTCTCTTTTCTCTTGCCTCTATGTATATTTCTATGCATATCTTCCCTTCCCTATCTCTAGCTATCAATTTCTCTCTATATCTATCACTAAAGCTAGAAACAGAATGTGAATGCTTCAAACACATATAGGGTCGGACAGATCGAAAGAAGGTGAGAAAAGCAAGAACATTAGAAAAAGATAGGTATACATAGATGAAGATAGAGAAAGGTATATAGAAAATGCTGGAGATAGAGAAAGAGAGAAAATAATAGGAAGAGAGAGAAAGAGATAGGAAAGAGACATAGAAAGAGATAGATTCAGATAGATAGAGTGGAAGGAGTAAGAAAGATAGAATGAAACAAATAGACAGGAAGAGACAGATTCAGAGAAACAAATAGAAAAGGCTACACAGAAATCAACTGTGCTAGAGCTAGAAACCAAAAGCGAATCGGACAGAACACGAAAGATATGATTGAAAAACAAAAACATTCGAAAAAGATATGTACACATAAATACACATAGATGAAAGTTAGAAAAAGGTATAAAATGATTGATATAGAAAAACAAAATGCTAGCTAGAGAGAAAGATAGGAAATGCATAGAAAGCGATAGATTTAGATAGATCGTGGTGGAAAGTCATAGAAAGTAAAAGCGACAGTAAGACATATACAGAGAAACATAGAAAAGGCTACAGAGATCAAGTGGGCTAGAACTAGAAAGACTGCGCATGCTATAAATGCATATAGAATCAGAACAATAGAGAGACAGAAGGGAGAGAAAAACAAAAATAGAAAAAGATCGATATACATACACATAGATGAAGATAGTAAGCAAATGGTATACAGTAAACGATATAGATATAGAAAGAGAAAATGATAGCTAAAGACAGAAAGAGAGGAAATGGCATACATAGAAAGAGAGAGATTCGGATAGTGAAGACAGAGACAGAAAGTAACAAATAGTAAGAGAAATATACAGAGATAGAAAAGGCTACCTAGAGTGTGCTAGAGCTAGAATCACTGTGAATGCTATTCCTACATATAGAATCGGACAGAACAATAGAGCGAGACAGATAGAAAGAAGGAGAGATTGCTACAAATCCAAAAAGAGTCCGACAGAACTCGATAACTATAAAGATGGATCGAAAAACAAAAACAGAATGCAAATGCTACAAATACATATAGAGTTGGACAGAACAAGATAGGAAGACGGACATACATACACAGGGATGAAAATAGAGAGAGAAAATAAGAGAAAGGAGGAGACAGATACAGAGAAACTAGCTCTAAACAGTTTCTAGCTCTAACACAGTTGATATCTATGTAGTCTTTTCTAGCTGTCTCTGTATCTCTCCGTTTTCTATCTTTCTCTATACTACCTGTTACTTTCTAGACTGTCCACTTTCTTTTACTATCTGTTACTTTCTATCTCTGTTTCTTTCAATGGCTTTCCACTACCTAATTGAATATCTCCTATGGATATCTCCCGTTTCCTCTCTATTTCAATCTCGAACTATCATATTATCTTTATCTCTATCATTCTCTATCATTTTCTGTATACTTTTCTCTAATTATCTTCATCTGTGAATCTATCCATGTCTAATGTTTTTGTTTTTCTCTCATCTTCTTTCCGACTCTATATGTATTTCTAGCATTTGCATTCTTTCTAGCTCTAGCACAGTTAATTATGTAGCCTTTTCTTTCTGTTTTTCTGTATGTGTCGCTTACTAACTTGAATCTATCTGAGTCTCTCCTTGTCTTTCCACCACTAGCAATCTGAATCTAGATTCTAGTATCTTCTTTTTCCTATCTCTGTCTACCTTTAACTATCATTTTCTCTTTTTCTCTCTCTATCGTTTTCTATATACCTTTAACAGTCATTATCAGTGTATATATATTTTTCTACGGTTTTTGTTTTTCATTCTTTCTTTCTATCAGTTTTTCTATCTTCTCCTGTCTGGATATGTATCTACTTGTTGCTTTCGCTTTCTGTTTCTAGTTCTAGCACAGTTGATGTCTATATAGCCTTTTCTGTATCTGTCTCTACTTGTTACTTTGTCTTTCTGTCTGATTATTTCTATGTCTTTCCACCACTAGCAATCTGAATCTCTCTCTTTCTATGTATATCTTCCCTTTTCCTATCTCTGGCTATCATGTTCTCTTTTTCTATATACCTTCCTCTATCTTCATCTGTGTTTGTACGTGTTTTTCAAACGCTCTATCTATCTACCTTGTTCTGTCCGACTCTATATGTATATGTATTTCGTTCTGTCTTTCAGTCCTTTCTATCTTTCATGTTCTGTCCAACTTTGTGTTTGTAATTTGCATTCTGTTTGCAGCTCTAGAAGAGTTAACATCTATTATCCTTTTCTTTCTGTTTCTCTCAGTCTCTCTCTTGTTCGTTACTTTCCATTTGTTTCTTCCTATGTCTTTCCATCACTATCTATCTGAATTTATCTCTTCCTATGCCCTTTCCTCTCTTTCTATCTAGATAATGTTTTCTCCTTCTATGTATATCTGTCCTTTCCAATCACTGTCGCTATCTGTCTTTTTTCTTTCCCTACATACCTTTCCCTAACCATCTACATGTATTTTTGTGTATCTATTTCTTGTTTTTTTTAAATGTCTTTCTATCTATGGATCTTGTTCTGTCCGGCTCTGTATCTTTTTGCATGCTTTTTCAAGCTGTAGCACCGTTGATCTCTATGTACTCTTCTCTGTGTCTCTCTATATCTGTCTCTTACTGTCTATTTGTTGCCTTGTATTTCTATCTGTTCCACCACTAACTATCTGAATCTCTCTCTTTCTATCAAAATCAAAAAGAGTCCAGTAGCACCTTTAAGACTAACCAATTTTATTGTAGCATAAGCTTTCGAGAATCAAGTCCTCTTCGTCAGATGCATGATCTAAACTGGTCAAATACAGAAGAGGAGGGGAGATAGGGGAGAGAAGGAGACATATAAAATTGGTTAGTCTTAAAGGTGCTACTGGACTCTGATTTTGCTACTACAGACTAACACGGCTAACTCCTCTGGATCTCTCTTTCTATGTATTTCTGTCCTATCCTATCTCTTTCTGTCTCTGGCTATCATATTCTCTATATAGCTATCTCTATCATTTTCTATATACCTTTATCTTGATCTACGTGTATGTATGTCTATCTTTTTCTAATGTTTTTGCTTTCTCTCCTTTTTATCTATCTTTCTTGTTCTGTTTGACTTTATATCCATTTGTAGCATTCGCATTCTGTCTCTAGGCTGTAGCACAGTTGATTGCTGTAGACTTTTCTCTGTATCTGTTTCTCTGTATCTGTCTTTTACTGTCTAGTTCTTACTTTCTATCTCTAATCCTTTCTATGTGTTTCCACCACTATCTATCTGAATCTATCTCTATCTATATATATCTGCCCTTTCCTATCTTTTTCTCTCTCTAGCTGTCTTTTTTCTCTTTCTATATCTCTATCATTTTCTATACTACAAATACATGTAAAGTCGGACAGAACATGAAAGATAAAAAGATAGAAAGGACTGAAAGGGGAAAAAATACATATATATATATAGAGATGGACAAAATGAGGGAGATAGAGCTTTTGAAAAACATACATTACAAAAAGATAGATAAATGTACATACACACATGAAGATCGGTAGAGAAAGGTATATAGAAAATGATAGATGTAGGGAAAGAGAAAATGATAGCTAAAGATAGAGATAGGAAAGGGAAGATATGCGTAGAAAGAGATAGATTCAGATTGCTAGTCGTAGAAAGACATAGAAAGAATCAGATAGAAAGACAGAAGAAGATAGATAAATAGAAGGATTGAAAAACAAAAACATTAGAAAATATATATTCCCATATATACACAGATGAAGTTAGTTAGAAATAGGTATCTATAAAATGATAGAGATACAGAATGCTAGCTAGAGAGAGAAAGAGCTAGGAAAGGGCAGCTATAGAAAGAAAGAGAGAGATTCAGATCGATAGTGGTTGGAAAGCCATAGAAAGAAACAGATAGAAAGTAACAGACAGTAAATAGACAGTAAGGGACTGATACAGAGAAACAGAAATAAAAGGCTACATAGAGATTAACTGTGCTAGAGCTAGAAACAGAATGTGAATGGTAGAAATACATAGTCGGAAAGAAAAAGATAGGAGAGAAAAACAAAAACAATTAGAAGAAGGTACACATAGATGAAGCAAGTTAGAGGAAAGTATACAGAAAACGATATAGAGAGAAAAGAGAGAAAATGATAGCTAGAGTTTGAAAGAGATAGGCATTGCAAGATCTCCATAGATATATTCAATTAGATAGACGTGTAAAGCCATTGAAAGAAACAGACAGAGATAGAAAGTAACAGATAGTAAGAGATATAGAGAAAGATAGAAAATGCAGAGCTCAACTGTGCTAGAGCTAGAAAAAGAATGCGAACAAATACATACAAAGTCGGACAGAAGAAGATCAATAAGTAGATAGAACGTAAGAAGCAAAGAAAAACAAAAGTATTAGAAAAAGATAGATACACATACATACACAAAAGTATACAGAAAACAATAGACAGAGAAAGTAATTGCTAGAGCTAGAAAGAGATAGGACAGGGCAGATATACATAGAAAGAGATAGATTCAGAGAGAGTGATGGAAAAACAGAAACAAATAGAAAGTAACTGACAGTAATAGACATATGCAAAGAAACAGATAGAAAAGGCTACATAGTGCACCTGTGCTAGAGCTAGAAGGCGAGGCCCCCTCCCCCGACTTACCGGAGGGCCTGTTTTGCCGCTGACGGGGCCGGGGGGGCGACTCGCGGCCAGCTCCCGTGGTCGCGGGCCGCGCCAGGCTCTAGGCAGGCCCGCGACCAATCAGTTTAAACCCGGGCGCCCAATCACGGCGCCCGGGTCCGTCCAAAGGGGGTGGGGCAAGCGCGGCTGGCCGGTTTTCCCTCTGGTCCGGCGGCCGGGTATTTATCCATCCGCCATCCGGCCCGGCCCTCATTTCTGCGCCGGCCCCGCAGGACGTTGGAGCTTCCTCGAGCGACGTGAAGACCGGAGCAGGGAGGCACGCGGCTGCAGCAGGGGACTCGAAGCTTGGCTTCTCCCCTACGAGCCTGATCGGGCCAGATCCCTTCGGCTCCAGCGAAGGCTACGAAGCCCGGAGCGAGGTGGCACGCGGTTGCGGCAGGGGAAGCTGGGGCTGAGCTTCGTCCCTGCGCAGCTGGAGCGGGCCGACCCTTGAGCTCCGGTGAAGAGCGGACGGAAGACGGGCCGTGGCCGGCCGGCAAGAAGGAGAGAGCTGCTTCGTGGGGGGGGGGGGCCTTCGGCTCCGTTCCATCCAGGGAGGGCCCCCGGCCGGGAAAAGGGTGCAAGGGAGGCCAGTGCGCAGTGGGCGGGCCGCCGAACCTTGCCCACCAGGATGGAATGGCCCCAAAGAAGGGGAGTGGGGCAGGGCCCGGCACATCCCGGGGGGGAGGGCTGCGGGCCGAGCACGACCACAGTCCAGCCACCCCTCGTCGGGCAGCCTCCCCCGCGGGGGACCTCTAGGGGCCCGGGCGGGTCTGAGCAGGCCCAGAAAAAGGCCAGCAGGCCTCTCAAGGCCCGCACGACCACCTCAGGGGCAGGCCCGGCTAAGGGGTCCAAGCAATCCTCTGGCAGCAGGGCCAGTCCCAAGCCAGCACCCACTGGGGGGAGGGCCCCCACCAAGAGGGGGGGTCAAAACCCAGAGCAGGGAGGAGTGAGGGGCGCCAGGTTCGGAGTCCATTAGCTCCATGCAGAGCATTGCCCGGGCGCTGGAGCTCCTCACAGCACGGGTAGACAGCCTGGGGACCCCTGGCCAAGGGGCTGCCCCTGCTCAACCTGCCCCGGCTCCGCACAAAATCTCCCAGCCCAGGGGGGGCCGGGTAGGAAAGAGAAAGGCTGTGCCTCAGCAGCGCAGGGCAGCATCTTCACCCAGTTCTGAGGGGGCCAGCAGCAGCGAGCGGCGCCATCCGGCCAAGAAGAAGAAGTCATCTCGCAAGAAACGCAGCCGCTGCGCGAGGGTTGAGGAATCAGACAGCGACTGGAGTTCAGGTGAGTCTTCGTCGTCAGAGGATGATTCCCTTGGGGATGATTACTGGGAGGTGGCGGCCAAGATCCCTGGTCTCCCCGACTGGGCTCGCCGGCGGAGGGCTCGGGGCGAGAAGGGCGAGGGTTGTCCCATCGAGGTTTGGGGATCCGAGGGGGACTCCCCGGGCCCTTCTTTCCTGGATGACGAGGACCCCCCAGGTTTCCACCTTGCCTGCAAGGCCCGCGAACGCATTTTAAATGGGTACTATGTGGACGTGTTCTCCCTGCTAAGGCCGGAGGCGGAGGATGGGAGGTCGAGCCCCGCTGCCAAGCGTGGCAAGCGGCGGGCGTGCAGGGAGTTGGCTGAGCGCTCGTTCCCTAACTGGCTTGAGGGTTTCACGGTGTATATGGGGGTTCTCCAGGCAGCTTACCCAGACAGGGGTTGGCATTTATCGAATTACTTGGGAAACGTGCTCCGAGCCCGGGCCCTAGCTGGGGAGGGTGCGGCCTTGGACTATGACGAGGCCTTCCGCAAAAGGGCCTCCCACAACTCCAGGGCCAGATGGGACTTGATCAGCCAAAAGCTGTGGCTATGGCTAGTAGGCCCCCACATCAAGGGAAAGGGGGAACCCTCCCGTCCCGGGCGGTGGGCTGCACGCCGGGACCGATCCCACGGCCTGTGCTGGGAATACAACCAGGGCAGGTGTCACCGCTCCAAGTGCCGCTTCGAGCACAATTGCGATGCATGTGGGGGCCCCCACTCGCGCCCATCCTGCCCCCGCGGCCAAGTGGGGTCCCAGCCCTTTCGGGGGGGCCGATCCTCCACCAGCACCTCCCGCAAGGATGGAGGATGGGCCCCTAGCACCTCCCAGGGCGCAAGGGCGGGCAACTGAGACTCCTCCTGGGCATCACAGCCTGGCCCCCACCCCGGTGCGGCAGCAGGTCCTTGCTCCCCTCCTGGAGCGCTATCCTGACCGCTCCGCGGCCGGGTACCTGTGGGAGGGATTTTCCTCCGGTTTCCGCATCCCCTTCACGGGGCCACGCGTGGCCACCACGTCAGGCAACCTCAAGTCCGCCTCTGAGATGCCGGGTGTGGTGGCGGCAAAAATTGCTAAGGAGGTGGCCGCTGGCTGCGTCGCAGGCCCATTCCCTCGCCCACCTTTCCCTAACTTGAGGGTTTCCCCGCTGGGGGTGGTGCCCATGAAGGCGCCAGGGGAGTTCTGCCTGATCCACCACCTGTCGTACCCCAAGGGGTCGTCGGTCAATGACCTCATCCCGCCTGAGCTGTGCTCGGTAAAGTACTCCTCATTCGATCATGCGGTCCGCTTAGTGCAGGGCTGCGGGGCGGGGGCCCTTATGGCCAAGTGCGACGTGCAGTCAGCCTTCCGCCTGCTGCCGGTACACCCCCTCGATCACTCGCTACTGGGGTTCAAGTTCCAGGGGATGTGGTATTACGACAAAGCCATGCCCATGGGGTGCTCTATCGCTTGTGCCGCATTCGAGACCTTTAGTACATTCCTGGAGTGGGCTGCCAAGGGTCGCATGGGTTCCCCCCTTGTCTGTCATTACCTCGATGATTTTTTGATAATGGCTCCCCCTGGGTCCCCGGCCTGTGCCAGCCACCTCAGGGTCTTCCAGGATTTGGCAGCGGAGCTGGGGGTCCCCCTTGCGCAGGACAAGACCGAGGGCCTCACGACACGCCTTACATATTTGGGCATCGAGCTGGACTCGGTGGCAGGGGTGTCTCGTCTCCCGGGGGATAAGCTGGCTCGCCTTACAGAGCTTATTACGGGCTTGCTGCACCAAAAGAAGTGCACGCTCAGGGAGGTCCAGTCGGTACTTGGGCACTTGAACTTCGCCTGCCGGGTCGTCTCACCCGGCAGGGCCTTTTGCGCCCGCCTTGCCAGGGCATGCAGGGGGGTCAGGGCCCCCCATCATTTCATCAGGCTCACCAAGGGCATGAAAGATGACCTCTGCGTGTGGCTCAGTTTTCTGCGGGGCTTCAACGGGGTCTCCATATGGCAGGCCCCCCTAGACCTGGGCTCTGACTTGCAGGTGCACTCTGATGCATCAGGGAGCCTCGGCTTTGGGGTTTACTTCAGGGGTCGCTGGTGCGCCCAGCTGTGGCCCTCCGGCTGGGCAGGGGCGGGAATCCTCAGAGACCTGACCTTTTTGGAGCTTTTCCCCATCCTGGTGGCGGTCTCCATCTGGGGCGGCTTCCTGCGGAACTGCCGGGTCACTTTCTGGTGTGATAACCAGGCCTCCGTCAGGGTCATCAACAGCCAATCTTCTCGCTCTGAGCGGGTCATGTGGCTCATCCGCCGGTTTGTCTTGTGTTGCCTTAACACTAACATCACGTTTTCAGCACGTCACATAGCAGGTGTCGATAACGGCCTGGCAGATGCCTTGTCTCGCTTCCAGATGGAGAGATTCTTCAGGTTGGCCCCGGAGGCGAGGCGCACCCCCGACCCGTTCCCGGAGGAGCTCTGGACGATTGGCACAGCACCATAATGCAGGGAGTATTGAGTTCCGTGGCCCCGTCCACGCTCCAGGCTTATTCTGCCGTGGCCACCAGGTTCCTGGCCTTCTCCAAGGGGGGTGGGGCTGGGGGGTCCTGTCCCCCGTCCCAGGCAGCGGTCCTCCGCTATTTGGCCCACCTGCGCAGCTTGGGGCGCGCCCCCAAACCATGCGCAGGGATCTCGCGGCCATCTCCTTCTTTAGCAAAGCGGCCGGGTTCCCTGACCCATGCACTTGCTTCCTCGCCCGGCGGGCAGTGGAGGGCTGGGCCCGCATGGCCCCACTGCGGCGGGATCGCAGGTGGCCCATTACACTGGCCATTTTGGGGCGGGTACTCCAGGCGGTCCCCCCCCTCTGCAGGTCCTCTTACGAGGCCCAGCTCTTCCATACAGTTTACATCCTGGCCTTTTACGGGGCGTTCAGGGTCAGCGAGCTGGTGGCCGGTTCTAAGGGCGACCGATCCGGCCGCGCGGTGGCCTTCAAAGACGCGTCCTGGTCCCCCCGGCAGGTGTCCATCAGGCTCCGCTGCTCAAAGACGGCGCAATGGGGCAAGGGTCACGTCATCCGCCTTCAGGCAGCACGTTGGCTTCCCCTGTGCCCTGTGCGGGCGGTTGAAAGGTTCCTCTCGCTCCGGCCCTCCCTCTCTGGCCCACTCCTGATTCACAGGGATGGTTCCCCCCTCACCCGGTTCCAGTTTTCGGCCATCCTGCGGGCCGGCCTTCAAGCGTGCAGGTTGGAGGCCCGGGATTTCGGGACCCACTCCTTCCGCATCGGGGCTGCCACTGAGGCTGCCGATCTCAGCCTCCCCGCAGCAGCCATCCAGGCCATCGGTCACTGGCGGTCTGGGGCGTTCAGGTCCTACATTCGCCCCGCTGCGGGGCTATCTCACTAAAGGGTTGTTCTGTGTGTTCCAGTTCCAGGTGCCAGGAAGTCGGTGTGGCTATGCGGCCACAGTATCGTCCACTGGGCAGGGAAATACGCTGAATCATCTGGCTGGGGCGCCCACCCAGGCCTGGAGGATTGGCTTCAACTGCGCTGGCTGGGAGTCCGCGGCATGCGGTGGGCATCGTTGGTTCCAACTCTTCTACGTCAAGTGCGCCAGCGGGGTCCTCCGGACGCTATCCTTATACAGCTGGGTGAGAATGATCTGGGTGAGCGGGAGGGCCCAGAATTGCGGCGGGCCATGTGCGCTGATTTGGACTACCTTGGGGGGGTCTTTCCGGACACCGTCTTCCTGTGGTCAGACCTGCTTCAGAGGCTGGTTTGGCGGGGGGCCCAGTGCCCCAGGAAGATGGACGGGGTGCGTCAGAGGCTGGCCCACACCATGGGCAACTTCATCGAGGCGGCCGGGGGTTATCTGATCTCTCACTGGGACATTTCACATAAGGTGACCCCCCTTTTCCGGCCGGATGGCGTGCACTTGTCAACCTGGGGGATGGACATATGGCTGCAGGACGTGCGGGACGGCCTCCTGGAATGGGTACAGCAATAGGAGTGTTGGCGGGAGCCCGGTGGGCTCTTGTGGCGGTGGAGCATAGGATCAGATCCCATTTGTTGGGGAGACTGGGCCTGCGCGCACAGGCTCCCCATTAAGGGGACTCCCTTATGGAGTCTTGGGGGTGAGCGGCAAGGGGCATGCCCAGCTCGGGGGCTGCCAGGGCACGCCACCCCCAGGTGGCATGGGAATCACCAAAGGGTGTACACCGGGTGATCTCCCCCTTCATGCCATTCCTGGTTCCCTCCCTCAGCCTGGGCCTGAGGGGGATGTGGTTCATCAGCTGACAGGCAGGTCACCCGATGCAGCGGATCTGATCCTCATGCTGCACCAATACTCCTCATTTGCTGTTTTGTTATGATGTTTTAATAAAGTTGTGGCCTTGTTTTCTCCAGCCCGGTGTTTGTCTGTTCTGTCTCTCGCCGTGCACTCCCCCCCCCCGGCTTCAACCATAGGCGGCAAGGCGAGGCCCCCTCCCCCAACTTACCGGGGGGCCTGTTTTGCCACCGACGGGGCTGGGGGGGGCGACTCGCGGCGAGCTCCCATGGTCGCGGGCCGCGCCAGGCTCTATGCAGGCCCGTGACCAATCAGTTTAAACCCGGGCGCCCAATCACGGCGCCCGGGTCCGTCCAAAGGGGGCGGGGCAAGCGCGGCTGGCCGTTTTTCCCTCTGGTCCGGCGGCCGGGTATTTATCCGTCCGCCGTCCGGCCCGGCCCTCATTTCTGCGCCGGCCCCGCAGGACGTTGGAGCTTCCCCCACCCTCCTCTCCCTGTGTATTTTGTCTTTCATCTTCTGTCACAACTTTGGTGGTGGAGCATCGGATCAGATCCAATTTGTTGGGTAGACTGGGCCTACGCGCACAGGCTCCCCATTAAGGGGACTCCCTTATGGAGTCTTGGGGGTGAGCGGCAAGGGGCACGCCCAGCTTGGGGGCTGCCAGGGCACGCCACCCCCAGGTGGCATGGGAATCACCAAAGGGTGTACACCGGGTGATCTCCCCCTTCATGCCATTCCTGGTTCCCTCCCTCAGCCTGGGCCTGAGGGGGATGTGGTTCATCGGCTGACAGGCGGGTCACCCGATGCAGCGGATCTGATCCTCATGCTGCGCCAATACTCCTCATTTGCTGTTTTGTTATGATGTTTTAATAAAGTTGTGGCCTTGTTTTCTCCAGCCCGGTGTTTGTCTGTTCTGTCTCTCGCCGCGCACTCCCCCCCCCCCGGCTTCAACCATAGGCGGCAAAGAGGATGCAAACACTTACAAATTACATGTAGAGTTGGATAGAGTTGATCTCTATGTAGCGTTTTCTATCTGTTTCTCTGTATCTGTCTCCTACTATTTGTTATTATCTCTACCTTTCCACTTCTCTCTGTACCTTTCCACGTCTATCTCGTTCTATGTATATCTGCCCTTTCCGATCTATTTCTGTCTCTAGCTACATTCTCTCTCTTTCTATATCTAACACATTTTTTCTTATATACCTTTGTCTTATTCTATACATATGTACATCTGTAAATCTTTTTCTAATGTTTTCTTTTTCTCTCTCCTTTTTTCTAACTATATCTAGATATAGTTGGTCAGAACAAGGTAGGTAAAAAGAAAGAAGGATTGAAAAACAAAAACATTAGAAAAAGATAGATTCACAAACGTACATAAAGATGTACAGTTAGAAAATGGTAAATATATAGAATAGAGAATGTTACATAGAAAACAACAAAGATAGATATATAGAGAAAACATAGCAAGACAGCATAGTGGAGATACAGAAAGAAACATAAGAGCTAGACGGTGAGACTAAGAGACAGACAGAGAAAGCTAGAAAAGACTACATAGATATCAACTGTGTTAGAGCAAGTTTCTCTGTATCTGTCTCTTCCTTTCTGTTATTTTCTATCTCTATTTTCATCCCTGTGTATGTATTTTGTTTTTCAATCCTTCCTATTTTTCTATCTATCTTGTTCTGTCCGACTCTATACGTATTCACATTCTGTTTTTGTTTTTCAATCTGTTCAACTCTGTATCTATTTGTAGCATTCTCTTCTTCTTTCTATCTATCTCTGTATTGTTCTGTCCGATTCTGTATGTATGTATAGCCTTCGCAGTGTGTCTAGCTCTAGCACAGTTGATCTCTATGTAGCCTTTTGTATCTGTTTCTCTGTATATGTCTCTCACTGTCGGTTTGTTACTTTCTATTTCTCTTTCTATGACTTCCCACCACTATATCTAAATCTATCAATTTCTCTATATATCTGCCCTTTCCAATCTCTTTGTCTCTCTAGCTATCATTTTCTGTTTTTCTATATCTCTATTGTTTTATATATTGTCAGGCTGTGGCACGCCCCCTGGCGGCGGGTCTGGGCGGGGCGGTCCCGGCGGGTCCGTGCTGGTAGCCTGGGGCGGCTGGGCGGGTCCTCAAGGAAGCGTGGTGGCTCCTTCACAGGCGGCCTCAGACTAGGGCGGCCCTTGTCTGACCGGCGGGCCGGTCAGCACGTGGCTTCACCCGGCCGGCTGCGCCTTAGCCTTCAGGGCAGCCAGCTGACAAACGGCAGGATGCTCGCCTTAGAACGCAGGGCACCTGCTTTGTCTCGTCCAGTACCTTCCTCCTCGGCCTGCCTCCAGAGCCTCCTTAAATACTTTTCCCACTCCAGCTCCACCCTCACCCCCGAGTGCTTCCACCCACCATCAATCCCAACACCTGTGCCACCTGCATCCCCGCCCATTGGGCCCACCTCCCTCTACCCCGTTGGTGGGCTGCTAGCCGGGCTGCCCCGCTCTCCCCCAATGCCTCTTGCCCTCCGCCCTCCTGCCCTGTGATGGACGGCGGGCTTGGCCCCTGGCGGGGCGATCCGGCCCTTCCCCGAGCCGCCCTCCAATCCCAGGCTGGCTTGCTCCTCCCTCCCCCCTGCTGGCCCCGGCCGCCATCCCACTCGGCCGAGGGCGCCTGCGCTGGCGTTTGGCAGCCCGGCGCGGCCTCGCCCCGCTCGCCGCGGCCTCCCCCGCGGCCCGGACGGGGCCGTCGCCGCCAGAGCGCTGACCGCGCCGGCCGCCGCTTCCGAGTGCGCCCGCTGCTGCGGCCGCTCGGGATCCTTCTCTCCAGTGCGGCGGCGGGCGGCGGCGCAGCGGCGGTGCAGCTGCTGGGGCCTTCATTCGCCGGTGGGGCCTCGTCCTTGGCCTCTCCCGCCCGGTAGGTGGGCCCTGCATCGTCGGGGGGGTGGGGGTGGGGGGAGTCCGAGGCCAGCGTGTCGGGCCTTGGACACCCCCCCTCTTTGCGTTGTGTCGGGCGTGGCTTCCTCGGCGAACATCCGGGACAGGAAGTCGGCGTTGACATGCTGTTTCCCTGGTCTGTGCCGGATCGTAAAGCTGAAGGGTAGAAGAGCCAGATACCATCTTAGCACGAGTGCATTGTGATCCTTAAGCGGGACATCCAGACAAGGGGGGCGTGGTCCGTCACGAGGGTGAAGGGGTTATTAGCGAGGTAATATTGCAGCGCCCCGACAGCCCACTTGACAGCGAGGGCCTCTTTTTCCACGACCGCGTAACGGCGTTCAGCTGGTTGGAGCTTCCTGCTGATGAACAGGACCGGGTGCTCCTGCCCGCCGTGGTCCTGGGACAGGACGGCCCCGAGCCCGCTATCGGATGCGTCCGTCTGAAGAATGAAGGGCCGGTCGAAGTCAGGGTTGCGCAGGACTGGTGACCCTGACAGAGCAGCCTTGAGGTCGAGGAAGGCTTGCTGCCGGGGCGGCGTCCACTGGACCTGGTTGGGCTGGTCTTTGCACAGGCAGTCCGTAAGGGGGCTGGCTCGGCTGGCGTACTGTGCGATAAACTTACTGTAGTAACCGACCAGCCCCAGAAACCCCCTTAGCTGCTTCTGGGATTTCGGCAGGGGACACGCCTCCAGTGTCGCCACCTTGTCCGGGAGGGGCCTCAGCTGCCCCCGCCCCACGAGGAACCCGAGGTATTTCAGCTCCTGGAAGCCCAGTCAGCTTTTGGTGGGGTTGGCCTTCAGCCCTGCGTCATGGAGGGCTCGTAACACTTGGCGGAGATGGCGGAGGTGGGATGGCCAGTCAGGGCTGTAGATTAAGATGTCATCTATGTAGGCGGTGGCGAAACCTTGACACTGAGCCAGCGCCCGGTCTACCAGCCGCTGGAAGGTGGCGGCGGCCCCGTGTAACCCGAAAGGCATGACCTTGAACTCAAACAACCCTTGGGGGGTGGCGAAAGCCGTTTTCTCGCGGTCTCCCGGGGCCATGGGAACCTGCCAGTATCCTTTGGTTAGGTCTAGCGCCGAAAGGTAGCAAGCCGCGCCTAGGTGGTCGATTAGCACCTCGGCCCGGGGCATGGGGTACGCATCGAACTTTGCGACCTTGTTTACCTCCCTGTAGTCGACACAGAACCTCATGGACCCATCCGGTTTCGGGACCAGCACAATGGGACTGCGCCACTCGCTGTGTGAGGGTTGGATTACGCCCAGGTGTAGCATCTCCTCCACCTCTCGGGCCACGGCCTCCCATTGCTTCCGGGGGAGGGGCCTCCAGGTTGCCCGGGCCACTTGGCCGGGGTCTGTGGGAATCCTATGCTCAGCCAGGTGGGTGCGTCCCGGACGGGTGGAAAAACAGCCGGGCAAGTCCTCCAGCAGTGCCTGGAGTTGCTGCCGCTGGTGGGGCTCCAACGCCTCGTCGAGCCCCGGCACGCTTCCCTCCGGCTGGCGGTCTGTCCACGGGAGCTCCCCCGTTGGCGGGTCCAGTGGGTCGTCCGCGAGTCGGCAGGTGCCGGAGGGCCGCTCTTGCCACTCCTTGAGGTCGTTGATGTGCAGGCGTTTGGACTGACGGGGGGAGGCGCCGCACTGGACCTCATAGGAATGGGACCCCAATACCCGCTTGACCTGGAAGGGACCCCGCCATGGGTCGCCGTGGTGCCCGGGCCCGAACACTCGGCGGTTGACCAGGACACGATCCCCTTCCTTGAAGGTTCTCAGCCGGGTCCCGCGATCGTACCGGGCCTTCTGGGCCGCCTGGGCCTTCTCCAGATTCTGCCCGGCCAAAGTCCTGGCTGCTTCTAATCGTTCCTGGAGTTCTTTCATATATTCAGGGGCGGGCCTCCCTGGGGGTTCTGATGACTCGGCCCGCCGCCCCTCCATCACTTCCAGGATCCCCCGAGGGTTGCGCCCATATACTAATTCAAAGGGGGCGAAGCCGGTTGAAGCTTGGGGCGATTCGCGGACCGCGAACAGCAAGGGGTCCACGAAGAGGTCCCATTGGGCTGGGTGGTCGTGGGCCAGACGCCGTAGCATCTGTTTGAGCGTTTGGTTGAACCGCTCCACTAGGCCATCTGTCTGAGGATGGTATATGGAGGTGAAGATCTGCCGTACTCCCATGGTGCGGCATAACTGACGGGTGACGGAGGCCGTAAACGGGGTGCCACAATCCGTGACCAGCTCCTTGGGAATGCCCACCTGCGCGAAGAATCGTACCAGGGCGCGCGTCACGCCGGGCGCCTGCATCGTCCGCAGGGGTATGGCCTCCGGGTACCGGGTGGCATAATCCACCAGGACGAGGACGAACCTGCATCCCCGGACGGTCCGCGGTAACGAGCCTATGAAGTCCATAGCCACTCTCTCGAAGGGCGTGCGGATCACGGGCAGGGGTGCCAAGGGGGCCCGTGGGGGCGGCCAACCTGCTGTTCGCTGGCAGACCTCGCAGGTGCGGCAGTAGTCCTTCAAGTCCCGGGATACCGAGGGCCAGAAGAACCGAGCCAGCACTCGGGCCAAGGTGTTAGCAGGTCCCTGGTGTCCGGCCCAGCTGTGGTCGTGCGCGTGGGCGAGTATACGTGGCCGATAGCCTTGGGGGGCCAGAAGCTGTCGGACCTCGCCACCCCTGGCCCTCGTGATGCGGAACCACACGCCCCCTTCCTGGATCACCCGAGGTACTCTCCCAGCCCGCCTGCCATCCATCACGACCCCCTCACTCATCGCCACAGCGTCTCGGAGCCCACCTAGAGTGGGATCGTCCGCTTGGCGAGCGATGAAGCTGGGGTCCGTCGACCAGTCCTGGGCGTTTGGGTCTGCTGTGGGGTTGTTCACCGTGGAGGGTCCCTCCCTCGGGTCCTGCGCGGGCAAGGCTTCCTCGGGCCCGCGTGCTGCCTGGAGGTGTTGGTGGAAGCTGGGGGCATCGCAGCCCAGGAGAACAGGGTAGGGCAGGGCCGGTACTCGGGCTAGCTCTACCTTCCAGGGCTGGCCTCGGCAGGTCAGAGGCACTCGTACCACCGGGTAGGTCTCCGAGTGGCCATGGAAGCAGGCCACGGCTGTCGAGCGGACGATGGGTAAGTGGAGCGGTAGCAGGCGTGTGCGGATCATCGAAATGGAACTGCCGCTATCCAAGAAGGCGGACAGGCGCCGTCCTGCCACTTCTACCATCACTATCAGCAGCGGCGGCCTTGGCGGGCGGGCCGTCCCCGGGTAGGCTTCTTCCCAGCCGGCGTCACACTCCATGAGCGGACAGTCGCGCATGAAGTGGCACCGCTGGCCGCACTTAAAGCACGGGCCCCGGTCTTCGGGGTCTCGGGAACCCTTTGGGGTGGCCTCCGGTACGGGCCCGGACAGGGGTCGGCCCCAGGCCCCCTCACGACCGGGGAGCAGCGGGGGTGCCCGGGAGGCCCCCGGTCGTGGCCCAGACGCCTCCCGGGCCCCGGACCTGGCCCTCCCCGGGCGCGGGTTTTCTAGAGGCAGGGGGGAGGACCCGCTGGTCCTTGTTCCTGGGCCCGTGTCCCGGGGGGCCTCGCATGGGTCTGCCGCCGCGGCGAAGTTTTCTAGGAGGGCCGTGGCTTCCTTCAGACTCGCGGGGTGGCTGCAGGCTACCCACTGTCGGGCTTTGGGGGGGAGGATATTGAGCAGTTGCTCCAGGACCACTTGATCCACAATCTTCTTCTCGCCCTCCAAGGTGGGCTTCAGCCACTGGTAGGCGGCATCCCGTAGCGCGTTGATCAGGGCTCTGGGCCGCTCGATCTTTTTGTAGGTGATGGACCTGAACTTCTGACGGTAGGAGTCGGGTGTCACCTCATACCGGTCGAGAATAGCGGCTTTCAGCACCCGGTAGTCAGCGCTCTCCTCCTTGGGGAGGGCCCTCAAGGCCGCCTGGGCCTCCCCCGTCAGATAAGGGCCGATGATGAATGCCCACTGGTCCCGGGGCCACTGGGCGGCTTCCGCTGTGCGTTCGAATGCCTCCAGGTAGGCATCTATCTTGTCCGCCTCTCCCAGCTTGGTCAGCTGAAAGGGGGCCCCTCGCACGGGGCCGAGGGCCGATGCGGTGGGTCCGGCCCCCAGAGTCTGGGCCAGTCCTCGGAGCAACGTAGCCTGTGACTCCTGCTGCTGTGCCGTCAGGTCCCGCAGGAGCCGCACTTGCTGCTCGGCCATCCATTGGCTGAGCTGGCCCAAGTCCAGGGCCGTAGGGGCCGCGGGCTGCCCGGCCCCGTGCGCTGCGGCGGCAGCCGCTTGGTCCATGGGGGTGCCCTCCGTCGGTACCGCCTCGGAGTCAAGCCTGGGCCGGCCGAAGGTTGCCGGGCGCAGATAGGTGCGAGGCCTCGTCCACCCGGGTGGGGTCGGAAGGTGGGGTCGCGGGCGCCTCACAGCAGGATCCGTGCCTGCATTCTCCACCACAATGTCAGGCTGTGGCACGCCCCCTGGCGGCGGGTCTGGGCGGGGCGGTCCCGGCGGGTCCGTGCTGGTAGCCTGGGGCAGCTGGGCGGGTCCTCAAGGAAGCGTGGAGGCTCCTTCACAGGCGGCCTCAGACTAGGGCGGCCCTTGTCTGACCGGCGGGCCGGTCAGCACGTGGCTCCACCCGGCCGGCTGCGCCTTAGCCTTCAGGGCAGCCAGCTGACAAACGGCAGGATGCTCGCCTTAGAACGCAGGGCACCTGCTTTGTCTCGTCCAGTACCTTCCTCCTCGGCCTGCCTCCAGAGCCTCCTTAAATACTTTTCCCACTCCAGCTCCACCCTCACCCCCGAGTGCTTCCACCCACCATCAATCCCAACACCTGTGCCACCTGCATCCCCGCCCATTGGGCCCACCTCCCTCTACCCCGTTGGTGGGCTGCTAGCCGGGCTGCCACACTCTCCCCCAATGCCTCTTGCCCTCCGCCCTCCTGCCCTGTGATGGACGGCGGGCTTGGCCCCTGGCGGGGCGATCCGGCCCTTCCCCGAGCCGCCCTCCAATCCCAGGCTGGCTTGCTCCTCCCTCCCCCCTGCTGGCCCCGGCCGCCATCCCGCTCAGCCGAGGGTGCCTGCGCCGGCGTTTGGCAGCCCGGCGCGGCCTCGCCCCGCTCGCCGCGGCCTCCCCCGCGGCCCGGACGGGGCCGTCACCGCCAGAGCACTGACCGCGCCAGCCGCCGCTTCCGAGTGCGCCCGCTGCCGCGGCCGCTCGGGATCCTTCTCTCCAGTGCGGCGGCGGGCGGCGGCGCAGCGGCGGTGCAGCTGCTGGGGCCTTCGTTCGCCGGTGGGGCCTCGTCCTTGGCCTCTCCCGCCCGGTAGGTGGGCCCTGCGTCGTCGGGGGGTGGGGGTGGGGGGAGTCCGAGGCCGGCGTGTCGGGCCTCGGACATATATACCTTTTTCTAACTACATCTATGTGTATTTATGTATATATCTTTTTCTAATGTTTTTGTTTTTCAATCCTTCTTTCGATCTATTTATCTATGTTCTGTCCAACTCTATAACTAGTTGGTTTCTAGCTCTGGCACAGTTGATCTCTATGTAGCCTTTTCTATTTGTTACTCTGTCTCTTCCTGTCTGTTTCATTCTGTCTTTCTTACTAAGTCTTTCTACCACTATCTATCTGAATCTCTCACTTTCTATGGCTATCTACCCTTTCCTACCCCTTTTGTTCTCTAGCGATCATTTTCTCTCTCTCTCCATCGCCAGTGTTTTTTATATACATTTTTCTAACTTCATCGTCATCTTTTTCTAATGTTCTTGTTTTTCTCTCCTTTCGATCTTTTAATTTTTCTAGCTTGTTCTGCCCACCAATATATTTGGAGCATTGGCATTCTGTTTCTAGCTCTATCTAGCACAGTTGATCGCTATGTAGCCTTTTCTGTTTGTTTCTCTGAATCTCTCTTCTTATCTATTTGTTACTTTCCCTCTATCTGTTTCTATGTCTTTCCCTCATCTATGTGAATCTATTTCGGGGATATACGCCCTTCCCTATCTCTTTCTGTCACTAGCAATCACTTCCTCTCTTTCAATATCTATCTCTACCATTTTCTAAATACTTCTCTCTAACTATCTTCGTCTATGTGTATATATGTGTATAGATACACATTCATACACATAGAACAAGATATATAAATAGCTAGATAGAAAGACTGACGGGAAAAATAAATATTAGAAACATTAGAAAAAATAGATGCAGAAAAATAGATAAGAGATTGCCCATAGGGAATAATGGAAAGCAAGAATACCCATAGAAAATATATAAAAAACAATAGAGATAGATATGGAAAGAGAGAAAATGATACCTAAAGATTCAGAGAGAGAGTGGTGGAAAGACATAGAAAGAAACACATAGAGATAGAAAGTAACAGATAGTAAGAGACAGATACAGAGAAACAGATAGAAAAGAATGTGAATGCTGCAAATAGATAAAGAGACGGACAGAACAAGATATATAAATAGATAAATAGAAAGACAGACAGACAAAAACCAAAAACATTAGAAAAAATAAATGCACATAAATAGATATGAGATTGCTCATAGGGAATAGTGGAAATCATCCTTGCCCTTAGGGAATAAGGCAAACAGTGATTGCCCATAGGGAATAATGGGAACAGCAGTTGATCTTAAGGAGTAATGGAAAGCACACCAGCCCATAAACAATTATGGGAAAAGCAATTTCCCATAGGGAATGCTGGAGACAGCGATTGTCCTTAGGGAATAACGGGCACGGCAATTGCCCTTACAGAATAATGGAGAGCATTTGACCATAGGAAATAATGTAGAGCACGCTTGTCCATAGGGAGTAATGGGAACGATGCATGCCCATAGGGAAGAATGGGGAGAACGATTGCCCATAGGGAATTTTGGAAAGCATGCTTGCTCATAGGGAATAATGAAAACAGTGATAGCCCATACGGGATAATGGAAAGCATGCTTGCACGTAGGGAAATAATGAAAACAGCGATTGCCCATAGAGAATAATGTAAACCATGGCTGCCCATAGAGAATAATGGGGACAGTGATTGTCCTTAGGGAATAATGGGAGGCATGCTTGCCCACAGGGAATAATGAAAACAGCAATTGCCCATAAGGAATAACGGAAATCATGCTTGCCCATAAAGGAAAATAGAGAAAGCGATTGCTACCTGGGAATCATGGGAACCATGCTTGCCCATAGAGAATAATGGGGACGGTGATTACCCATAGGGAATAATGGAAAGCATACTTCCCCTTATGGAATAATGAAAACAGCAATTGTCAATAAGGAAACATGGAAACCATGATTGCCCATAGGTAATGATGGGGGTAGTGTTTGACCATAGAATGAAAACAGCAATTGAAACAATGGGAACACCGATTGCCCATAGGGAATACTGCAGAGAGCTATTGCCCATAGGGATTAATGGAGGACTGCAGAGACACAATGCCTATAGAGAATCAAGGAAAGCACACCTGCCCATCGGAAATAATGGGGCAGTGGACTTCCGGCTTGTGATCCATGGAGGTCTAACACAGCTCAGGGAGGTGGGCTGTCCGAGTCGCTGTTTGTAGGGCTGGAGGGGTGCAAGCTGCCCGCAGCCCCCTGTTCTCAGGCAGAGAACAGGCAAGTAGGAGCCTTTTTGTTGTAGAGGATGGTGGGAGGAGTCCCATGCAACAGGACAGGCTGTCTCCTCCGTGCCAGTGGAAGGGGTTCCTTCTGTGCCACCACGGCTGGCTGGTGGGACATGCCGGTGATTGCAGTGCAGCCTGTAACCGTTCGTCCTCCTTCCCCTGGGACAGTTGAATAAGACTGTGTTCCAAAATGAGCTCCTGGACATCAACTGTGGATTCTCTGGCTTTTGGAGAATGCAGAAGTCCTACCTATGATCTAACATGTAATGCTGAGGAACAACAAGACACCGTGAGGTGAGAAGTGGGCGGAGATGATTGAGTTCCCTTTTCAGGGTACCACAAATGGTGCACAAGACATTGTCAGCACCCCTCATCCTGGGAGACTCCTGGTCTTACCGATATGGTATGAAAACTGCCTCATTACCTTCTGCAGTGGGAGGCTCCAGAGGCAAGGTGAAAGGTGTTCTCTGTTGTTCCTCATCCCGAGTTTCTGCTTCAACAAATTTGAATGAGGGACTTCCGGTTTGGGATTCATGAAGGTCTAACGCAGCTCGGGGAGCTGAGCTGTCCGTGTCGCTGTTTGTAAGGGCTGGAGGGGCGCAAACTGCCTGTAGCCCCCTGTTCTCAGGTGGAGAACAGGCAAGTATGCTCAAGACCTTGAGGGTGCATTGATCTTGGGTGTGAGGGGGGTTCTACCCAAGGAGCCCCCATCCACCCTTGAGGTCCCACCCGAAGAAAGGTTGCCAAGATCTCTGCAGCGGCTCTGGAGTCAATCTTTTTGGCATAATTCCTACATGCCCAAGCTTCAGCAAACTAAGAAGGGAACCCGAATCGATTGGATAATCGAAGCAGCAATTACAACCCAAGAGAAACATCTAAGAAGGTAAAGATTGCTATCTCTCAATATGGGACAGATTACAATAAGGAATAAAGTAACAAAGAGAATTAGAAAACTGCAAAAGATTTGATATATAATTGAGAAAACTCCGGCAAATAAATTACTAAAAAGTGACATTGTAAAGAAAAGTTAGCGCGGAAAAATGATTATTGTTTACATAGGAAGAGATAGCAGACTGTGAGAAAGTTTAAATATTGCGAGAACTGCTGTGAAACGGAGAGGAACAGAAAGTGCGTGAGAACCATAAAGAGTTTAACGAGGAGTGGCTTGTAAACAACGGAAGTGGAATATCGCCATTTTGAAGCAGGGCAAACTGTGGCTTCAAGGAAAACGGAAGTAGGCCATCTTTGATAAGGGTAAGGGCAGCTGCCTCAAACAAAAACCATAGAGAAAAGACGCCCGACATTTTGGATTCCGTAAATATTAGCTTTCAGAAAAATAACCTAAATTTTGACTTTTAAAAACAAAAGAAAATAATAAAGTAGCGCCATGGAGTTAAGTTTTCCTTAACTCCATGGCGCTACTTTATTATTTTCTTTTGGGACTTGTGGGAGCGAAGTAGAGCTAGCCCCACGATGTCGAAGAAGGAATGGCAAATGGCGCTGGAAAATTTAGACAAAAAAGTTTCGGAAGGAAACAAAGATCTTAAAGATATGATGCAAGAGGTGGCGAAAAATTTGAAAGACTTTAAAGAGGCACTTAAATCGGAGATGGCAGAACTTGCTAAGAATATGGATCAAGTTCAAAAAGATATGCAAGTCACACAGCAGAGAGATAACGCAGTAGAAAATGCGGCTGACACCTTGGCAGATGTGCAGAGAATGGAGTTGAGAGGCGTGAAGGGAAGAATGGCCGTAGCTGAATGCAAACAAATGGAAAGACAAGTCAGATTTCGTGGAATCCCGGAAGTTTTGGAAAAAACAGCCCAAGAGCAGATTACTGAAATTTTGGCGGGATACCTGGGAAAAGAAGAAGAGGAGATTGCAGCGCTTCTGGACATGGCATACAGAATTAATTCAAAATTTGCAGCTCAAAAGAAGTTACCAAGAGATATGATTGTGCAATTTACAAGAGAGTCAATTGTGAGTAAACAATTTCAGGATCCATTAGAAGTTGATGGGAAAGTGGTGAGAATCATGAAAGAGCTGCCCAGATCAGTATTGTTGGAGAGGAAAAAGTATAGAGAGTTGGTCCAGATGTTAAAAGACTTGAAAATTAGATACAGATGGGAAATACCTGAAGGACTGGCTTTGGAATTTGGTGGTGTAAGGAGAAACATCAGATCTGGCCAGGAGATGGAAAAGTTTATTAAGGACAATGAAAAAGACTTACCAAAAGGAGCTAAAATTTGATCATGGAGTATAAAATTATATCTTGGAATGTAAATGGACTAAACTCACCTTTTAAACGTAAGACTATTTTCCACTGGCTTTTAAAACAAAAATGTAATATAGTGTGTTTGCAAGAGACACATATTAAAAAGCAGGATGTAAAATATTTGAAACTTGCAAAACTTGGAAATGAATTTGCAGCAGCTTCCAAAAAGAAAAAGAGAGGAGCTGTATTGTATATAAAGGAGGAGCTGCAGCCAAAATTAGTTTTAAGCGATACAGAAGCCAGATATATAGCAGTGGAAATAATCTGGAATTCTAAGAAGATTTTGGTGATTGGAATTTATGTGCCTAATGGGGCAAAAGAAAACTTTTTCAAGGATTTACAGAAACAATTAGATGAACTGATCTATGATCAAATAATTTTGACAGGTGACTTCAATGGAGTTACAAACTTGGAAGAGGACAGGAAATCTAAAAGTGCACAGAAGAAGAGAGGACTTTTGCCAAAATCGTTTTTTGCGATTAAGGAACAAGAAAGTCTGGAAGATGTATGGAGGAGACAACATCCTAAAAATAGACAATATACATTTTACTCTGCAAGACACTTTACACTATCAAGAATTGACATGATCTGGGCCTCCAAAGAATTGGGGGTATGGACTAGAGATGTGGCGATAATGCCGAAGGTAGGCTCAGACCATAATCCATAATCCGCCCTGAGCCTGCGAAAGCGGGGAGGGCGGAATATAAATATAATAAATTAAATTAAATTAAATTATGTGGAGATTTGGGAAAAATACTAAAAGAAGAGGATGGAGGATAAATGAAGACTTGCTGCAGACGGAAGAAAATATTGCGTTGTTACGAAGAGAAACCAAATTCTTTATACAGTACAATTTGAACAAGGATGTACCAACTTATAAGGTATGGGACACATATAAAGCTGTGATTAGAGGAATACTAATGGATTTGAATGCAAGAGCTAGGAGGAGAAGGGAAGAAAAGAGACTTGAAATTATGGAAAAAATTAAGGCCAAAGAGATACAACTTAAAAAAAGACCAGGGAAAAAGAAAATATATCAGGACATGAAAATCCTGCAGGAACAATTGACGGCAATGGATAACAGAGAATTGGAGTGGAATTTTTAAAAAATGAAGCAGAAGTCATTTGAAGGTGTAAATAAACCTGGGAAATACCTAGCGTGGCAATTTAAAAAAAAAAGGGAGAAGAAAACCATAACTAAGATTCAAGAAGAAGATAAAACATTGACGGATCAATCAGCCATTAGGAGAGCCTTTTTTAAATTTTATACAAAACTGTATCAAAAAAAGGAGGTGAATAGAGATTCAATAGAGGAATTATGGAGAAAGTGAAGCTTCCAGTAATTTCAAAGGAATGGAAAGAGAAGTTAAATAGGGAGGTGTCAGAGGAAGAAATAAAAGAAGCCATACAATCAACAAAATTAGGGAAAGCGCCGGGACCGGATGGAATAACAGCAAAGTTTTATAGAATGATGGCCAATGATCTCACACCATTTCTAAGGGAGGTAATTAATGGAATATTACAAGGCCAAAAGATTACTGATTCATGGAAGGAAGCTAATATATCATTGATTCCGAAAGATGGACAGGACTTGACTAACGTTAAGGACTATCCGGCCAATTTCGTTGCTGAACAATGATTATAAAATATTGGCGAAAATTATGGCGGAAAGATTAAAGGGATGGAAAAGCTTTTTCATAAGCTTTCCCAGAAATGAAATCCGAAGAGCAATCAAACCCAGGATGAATCAAACAACCAAGGAAAAACAGTCTCCTACAGGAAAAGTGTTTTTGCCATATATCAAAGGAATTACTGATCAGATGGGAAAGCTTATGAAAAAGCATAACCTTCAAGCAGTATTCAGACCCACCCGAAAAATACAACAGATGCTACGATCAGCAAAAGACAGTAGAGACCCCCTCACCTCTGCAGGAGTATAATGTATACCCTGCAGCTGTGGACAAGTGTACATCAGGACCACAAAGCGTAGCATCCAGACAAGAATAAAAGAACATGAAAGACACTGCAGACTTGGACAACCTGAAAAATCAGCAGTGGCTGAACATAGCCTAACTCAAACAGGGCACAGTATCTTATTCCAGGACACCAAAATACTGGACAACACTTCCAACTACTTTGTCAGACTGCACAGGGAAGCCATTGAAATTCACAAGCATAAGCAAAACTTCAACAGGAAAGAAGAAACCTTAAGAATGAACAGAGCATGGTTTCCAGTTCTGAAAAACACCAGGCTAACAAAACCCTCTACACCCGACAATAGCCCTGCGGAGAAGATTAGCACATCAAGCACCAATCCATATGCAAAAGAACCTCCTCAGGATACAGTGAAGCCTCCCGCCATTAGCATTCCACACCCTGGGAAACTCTTACAGGATGACTCAGCTCAACCCCACCCCTCCTGAGTTAGATACAAATGACCTGCCAACACCTTTTCCACACTGTGACACTGAGAGATCTCTGTCTTTTGGTGCTACACCTCTGAAGATGCCAGCCACCGCTGCTGGCGAAACGTCAGGAACTAGAATGCCAAGACCACGGCCAAGACCATGGCCAAGACCACAATGCCAAGACCACAGCCCGGAAAACCCACAACATCCAAGCAAGGGTAACTTGGATGCCAAGACCACGGCCAAGACCACGGCCAAGACCACAATGCCAAGACCACAGCCCGGAAAACCCACAACATCCAAGCAAGGGTAACTTTAAAAAAAGCAATAGAATGCTATTTTGTGGAGAATAAAAAATCAGATACGTCATAAGATGGGAAGCAATGAAAGCTACTGTTAGAGGAGTATGTATGCAGAATTTGGTGAGATTGAAGAAAGGCAAAGATAGGAAGATTAAAGAAGTAGAAGAAGAAAGGGTATTGGAGGAGAAATTTAGGAAATCTAAGAAGAAGAAGGATAGGGAACAAGTAAATAGGAAAAGAGACGAGCTGAATGTATTAGATGTTAACAGGACCACCTTAAAATTATGGTATAGTAAACAGAAGTATTATGAGTTTGAAGGGAAAGGAGGAGAAATATTAGCAAATAAAGTTAAGAATCTCCAGGTAAGAAAAAATTTAAGGGTGATTAGGGATGATACAGGGGAATTGGAAACTGAACCTAAAAAGATATTGGAGAAATTTTTAGATTTTTATAATAAACTGTATGCAAACAAAGGAATTAAAAATTATGATATAGAACAATTTTGCGAGTGGAATTCCCAAAATTGAGTGAGGAAAGTAGATGGGAACTAGATGAGAATATAATGGAAGAAGAAGTTAAAATGGCCATAGACTCTATGAATGTGCAATCTGCACCCGGATTAGACGGGTTCAATGCAGTGTTTTATAAACATTTTAAGGACATATTGGTGCCACATGTGACAAGTGTTTCAGGGAATTCTGGACGGATCCGCTACCCCCCCTACATGGTTAGAGTCGAGGTTGGTGTTAATCCCTAAATCGGGGAAGGATCAGACTCTAAGGGATTCGTATAGGCCAATTTCTATCACCTATATGGATTATCGAATATTTGCAAAAATTATGGCAATGAGGCTTAAAAAATGTATAACACAATTGACAGGGAAAGATTAATTTGAGTTTATGCCTCAGAAGTATTTGGTAGGGGGGCGGGGCATCGTGAGCGTGCATGCCAGACGCGTGAAGTTCAGGCTCCTGACTCAAACTCCCTCCCGACTGATTTAATCAGCTTTTAACCCGAGCTCTTCATAGCAAATCATGGGCAAAACAGGAGGTAATAAAAATAAGGCTTCAGAATTGACCGTACAAATGGTTAAAACCTTTTTCTCACCATCTGAATCAAAGAACGGGGCTGAGATGGAGCCGCATGCTGCAACCAAGATGGCTGCTGCCCCTGCCAGTCAGAAGGCAGATGACAAAGAAATCCAGGTACTAGAAGCTCATATTAATCTTAAACTAGATCAATTTGAGGAGAAATTTGCTAATCGGATGGGAAAGTTGCTTAAGCCTATGAATGAGCAGCTAACCCTCATTAATGAAACTCTTCAGCAAGTTACTAAAACAGCTGACTCAGCGTTAGACAGCCTGTCTTTGCAAAAAGACGCGCGCATAATGCAAGCAAATGAATGCTGGCTGAAAAATAAAATCATGGATCTAGAGAATAAAATAAAATACAATAATTTGAAATTCCGCGGATTTACAGAGTCAGACGAAGGCACAGCAGATTTAACTGCGTTCTTATCAGGCTGGCTTGCTCATGAGCTGCAGTTGGAGAAGGGGATGGCACCAACCATATTGTCTGCTTACAGGCTGGGTTCCCCTCGAAATCTGAGAGCAAATGCTAACAGAGACATTGTTGTCCGCTTTTTGGATTCCCGTACCAAAGAAAAAATCATTCAAGAAGCAAGGAAAAGAGGCACGTTTTCTTTTCAAGGGAAAAAAATACAAGTCTTCCAGGACCTGTCGAATGAAACGCTGCTGTATAGGAAAGAGCTTAAGCCTGTCACCTCAACGCTAACTAAAGCAAATATCAGATACAAGTGGGTGTCATCGACTAAGCTACAGGTTGCACATCAAGGCAGAGTTCTTCATGCAGTGGATATAGTCTCTGGCCTGAAACTTCTCACCGATTTGAACTTGCCAACCCAAGACTTGATCGTCAACCCAGCAGAAAACATCTCGGCTCAAAACCTTCCCACTCAAGAGAGATGGATCAAGATCCCCACGAAATCATCTTCTTGAGCTAGAGATTGTTCGCCAATGTCTCCTGTTTGGCTCGGCTTTTGATGCGAAGAGCTTGCAAGGAATAAGGGGGGGGAGGGGGGGAAGGAAAAGAGGGGGGAAATTTTGGCTTGTTTCTTTTTTGTCTGAGAACAGACTGTTCTCTTCTGTCGCTGCCCTTATCTTTTTTCTTTCTTTCTCTCACTGCCCTTCACCCTTTCATCTCCAGCTATTGTTTCATCTTTTTCTTGCCAATCTGTGGTCGGGGGGGGGGGAAGTGGGAGTTACCTGTTTTTCATTCTAGTTCCCAGATTTCTTAGGGACCTCCAGATATAGGGAGGTAAAGATTTCTTTCCTCTCTATTAGTTGTACAGGAAATTTCTTTCTGTGCTTCTGGAGGGGTTAGCTCTTTGGTTTCAAGGAGCTATAGTTTAGGTTAGTTATGTCTAAGTTATTACTGGTTGGGGGGTGTTTTGGGTTAGTTGGTACTGTTAATGTTTTCCCCTGGAAGGTCTGGTCATTCTTAGCTTCCTATGGTAAGCCGTGCAAGGTAAAGGAAGAAGCAATTCTTCATTCTAGAGCTGTATTTCTTTTGTCTGAGTTTATTACTTGTACTCTGCATCAGCTTAGCCTCTTCACAATGTTAAGTCATGACAGGGAAAATTAAAATTGTTACTTTCAACTGCAGAGGCTTAAATAACCCCATTAAGCTCAAACGTGTTTCCACAGCTTTAGCACAGCAGAATGCAGCTATATTATTTTTACAGGAGACCCATTATAAAAAGGAAATGCCTCAGATACTGAAATCTAATAGATTTAATTTGCAGTTCCAAGCTCCCGGCTCCTCAAACGCAAGGGGGGTTGCAATTGTATTTTCGAAAAAAAACAAATTTCAATGGGTAGACTCTGAAGTGGACCCTGGAGGAAGGTTCATATTTATCAAAGGGAACCTGGAGGGGACAAGGGTAACCCTAGCTTCGATTTATGCACCTAATGATAAGCAACTTGATTTTTTGCATGAAACCTTTTCCAACCTATGTATGTTTGCTGAAGGTGAGATTCTGATTGGGGGGGGGACTTTAATTGTATAGCTGATTTAAATCTGGATCGGTCCCAGAGGGATGGGAGACGTTGCAAGAAAATACCACGTCAACTGAAACTACAAATGTTGTTCGATAAATTTGCTTTTAAGGATGTCTGGCGAGCTCACCATGGAGTAGAGAAAGATTTTACTTATTTTTCAGCCTGGCATCAAGTTCATACCAGAATTGATTTTATTCTGGCCTCCAGTAAACTTTATCAAAATTTAATTTCTTCTAATATTGGGAGTAAAATCTGGTCAGATCATGCCTGGGTGGAAAGTCACTTGAATTTAGACGATAAAATAAAACAAGAAACTAATTGGCTATTAAATAAATCCCTTTTATTAAACCCATCTATACATAAAGAAATAGAGAAAATACTTGAAAATTATTTTAAAGAGAACGTTGCAGGGGAGGTCTCCCAGGCAACAATTTGGGATGCTATGAAGGCAGTGGTCAGAGGGAAAATCATCTCAGTAGCCTCCTTCTACAAGAAAGAAAGAGAGAAATTCAGATTGGACATTTTAAGCAAAATCCAAGCACTAGAAATTAAGCATAAAAAATTTAATAATAAAAAAGTTTACAAACAACTTCTGCTTGAAAGAAAGAAGTTGGAATCTCTAGAGTCCTCTAAAATCAAGAAGAACTTACTTTTCTTAAAACAGAAATTTTGGCACAGAGGTCCTGGAACACTTCGCTTGCTTGCTTGGAAAGTGAAAAAAAAGATCTCAGCCCACCAAATTAATCTGATTAAAAAAGGCAATAAGGATTATACTTCCAATAACAGGGAAATATTGGAAGTATTTTACAACTTCTACTCTAAGCTCTATAGAACCACAAACCCATTTATATCTGATATTGACAACAGCATCCTGCACCTCCCTAAAAAGTCTTACGCCAGCACATAGGGAATTCTTGGAGTCGCCCATTTCTCTCCAAGAAATCACAGAGATTATCAAGAAGTTTAAACTTAACAAAACTTCCGGCAGGGATGGTTTTCCTGCCAACTTTTATAAAAGCTTCACACATAGCTTAGCAGAACCACTCAGGCTGACTTGCAATGCAATTCTCACCCAGGGCATCTTCCCTCAGTCATGGAATGAAGCCTCGGTCATTGTGATCCCCAAAAAAGGTAAAGATGTCACCCTCCCATCATCCTATCGTCCGATTTCTTTGCTGAATCAGGATGCTAAAATCTTTACAGCTATATTGTCCAACAGATTAAACAAAATCATTAATCATTACGTTCACCCTGACCAAACCGGCTTCATTCCACACAGAAACATGGCAGACAATGTGCGTAAATCTCTTAATATAATCAATCATTGCATTACCTATCAAATGGAGGCTCTCTTGTTGTCACTTGATGCAGAAAAAGCGTTTGACAGCTTGGAAACTAATTACCTTCTGAGACTCCTGTCAAAAATGGGTTTCGGCCAAACTTTTATACGCTCAATCAGCTTACTTTATGCCAACCCTACAGCCTGGTTAAAAATAAATGGTATAAATTCAAAGGATATTAAACTTACAAGAGGGACCAGGCAGGGCTGCCCCTTGTCACCACTACTGTTCGCCCTTGCCATAGAACCTCTGGCGGAATCCATAAGACAATCAGCTGAGATCAAAGGCATTAGAATAAAAAGTCATGAATATAAAATTTCTCTCTTTGCTGATGATATGGTTCTGTATATCTCTCACCCTTCTGCTTCATTACCTCCCTTGGAAAACAAGTTACATACCTTTGGTCAACTATCAGGTCTTAAAATTAATAAATCTAAATCTGAAATTTACCCTATAAATTTATCCCCAGACACACAAGCTCAGATAGCCTCCAGTTATGAATACCAATGGATCAGCAAGAACTGGGTCTATTTAGGAATCACGATCCCTGTCAACCGAGCAAATTTAAAGGAATCTAATTTTAAAACCCTAGAACTCAAAGTTATAGGTGAATTTAAAGAATGGAGCAAGTCGACTTTATCCTGGGCTGAAAGAATACAACTGGTCAATACCATTATTTTACCATTTTTCTTATTTAATTTTCGTATGCTGCCTATTAATCTCGCTGATCAAGATATCCGAAAGTGGCAAACTCTTATAAATAAATTTATTTGGGCTAATAAATGTCCTAGAATTAATTTTTCAACCATGAAACGTTCAGCCAAAAAGGGTGGCTTGGCTATTCCAGACCTAAAATGTTATTAATATGGCAGCACAGCTAGCAAACATAGTGCTTCTTTTGCATTCCTCAGATAGTTCAGACTGGACATATGCTGAAACTGCACATCTTCTTCCCCATGATATAAAGGATATAATTTGGACCCTAAACACAGGCCTACCCAAACTCTTGCCAATCCATTTTTGAAATCTACTATATCTGTATGGGACAGGGTAAGAAACTATCTAGCTCCTACACCGTCAAAAAAGAAGAAGAAGAAGAAGTATTTGGTAGAAGTGGTTAGGAAGGTGATAGGTATGGTCTATTTAGCTAAAAATTAGGGATTGCCTCTTACACTTATGGCGTTGGATATTTATAAAGCGTTTGATTCGGTGGATTGGACGTATATGGAAAATATATTTCAAAAGTATAAATTTGGGGTGAAATTTCAAAATATGATTAAGGCAATATATACCAAGTCCAAGGCGATGGTAGGAGATAGTGGATCAGCACTGGGGTATGTTCAAGTATTGAGTGGTACGAAACAGGGCTGCCCTCTATCTCCTATGTTATTTATTTTAGCACTGGAGCCGTTGGTGCTTAAATTAAAAAAGAATAAAGGAATAGTAAGTTTTGAAGTCCCAGGAAAAGGGAAAGTAGATGGGAATCTGTTAACATTGTATGCAGATGACATGATGGTGACAATTAAGGATTTGGAGTCTGCAACAGTCCTGTTAAAAGAGGTATTACAGGAATTGGAAGAGGTGTCAGGGTTGAAAGTGAATTTTTCAAAATCTTCAATGATGTATTTTAATGTTAAACCGAAAATACAATTAGCAGCTTCTAAAACTTTGGGGATTCCTATAGCAAACAAAATGGTGAAGTATTTAGGGGTTAATATTCCTAGGAATGATAAAAAAAATATTTGAGTATAATTTTAAAAGAATTTGGAGTGGAATTCAAGATAAAATGAGAGCTTGGGGGAGGAGGAAAGATTCAATTAGTACAAGGAATGCGATGGTTAAAATGTTTTTAGTTCCTAGGTTGACTTACCTTTCCTATGTACTACCTTGGCATATACCAGGATATATATTGAAGAAGTGGCAAGGAGCTATAGATAGATTTGTTTTTGCATTTAAGAAACCAAGGATGGCAGGTAGGTATAGATATTATGAAATAAAAGATGGGGGATGGGGGATTCCCAATATTAGTTTGTATTACGATGCATATCAAGGCATCTAATGATTTGGTTGGAGGGCAAGTTAGGAGAAGATCTTGGTTGGATAGAACAGGAAAATTTTGAGGTAGTAGGGGGAAAGGAAAGTTTGTTTGATTAGGAGGAAAAGGAGAAAGAAGATAGGCGACAAATTATCAGCTTATGGGAGAAGTGGAAAAAAGAGCTCACCCTGGGGACATCACCTTTTACCAAAATGTGGTATTATGATAAATTTGACCCGTTGAGGGGATTAATGTCAAAGGAGGTAGGAGATAAATTAAAGAAGATGATGATTAAATAGTTGAAAAAGGTGTGGGGAGCAGAAGGGATGGTGGAAGAGGAGAATAATATTTTGAATAGGATTAATTGGCTGCAAAAAAACCAAATTTCCTCCTTGTTGAAGGAGGAAGAAATTAACTATATTGGTAAAAGATTAATTACTCCCTTTGAAAAATTAGTGAAAGAGTATGGAGAAGATAAGACAAAAATAGTTTCAAAATTGTATAAGGTTTTATTAGGCACAGGGGAGTCACCGAGAGAATTTTTGAAGGAACATTGGGAAACAGATATTCAAGGTAAAATTTGGGATGAAGAGTGGGAAATGATTTTTAGGTTACCTCCTTTAGTTACTACATCTAGGTTAATGCAGGAGCAAGGTTTGAAGATGATACAGAAATGGTACTATACACCGGTTAAGTTATATTATATTTCAAAATCGGGGAGTAAAAATTGTTGGAGGAAAAGTGGAGAATTGGGAACGTTCAGTCACATGTGGTGGGACTGTACTTTAGTAAAAAAGTTCTGGGATCAAATTGGTATGGAAATGTCAAGGATAGTGAGAAGAAGGGTGAGAATATCTAAAGCAATGGCACATTAATTTGGATGGAATAGGGCTAAGGTTAAGAGAGGAATCTAAGTGGATAAATTTGATGTTAGTAGCAGCAAGAGGTTATAGCAAGGAATTGGAAAGAAGCTGAGAAATTGATGATTAATCACTGGAGGGGAAATATGAATAATATATTAGTTTTAGAGTACCTTACGATACATAGAATGAATGGGTTAAAGGTTAGGGAACAAGAGGAGAATTGGTTTAGAAGGATGGTGGGGTACTTAGAAACGTTTAAACAATTTGGGATGATTAGTCGGTTAATAGGAAATTGAGAGGTTAATTTAATTATAAGGCTAAGTGGAATGATCTATAGAGTAATAGAGTTGTACTGGGAGTAATTGTGAATATGAAATAATATTGTATGGAATAATATTTATGTATCTACCGTCTGGAGGTCCCTACATGGGTGATGTCGGTGACAGGTTGTTATATTCGGAATAAAACAATAAAGTAATTTAAAAAAAGAAAAGAAAGAGAATGCAATCACTACAAATACATATAGAGTAGGACAGAACAAGATAGATAGAAAGACAGCTGGAAAGACTAGAAAGGATTGAAAAAAAGAAATTAGAACAAGATAGCTACGCATTCATACGCATAGATAACGATAGAGAAAATGACAGAGAGAAGATATCTGCCTTTTCCCCTCTTTCTATCTAGAAAGAGATAAATTCAGATAGATAGTGGTGGAAAGACAGGAAGAAACAGAGATAGAAAGTAAAAAACAAGAGTAAGAGACTGAGAAAAACAGAAAAGGCTACATAGAGATCAATTGTGCTAGAGCTAGAATCAGAATGCAAATGCTACAAAGACATATAAAGTTGGCCAGAACATGAAAGATAGATAGAAAGAAGGATTGAAAGAACAAAACAGAGTCGGACAGAACGAGGTAGTTACATAGAGAGTTTGCAAAACGTATACATTAAAAAAAGATAGATAAACGTACATACACATAGATGAAGATAGAGAAAGGTATATAGAAAATGGTAGAGAGATGTAGAAAAAGAGAATATGATAGCTAAAGATAGACAGAGATTGGAGAGGGAAGATATACGTAGAAAGAAGAAGATTTAGCTTACTTGTGGAGGAAAGACAGAATCAGAAAGACAAAGGAACAAGTAAACAGTAAGAGACAGATACAGAGAAATAGAAAAGGCTATATAAATATCAACTGTGCTAGAACTAGAAACAGAAAGCGAAAGCAACAAAGAGATATAGTTCCAGACAGAAGAAGATTGATAAATTGATAGAAAGAAGGATTGAAAAACAAAAACAGTAGAAAAATTTATATATGCAGCTGAAGTTTAAATTAGAGATAGGTATAGATTCAGATAGATAGTGGTGGAAAGCCATAGAATGAAACAGAGATAGAAAGTAACAAATGGATCGTAAGGGACAGATACAGAGAAACAGAAAGAAAAGGCTACATAGAGATTAACTGTGCTAGAGCTAGAATGTGAATGCTAGAAATACATAAAGAGTCGGAAAGAAAAAGATTGAAGATAAAAATAAAAACGTTAGAAAAAGATACACACAAAAAAATACAGAAAATGATAGACAAAGAGAGAAAGTAATTGCTAGAGATAGGAAGAAATAGGAAGGGGCAGATATACATAGAAAGAGAGATTCAGAGCGATAGTGGTTGAAAGACATAGAAGGAAGATATATGCGAAGAAATACATAGAAAAGGCTACATAGAGCACCTGTGCTAGAGCTAGAAAAAGGATGTGAACGCTTACAAATACATACCGTTGGATAGAGTAGATCTCTATGTAGCCTTTTCTATCTGGTTCTCTGTATCTGTCTCTTAATGTGTATTTGTGACTTTTTATGTCTGTTTCTTTGTACCTTTCCATTTCTATCATGCTATCTCTTTCTATATTTATCTCCCCTTTCCTATTTGTCTCTAGCTACATTTTCTGTCTTTCTATATCTATTGCTTTTGTTTTCTATATACCTTTGTCTAACTATCTTATTCTGTTTATGTATATCTGTAAATCCTTTTCTTATTTCTTTTTTCTCTACGTCTATCGCTAGCTGTCTTTCTCTCGTTTTATATCTAACTCTATTGTGTTATATGTACCATCCTCTATGCTATATACCACACTCTATTTACCATTCTCTTATACGTCTATATGCACGTTTGTGAATCTTTTTCCATGTTTTTGTTTTTCACTCCTTTCTATCTTTTTATCTACCTTGTTCTGACCAACTTATATCTAGGTCTAGTTAGAAAGGCGAGAAAAAAATGTGTAGCCTTTTCTCTGTATCTATGATTTGTTACTTTCTGTTTCTTTCAACCTCTACCTAATTAAATCTCTCTTCTATGGAAATCTCCCGTTACCTTTCTCTTGCTATCATTTTCTATCTCTATTGTTTTCCGTATACTTTTCTCCAACTATTTTCATCTATGTGTATCTATCCATTTCTAATGTTATTGTTTTTCTCTCTATCTTTTCTTTCTGACTCTATATGTATTTGTAGCATTCACATTGTTTCTAGTTCGAGCACAGTTACTCTCTATGTAGCCTTTTCTTCATGTTTCCCTGTATCTGTCTGTTACTGTTGTTACTGTTGTTACTTTGTCTTTTCTTTCTTTCTTTCTTTCTTTCTTTTTCTTTCTTTCTTTCTTTCTTTCTTTCTTTCTTTCTTTCTTTCTTTCTTTCTTTCTTTTTCTTTCTTTCTTTCTTTCTTTCTTTCTTTCTTTCTTTCTTTCTTTCTTTTTCTTTCTTTCTTTCTTTCTTTCTTTCTTTCTTTCTTTCTTTCTTTCCACCTCTAGAAATCTGAATCTATCTCTTTCTATGTGTATCTGCCCTTTCCTCTCTCATTCTATCTAGAAATTTTCTCTCTTTCTTTATCTCTCTCTACCTTTTTCTATATATCTTTCTCAACTATTGTTGTGAATGAATGTATAGCTTTTTCATATTTCTTTTTTCAATCCTATCTGTCTTTCTATCTATCTGACTCTATTTCTTTCTGTCTTTCCACCACTCTCTCTCTGAATCTCTCTTTCTATGTATGTCTGCCCCGTCCAATCTCTTTCTGTCTCCAGATACTGTTTTCTCTCTTTCGGTATCTAGCTCTACCTTTTTCTATATACCTAGCTCAAATGATCATCACCTATGTGTATGAATGTGTATCTTCCTAATGTTTCAGTTTTTGCCTCCTTCTATTTTGATGTATATCTGCCCTTTCTATCTCTGTTTCTATATCTCTGTTGTTTTTATATACCTTTCTCTACTAACATGTGTACTAACATACTAACATGTGTACATGTGTATCTATCTATTTGTAATGTATATGTTTTTCAATCTATCTATCATCTATCATCTATTTATCTACAAGACACAAGAGAGAGAAAAGGATTGAAAAACAAAAACATTAAAAAGACAGATGAAGATAGTGATAGTAAGGTATGTAGAAAATATAGAGATAGATAGAAAGAGGGTTAAGCAAGAAAATGATAGCTAGCGATAGAAAGATAATGAAGGGCAGATACGCATAGAAAGTGAAAGATTCAGATAGTGCTGGGAAAACAAGAAACAGAGATAGAAAGTCACAAATAGCTAGGAAGAGCAATGTATAGAGAAACAAAGAAAAGGCTACATAGAGATCACCTGTGCTAGAGCTAGAAACAGAATGCAAATGATACAAATACGTATAGAGCAGGACAGAACAAGATAGATAGACAAATATGGAGAGAAAAACAAAAACGTAGATGCACATAGAAGAAAACAGAGAATGGTACATAGAAAACGATAAAGACAGATATAGAAAGAGACGAAGTAATTGCTAGAGATAGGCAGATATACATAGAAAAAGATAGATTCAGATTGATAATGTTGGAAAGACATAGAAAGAAATAGAGACAGATAGACACAGAGAGTAAGAGACAGATACAGAGAAACAGAAAAGGTTACATAGAGGTCAACCATGCTAGAGCTAGAAAGCGAATGCAAACACTACAAATACATATAGGACAGAACAAGATAGATAGAAAGAGAGGAATGAAAAAATTAATATTAGAAAAAATAGCTACACATTCATTGACATAGATAATGATATAGAAAACGACAGAGATATAAAGAAGAGACAAAGTGATTGCTAGAGATAGAAAGAGGAAAGGGCAGATATATGTAGAAAAAGATATTCAGATTGATAATGTAGGAAACACATAGAAAGAGACAGAATGCGAATGCGAATACATACATGCAAATACATATAGGGTCGGACAGAACAAAGATAGCTAGCTAGATCAACGGAAAGAAGGCAAGAAAGATATACATACACATAGATGAAGGTAGAGAGAGGTATTTAGAAAACGATAGATAGATATTGAAAGAGAGGAAATGATTGCAAGAGACAGAAAGAGGCATATATCCACAGAAATAGTTGAATCAAATAGATGATGGAAAGACAGAAACAGGTAGAGATAGAAAGTACCAAATAGACAAGAAGAGACAGATTCAGAGAAACAAATAGAAAAGGCTACATAGCATGCTCCAAGTATAGAGAGATTGGACAAAACGATAAATAGAAAGATCGAAAGAAGGAGATAAAAACAAGAACATTAGAAAAAGATTACGATAAAGGTAGAGAGAGGTATTTAGGTATATAGAAAACGCTGGAGATAAAGAAAATGATAACTAGAGATAACTAGGAAAGGGTAGATAGAGAGAGATAGTAAGAAAGATAGAATTTAACAAAAGCAGAAACAGATTCAGAGAAACAAATAGAAAATGCAACATACAGGTCAACTGTGCTAGAGATAGAAACCAAAAGCAATTGCTACAAATAGCTATAGAGTTGGACAGAACAAGATAGATAAACAGAAGGATTGAAAAACAAAAACAGAAAAAGATACCTACACATAAGTAGATGAAGTTAGTTAGAAAAAGGTATATATAAAACGATAGAGATAGATATAGAAAAACAGAAAATGATAGCTAGGGAGACAAAGATAGTAAAGGGCAGATATACATAGAAATTGATAGATTTAGTTAGTGGCGGAAACTCATAGAAAGAAAGATAGAAATAGAAAGTTACAAATTGACAGTAAGAGACATACAGAGAAACAGAAAAGGATAGAGATCAAGCTAGAAACACTGCGCACACTATAAATACATAAGAAAGACAGAGCAATAGAGAGATAAGGAAGGGAAAAACAAAAACAGAGATAGTAAGCGTTGAAGATATAGAATGACATAGATGAAGATAGGTATGCAATAAATGATATAGAAAGAGAAAATGATAGCTAAAGAGAAAGATAGGAAAGGGCAGCTATACATAGAAAGAGAATAGATTCAGATAGTGGAGGAAAGACGGAAAGATACAGATAGCAAGTGACAAAAAGTAAAATATAGAGAAACAGACAGAAAAGGCTACATAGAGCAACTGTGCTAGAGCTAGAAACTGTGAACGCTATACATACATAGAGAATCTGACTGAACAATACAGAGAGAGAGAGAGAGAGAGAGAGAGAGAGAGAAAGGAGAGAATGCTACAAATAGATACAGAGTCGGACAGAACTAGATAAATATAAAGTTGGATTGAAAAACAAAGAATGTGAATGTTACAAACACATATAGAACAAGAGAAAGATATGAAGAAGGAATGAAAAACAAAATCATACATACACAGGGATGAAAATAGAAAATAGAAAGGAAGAGACAGATACAGAGAAACTTGTTCTGTTTCTAGCTCTAACAGTTGATCTCTATGCAGTCTTTAGCTTCCTCTGTATCTGTCTCTTAGTCTCTGTTACCTTCTATCTATTTCTCTTGCCTTACCTTTCTTTGTATATCTGCCCTTTCTATCTCTATCTTTTTCTCTTTCTCCTTCTATCTCTATTGTTTTCTACATACCATTCTCTATTCTATATACTATTTATTTACCATTCTCTTATACATCTATATGTATAAGATCTTTTTTAACCCTTCTTTCTTTTTATCTGCCTTGTTCTGACCAACTATATCTAGCTCTAGTTAGAAAGGAGAGAAAAAAGAAAACATTAGAATTTACAGATATACATACACATAGATCAAGATAGTTAGACAAAGGTATATAGAAAACAAAAGAAATAGGTACAGAAAGAGAGAAAATGTAGCTGGAGACAGAAATGTACTTGTACATATAGTACATCCTCTTCCTAGCTCTAGTACAGGTGCTTATCTATCTGTCCTTATTTATCTCTTTCTTTGCATATTTTTACTATTTGTTACTTTTTATCCCTTTCTCTTTCCATCACTCTCTCTCTGACTCTCTCTTTCTATGTATATCAGCCATTTCCTATCTTTCAATCTCTAGCAATTTCTTTCCCCATCTATCATTCTATATACTATGTATATCTATCTTTTTCTAACGTTTTTGTTTTTCTTTGCTTCTCACGATCTATCTGCCTATCTCTGCCCGACTGTATGAATTTGTAGCATTCACATTCTTTTTCTAGCTCTAGCACAGTTGATCTCTGTGTAGCCTTTTCTATCATTCTCTATATTCTCTTAATGTCTACATTCTCTTAATGTCTGTCACTCTCTTTCAATTACTTTCCACCTCTACCTAATTCTCCCCTATGGATATCTCTCATTTCCTCTTTCAATCTCTAGCAACTAATTTCTCTCTCTCTATGTCTATCGTATTCTGCATACTTTCTGCGAATCATCTTCATATGTGTATCTATCCATTTCAAATCTTTTTGTTTTTCTCCTTTCTATTTTTCTTTCCAACTCTATATGAATTTCTAGCATTCACATTCTGTTTCTAGCTCTAGCACAGTTAATCTCTATGTAGCCTTTTCTTTCTGTTTCTCTGTATCTGTCCCTTACTGTCTATTTCTATCCCTGTTTCTTTCTATGGCTTTCCACCACTATTTATCTGAATCTCTCTCTTCCTTTGTATATCTGCCCTTTCTTTCTAGTGTTTTCATTTTCTCTCTTTCTGTATTTATATCGTTTTATATATAGCTAAGTTTTTCTTTTTCAGTCCTTCTTTCTATCAATTTATCTATCTTCTGTCCGGATCTATATCTCTTTGTTGCTTTCGCTTTCTGTTTCTAGTTCTAGCACAGTTGATGTCTATATAGCCTTTTCTATTTTTCTGTATCTGTCTCTTACTGTTTACTTATTACTTTGTCTTTCTAGCTGATTCTTCCTATGTCTTTCCACCACTAGCAATCTGAATCCATCTCTTTCTATGTATATCGTCCCTTTCCTATCTCTGTCTATCTTTAGTTATCATGTTCTCTTTTTCTGTATCTCTCTATCATTTTCTTTCATCTATGTGTATGTACGTTTAATCTATCTTTTCCTAATCTATCTTTTTCAAATGCTCTGTCTACCTTGTTCTGTCCGACTATATGTATATGTAGTTTGTTCTGTCTTTCAATCCTTCTTTCTGTCTATCTATAATGTTCTGTCCGACTTTATATGTTTCTAACTTTGTTTGCATTCTGTCCGACTTTATTTGCATTCTGATTCTAGCTCTAGCAGTTGATCTCTATGTAGCCTTTTCTCTGTTTTTCTCACTCGTTTGTTACTTTGTTTCTTCCTATGTCTTTCCACCATTATCTATCTGAATTTATCTTCCTATGTATATCTGCCCTTTCCTCTCTTTCTATCTAGATCATTTTCTCTCTTTCTATATATCTCTCTGTCGTTTTCTATATACATTTCTCTATCATTATCTATGTGAATGGTATAGCTATCTTTTTCTAGTATTTCTTTTTTTCAAGCCTTTCTATCTATCTTGTTCTCTCCTCTATATGTATTTGTAGTGGTTGCATTCTCTTTCTAGCTCTAGCACAGTTGATCTCTATGTAACCTGTTTCTCTGTATCTGTCTCTTACTCTCTGTTTAAAGACAGAAAGAAATAGGGACAGATAATTTCCTTCTGTCTTTCCACCACTCTCTCTCTGAATCTTTCTCTTTCTATGTATATCTGCCCTTTCCTCTTTCTATCTAGATATCGTAGAGTCATAGAATCATAGAGTTGGAAGGGGCCATGCAGACCATCTTGTCCAACCCCCTGCCCAGTGCAGGATCAGCCTAAAGCATCTCTGACAAGCATTCATCCAGCCTCTTCTTGAAAACTGCCAGTGAGGGGGAGCTCACCACCTCCCTAGGCAGCTGATTCCACTTTTGAACTACTCTGACCATGAAAAAGTTTTTCCTAATATCCAGCTGGTACCTTTGTCCTACCCTCTGCTGCCAACTGGAAAGAGCTCCTTGCCCTCCTCCAAATGACAGCCTTTCAAATATTTAAAGAGAGCAATCATGACCCCCTCAACCTCCTCTTCTCCAAACTAAACATTCCCAAGGCCCTCAGCCTTACCTCATAGGGCTCAGTCTCTAGACCCCTGATCATTTTCGTCACTCTCCTCTGCACCCTCTCGATTTTGTCCACATCCTTTTTGAAGCGAGGCCTCCAGAACTGCACACAATACTCCAGGTGTGGCCTGACCAAGGCAGTATAGAGAGGGGCTATGACCTCCTGCAATTTCGATGCTATGGCCCCTTTGATACAACCCAAGATTGAATTAGCCTTTTTTGCCACCGCATCACACTGACTGCTCATATTCAGTTTACAGTCCACTCTTACCCCAAGATCCCTTTCACATATACTACTGCCCAGAACTGTATCCCCCATCCAGTATTTGTGCTTCCCATTTTTGTGGCCCAGATGTAGTACTGTGCACTTGTCTTTGTTGAATTGCATCCTATTCCCAGCTGCCCACTTCTCCAGAGTATTCAGGTCTTGTTGAATTTTAATTCTATTTTCTTGGGTGTTTGCTACTCCTCACAATTTGGTATCATCAGCAAATTTAATGAGCAGCCCTTTCACTCCTTCATCCAGATCATTGATAAAAATATTGAAAAGTACCAGGCCCAAAACCCTGCGGCACCCCACTGGACACCTCCCTCCAATCTGATGAAACACCATTGACCACCACTCTTTGAGTGCGGTCCTCTAACCAGTACCCTATCCACCGAATGTCCTATCATTTTCTCTTTCTATTTCTATCTCTCTCGTTTTCTATGTACCAGTCTCTCTCTATATATATCATTCTCTAACTGTACATGTTTGTGTCTTTTTTGAATGCTTTTGTTTCCCAATATCTATCTATCTATCTATCTATCTATCTATCTATCTATCTATCTATCTATCTATCTATCTATCTATCTATCTATCTATCTATCTATCTATCTATCTATCTATCTATCTATCTATCTATCTATCTATCTATCTATCTATCTATCTATCTATCTATCTATCTATCTATCTATCTATCTATCTATCTATCTATCTATCTATCTATCTATCTATCTATCTATCTATCTATCTATCTATCATCTATCTATCTATCATCTTTATCTTCTATTTCTGTTTTTATAATATTTTTCAATCCTCTTTCTATTTTTCTATGTTGTTGTGTCCGATTCTATATGTAGCTCTAGTTAGAAATATATAGTTAGAGAAAGGTATATGGAAAATGGTAGAGATAGATGTAGAAAGATAGCTAGAGATAGAAAATAATAAAAAAGCGGTATCATACATAGCTTCATATCTATATCGATCATATCACATTAGACACAGAAAGAAACAGAAATAGAAAGTAACAAGACACAGACAGAAACAGAAATAGACACAGAAAGAAACAGAGAGTAAAAAATAGGAAGTAAGAGACAGATACAGAGAAAAAGATAGAAAAGGCTTCATAGATATCAACTGTGCTAGATAGAGCTAGAAACAGAAACAGAATGCTAAAAATAGAGTTGGACATGACAAGATACATAAATAGATAGATTGAAAGACGAATTGAGGGGGGGAAAGACATACACATACATACACAGAGATGAAGACAGTTGGAGAAAGATATGTGGAAAACAATTGAGATCGATAAAGAGAAAATGATAGCAAGAGACAGAAAGAGATAGGGAAGGGCAGAAATACATAACATTCAGATAGTGGTGGAAAGACATGGGAAGAAACGGACAGAGATAGAAAGTAACAGATAGAAAAGGCTACATAGTGATCAACTGTGCTAGAACTGGAGGCAGATAGATCGTGAGAAGCAAAGAAAAAAAAACATTAGAAAAAGATACGCATTCATACACGTAGACGATGATAGTTAGAGATAGGTAAATTAGAAAAAGGTAGAGATCGATCCAGAAAGAAAGAACAGTACCTGGAGACAGAAAAAGATTGGACAGGGCAAATATACATAGAAAGATATAGATTCAGAGAGAGAGTGGTGAAAGACAGATAGACACAAATAGAGAGTAAGAGACATACAGAGAAACAGATAGAAAGGGTTACAACCATGCTAGAGCTAGAAAGAGAATGTGAACACTACAAATACATACGGTCAGACAGAACAAGATAGCTAGAAAGACACAGAAAGAATGAAACAAATAGGAAGAGACAGATTCAGCGTAACAAATATAAAAGGCTATATAGAGATCAACTGTGCTAGAGCTAGAAACCAAAAGCGAATGCTACAAATAGCTATAGTTGGACAGAACAAGATAGAAAGGATTGAAAAACAAAAACATTAGAAAGGATAATAAACACTTAAATACACATAGATGAAGTTAGTTACATATACAAAACGATAGAGATAGATATAGAAAAACAGAAAATGATAGCTAGAGAGACAAAGATTTAGGAAAGGGCAGATATACATAGAAATTGATATTTCGATAGTGGTGGAAAGTCATAGAAAGAAACAAAGAAAGTAACAAATAGACAGTAAGAGACATATACTGAGAAACAGAAAAGGATATTGTTTCTCTGTATGTCCTTTTCTGTTTCTCAGTATATGTCTCTGACTGTTAGATCAAGTGTGCTAGAGCTAGAAACACTGCAAACACTATAAATAAATACAGACAGACAGAACAGTAGAGATAGAGGGGAGAGAAAAACAAAAACAAAAAGATAGATACAAATACATACACATAGATGAAGATAGTAAGAAAATGGTATACAGTAAATGATATAGATATAGAAAGAGAAAATGATAGCTAAAGACAGATACATAGAAAGAGATAGTGGAGGAAATACAGAAGGAAAGGTACAGATAGAAAGTGACAAATAGAGAGAAAAGGCTACATAGAGATGAACTGCTAGAGCTAGAAACACTGCGAACGCTATACATGCATATAGAATCGGACAGAACAATACAGTGAGATAGAAAGGAGAGAATGCTACAAATAGATACAGAGTCGGACAGAACTAGATAAATATAAAGACGGATTGAAAAACAAAAACAGAATGTGAACGCTACAAATACGTATAAAGTCGGACAGAACAAGATAGAAAGATAGGAAGGATTGAAAAAAATCATACATACAAACGGATGAAAATATCTCTAGCGATCATGAAAATAGAGATAGGAAGAGATACAGAGAAACTAGATCTAACAGTTTCTAGCTCTAATACTGTTGATATCTATGCACTTTTCTAGCTTTCTCTGTACCTGTCTCTTAGTTTCTATTTGTTACCTCTTTATTTCTGTCTCTCCACTTCTCTCTTGCTATGTATATCTATCTACCCTTTCTGCCTATCTGTCTTTTTCTCTCTTTCTATATCTCTCTATTGTTTTTTCTGTACCATTTTCTATTCTATATACCACTTTCTACCATTTTCTAACTATACATCTAAACGTATGTTTGTGAATCTCTTTTTCTAATGTTTTTGTTTTTCAGTCCTTCTCTATCTTCTATCTATCTACCTTGTTCTGACGAACTCTAGATCTAGCTCTAGTTAGAACGGAGGAGAGAAAAAAAGGAAACATCAGAAAAGGATTTACAGATGTACATTCACATAGAATAAGATAGTTAGACAAAGGTAGATAGCAAACAAAAGTGATAGATATAGAAAGAAAGAGCTAGAGACAGAAATAGATAGGAAAGGGCAGATATACATAGAAAGAGAGAGATTGATAGAAGTGGAAAGTTACAAAGAAACAGCGATAAAAAGTAACAAATGGACAGTAAGAGAAATACAGAAAAACATATAGAAAAGGCTACGTAGAGATCAATGTCCAACTCTATATGTATTTGTAAGTGTTCGCATCTCTCTGAGTCTCTTTCTATGTACATCTGCCCTGTCCAATCTCTTTCTGTCTTCAGGTACTGTTTTCTCTCTTTCTGTATCTATCTCTACCTTTTTCTATATACCTATCTCTATCATTGTCTATGTTATGTTTCTATGTTTCTTTTTCTAATGTTTTTGTTTTTTATTCCTTCTTTCTATCATTCTATCTTTCCATCTATCTTCTTCTGTCCATTCTGATTCTAGCTCTAGCACAGTTGATCGCTATGTAACCTTTTCTATCCGTTTTTCTGTATCTGTCCCTTAGTGTTGTCTATTTGTTACTTTCTATATCTGTTTCTTTCTATGGCTTTCCAGAACTGTCTGTCTGAATCTATCTTTCTTTGTATATCTGCCCTTTCTCTCTCCAGCTATCATTTTCTCTATTTCTGTATCTAATATTCGTATCTAATATATACCTATCTAATAACTAATTTCATCTATGTGTATATATTTATATGTATGTATATAATATATGTATATAATATACGTATATATATTTTTCTAATTTTTTTCAATCCTTTCTATCAGTTTTTCTATCTTCTGTCTGGATATGTATCTACTTGTTGCTTTCGCTTTCTGTTTCTAGTTCTAGCACAGTTGATGTCTATATAGCCTTTTCTATTTCTCTGTATCTGCCTCTTACTGTTTACTTGTTACTTTGTCTTTCCACCACTAGCAATCTGAATCTCTCTTTCTTCCCTCTTCCTATCTCTGTCTATCTCTAGCGATCATCTTCTCTTTTTCTACATCTCTCTATCGTTTTCTCTAACTAGCTTCATCTATGTGTATGTATGTTTATCTATTTTTTTCTAATGTATATGTTTTTCAAACACTCTTTCTCTATATCTACCTTGTTCTGTCCAACTCTATATGTTTATGTATATTGTTCTGTCTTTCAGTCCTATGTAGCCTTTATGTAGCCTTTTCTATCTCTTTTTCTCAGTCTCTTACTCCTGTTTGTTATTTTTGGTCTGTTTCTTCCCATGTCTTTCCACCACTATCTATCTGAATTTATCTTTTTTTATGTATATCTACCCTTTCCTCTCTCATTCTATCTAGATATCATTTTCTCTCTCTCTCTTTTAAAATTATATTTTATTCAACGTTTTCAATAATTTTTTTAAAACAACAAGAACCAGTTAACAACATAGTATATTACATACAACAATCAGAAAAGTACACCTCCTGTTACATGGTTCAATACTCAATATTCAGTTGAGTGGCTGTTTTGTAACAAAAATATATAGAAAAAGCTCTGTTAAACAAAATTTTTCTAGGTTTGGTTACTGCTTAGTGGTGATCCTATTAATGTGCCAACCAGTATCATAAATATGCTAGGGAATAGTAGAGGTCATGTTTCCTGCTTGCATTTGTCATATTTTCATCTTTTGTTAAGTAATCTAGAATTGGGGACCATTGCTCCAGAAGGTGGGATTTATAGTTTTGGTTTTCCCTTTGGGCAAGTTGATCCGAAAGTTTTTCCATTATAAAATGGTCCCAAATTTGGGCTTGCCGATTAGAGATTGCCGATGTGGATTTTTGTTTCCTATTAGAAGCTATAATTAGTTTTGCAATCGCTAATAATGTGAGCATTAGATTTATTCTGATTTTCGGAATCCTCGGATCTTTCCAGTGGCTCAATAAAATCACTTCATATGTTCTAGGTATTATATATCCAAAAATAAACTCTATTTCCTTAATTACTTTATCCCAGAATGCTTTTACATATTTGCACTCCCACCAGCAGTGGAGAAAGGTCCCCAGCTCGTAACAATTCTTCCAACATTTAGGAGAAATAGCATGGTTTACATGATTGAGTTTGACTGCCATCAGATACCAGTGAGAGTATATTTTTACAGTCTGCATTTTGATATTTATAATTCTAGAAGTATAGATGTGAGATTTCCAGATTTCTTTCCAGTTGTCATTGGAAGGATCTATGTTACATTCTTTTTGCCATATTCTTTGATAGGACAGCAATTTGTTTCCCTGCTTTACATTAATAAGGTTGTGGTAAATTTTAGAAATTAGCCCATTTTGTTTATCTGTATAATTTCTTAACAATTGTTCAAATTCTGTGAGGGGTTTTAAAAGAGCTTTTTAAATTTCTTTATCTTCTGTGAGATGTTTGATTTGTAAATATTCAAACCATGGAATATGTGTTTGGGTGCCCAGCTCCAGTTTCGCTTTTTCCTACATTAGGCCTTTTGATGTCACATCAATAAGTCTGGATTTGTTATTTTGCCTCCACCACTTAAAAGAGTTAGAACTTAATGCTGGGCAAAACCAATTCTGCCCAGTGAAGGGAGAAATAATAGATATATCTGGTAAGAGTTTGCCTCTAAGGTTGTCCCATATTTTGATATCACTATTTAAAAAATGATTTTGTGGTATGTTTGCAGTATTCCTAGTGCCTTTATTCCAAATGCTTTCTGGTACAGATATTCCCTCCTTGTTGTTTAGTTCAATATCTTTCCAGTCCATGACTACTGATTTATTCAATAGCCGTAATATCTTTGTAAGGTGAGTGGCCTCATAATATGCTCTAAAGTCTGGTACGTCAAGCCCTCCTCTCTTTGAGGTTCTTTTCATGGTTTCATAAGATATTCTTGGTTTTTTGTTATCCCAAATGAATTTGCTTATTTTAGCTTGCCACTCTTTAAATGTTTGTGGCAATGCTCTAAATAAAAACAGTAATTTGGGGGAAAGAAATGAACATTGCGGAGAGAGAGAGAGAGAGAGGGAGGGAGAGTAACAGATAGAAAAGGCTACACATTAATTCACAACGATAGTTAAAGGTATATAGAAAAAGGTAGAGAGAGAGAGAGAGATAAAGAGAGAAAACGGTTGCACTGGCATGGTGGATGCTTGAAGGACTTGCTCCAAACTCCTTGCCACGGCTAATTTTAAGAGCCCAAGCTCCAGCAGTCTTTAAAAAGTCTTTAAAAAGCTATGGGCAAAGTTGGTGGAGGCAAGACTAAACCCTCTGATCTGACAAACCCAACTCTAAAAGCTTACCTGGAGCCTGTAGAAGCTACTCTCTCTCTCTCTCTCTCTCTCTCTCTCTCTCTCTCTCTCTCTCTCTCTCTCTCCGAGTGCATATAGAGTCAGAGAGTATAAGATCAATAGAAAGATAGGTAAAAATTATTGAATAACAAAAACATTTTAAAAAGATACACATGCAAACACATAGATGAAGTTAGTGATAGACAATTGGGTCATTCCTCAAAAGATACTCCAAGACCAGAGTCCACTGCTCCAAACATGTGGATTTAAGAGTTGGATTTTCTATACTTAAATATTTTGAACATAATAAAGCAGTCCCAAATGCATGTTAGCCAAATTGAGATTGAGGGAGACCTCTTGTCTCTCCATAGAGAGGCAATTGTGTTTTTTTCTGTAGAAAGCAAAGTTGTTATCAAGATCTTGCGTATGAGTGGAATAGTGTCATCTTGCCAATTCTTAAGCAAAATGATTTCTGCTCTTAGAGGAACTTGGTAACCAATCATTAGTTTAATGTATTTGATTACTTCAGACCAAAGCTGTGAAATACTAGGACATTCCCAAAAACAGTGCATGAAGGTACTTTTATTGCCACAGCCCTTCCAGCCGTATGGAGAACTGTCTGGATTTATAGAATGTAGTTTGGAAGGTGTCAAATACCATCTTGTCATTAGCTTTATGGATTGCATTCTTATACTCACAGCATTGGTGGTAACTATGTAAGACTTCCATATATTTCTCTGTGTCTCTTCAGAATTTTCAATATTACAATCCTTTTTCCATGCATGTTGATATGGCATAAGACCTTGTTGTTTAGATTTAGAAATGATGGTATAAAGTTTAGAAATGGAACCTTTGTTTAAATTACCCCCGATCTTAATCATTGTCTCAAATTCTGTTAAAGGATTAAGTAGCATAGATTTGAAGTCTGGGCTATTAAGAAAGTGTTGAATTTGAAGATATTCAAACCAGGGTATTTTAACGTTAAGCCAAATTCATAGTTTTAAAAGAGACTGTTCTGTATTTATAGATAGGCCATAGAGAAGTAGAGGTCTTGTTTCACCTTGTTATTTGTCCATTTTTCCTCTTTAGTCATATACTCCAAAAGTGGAAGCCACTCTCCTAGAAAGTAAGATTTATAATTTGGATTTTCCCTCTGTTTCAGTTGCTCAGTGATCTTCTGCATGATAAAATGATCCCAGATTCTAGATTTCCAACTAGATATTGAAGGGGCAGATTTTTGTTTCCATTGTGAAGCTATTGATAGTTTGGCTAGTGCCAAAAGTGAATAAATAAGGTTTAGGCTATTTGGTGGGATACCTGGGTCCTCCCAATAGTTTAATAATATTATTTCGGGAGTCTTTGGGATCGAATGCCCTGTTCTAACTTTGAGATCTTCAATTATTTTATCCCGGAATGAGCTAACAAACTTGCAACCCCGCCAACAATGCATGTATGTGCCGGGCTGTCCGCCATTGCTTCCAGCAGTTAGCCGGCTGAGACTGATTAATGTGGTGTAGCTTAACAGGGGTCATATACCAGTGGGAAATCATTTTTAGGGTTTGCATTTTTGTTTACAATATTTGTTTGAAAATTGTGCGATTTCCAAATCATTTTCCATCTGTTGTTTGAAGGATCAAACTTGCATTCCTTGGACCACATTTTTTGATAGGACAGGATTTTGTGCTTCTGTTTGTTTTCTAACAGAATTGAGTAAATTTTAGATAATATACCCCTCTGACTCTCCGTAGTTTCTTTCAGGATCATTTCAAACTGTGTTAAGGGCTTAGCCTGTGATTCTTTGATTTTTGGAGATTCAATAAGATGCTTAACCTGCATATATTCGAACCATGGGGCATGTGTTGATGTATTACTTTCTAACTTTCCCTTATTTGAGAGCTTTCCTTTGTCGAGGATATCTATTATCCTTGATTTGCTGTTAAGCCTCCACCAATTGTATGAGTGAATATTGAGAGCAGGTAAGAACCAGTGTTGCCCCACAAAAGGTGATACTGAAGAGCATGCTCGTGTTAGCTTATTTCTAAGGTTATCCCAGATTTTTATATCACTTAGCAGGAAATTGTTATTTCTTATGTTAGATGGGCATTCAGTGTTCTTATTCCACATGCACTCATTTATAAATCTTCCTTGCAAGTAGCTTTGTTCTATGTCCTTCCAGTCCGGTTTTGTACTATTATTAGTTATCACTACCAGATCTTTAAGGTGGGAGGCTTCGTAATAAGTTTCAAGATCTGGTAGATTTATCCCGCCTCTACTGGTGGGCCTTTTTAGTGTCTCCATGGGTATTCTAGCCTTTTTGTTATTCCATATGAATTTGCTTACCTTGGATTGCCATTGATCAAAGATTTTCTCAGGAATTGTAATAGGGATTGCTCTGAACAAAAAAAGGAATTTTGGGAAAATAAAAGATTTAATGAGGTTTACCCTTTCAATTAGAGAGAGCCCCGATTTCTCCCATTCCCCTAATAGAGAACTAATGGATAGATTGATTTCAGAGTAATTGATGGCCAGCAATTCATTTAGCTTGACAGGTATTTGGATTCCCACATATTTTCAACTTTTTTTGACCCATTTATAATTGTAATTACTTTCAAGAAAATTAATTTGGTCAGATTTCAGATATATTGGATAAATTTCACTTTTATTTACATTAATTTTAAGGCCTGAGGCATTTGCAAATTCCTTCGTGATTTTCTCTAGTTCATTGATAGATGATATAGGGTCAGATAGATAAAGCGTCATGTCATCTGCAAACAGAGATAGCTTGTATTCTTTGCTGCCGATGGTAAGACCCTTTATATTTGGGGATTGCCTGATGTGATTAGCAAGCGGTTCAATTGCCAGTGCGAAAAGAAGCGGGGACAGCGGACACCCCTGCCCAGTGCCTTGAAGCAATTTGATTTTCTCTGATTCGTGTCCGTTTATTTTAATTTGGGTGGAGGGGTTAGCATATAGGGTATGAATTGCCCTTATGAATTTATCCCCAAAATTCATATTCCTTATTAGCTCTTTGAGGTAGGGGAGTTCCACGCAATCAAAGGCTTTTCCCACAACAAGTGCCAGTATGAGATAATTTAGTTTATTTTGCTTACCAAAATTGATAATGTTCAGGGTCTTCCTTATGTTATCCGTTAGCTGTCTATTTGGAATGAATCCCGATTGGTCTATATCAATGTATTTAGAAATAATTTTGTTTAGCCTGGCCGTTAGAATGGCTGTGAAAATTTTCATATCTTGATTTAACAATGTTATAAGTCTATATGAAGAGGGGTTAGTGGCATCTTTGCCTGGTTTTAAAGGGATCACCATATTTGATTTCGTCCAGGAAGGTGGCATTTTCCCATGCTCTAGAATTTTGTTGCAGATGTTAGTAAGGTAAGGGGCTAACTGAAAGGAGAATTTTTTATAGTATTCAGCAGGAAACCCATCATTGCCTGGGGATTTATTGTTTTTTAGGTTTTTAATTATTTCCTGAGTTTCCTTGACCGAAATTTGTTGGTCTATTAATTGTTTGTGTTCTTCAGATATTTTTTTGTATATCCCTCTCTTTCCTAGGTAGTCATTGTTTTCAAATTTGGGGAATCCGATGTATACAACTTTTTATAGAATAATGGATTTCGATTCAATCTGAAGTTGCCCAGTCTCATCACGTATGTGGTTAATAAGCCTTGTAGCCTTCTTTTTTCCCACCTTCCAGGAAAGCATTGTTTTGCCATAATTTTTGTTTAAAGAAAATTAGGTTTTTCTGGATGCCTGTTGTTTCCAATGTCTCTAATTTTTTCCTTTCAATTGAGAGTTTTTTATAAATTTTCTTACTGCAAGTTTTTTTTATGTGCTTGTTCTAAATGGGCTATTTTTCCCAATAATTCCAATTTTGACCTCTCTTTTTTTCTTGTAGGCCGAGGCAATAAGCAATACATTTGCCCCGAACTACTGCTTTCATTGCATCCCACACTATTTCATCTGACACCTCACCATTTGAATTTTGTTTAAAGTAGTTTTGTATTTCCTCTGATATACTCTTTTGAGCTGTTAAATCGGATAAAAGAAATTTATTTAGACTCCAATTTGGCATCCTGGCCGTCTGTTCAGAAAGGCTTAACAAGCATTCTATCCACGCATGATCAGACCACATTATTGGACCAATTTTTGAGTTTGGGATTCGTTGCACTAAGGTCGGTGATGTCAATATATAATCAATTATAGTATAAGTTTCGAATCTGGGTGAGAAATAAGTGGTCTTTTTCTTTCAGGTGATGATTTCTCCACGCGTCAATTAAGTCAAATTGTTTTAAAATATTATCAAGTTGTCCCATCCTTTCAGGATTAGTCCCTTTCAATTTGGATTTCTTTTGCTTGTGTTTAGAATGGTCTAAGCTGGGATTAACTATTAAGTTCAGCCCCCCCCCCCCAAATGATATCTCCTTCTTGGAAAGCTTTTAATTTGGTCAGGGTTTCCTTTAAAAATAAGTTTTGATTGTTGTTTGGAGCATAAACTGATGCTCTTGTTATTTTTTTTAATTCAAAGGTGCCTTTAAGAAACAAATATCTGCCATCCTTTTCTTTTTCTACTACTATTTTTTCAGATCTAACCCTCTTTGATATGAGAACCGCCACCCCCCTAGATTTTGAGTTTCCATGTGCCAAATATTGGAGATCCCACCAATTTGATTTAAATACCTGTTCCACTTTTGAAGATAGATGTGTTTCTTGCAGCAATAGGAAATCTGGACGTTGTTTGGTCAGCATTGTCTGAACTCTTTTACATTTGATTGCATTATTGAGACCTCTGCAGTTTAAAGAAAGTACTTTAAGCTCCATTTCCTATGAAATAACAAAATTTGTTAATGATTCTAAGAAATGTATATTACTAACAAATCTACAAGCACCACCTTGATTTTTCCACAGTTAAATCTCGATTGGTTTATCTATATAACCACTTATGAATACTTGTACTTATGTTTAAACTGTTCCCAATTTATATCCGTCGTTCCTGTTGGTAGTTTCTGTTTGTCTTTTTGTCTGCTTCTGTTTAATTTCAATTATATTTATTAATAAGTTTTTTGTCTATATATATATTCCTATCAAATTTTTCGATTAGTTTTAAATTTAAAAAAATTGTAATGAATTTTTAATTTTTAAAAAAAATTTATTATTTGTTAATACATATTTTTTTATTATAATAAAAATTTGCCAAACAAAAACACCAACGTCACCCCCAGATGAACCTAATCAAACTTTTTACTATTTACAGTTGTATATAATTTTGGTTTATAGCTTGGGAAATAATACTAGGAGATGTATGAAGGGCTGAAACAAGAGAAGTGAAACAAGGAACAAAATGGGAAAGGTTCAAGTAACAGGTAACAAGAAACAAAATAGGAAAGATTCAAGTAAAATACAAAACCACAAACCTCCCTTAGCACCTCTAAGGAGGAAACCACCAGAATTCTTTCCTTATGGGAAAGAATAAAATTTTCATAGAACACTTGTTTAAATCGTCTTCTTGCACTGGGCTGAAACTTGAATAGTGAGAGCCCAGTATCTGGGGTTTGTTCCAAAATAGAGAGCTAATTAGAATTCACAATCACCCTCCCCCCCCACGGCCCAATTTATCTTTGATTTATGTTTTTCACAGTGTGAGTAGAGACGATGCTATTTACTTGTATACTATATTAAACTTTATAGGTCTTTCTAGTATTAGCTTCTTGTTTTTTCTTTGCTGGAGGAGTCTACTGATGACATAGTTATTTCTCATTCCTTGCCTCCTCTGGAAAAGTTCATGTTGATTCTCTGTGTGATCCTTTGTCGTCTTTCTTCATTGGTGTTTTGCTCCAGTTGTTTAAAGATGATCTTGCGCTGTAAGAGTTGGGCTTGCTTGTAGAGATGCCTTGGCTATCCAGCTGTAGATCTTTAAGCAGCAAGGAACCAGGAAGGCAGGCAACCTAACTAGGTTGGTTGGTATTTCAAACAAAGGGCTGCTCCTTTCTAAACAACAAATAGAAAAAAAACTGGGCATCACAATCCCGTGGTTTCAATATTTTCGACTGAGCCATCTTCTAAACCAGCCTGCAATGAAAGAAACATTAAAACAAAAGTTAACTGATTTTGAGAAATTTCTTTTACCCATTAGAACTAATTACAAGGGACTCCTATCCAAACTTTACAGAAACTTGCTCTTTAGTGTCAAATCAAAAATTGTTGCATACCAGACAGCCTGGGAAAAGGACTGTAGTATCAATTTCTTGGATGCCCAGTGGTCTAAAATTTGGAATTCCTCAATCATAAAGTCAAGGTCAATTAATATCAGAACACAATCTCTAAAGCTCTTAACAAGATGGTACATTACCCCCCAGAAGCCTAATCCCTGTAACAAAAATATTCCCTTTTTATGTTGGAAACAATGCGGTGATGTTGGCTCTTTTTTTCACTGTTGGTGGCTGTGTAAGTCTATTAAGAAATTTTGGGTTGAAGTGTTAGATAACATAAAGTTGATTACAGGTTATGAAATTCCTCTAAAACCTGAACTAATTCTTTTGAATCTTTGGACCAAGCACGATCTACCGTCTGCTCCGAGAGACCTTATAACATCATTACTGGCTTTAGCTAAAATTACCATAGCCTCCATGTGGAAGAACCCACTTGCTCCTAGCATTGCAACTTGGCAAGGTAAAATCTGGGACATGTTCCTTATGGAAAACATATCCTACAGACTTAGACAAGCAGACTCAACAAATCTACAGTCCAACTTTTGGGAAGTCTGGTTACCGGTTCTGGACTATTTGACAACCCATGGGAAGAAGCCAGGAATTGCTGATACCCTTCACCTTTTCAGCTTCTAGTGAGCAACACTAATATATGGAGAAGACTTCACTTCTTGATAGCACATCAGGATAACTCTTGTTTGGTTAGCCGTGTTGTATATTTTACATACTTTCTGGGTATTATGTTACAGTTTTGAATTCTGGTACCTATGTTGTTAATGTTGTTGTGGTTGTTAAATTCAAAAATTCAAAATAAAAATTTTTAAAAAGGAAAGGAGAAGCCTAAATGGATGTCTGAGGAAACTCTTAAAATTGCTAAAGATAGACGAGAAGCAAAAGCGAAAGGCAACAGAGATAGGGTCAAAACTCTAAATGCAGCTTTTCAGCGGCTTGCATGCAGAGACCAAGAAATCTATTATAATAACCAGTGCAAAGAAATAGAAGAGAACAACAAAAAAGGAAGAACAAGAGACTTGTTCCAAAAGATCCAAGAAATCAAAGGGAAATTCAAACCACGGCTTGGGATGCTGAAAGATCAATATGGAAATACAGGACAAAATAAAGGAAAGATGGGAGCAATACACTGAGGAACTATACAAAAGAGATGGACAGATGACAGATACTTTCGAAGACGAATATTTTGATGAAGAACCAGAAGGTAATCAGCCTTTCTTCAAAGAATGTGTATCATTGTCGTGCTCCGGCACAGTGCCCAGGGCACGGCTAAGGCCGGGCTCAGTTGCTCACCAAGGCAGGGTTGGGTTGAAGGCAAAGTCCGTTTAAGCAAAGTCCAAGGTCGGCAGTCCAGGTGAAATCCGGTCAAGGCAGTCCAAACAAGGGTCAGGCAGGGGCAGAGTCCAAAGGCAAGCTGAAGTCAAAGTCCTAGAATCAATCTAAGGGGGGGAACAAGGCTCAATGAACGTGGGAAAGTCTTCAGGCGTGAGGCTCCGGTTGCAGAATAGCTGACGACTGAAGTTGTTTCCATGATGCTCTGCATTCAGCGTTTGCTCTTATACTCCGCCTTGTATGAGAGGCGGATGGGCCAGGTGTTCTCTCGTCCATTGATTGCTCTGCGTCATCATCCTGGATCAGCTTCAGCCGCCTGTGCGCTTGGAGTCGGATGCTGTGGCGCCGTTGCTCAACCGCCTCTCGCGCCTGACTCCTCCTCCGGGCAACTGGCTCTGATGTCTCCCCCTGAGCGGCAGCCGGGTTTGTTTGCGCGTTGCTCAGCTCCTCAGCCCCGGCATTCTCCCAGCGAGGCACGGGCTGTACCTCTGGTTGCATGTCCGGCTCCTCCGATCCCTCTTCTCCTGGCATGGGGTCCGCCTGTACAGGGTGCATGGCCGGTTCCTCCGATCCCGCTTCTCCTGGTGCGGGGTCTGCCTGCGCGGGATCTGCCTACCCAATGCAGTCCTCCTCTGACAATGAGGACTCACTGGTGGGCAGCCAGAGCTCGGTTCGGGACTGGGTCATGACACTCATTCTCCCAGGCATGGAAGTCATTTGTTGTCCTCCACAACCCACTCTCAACTAGCTTGCCCCATGTCTCCAACCTCGGAATGAGGAAGCCCCTAAGCCTTCCCCTTGGGATCAGTTTAAAACTTGCCATACCTCCATTCTGATATTCAGTGGTAAGTTTGAAGGGTCCCTTTCAGTTCCAATAAAGCCATTGGAGGTTTGATGTGCTGTACAAGTTTCTAAAAACATCGATTTGGAAGAAGCCGTTTCCACAATACAAGGATCTTTACTCTGTGACCAAAAGCAAATTTGTGGTTGGCTCTTCCTGCGTCAGCCATTTTACTGCTTCCATCACACTGTGTCAGGGATCCATAAGAGCCCTCTGACACAAAGAAGTTGGAGTCCCCAGAGCTAAAGAGATTCCTGACTTCTCTGAAATTCTAACTCTTTCAATACTATGATCAGAACATTCTAATATTTTTCTTCTCACTTAATTTTCTTTCTCTTCTGCTACCATTTCTTAGTAATATTGTTACTCTTGTTCATCTTTCTGTGTTTGTGCAGAACAAACATTCGGGTTAAATTAAGATCTTTACTGCATAATAGTATGGGAGATGGTACAGTAACGAGGCAGATTGAGTGTTAGATGTAGTGTGCATTTAAAGGCGATGTTGCACTGGTGGCTCAGAGAAGGTGGGAGGTTATACATTTCTGGTTCTCTGCCAATGGCAGATACTACCTGACCAAAATCAGGAAGTGCAAGGTCTCTGCGGCAGTATACTTTGAACTCTGCCTGCAAGGAGCACACATTCTGAAATATCTGGCTATCGCCCAAGAATGTCCTTAGCTTGCACTCTCCCATATTCTGCTGATTGCCCCAGTATCTAGAGCAGCAATTTGTGGTGATGCCCGCACCCCCATGTCCAACTCCTCAAGTGAACACTAGCGCAAGTTATTCACATTGACTAACTAGCAGCAATAGAGTTCTTTCATGTATTGTCGAAGGCTTTCACGGCCGGAGAACGTGGTTGTTATGGGTTTTCCGGGCTGTATTGCCGTGGTCTTGGCATTGTAGTTCCTGACGTTTCGGCAGCAGCTGTGGCTGGCATCTTCAGAGGTGTAGCACCAAAAGACAGAGATCTCTTAGTGTCACAGTGTGGAAAAGATGTTGGCAGGTCATTTATATCTACTCAGGAGGGGTGGGGTTGAGCTGAGTCATCCTGTAAGAGTTTCCCAGGGTGTGGAATGCTAATGGCGGGAGGCTTCACTGTATCCTGAGGAGGTTCTTTTGCATATGGATTGGTGCTTGATGTGCTAATCTTCTCTGCAGGGCTATTGTCTGGTGTAGAGGGTTTTGTTAGCCTGGTGTTTTTCAGAACTGGAAACCATGCTCTGTTCATTCTTAAGGTTTCTTCTTTCCTGTTGAAGTTTTGCTTATGCTTGTGAATTTCAATGGCTTCCCTGTGCAGTCTGACAAAGTAGTTGGAAGTGTTGTCCAGTATTTTGGTGTCCTGGAATAAGATACTGTGCCCTGTTTGAGTTAGGCTATGTTCAGCCACTGCTGATTTTTCAGGTTGTCCAAGTCTGCAGTGTCTTTCATGTTCTTTTATTCTTGTCTGGATGCTACGCTTTGTGGTCCCGATGTACACTTGTCCACAGCTGCAGGGTATACGGTATACTCCTGCAGAGGTGAGGGGGTCTCTACTGTCTTTTGCTGATCATAGCATCTGTTGTATTTTTCGGGTGGGTCTGAATACTGCTTGAAGGTTATGCTTTTCCATAAGCTTTCCCATCTGATCAGTAATTCCTTTGATATATGGCAAAAACACTTTTCCTGTAGGAGACTGTTTTTCCTTGGTTGTTTGATTCATCCTGGGTTTGATTGCTCTTCGGATTTCATTTCTGGGAAAGCTTATGAAAAAGCTTTTCCATCCCTTTAATCTTTCTGCCATAATTTTCGCCAATATTTTATAATCATTGTTCAGCAACGAAATTGGCTGATAGTCCTTAACGTTAGTCAAGTCCTGTCCATCTTTCGGAATCAATGATATATTAGCTTCCTTCCATGAATCAGTAATCTTTTGGCCTTGTAATATTCCATTAACTACCTCCCTTAGAAATGGTGTCAGATCATTGGCCATCATTCTATAAAACTTTGCTGTTATTCCATCCGGTCCCGGCGCTTTCCCTAATTTTGTTGATTGTATGGCTTCTTTTATTTCTTCCTCTGTCACCTCCCTATTTAACTTCTCTTTCCATTCCTCTGAAATTACTGGAAGCTTCACTTTCTCCAAATATTCCGCTATTGAATCTCTATTCACCTCCTTTTTTTGATACAGTTTTGTATAAAATTTAAAAAAGGCTCTCCTAATGGCTGATTGATCCGTCAATGTTTTATCTTCTTCTTGAATCTTAGTTATGGTTTTCTTCTCCCTTTTTTTTTAAATTGCCACGCTAGGTATTTCCCAGGTTTATTTGCACCTTCAAATGACTTCTGCTTCATTTTTTAAAAATTCCACTCCAATTCTCTGTTATCCATTGCCGTCAATTGTTCCTGCAGGATTTTCATGTCCTGATATATTTTCTTTTTCCCTGGTCTTTTTTTAAGTTGTATCTCTTTGGCCTTAATTTTTTCCATAATTTCAAGTCTCTTTTCTTCCCTTCTCCTCCTAGCTCTTGCATTCAAATCCATTAGTATTCCTCTAATCACAGCTTTATATGTGTCCCATACCTTATAAGTTGGTACATCCTTGTTCAAATTGTACTGTATAAAGAATTTGGTTTCTCTTCGTAACAACGCAATATTTTCTTCCGTCTGCAGCAAGTCTTCATTTATCCTCCATCCTCTTCTTTTAGTATTTTCCCCAAATCTCCACATAATTGGATTATGGTCTGAGCCTACCTTCGGCATTATCGCCACATCTCTAGTCCATACCCCCAATTCTTTGGAGGCCCAGATCATGTCAATTCTTGATAGTGTAAAGTGTCTTGCAGAGTAAAATGTATATTGTCTATTTTTAGGATGTTGTCTCCTCCATACATCTTCCAGACTTTCTTGTTCCTTAATCGCAAAAAACGATTTTGGCAAAAGTCCTCTCTTCTTCTGTGCACTTTTAGATTTCCTGTCCTCTTCCAAGTTTGTAACTCCATTGAAGTCACCTGTCAAAATTATTTGATCATAGATCAGTTCATCTAATTGTTTCTGTAAATCCTTGAAAAAGTTTTCTTTTGCCCCATTAGGCGCATAAATTCCAATCACCAAAATCTTCTTAGAATTCCAGATTATTTCCACTGCTATATATCTGGCTTCTGTATCGCTTAAAACTAATTTTGGCTGCAGCTCCTCCTTTATATACAATACAACTCCTCTCTTTTTCTTTTTGGAAGCTGCTGCAAATTCATTTCCAAGTTTTGCAAGTTTCAAATATTTTACATCCTGCTTTTTAATATGTGTCTCTTGCAAACACACTATATTACATTTTTGTTTTAAAAGCCAGTGGAAAACAGTCTTATGTTTAAAAGGTGAGTTTAGTCCATTTACATTCCAAGATATAATTTTATACTCCATGATCAAATTTTAGCTCCTTTTGGTAAGTCTTTTTCATTATCCTTAATAAACTTTTCCATCTCCTGGCCAGATCTGATGTTTCTCCTTACTCCACCAAATTTGAAAGCCAGTCCTTCAGGTATTTCCCATCTGTATCTAATTTTCAAGTCTTTTAACATCTGGACCAACTCTCTATACTTTTTCCTCTCCAACAACACTGATTTAGGCAGCTCTTTCATGATTCTCACCACTTTTCCATCAACTTCTAATGGATCCTGAAATTGTTTACTCACAATTGACTCTCTTGTATTTCTAGTTGTAAATTGCACAATCATATCTCTTGGTAACTTCTTTTGAGCTGCAAATTTTGAATTAATTCTGTATGCCACGTCCAGAAGCGCTGCAATCTCCTCTTCTTCTTTCCTAGGTATCTCGCCAAAATTTCTGTAATCTGCTATTGGGCTGTTTTTTCCAAAACTTCCGGGATTCCACGGAATCTGACTTGTCTTTCCATTGGAGTCGGGTGCTGTGGCGCCGTTGCTCAACCGCCTCTCGCGTCTGACTCCTCCTCCAGGTGACTGGCTCTGATGCCTCCCCCTGAGTGGCAGCCGGGTTTATTTGTGCATTTCTCAGCTCCTCGGCCCCGGCATTCTCCCAGCAAGGCACGGGCTGTACCTCTGGTTGCATGTTCGGCTCCTCCGATCCCTCTTTTCCTGGCACGGGGTCTTCCTGTACGGGGTACATGGCCGGCTCCTCCGATCCCACTTCTCCTGGTGCGGGGTCTGCCTGTGTGGGATCTGCCTGCCCAATGCAGTCCTCCTCTGATGACAAGGACTCACTGGTGGGCAGCCAGAGCTCAGTTCTGGACTGGGTCATGACACTCATTCTCCCAGGCATGGAAGTCATTTGTTGTCCTCCACAACCCACTCTCAACTACCTTGCCCCATGTCTCCAACCTCAGAATCAGGAAGCCCCTAAGCTTTCCCCTTGGGATCAGTTTAAAACTTGCCATACCTCCTTTCTGATATTCAGTGGTAAGTTTGAAGGTCCCTTTCAGTTCCAATAAAGCCATTGGAGGTTTGACTTCCGGTTTGGGATTCATGGAGGTCTAATGCAGCTCTAAGAGCTGAGCTGTCCTGTTTGGAAGGCAAAAAATAGCCCGCAGCCACCTGTTCTCAGGCGGAGAATAGGCGAGTATGCTCATGCACCTGAGGGCGCGTTCATCTCGGGTGAGGAAGGGGTTCCACGCAACGAACTCCCACCCACCCTTGAGGTCCAACCTGAAGAAAGGTCGCCTAGATCTCTGCAGTGGCTCTGGAGTCAAATTTCTGGCATAAGACCTTCATGCCCAAGCTTCAGTGAAACAGCAAGGGGCTTTGGACTTAATCGAATAAAATAAGCAGTGATTACAACCCAAGAAAAATGCCTAAGAAGGTAAAGATCGCTATCTCTCAGTACGGGACAGATTTTAAAAAGAATTAAGTGATTAAAGTGGATTTAAGAACTGCCACAGATTGGCAATGTAAGGGGAAAGATTCCGGCAAGAAAAACTTTTGAAAAAGTAATTTTGCAAAAGAAGTTAGCGCGGAAATTGGATTATTGTTTACATACCTGCGGCTGGGAAGAGATAATGGACTGTGAGAAAGTCTAAAAAATCATGAGAACTGCTGTGTAACATAGCGGAACAGGAAGTACATCAAAACCATAAAGAGACTGGTGAGAAGGGTTCATGTTTGGATGCTGGAAGAAGGGCAACGCCATTTTGGAATAGGGCAAGGGAAGACTTCAATTAAAACGGAAGTAGGCCATCTTTGAAGAAGGTAAGGGTGATACTTCAGCATAAAACCATAGAGAAAAAACGCCCGACATTTTGAATACTTTGAAATAGCGTTTAGCTAAAATAAACTGGATTTGGACTTTTAAAAACACCAGAAAGTAATAAATCAGCACCACGGGGTTAAGGAAACGGGCAGACTTGTGGGAGCGGAGCAGAGCAAGCCCCACTATGTCGAAGAAAGAGTGGCAAACCGCGATGGATAACCTGGACAAAAAAGTTTCAGAGGGGAACAAAGAGCTTAAAGATATGATATTAGAGATGGCGAAAGAACTAAAAGACTTTAAAGAGACATTTAAATCAGAAATGGCAGAACTGACGAAAGCTATAGATAAAATACAGAATGACCTACAAGTTACACAGCAGAGAGTTAATGCAGTTGAGGAAACGGTGGAGACGATGGCAGACGTGCATAAGACCAAGATGAGGGGAATGAGAGGAAGAATGGCCGTTGCGGAATGTAAACAGATGGAAAAGCAACGAAGGTTTCGTGCGATCCCAGAAGTGGAGGTAAAAACACCCAGAGATCAGATTACAGAGATTTTGGCAGGTTACCTGGGGAAGGAGGAGGAAGAGATTGCAGCTCTTCTGGACGTGGTATACAGAATTAACTCCAGATTTGCAGCCCAGAGGAAATTACCAAGGGACATGATTGTGCAATTCACGACCAGAAATACAAGAGAATCAATTGTGAGCAAACAATTTCAGGATCCATTAGAAGTCGATGGAAAAGAGGTGAGAATCATGAAAGAGTTGCCCAGATCGGTGTTGTTGGAGCGGAAAAAATACAGAGAACTGATTCAGATGTTAAAGGAGCTGAAAATCAGATACAGATGGGAAATACCAGAAGGACTGACATTTGAGTTTGGCGGAGCAAGAAAGAGCATCAGATCTGTTCAGGAGATGGAGACTTTTATTAGGGAAAATGAAAAGGACTTACCAAAAACCACAAGAAAGTGATCATGGAGTGTAAAATCGTATCTTGGAATGCCAATGGACTAAATTCACCTTGTAAACATAGAGCCACTTTCCACTGTCTGTTAAAACAAAAATGTAACATAGTCTGTCTGCAGGAGACACATATTAGAAAGCAAGATATTTGAAACTTGCTAAATTGGGAAAATAATTTGTTGCTGCTTCTAAAAAGAAAAAGAGAGGTTTTGTATTATATATAAAAGATGAACTGCAGCCCAGACTAGTGTTAAATGATGTAGAAGCCAGATATGTAGCAGTGGAAATTATATGGAATTCTAAGAAGACATTGTTGATTGGGATCTATGCACCTAATGGTGCAAAAGAGAACTTTTTCAAGGACTTAGAGAAACAATTAGATGATTTGTCCTATGATCACATAATTATGGCAGGTGACTTCAAACTTGGAAGACGATAAGCAGTCTAAAGCAGCTCACAAAAAAAGAGGATTATTGCCAAAGACTTTTTTTGAGCTTAAGGAACAAGAAAATCTAGAGGATGTATGGAGGAGACAATACCCTAAAAATAGACAATACACATTTTACTCTGTGAGACATTTGACATTATCAAGAATTGACATGATCTGGGCCTCTAAAGACTTGGCACTATGGACAAGAGATGTGGAGATAATGCCTAAGGTAGGCTCAGATCATAATCCAATTATGTGGAGATTTGGGAGAAATTGTAAAAGGAAAGGATGGAGAATAAATGAAGATTTGTTACAAATAGAAAAAAACATCGCGTTGCTACAAAGAGAGACCAAATTTTTTATACAATACAATTTGAATAAGGATGTACCAACTAACAAGGTATGGGACACTTATAAAGCAGTGATAAGAGGCGTACTAATGGACTTGAATGCAAGGAGCAGGAGGAAAAAGGAGGAAAAGAGATTTGAAATCCTGGATAAAATAAAAGCCAAAGAGATACAGCTTAAGAAAAGACCGGGGGGAAAGAAAATATATCAGGACATTAAAATTTTGCAGGAGCAATTGATGGCAATGGACAATAAAGAACTAGAATGGAATCTCAAGAAGATGAACCAGAGGTCGTTTGAAGGTGCTAACAAGCCCGGGAAGTATTTGGCGTGGCAATTGAAAAAAAGGAAGGAGAAGAAAATCATAAGTAAAATTCTGGAAGATGATAAGGTGTTGATGGATCAAGCTGCCATTAGTAGAGCCTTTTTTAAATTCTATGCAAAGCTGTACCAAAAAAAAGAAGTCAGCAAGAGTTCAATAGCGGAATATTTAGAGAAGATGAAAATTCCGACAATCCCCGAAAAATGGAAAGAGAAATTAAATAAGGAAGTGACAGAAGAAGAAATAAGAGATGCTATACAATCAACCAAATTAGGGAAGGCACCAGGACCAGATGGCCTAACGGCAAAGTTTTATAAAGTGATGGTTAATGAACTGGAAGAGGCAATGAACGGAGCAATGCAAAACCAAAGAGTTCCTGATTCATGGAATGAAGCCAACATATCACTGATTCCGAATGAGGGTCAAGATTTGATGAATGTTAAGAATTACAGACCAATCTCCTTGTTGAATAATGATTATAAAATATTTGCAAAGGTGTTGGCAGAGAGACTGAAAGGATGGATGTTGGAGTTCATTGCTGAGGAGCAGGCGGGATTTTTACCTAACAGACAAATTAAAGACAACTTGAGGACAGTGATAAATGCTATTGAATACTATGACAAGCACTGTGACAGAGAGGTTGGTTTTTTCTTCGTGGACACGGAAAAAGCATTTGACAATCTGAACTGGGACTTTATGTTTGCCGCTATGGAAAAGCTGCAAATGGGAGAAAAGTTCATGCAAGCGGTCAGGGAAATTTACAAAGACGAAAGTGCAGCAATCATAGTGAATGAGGACTTGACTAAAAAATTGAAAATAAGTAAAGGAACAAGACAGGGGTGCCCTTTGTCACCATTGTTATTTATCTTGATCTTGGAAATACTGATGATTCAAATAAGTGAGGATGATACAATTCGAGGCATGAAAATAAAAGCGTTCTCCTACAAGGTTAGGGCCTTTGTGGATGATATAATGTTAATAGTAGAGGATCCTATTGAAAATATGCCAAAGGTAATAGAGAAAATAAAACAGTTTGGAGATCTGGCTGGATTTTATGTGAATAAAAAGAAGTCAAAGATTTTATGCAAGAATATGACTAAGCAGAAACAGCAAGAGCTAATGGAGATAACAAACTGTGAGGTAACTAATAAAGTAAAATATTTGGGCATTGAACTGACTGCGAAAAATATAGACTTGTTTAAAAATAATTATGAGAAACCATGGATACAAATAGAGAGAGACTTAATAAAATGGAACAAACTGAACCTATCCTGGTTGGGAAGAATAGCAGCAGTAAAAATGAATGTTCTACCACGAGTAATGTTCTTGTTGCAAACTATTCCAATTATCCGAGACTCCAAACAATTTGATAAATGGCAAAGGAAAATTTCAGACTTTGTGTGGTCAGGCAAGAAACCTCGAGTGAAAATGAAGGTATTACAAGATGCCAAGGAAAGAGGTGGTTTGCAACTGCCCAACATATTGCCCATGAAGCAATATGTCTGGTATGGTTGAAAGATTGGATAATGTTAAAAAACCGTAAGCTTCTGGCCCTGGAAGGACATAAAAAACTATTTGGATGGCATGCATATATGTGGTATGATAAAGTAAAAGCGGACTCTATGTTTTTGCACCATTACATTCGAAGAAGCCTCTTCACGGTCTGGAAGAAATACAAAGCGTACACGGAGGATGGAATTCCTTCATGGGTGGTTCCGTATGAAGTAATAGATCGGAGAACTGTTGATAATGAACAGCAATGTCTAACGTACAAGGAGATTACACAAATACAATATTCAAAGTTGAGAATAAAGACAGAAGAAGAATTGTCTCCTTGCTATGGATGGTTTCAGTACAGACAGATCAGAGATCTTTATAATGCAGACTGCCTGAGAGGAGGTATAAGATTGGAAAAATCGGAGTTGGAGGAAGTGTTACTACAAGAAGGCAAGAAAAAATATCTAAAATTTATAAATTACTGCTGAAATGGTATACAGAGGTTGAAACAGTAAAAATCCAGATGGTGAAGTGGGCAATAAACTTTCACAAAGAGATAACGATGGAGGCGTGGGAGCATTTTTTTTTTTTTTTGTAAAATTTTTATTGGGTTAGAACATTAATATTTTTACATTACATTGCATTCAATTATCCCCTAATTTTTCGTTTCTAACCCCCTCCCTTTCCCCCCCTTTTGTTGACTTCCAACAGCTTTCCCACCCTCTGTCCCTTTTCCCTTACTTCTATTAATTTCCTCTATCTAAAACAAATATATATTCTCCATTATATTAAGCAGTACATCTTTAACTCTTTTACTTACTAAACATCCAAACTATACTTCTTTAGATAACCAATTTATCCCATTTTCCAGTTTTGAATATTTCTGTATGTCATAAACCATAAAAATTTCCCACATTTAAATCAAACAATTTGATTTGTTCTCTCTATATTAATCATTTCTTCTTTTTATAGTATTTCTATATAACTCATCACATAGTCAGTCATTTTAACTCTTCTATACATTCAGTTTGGTGCATATAAGTCTTATCAAGTAAAAAAAAAAATATTGTTAATTACTCAATCCTCATGTTTAAACCGTTAATTATTCTCTATCAATATTCTATCAATTAACCTTTACATATCTATATATATCTCAATCAATTAATTAATCTAACTGCTTATAAATTCACATTTCTCTTCCTCCCCCGGTAAAGTCACCCCTCTCTTTTATACTTTTATTGTACTTCAGTAGTTCTCAAACTGCCACAGTTTTCCTCCCACCTCCCACTTCTTCTCCAGATATTGTTTCAGCTTCTCCCAGTCTGTGTTAAACTGCCCTGAGTCCAGATCTCTCAGTTTTCTTGTCATCTTGTCCATTTCAGCCATATACAGCAATTTGTAGATCCAATCTTCAATAGTTGGCACTTCTTGTACTTTCCATTTCTGCGCATACAAAAGTCTAGCTGCTGCGGTCATATAAAATATCAACGTCCTATGGTGGGCTGGGATTCCCTCCATTCCCAAGTTTAGCAGCAGGAGTTCTGGGTTCTTATTTATTTGAAACTGTAAAATTTCACTCATTTCTCTTATTATTTCCCCCCAGAACTGCCTAGCTACCTCACACGACCACCACATATGATAGAGGGAGCCCTCATGCTTTCTACATTTCCAGCATTTATTAGAAGTGTTCAAGTTTCCTAGCGCAATCTTCTTTGGTGTCATGTACCAACGATAGATCATTTTGAAAATGTTCTCTTTAATATTAATACATGTCGTTGTCTTCATTGTAGTTTTCCACAAGTATTCCCATGCCTCCATTGTTATTTCTTTATTAAAATTTATAGCCCATTTCACCATTTGTGTTTTAACTGTCTCATCCTCGGTATACCATTTCAACAGTACTTGGTATACCTTGGATATTCTTTTCTTGTCCTCTTTAAAAAGGGTCTGCTCTAGTTCCGAATTCTCTGTTCGTATACCTCCCTTTACAGAGTCCGAGTTATACAAATCTCTGATCTGTCTATACTGGAACCAATCGTAGTTCGGTGATAGTTCCTCTTGCGTCTTTATTCTAAGTTTAGACACTTCAGTTTTAGTTATTTCTTTATACGTTAAACATTGTTGTTCATTATCAACAGCTCTCGGATCTATCACCTCGTATGGAACCACCCACAAAGGGGTTCCTTCTTGTAGGTAAATTCTGTACTTCTTCCAGATTGTATATAAACTTCTCCTTACAAAATGATGCAGGAACATCGAGTTGACCTTTACTTTGTCATGCCATAGGTATGCGTGCCATCCAAAAATTTTTTTATATCCCTCTAGGGCTAATAGTTTCTTATTCTTTAATGTCATCCACTCTTTTAACCAAACTAGGCAGATTGCATCATGGTAAAGTCTCAGGTTGGGCAGTTGCATTCCGCCTCTTTCCTTTGCATCTTGTAGAACTTTTACTTTCACTCGAGGCTTCTTGCCTGCCCAAACAAAATCTGATATTTTCCTCTGCCATTTTTCAAATTGTTTAGAGTCTCTGATGATTGGTATTGTCTGTAGCAAAAACATTACTCTTGGTAGCACATTCATCTTAACTGCTGCAATCCTGCCCAACCATGACAAATTCAGTCTATTCCATTTGATCAAGTCTCTCTCTATCTGAGTCCATAATTTTTCATAATTATTCTTGAACAAATCTATATTTTTTGCAGTCAGCTCAACTCCCAAATATTTCACCTTACTAGTTACTTCACAGTCCGTTGTTTCCATTAACAATTGTTGTTTCTGCTTAGTCATGTTTTTACATAATATCTTTGACTTCTTTTTGTTAATGAAGAAACCTGCCAAGTCACCAAACTCCTTGATCTTGTCTATCACTTTTGGCATGTTCTCCAATGGATCTTCTACAATTAACATTATGTCATCTGCAAATGCTCTAACCTTGTATGAATAGTCCTTTATTTTTATTCCTCGTATTTCCTCGTCTTGTCGTATTTGTATCATCAGAATCTCCAATACTAAAATGAACAACAATGGAGATAACGGGCAACCTTGTCTTGTTCCTTTACTAATCGTCAATTTCTTGGTCAGTTCATCATTCACTACAATTGCTGCAGTCTGGTCTCTATAAATTTCTTTAATTGCTCTGATGAATCTTTCTCCCAATTGTAGCTTTTCCATAGTGGCAAACAAAAAATCCCAGTTTAAATTGTCAAACGCTTTTTCAGCGTCTACAAAGAAGAAACCAACCTCTTTGTCACAACGCTTATCATAATATTCAATAGCATTGATCACTGTCCTTAAATTGTCTCTTATTTGTCTGTCTGGCAAAAAGCCTGCTTGTTCCTCCTCTATGACTTCCGAGAGCCACCCCTTCAGTCTCTCCGCCAATATCTTCGCAAAAATTTTATAATCATTGTTAAGTAATGATATAGGCCTGTAATTTTTCACGTTAGTCAAATCTTGGCCCTCTTTTGGGATCAATGATATATTCGCTTCGCTCCAAGTGTCTGGAATTCTTTGATCCCTAAAAACTCCGTTCATCACCTCTTTTAGGAATGGTGCCAGTTCGTTGGCCATTGTCTTATAAAATTTAGCCGTAAGTCCATCTGGCCCTGGCGCCTTTCCTAGATTTGCAGATTGTATTGCCTTACTTATTTCCTCATCAGTTACTTCACTATTCAACTTATTTCCGAGCTTCCGAGATCTCTGGAAGTTTGGTTTTCTCCAAATATGATGCTATTGATTCTTTAGTTACTTCTTTTTTATTATACAGCTTAGCATAAAATTTATAAAAGGCTCTACTAATGGTAGTCTGCTCCAGGTACGTTTTATTTTCTTCACAGATTTTATTTATTATTTTCTTTTCCCTTTTCTTCTTCAATTGCCATGCCAAATATTTCCCAGGTTTATTAGCACCCTCAAAAGCTTTTTGATTCAGTCTTTTAAGGTTCCACTCCAATTCTTTATTACTCATTGCTGTTAACTGTTCTTGAAGAATTTTAATTTCCTGATGTATTTTCTTTTTCCCTGGTCTCTTTTTTAACTGTATTTCTTTGGCCTTTATTTTCTCCTCAATCTCTTGTCTTTTCTCCTCTTTCTTTTTCCTTGCTCTGCCATTTAAGTCCATTAGTATGCCCCTTACAACCGCCTTGTACGCGTCCCAAACTTTACTGGTTGGTACTTCTTTATTCACGTTATATTGTATAAAAAACTTTGTCTCTCTTCTCAATATTTCCATATTTTCACTTTCCTGTAGCAAGTCCTCATTTATTCTCCAGGCTTTCCTTTTTCTCCTTTTTCCAAATTTCCACATAATTGGATTATGATCTGAGCCTACCATCGGCATTATTTCTACCTCCTTAGTCCATAACGCTAAGTCCTTTGAGGCCCAGATCATATCAATTCTTGATAATGTAAGATGCCTTGCAGAATAAAAAGTAAACTGTTTGGTTTTAGGATATTCTCTCCTCCATACATCTTCGAGAGTCTCTTGTTGAATCAACTCAAAAAAAAGCTTTGGCAATAGTCCTCTTTTCTTTTGTGCTGTTGTAGTCTTTTTATCTAGTTCCAAATCTGTCACTCCATTAAAATCTCCAGCAAGAATTATCTGGTCATATACAAGATCGTCTAAATGCTTCCTTAAATCCTCAAAGAAGCTTTCCTTTGCACCGTTAGGTGCATAAAGTCCGACTACCAACACTCTCTTTAAATTCCAATTACATTCCACCGCTACAAATCTAGCTTCCACATCTCTCATAACAAATTTTGGCTGCAGCTCCTCTTTTATGTACAACACCACTCCTCTTTTTTTCTTGTTAGAGGCCGCTACAAATTCTTTGCCCAATTTTCCAGATTTTAAATATTTTACATCCTGTTTTCTAATATGGGTCTCCTGCAAACAAACAATATCACATTTTTGTTTTAGTAGCCAATGAAAAATATTTTTCCTCTTATTCGGTGAGTTTAGTCCATTTACATTCCAAGATAATACATTACACTCCATATTCATGGTTTTGTTGGTAAGTCTTTTTCATTGTCCTTGATAAATCTCTCCATCTCCCGCTCAGATCTGATGCGTTTTTTTGCCCCTCCAAACTCAAAGGACACTCCTTCCGGTAACTCCCATCTGTATCTGATATTCATGTCCTTCAAAGTTTGAATTAGCACTCTATATTTTTTCCTGTCCAGTAACACTGATCTGGGCAGTTCCTTCATTATGATAATCGTCTTGCCATCAATCTCCAATGGATCTTGAAATTGTTTTGTCACAATCCTCTCTTTCATGTTTCTAGTTGTAAACTGCACAATCACATCCCTTGGTAGTTTCCTCTGGGTTGCAATTCTCGAGTTCACACGGTACGCCACATCTAGGATAGCCACAATTTCCTCCTCCTCCTTCCCCAGGTAATCAGCCAACACCTCAGTCATCTGTTCTTGCGCTGACTTCCCTTCCACTTCTGGCAGACCACGAAAACGAAGCTGCTTCTCCATGTGTTTAGTTTCTGCAACTGACATCCTCCCCTTCACCAGTCTCATCTCTGTTTGTTGCGTTTCTATTAAATTCTCCATCGCGTCTTCTACTGTTTTAACTCTCTGCTGCGTTCCTTGTAATTCACTACTAATCGTTTCCACGCCTTTTTTCACTTCTGACAGCTCCGACTTTACTGTCTGTGTAACTTCTTTGACCTCTTTAATAAGCTCCAATTTCGTGTCCTTAAGTTCTTTCATCATGTCTATAAGCTTTTTGTCCAAGTTTTCTATTGCCGATTGCCACTCTTTTTTCGACATCGTGGGGCTTGCTTTAGCTCGCTCCCACGAATCTGCTCTCTTCCTTAGCTCCGTGGCGTATGTTTAAACGTTTTCCTTTTTTTCAAATGTCCCAATCTTTGCCAAAATTAATTTTTTGTATCCAAAATGTCGGGCGTCTTTTCTCTATGGTTTCTCTATGTTATTGTAATCCAAGATGGCCTACTTCCTCTTCCGCTGAAGCCGCGACCCTTCCCCTTTCAAAAATGGCGATTCCCTACTTCCTGTCCGTCGGCAAGGGCCGCTTCCCTCCAGCCACTCTATTGTTGTTACGCACTTCCTGTCTCCCGTCTTCCCACAGCAGGTCTCGCGATGGTGTCTTTTTCCCACAGCTCCAAAACCACAGGTATTCAAAACAATAGTCCGATTTTTGCAATAACTTCTTTAAATTTAGTCTCTTTTAAAATACAACTCCTGCCGAGTCTTCACCTCCTTTTCACTAGTCTGTTGCAGTTTAAAAATCTACTTTCTTTCCTCTCTGTTTTTATCAATCTGTCCCGTTTCAAGAGATAGCGATCTTTACCTTCTCTTCAACTTTCTCGGGTTGTAATCGCTGTTTCGATCTTAAATTCTCCTCTCGACTTCCCTCCCCGATCGAAGCTTGGGTATGTAGGTCTTATGCCAGCCGAATTGGCCCCAGAACTGCCGCAGAGATTATAGCCGACCCGTCGCAAGGTGGGACCTCAAGGATTGGGGGGGAGACTCCTTGAGTAGAGCCCCCCCTCATCCGAGATCTAGCTCACCCTAGGGTCTTGAGCGTTCTTTGCCTGCTCCCCGCCTGAGAGCAGTCGGCCGCGGGTTATTTTCACCCCTCCGGCCGGTTAAAACGGCAGTCCGGTCAGCTCCGCAAATGGAGCTGCGTTAGACCTCCATGAATCCCAAACCGGAAGTCGGAGGCGTGGGAGCATTTATGGAAAAATACATTGAAGATTTCAACTTGCACGAATATTAAAGAGAATGTGTACAAAATGATTTACAGATGGTATTTAACGCCAAAGAAAATTGCGCTAGGAAATACTAACATGTCAGACAAGTGTTGGAAATGTAAAAAGCATGAAGGATCACTATATCATATGTGGTGGACATGTGAAGTAGCTAAACCGTACTGGGGAGAAATAATTGAAGTAATTAATGAGATTTTGCAAATCCAAATTAATAAAAACCCAGAACTGTTGCTACTAAACCTTGGAATGGAGACTGTTCCAGTGCAGTATAGAACATTGTTATTTTACATGACTGCTGCGGCAAGACTTTTGTATGCACAGAAATGGAAGATATAAGAAATACCAACTGTAGAAGACTGGATTTATAAATTGCTGTACATGGTAGAAATGGACAAAATGACTAGGAAACTTAAAGACCTTGACCTAGGGCAATACATTACGGATTGGGGGAAATTGAAACAATTTCTGGAAAAAAAGTGGGATGTAAAAGGAGAACTGTGGCAGTTTGAGAATTTTTAAAGAAAAACAAGATTAAGAGAGAGAGAGGGGGGATCTTACCATATAGGGGAAATGTAACTATAATCTAAGCTAGAATAAGGGTTAAGGGAATTCTTTTTCAGAGTATATGAATAAGGGTATAGTTAAACAAATATACTAATGGGGTATACTATATATACTATATGTAATATATTATGTTAGTGGATCAGATTGTATATTATATAATGAATGTGTAATATGGTGTTGTGTGCTGTGCCACATTGGTGGCAGGGCACACAGCAGGGGTTTTAATACATATTATATTGACAGTAGTATATTTGATAGAATATATGTTTAAACTAGAAAATGTTTAAACTAAGACTTTTGTTATATATTATATTATATTATACTGGTCTGCTATATTGAGGGGTATAGGATGTATACTATATTGATAGTATAACCGAAAGATGTATATTATATTGATAGAATATTTGATAGTATAATTGATAGAAATATACTATATTGATAGGATATTTGATTTATATGATAGAATAGCTGAAAAAAAATTTAGAATGTGCTTAGAGTAAGGGACTTTATTAAGTAATAAGAGGCGTTAAGGGTTGGAAAGCTGTTGGAAGTCGATAGGGAGGGGGGAGGAAAAGGGTGGGGGGTAGGGTTAATTAGATACTGAGGGAATGTATGTATTAAATTTGACAAGTATACTCACCAATAAAATTTTTTTAAAAAATAAATAAATAAAGCCATTGGAGGTTTGATGTGCTGTTCAAGTTTCTAAAAACATCAATTTGGCAGAAGCCGTTTCCACAATACAAGAATCTTTACTCTGTGACTGAAAGCAAATTTGTGGTTGGCTCTTCCTGCGTCAGCCATTTTACTGCTTCCTGTCAGAGATCCATAAGAGCCCTCTGACACAAAGAAGTTGGAGTCCCCAGAGATAAAGAGATTCCTGACTTCTCTGAAATTCTAACTTTTTTGGTTTCTCGCCCTCCCCACACACAAACACACCCTGAAAAAGGTACAGCATTACACTTCCTCTTCCAATACTATGATCAGAACACAAGGTAAATACAAGGGCTTAGATAAATACCCTGCTTAAAATTAAGAAGAAGTCTCAAAGGGCAGTGATCACTCTCGACTCTATTATCTATCTGAAAGCAATCCACATGGTATAATAAGGAGGGAGAGATGGCCAGGTAATCAATTATACTGGCCCAACGTGAGGACAGGTAAGTAAATGTACCACCAGAGATATCAAATTTGGAACTATTCAGAATACACAGATTGTGAATATTTAAAACTTTAAATATGTGGCAAAAAAGTTGAATTCCTTTATTTGGGATGGGAAAAAACCTAGAATCAAACATTATGTTATGCGCTATCCCAATGCACAAGGTGGTTTGGGCGTACCTGATATTAGGCTGTACTATGATGCAACACAATTAACGTATTTGAACTAATGCTTGATAACAAATTTTACTCAGACTGGAAAAGAATAGAACAGGCGTTCATGTCCCCTAAAGCCCTCCCAGAAGCTATCTGGAATAAAGCATCTGAACGCCCAGCAACTATTAGGAGAAACATCTTTTTACAAGCCACCTTGGAAGCGTGGGATAGACACAGGTCTAGATTGGCCCCTAGCATCTCCCCCCTTTCCTGTTTTACTGGACAGGAATGGTTTTGCCCAGCTGCTTCTCGAGACTCCTTTGGCTTTTGGAAGGCAGGCAACCTAACTAGGTTGGTTGGTATTTCAAACAAAGGGCTGCTCTTTCTAAACAACAAATAGGAAAAAAAAACTGGGCATCACAATCCCGTGGTTTCAATATTTTCGACTGAGCCATCTTCTAAACCAGCCTGCAATGAAAGAAACATTAAAACAAAAGTTAACTGATTTTGAGAAATTTCTTTTACCCATTAGAACTAATTACAAGGGACTCCTATCCAAACTTTACAGAAACTTGCTCTTTAGTGTCAAATCAAAAATTGTTGCATACCAGACAGCCTGGGAAAAGGACTGTAGTATCAATTTCTTGGATGCCCAGTGGTCTAAAATTTGGAATTCCTCAATCATAAAGTCAAGGTCAATTAATATCAGAACACAATCTCTAAAGCTCTTAACAAGATGGTACATTACCCCCCAGAAGCCTAATCCCTGTAACAAAAATATTCCCTTTTTATGTTGGAAACAATGCGGTGATGTTGGCTCTTTTTTTCACTGTTGGTGGCTGTGTAAGTCTATTAAGAAATTTTGGGTTGAAGTGTTAGATAACATAAAGTTGATTACAGGTTATGAAATTCCTCTAAAACCTGAACTAATTCTTTTGAATCTTTGGACCAAGCACGATCTACCGTCTGCTCCGAGAGACCTTATAACATCATTACTGGCTTTAGCTAAAATTACCATAGCCTCCACGTGGAAGAACCCACTTGCTCCTAGCATTGCAACTTGGCAAGGTAAAATCTGGGACATGTTCCTTATGGAAAACATATCCTACAGACTTAGACAAGCAGACTCAACAAATCTACAGTCCAACTTTTGGGAAGTCTGGTTACCGGTTCTGGACCATTTGACAACCCATGGGAAGAAGCCAGGAATTGCTGATACCCTTCACCTTTTCAGCTTCTAGTGAGCAACACTAATATATGGAGAAGACTTCACTTCTTGACAGCACATCAGGATAAGTGAAAGGCAACAGAGCGAAAGGCAACAGAGATAGGGTCAAAACTCTAAATGCATCTTTTCAGCGGCTTGCATGCAGAGACAAAGAAATCTATTATAATAACCACTGCAAAGAAACAGAAGAGAACAACAATAAAGGAAGAACAAGAGACTTGTTCCAAAAGATCCGAGAAATCAAAGGGAAATTCAAACCATGGCTCGGGATGCTGAAAGATCAATATGGAAATACATTATCTAATCTGGACAAAATAAAGGAAAGATGGGAGGAATAACCTGAGGAACTATACAAAAGAGATGGACGGATGACAGATACTTTCGAAGACGAATCTTTTGATGAAGAACCAGAAGGTAATCAGCCTTTCTTCAAAGCCGTACCCAGGGCACGGCTGAGGCCGGGCTCGGTTGCTCACCCAGGCAGGGTTGGGTTGAAGGCAAAGTCCGTTTAAGCAAAGTCCAAGGTCGGCAGTCCAGGTGAAATCTGGTCAAGGCAGTCCAAACAAGGGTCAGGCAGGGGCAGAGTCCAAAGGCAAGCTGAAGTCAAAGTCCTGGAATCAATCTAAGGGGGGGGGAACAAGGCTCAATGAACGTGGGAAAGTCTTCAGGCGTGAGGCTCCGGTAGCAGAGTAGCTGACGACTGAAGTTGTTTCCATGATGCTCTGCATTCAGCGTTTGCTCTTATACTCCGCCTTGTATGAGAGGCGGATGGGCCAGGTGTTCCCTCGTCCATTGATTGCTCTGCTTCATCATCCTGGATCAGCTTCAGCCGCCTCTGTACTTGGAGTTGGGTGCTGTGGCGCCGTTGCTCAACCGCCTCTCGCGCCTGACTCGTCCTCCGGGTGACTGGCTCTGATGTCTCCCCCTGAGCGGCAGCCGGGTTTGTTTGCGCGTTGCTCAGCTCCTCGGCCCTGGCATTCTCCCAGCGAGGCACGGGCTGTACCTCTGGTTGCATGTCTGGCTCCTCCGTTCCCTCTTCTCCTGGCACGGGGTCTGCCTGTACGGGGTGCATGGCCAGCTCCTCCGATCCTGCTTCTCCTGGTGCGGGGTCTGCCTGCGCGGGATCTGCCTGCCCAATGCAGTCCTCCTCTGACGACGAGGACTCACTGGTGGGCAGCCAGAGCTCGGTTCGGGACTGGGTCATGACACTCATTCTCCCAGGCATGGAAGTCATTTGTTGTCCTCCACAACCCACTCTCAACTAGCTTGCCCCATGTCTCCAACCTCGGAATCAGGAAGCCCCTAAGCCTTCCCCTTGGGATCAGTTTAAAACTTGCCATACCTCCATTCTGATATTCAGTGGTAAGTTTGAAGGGTCCCTTTCAGTTCCAATAAAGCCATTGGAGGTTTGATGTGCTGTACAAGTTTCTAAAAACATTGATTTGGAAGAAGCCGTTTCCACAATACAAGGATCTTTACTCTGTGACTGAAAGCAAATTTGTGGTTGGCTGTTCCTGCGTCAGCCATTTTACTGTTTCCATCACACTGTGTCAGAGATCCATAAGAGCCTTCTGACACAAAGAAGTTGGAGTCCCCAGAGCTAAAGAGATTCCTGACTTCTCTGAAATTCTAACTTTTTTGGTTTCTCGCCCTCCCCACACACAAACACACCCTGAAAAAGGTACAGCACTACACTTCCTCTTCCAATACTATGATCAGAACACAAGGTATTTTTCTTCTCACTTAATTTTCTTCCTCTTCTTAGTAATATTGTTACTCTTGTTCATCTTTCTGTGTTTGTGCAGAACAAACATTCGGGTTAAATTAAGATCTTTACTGCATAATAGTACGGGAGATGGTACAGTAACGAGGCAGATTGAGTGTTAGATGTAGTGTGCATTTAAAGGCGATGTTGCACTGGTGGCTCAGAGAAGGTGGGAGGTTATACATTTCTGGTTCTCTGCCAATGGCAGATACTACCTGACCAAAATCAGGAAGTGCAAGGTCTCTGCGGCAGTATACTTTGAACTCTGCCTGCAAGGAGCACACATTCTGAAATATCTGGCTATCGCCCAAGAATGTCCTTAGCTTGCACTCTCCCATATTCTGCTGATTGCCCCAGTATCTAGAGCAGCAATTTGTGGTGATGCCCACACCCCCATGTCCAACTCCTCAAGTGAACACTAGTGCAAGTTATTCACATTGACTAACTAGCAGCAATAGAGTTCTTTCAGTTTTCAAAGAACTTCACTGAGAAGTTCCTTAAAGTTTTTACAGTGACAATAAAAGTCCATTTCTCCGTATACTTATTGTATTCTTCTCATTCAAAATTTGTCGAAGCAGAAACTCGGGATGAGGAACACCAGAGAACACCTTTCACTTTGCCTCTGGAGCCTCCCACTGCAGAAGGTAATGAGGCAGTTTTCATACCATATCGGTAAGACCAGGAGTCTCCCAGGATGAGGGGTGCTGACAACGTCTTGTGCACCATTTGTGGTACCCTGAAAAGGGAACTCAATCATCTCCGCCCACTTCTCACCTCACGGTGTCTTGTTGTTCCTCAGCATTACATGTTAGAGCATAGGTAGGACTTCTGCATTCTCCAAAAGCCAGAGAATCCACAGTCGATGTCCAGGAGCTCATTTTGGAACACAGTCTTATTCACTGAGTTCTTTTCACCCAAGCCCACAAATTGCACCCTGCTCTGTCAGCAAGTGAAAGCATTTCATAGAAATATTTCCTCTCAAGGATCACTCCAGAGTTTGGTTGGAACTTTTGCAATCTGGCATATAAATCCTTCCCTTAATTACCTGAAAGTTTAATTTGGAAAATAGAGAGAGAACCTGAGAACTCGATGAGTGGCGCCCAGAGAAAGGAATTCCACGTCCTACCCTAATTGATGGCCAAGTCCACTGTGAAGTAGAAGAGATTCTAGACTCCAAATGGAAAAACAAAAAACTCTACTACTTAATCAGGTGGAAAGACTTTGACGAAAGCTTCCAGGAGTGGGTCGAACACTCCCATGTTAACGCTCCCTGCCTTACAGCCAACTTCCACAAGAAATACCCCGACAAGCCAGGGCTGGGGGGGGGTGAAAGGGGGGCCTTTGGGGGGGCAGACATGTCAGGTCTGTTGTCCACATTCCCTCCATCTTTGTGATTTATTGCAATCATCTCCTGTGTGTGTCTGTTTTTCACATAAGCTGTCCAGCTCCTGGGAAGGCTGCGCTCTTATCTGAGATGGCTCACCACAGTGGCCTTGGGACAGTTCCATCCTACTCTCCCACTGACTGTACCCAGCTGGTTGGGCACCAAGGGTGGGGGCCTTACGTAGAGGGACTGAAACTTTGTAGCAAGCACTCCATATGTCATTCTCAACAAAGGACCTGTGTACAGCCAGATGCTTTTACTTGCCTCTGTGTAACCTATGGACATATATATGCTGAAGCTATGATATCTCATTAAAGAACCTTAACTCAAGAGAGCTTGGATTTCTTGTTGCAAGGGGTGGGAGTCAACTTCAATGTATCCTGTTCTCCATAGACTGACAATGGCCTCTGAACATGGAGCATGGCCTCTCTCATCATCTGAAACACAAGCAATTAGCGTTCCGTTATTCCCTACGGGTAATCCCTGTCTCCATAATTCCCTATGAGAAAGCATGTTTTCCATGATTCTCTGTGGGCAATCGATGTCCCCCATTACTTCCTATGGACAGTCGCTGTTTCCATGATTCCCTATGGGCAAGCGAGCTTTCCATTATTCCCTAAGGGAATAAGCTATCTAAGCTATCTCCATTATTCTCTATGGGCAATCGCTGTCTCCATTATTCCCTATGGGCAATTGCTGTTTTCCTTATTCTCTATGGGGAATCACTGTCCCCGTTGTTCCCTATGGGCAAGCATGCTTTCCATTATTCTCTATGGGCAATCGCTGTTCCTATTATTCCTGATAGGCAAGCACTCTTCCCATTATTTCCAATGGGCAGGTGTGCTTTCCATTACCCCTATGAGCAATTTCTGTTCCATTTATTCCCTTTGGACATGCATGTTTTCCATTATTCCTTATGGGTAAGTGCTGTATGCATTATTCCCTATGGGAAAGTATGATTTCCATTATTCCCTAAAGGCAACTGCTGTCTCTATTATTCTCTAAGGGCAATCGCTGTCTCCATTATTAACTATGGGCATACGTGCTTTCCATTAATCCCTGTGGAGAATAGCTGTCCAAAATTCGCTATGCGCAATTGCAGTTTTCATTATTCCCTATGGGCAATCACTGTTCTCATTGTTCCCTATTGGCAATCATGGTTTCAATTATTCCCTAAGGGGCAATCATGGTTTTCATTATTCCCTATGGTCAATTTCTGGTTTCATTATTCCCTAAGGGGAAGCATGCCTTCCATTATTCCCTATGTGCAATCACTGTCCCCATTATTACTTATGGGCATGCATGGTTTCCAGTATTCCCTAAGGGTGATCTCTGTGTTGATTATTTCTGATGGGAAGCATGGTTCCCATTATTCCCTACGGGCAAGCATGCTTTCCATTATTCCCTAAGGGCAATCACTGTTCCTATTATTCCCGATGGGCAAGCACTCATCCCATTATTTCCAATGGGCAGGTGTGCATTCCATTACTCCCTATGGGCAATTTCTGTTCCCATTATTCCCTACGGACAAGCACGCTTTCCATTATTCCCTAAGGGCAATCACTGTTCCTATTATTCCTGATAGGCAAGCACTCTTCCCATTATTTCCAATGGGCAGTGTTGCCAAGTAGGCCCCCTCTCCTGCTTTAAGGCCTGCCATGGACTGTGTTAAAGTTTCCTGCATTGCTGTTTTACTGCTACACAAAGATTGCCCTGCATGTGTGTGTTCTAATACACGTGTCAGTTTCCTGTCTGCTTGTTGATTACCTTGCTGCTGCAATAGACTGTGTAGTTCCCTGACTCCATGTTTGGTTAACTGCACAAAGGACTCTCTTCCTGGGCAGCCCTGCTCAGACCTATATCTGGACCTCCAAGTGTGTGTTTGGACTTTACTACACACGTGCCCCGTGCCTGCCTTGCCATCTGCCACGGACCGTGCTTGTTCCTTGCTATGGACTGTGTTTTACATGCTGTTCCCCCTGCCTCCATGGAAGCCTGCCTCATCTGGGCCCAAGCCGCTGCTAGCAGCCGGGCGCCTGCCGGGGAAACCTCCAGCGAGCCTGGCTAGGCACTCCCTGGTCAGTTCCCGCCTGGAGCCTCCCGCGGGCAGTCGCCGAGCTTGCCCTCGCTACCGGGCAACCTGCAAATCAGCCTCCGCTATGCCCAGCTGGCATCCATGTTCTTGGGCAGCCAGAAGACCCAGGGAAGAAGCCTACTTTGGGAAGCCATTTCAGAGAAGCGAGCACACCACGTCCACAGCGAGAGAACCTCGCCCCGCTCTGCATATCTTAGGAGCTGCCCTGGAGAAGGAACTAAGTGCCGACCATCCCAAGCACTTAGAGAATGCATCTCAAAGAAACCTCCGCATTCCAGAGCTGATGACATCAGGACAAGCCCTGTCTGCTGAAACATCCATTCAGCCCACTCAGATTTCCCCCTCCCTCTTTTGTCCCCTCTTCCTGAGGTGTCACTTATCACAATCAGATTCCTAAAGTGGCCCATCTAAGCCATTCAGTAACCCATTAGAGCCTTTGTTTTAATCTGTGAGAACCACCAAGTACAGCACCAGCCCCAGGGTACGTTTTAGGGTATTTAAGCCGGTCTCTCAGACCGCATGGTGCTCAGGCCATTCCTATCCAGAACCCCCTTGCTGTTTGTCCGTGGATCCATTGCTGGCATTGGACCACCTCGCTGTTGTGTCTCTGCTCCGCTTCAAGATTGTATTTCCCTTATTTGGGTACCTGCAAATGCGACCGTCTCTATATTTCTTGCTCTGTATTTCCTAGTCCTTGTATGCTCTCTTGTGTGTATGTGCAAGTTCAGGCTTACGCCACACTATTAGTAAATACACGTGTTTATTGAACCTATTTGTAGTCTGCCTCTTTGTCACTAGAGTGTCTGGAATCGGGACCTCCGTAAACGTTGGTTAGGTCTGCGCTATTTTTAGTTCCAGACTGCTAAGCTAATTTCCCCATTATAAAAAGCAGTTCTGGTTACAGCAGGTGTGCTTTCCATTACCCCTATGGGCAATTTCTATTCCATTTTTTCCCTTTGGACACGCATGCTTTCCATTATTCCTTATGGGTAAGTGCTGTATGCATTATTCCCTATGGAAAAGTATGATTTCCATTATTCCCTAAAGGCAAGCGCTGTCTCCATTATTCTCTAACGGCAACTGCTGCCTCCATTATTAACTATGGGCATACGTGCTTTCCTATGGGCAAACACTGTTCTTATTATTCCCTATGGGCAATTATTGTTCCCCCCTTATTTCCAATGGGCAGATGTGCTTTCCTTTACACCCTATGGGCAATTCCTGTTCCCATTATTCCCTTTGAATAATCATGCTCTCCATTATTCCTTAAGGGCAATCGCTATTGGCATTATTATCTATGGGAAAGCATGATATCCATTATTCCCTAAAGGCAAAAACATAGTTCCCATTATTCCCTATGGGGAATCTCTTTCTCCATTATTCCCTATAGGCAAGCGTGTTCCCATTATTCTCTCTGTCAATTGCTCTCTGAAGTATTCCCTATGGGCTCTCGGTGTTCCCATTATTTTCTATAAGGAAGCGTGCTTTCTATGCTTCCCTACAGGCAAGAATGATTTCCATTTGTCCCTATGGGTAATCGCTGTCTCCATTATTCTCTATGGGCAAGCGCTCTCTCGATTATTCCCTGTGGGCATACGTGCTTTCCATTTCCCTATGGGCATACGTGCTTTCCCTTTCCCTGTGGAGAATCGCAGTCTCCAGGATTCGCTATGGGCAATTGCTGTTTTGATTGTTCCCTAAGGGCAATCACTGTCCCCATTGTTCCCTCGGGGCAATCATTGTTTCCATTACACCCTATGGGCAATCTTTTTTTCATTATTCCCTATGGACAAGCATGCTTTCCATTATTCCCTATGGGCAATCACTGTCCCCATTATTCCCTACGGGCAAGCATGCTTTCCATTATTCCGTAAGGGTGATCACTGTCTCCATTATTCCCTAAGGGCAAGCATGGTTCCCATTATTCCCTACGGGCAATCACTTTCTACAATTATTCCCTTTCAGCAGGCGTGCTTTCCAATAATCCCTATGGGCATTTGCACGTATGATTTCCATTATTCCGTATGGGCAATCGCTGTCCCCATTATTCCCTATGAGCAAGCGAGCTTTCCAATATTCCCTATGGGCAATCGCTGTCTCCATTTTTACCTATGGGCAAGCGTGCTTTCCATTATTCCCTGTGGACGATCACTGCCTCCAGTAGTCCCTATGGACAATTGCTGTTTTCAATATTCTCTATGGGCAAGCACTGTCCCCATTGTACTGTGGTGGGGTGGGACATTTTGCCGATGGTTGCCCTGCCAAAAGAAGGACCCGAGCTATAGTCCAGGAGCAGACTCCCACTAAACAACTTGTGGGAACGGCCAATGCCTCCAGTGTTCCTCCTGAACCCTTCCTGGTACCAGTAAAGCTGTGCCTGCCTGATGGTCGATGGCTATTTGTGTACGCCATGATAGACTCAGGGGCATCCCGCTGCTTCATGGACGCCAAGTTTTCCGCACAGCGCCGAATTCCCTTGCAGGCAAAGAAGACCCCCACTGTAGTTGAGGCCATTGATGGGCGGCCGCTACGTTCTGGGCCCGTGGTCGAGGAGACCCAGGACCTCCACTTGCAGATCCAGCAGCACCGTGAGCGACTCTGCTTTGACGTGGTAGGCATCCCTCAATTCCCGCTGGTCTTGGGACTTTCCTGGCTTTGCCGCCATGACCCGGTTATCCGGTGGGGCCAGTTGGACCTCCGCTTCCGGGACCCGTGCCCACACGAAAATCAATGCCCAGGTCCCATTGCAGCCGCTGTACAGGAGGCCTCTGTGACGCCAGAGGAATACGCAGAGTTTGAAGATGTGTTTGAGGAAAAGGGAGCAGACCAACTTCCCCCTCATCGGCCGTATGATTGTGCCATAGACTTGATTCCTGGAGTCCCTCTGCCAGTGGGACACCTGTACTCCTTATCAGAACCTGAGTTGGCTGCACTCCGGGACTTTCTCACCAACAATCTGCAGCTCCCAGAATAAGAAGGCCGATGCTGTGTCCCGAAAGCCAGAGTACAACACATCCCCTGACCTGGAACAACCTCCAATGACCATCCTGGTTCCAGAAACTTTCGCCACCATGCAACCCCCTCCGGGGCTGGTGGAGGAGATACAGTACCTCCAGAACTTCCGGTGGTCTCCCCATCCCCAGTCAGATGGATTTGCAGAGGAAGAGGGGCTACTGACCCACCGAGGCCGGATTTATGTACCCCCAGGCTCTCTACGAACAAAGGTACTGCAGCTGGTCCACGATTCTAGACCTGCCGGGCACTTCGGCCTCCACAAGACAACCCATTTCTTGACCCGTGACTTCTGGTGGCCCCGGGTGCAATCGGATGTGGCCCGGTATGTGGCAGCCTGTGAAATGTGTAGACGGGCCAAAAGACGTCCCCGGCAAACCTTCTGGCCTCCTGCATCCACTCCCCACACCCACTGGGCCATGGAGGACTATTTCCATGGATTTCATTACAGACCTGCCCTGCTCCAAAGGACACACCTGCATCCTAGTGGTGGTGGACTTGTTCACAAAGATGGCCCTCTTCATTCCCTGTTCTGGACCCCCCACTGCCCAGGAAACGGCACACCTGCACCCTCAACACGTCTTTCGACTCCATGGGTGTCCAGATCGTATAATTTCTGATCGGGGAGTTCAATTCACCTCTCGGTTCTGGCGGGCCCTGCTCTCCCTTCTTGGCACCCAAGTTCACTTATCCTTGGCACACCACCCCCAATCTGACGGGCAGACAGAGCGCACCAATGCAACCCTGGAGCAATATCTGAGATGCTACACAAACCATCAACAGGATGACTGGCTAGCTCTACTGCTTTTGGCCGAGTTCGCATATAATAGTGCAGTGCACTCTTCCACCCAGCAGACCCCCTTCATGGCAAACTATGGCCACCACCCTCATTTCTTCCCTAGCACGGCACCCTTGTCGGGAATCCCAGCTGCTGATGATCGCCTCCAGGAACTCCAATCCATGCAGGAGCTGTTGCGGGAACAACTCCAGCTTGCCAAGGGAAGCTACAAGGAGGCTGCGGATCGGAAACGGCAACCTGGTGTTCCCTTGTCCGTGGGTGATCGGGTCTGGTTATCCACCCGCCATATCCGCAGCCAACGGCCCTCCAAAAAGATAAATGCCCGGTTCCTTGGACCCTTCATGATCACAGACCAGGTGAACCCCGTGGCCTACCGCCTGCAACTACCACCAACCCTCCCAATCCATCCTGTGTTTCACCGGTCCCTTCTAGTCCCGGCTTCACCCCCGGACCCGCACCATCCCGGGCCACCGTCCCCTCCGCCTCTGATTACCATCGAAGGGCAAGAGGAATATGAGGTTGCCCAGATCCTAGACTCATGTCACCGGTGGGGGCAAGTACAGTACTTGGTGGACTGGAAGGGGTATGGGCCGGAAGACTGAGGCCAACCAACAACCATCCCACAAGGCACAGCCCACAGAAAGGGGCAGGGTTGGGGGAAGGAACGGCCAACCTGCCCCTGTAGGGTCAGAGGCTTAGGGCATAATCATAGGGTTGTGGCCAACACTGGCCAAAGTTTTGGGCCTCACCCTGAGGGCTGGGGGTTGGGCACCAGGGCAGCGCTGGTAGGAAGGGGGAGGGTATAAAGAAGGCTCCTTTTCCCGGGTCAGGGGGGAGATCTTTTCCTGAAGTGAATGGCAGCCTCTTCAGGGGTAGCATGGCCAAAAGAGGGGCAGAGTCCCCAGTATGGTAAACCCCAATTCTGAGGCCTCAAAGAGCATGATGCCTTCTGAATAGACATGGGCACGAACACCATTACGAATGGGAAAAAACAACGAACAGGCCGCTCAGTGGCTTGCGAATGGGCCGTTCGTGAGGCACCACCTCAGCCGAACAGGTGATCGCCACAAGCCTTGTTTGTTGCGCTCGGCCGCCGTTTGGGAAGGTAGACACTCAGGCGCCTTCAATCAATTGCCTTGACAACAGAGGGAGGGACTGCCTGAACTCTGTCTGCACTCCCTCTGTCGCCATGGACACCCCAATCAAAGATCAACTTAGCTTGATGGGCAGGTCTTCCTTCCAAGAGTGGAGCTGCAAATTGGTTACAATCGGCAGACACCGGGGGGAGGGAGGAGGGGGTTGTTCTGTGGCCATGGGAACTCCAATCTCATCCCTGCAGACCCCATTAGGCAGTTCTGACTGCCAACCACAAGACCTCCTGCGTTTCTCAATGAGACCTCTGCTTATAAAAGGGCACTGCGCTCCCACTTCTGGCTTTCACTTTCAGCAAGCACTGGAGGGGCACAGAGGTGTTGATAGCCTTTTGGGAGAGAGAAAGGGGGAGTGCATTGGAGCTGGGCTTTTTTCTGTGTGTGGTGGGTGGGCTAGGGAGCTATCCCCTCTGGTTCCTGGGCTGCTGCCAGGCCGTGGAGCAAAGCTCAGTAGGCACCTCGGCTGAGGGCTCACACTGACTATTAGTAGTAGTAGTATCAGTGCCTGATCTGGTGGTCAGGCTTGTGGGTGTGCTGGCCTAGGGCTCTAGCCTCAGCCTCTGGTTCCAGGGCTGCTGCCAGGCTCTGGGGACAAGCTCTGTGGGCACCTCGGCTGAGGCCTCACCCTGACTGTTAGTATTATTAGTATCAGTGCCTGATCTGGTGGTCAGACTTGTGGGTGTGCTGGGCTAGGGCTCTAGCCTCAGCCTCCAGTTCCAGGGCTGCTGCCAGGCCCTGGGGACAAGCTCAGTGGGCACCTTGGCTGAGGGCTCACCTTATTATTAGTGCCTGATCTTGTCAGGTATGTGGGAGTGCTGGGCTAGGGCTCTAGCCCCTCCCTCTGGTTCCAGGGCTGCTGCCAGGCCCTGGGGCCAAGCTCAGTGGGCACCTTGGTTGAGGGCTCACCCTGACTATTTTTATTATTAGTATCAGCGCCTGATCTTGTCAGGCTTCTTGGTGTGCTGGGCTAGGGCTCTTGCCCCAGTCTCTGGTTCCAGGGCTGTTATCAGGCTATGGTGACAAGCTGTGTCGGCACCTCAGCTGAGGGCTCACATTGACTATTATTATTATTATTATTATTATTATTATTATTATTATTATTATTATTATTATTATTATTATCAGTGCCTGATCTGGTGGTCAGGCTTCTGGGTGTGCTGTGCTAGGGCTCTACTTGCAACATGGTAGAAAACTACACGTGAAGGAAACAATAGTTATACAATGATTTCAAAAATACTGAAAAAAGTGAAACCATTCAATAAATATTTACTCCATAAAGTCACATTAATCAAAAGCAGCATCAATGAAGTACACAAAATGTGTTGAACAGCAAACAATGCAAAGCTCAAGCCACTGTTATAAATCAATAAATACAATCATCCTTATGGTACAAATACATTAGTACAGCATAAACCCTAGAGCACATCCCACAGGTAAGTCCCTAGGTAAGTCACAAAGGAGTCTTAAAAAGTATAATGAGCAATGCTCTATATTCCTTATCCAGGTGGAATGTACAATGTTGGGACGCCCACTGAGGGCGTTCACCGTTCGCCCAGCAACCAGGGCCGGCAAATGTTGCCAGTTGTTTCGTCCGTAGACCTCCTCTGGGGCATTAACAACTCCACTATTCAAAGCTGTCAATGAAGAAACAATGCATGCAATAAGCATGTATAACATCTTGTACAATGAATTCAATAAAGAATTCATGTTGATAAATAACATACCCGTGTATTCTCTAAGAGTACATTAATTTGCCATAAGATATACAGTCACAAAGTCAAAAACGGCAATTACAACTCCACCATTCAAAGCTGTCAAGAAAGAAACAACCCATGTGATAAGCATAAATAGCATATTGTACACAGAAATCAATAAAAGAACTTGTTGAAATAACATACCCGTGTATTCTCTATGAGTACATTAAATTGCCATAAGGTATGCAGTCACAAAGTCAAAAAGGGTGGCTGAGAAGCACTCGGCCCTATAGTCACATGCTATTTAAAGACCCAGCAATCAATCCAGTGTAAATATATTTTTACTTATAAAAAACAGGATAAATTAAACTAATGATTTAACCCATTGGGCTTTAATGAATTTAACTTGTCTATCTACAGAGATTCCTTTTGGAGTAAGGTTCTCTTTATACTCCGTTCTGAGATACACTGTCCTGAGAATAAAACAGTGAACCTGAAGTCATTTTCTCTATGATGGAGCTGAATGAAGTGTTCTACCAGAGGGGCATCAGGCACCTTGTTCTTAATGCGTGATATGTGTTCCATCAAGCGTATCCTTAGGGTCCTAGAAGTACTGCCTACATATAACAAGTTGCGTGCACATATAATTAGGTACACGACTCCCTGAGTTTGACAGGTTGTAAAAAACTTGGGCTTCACTACTATATCTGTCCCGGGGATTGAAATGCTGTTCCCCGTAATTGCTTTGGAACACAACCGACACCTCCCACATTTAAAGTGCCCTGCAGGAAAGTTGGAATCACCTGCATTTTCCTTGAAATCCGAGTGTACCAAAAGATCCTTTAAATTTCTAGTTCTCCTCCAGCCAACAACTGGGGGTTCCTAACATCCTCTAATGTCATGAAGCAGAGGCCAGTATTTAAGTATAATGTTCCTCACTCAATGTGATTGGGGAGTGAACTCCATAGTTCACACCACCCCCTCCCTCTCCCTCCTGGGCTTGGTAACAAAAAGTTCCTGCCTGGGTACAGTCCCTGCCCGTTCCAATGACCTCTCCAATGTACTCCTCAGGTATCCTCTGTTGTAAAAAGCTTGCAACATATTCCAGGATTCTCTATCATAATCCCAATTGTCAGTCGCATTTCATTTAACCCTGAGAAGTTGGCCGTATGGAATATTGCTCCTCAGGAGCCTCGGGTGGTGAGAGTGAAAGGCTAAATACGAATTACAATCAGTTGCTTTGCGATAGATAGGGCCTCACCCTGAGGGTATTGTCCCTCTGTCTGTAAACCACTATGTCCAGAAAGTTAATACATGTACTGTTGCTTTCCCAAGTGAATTTAATATTACTATGCATGGAGTTTATCCATGTCCCGAAATCCTCCAGACTCTCTGATGTGTTCAACATAACAAAACAGTCAACTTCCGGTTTGGGATTTATGGAGGTCTAACGCAGCTCCATTTGCGGAGCTGACTGGACTGCCGTTTTAAGCGGCCGGCGGGGTGAAAATAGCCCGCGGCCGACTGCTCTCAGGCGGAGAGCAGGCAAAGAACGCTCAAGACCCTAGGGTGAGTTAGATCTCGGATGAGGGGGGGCTCTGTGTAACGGGTCCCCTCCCGATCCTTGAGGTCCCACCTTGCGACGGGTCGGCTAAAATCTCTGCGGCAGTTTTGGGGCCAATTCAGCTGGCATAAGACCTACATACCCAAGCTTCGATTGGGGGGAAGAAGTGGAATGGAGAGCTTGAAATCGAAACAGCGATTACAACCCGAGGAAAGTGAAGGGAAGGTAAAGATCACTATTTTCCGATACGAGACAGATTGATAAAAACAGAGAGGAAAAAAAGTAGACTTTTAAACTGCAACAGACTAGCGAAAAGGAGGGGAAGCTTCGGCAGGAGTTGTATTTGAAAAGAGACTAAGTTTAAAGAAGTTATTAAAGAAATTGGATTATTGTTTTGAATACCTGTGGCTTTGGAGCTGTGAGAAAAAGACACCATCGCGAGATCTGCTGTGGGAAGACGGGAGACAGGAAGTGCGTAACAACAATAGAGTGGCTGGAGAGAAGCGGCCCTTGCTGGAGGGCAGGAAGAAGGGAATCGCCATCTTTGAGAGGGGAAGGGTCGCGGCTTCAGCGGAAAAGGAAGTAGGCCATATTGGATTATAAAATCATAGAGAGACCATAGAGAAAAGACGCCCGACATTTTGGACTTTTTAAAATCAATTTATGCAAGAAGACCGGGACATTTGAAATAAAAAAGGTATTAAATTTAACGCCACGGAGTTAAGGAAGAGAGCGGACTCGTGGGAGCGAGCCAAAGCAAGCCCCACGATGTCGAAGAAAGAGTGGCAATCGGCAATAGAAAACCTGGATAAAAAACTTTTGGAGGTGATTAAAGAATTTAAAGACATGAAATTGGACCTGATCAAAGAGGTTAAACAGACAGTAAAATCGGAGCTGTCAGAAGTAAAATCGGAGCTGTCAGAAGTGAAGAAAGGTATGGAAACAATACAAAGTGAATTACAAGGGACGCAGCAGAGAGTTAAAACAGTAGAAGGAGCGATGGAGAACTTAGCAGATACGCAACAAACAGAGATGAGGCTGATGAGGGGAAGGATGGCTGTTGCGGAAAGTAGACATATGGAGAAGCAGCTGAGATTTCACGGCCTGCCGGAAATGGAAGGAAAGACAGCGCAAGAGCAGATGACGGAGGTGTTAGCTGAATACCTGGGGAAGGAGGAGGAGGATGTTGTGGCTATCCTAGATGTGGCATATCGTGTGAACTCGAGAATTGCAACCCAGAGGAAAGTACCAAGAGATGTGATTGTACAATTTACAACAAGAAACATGAAAGAGAAGATTGTGACTAAACAGTTTCAAGATCCATTGGAGATCGATGGCAAGACAATCATTATAATGAAGGAACTACCCAGATCAGTGTTACTAGATCGGAAAAAATATAAAGCGCTAATCCAGATGTTGAAGGACATGAAAATCAGGTACAGATGGGAGCTCCCAGAGGGTTTGTCCTTCGAATTTGGAGGTGCCAAAAAGCGTATTAGATCTGAGCGGGAGATGGAGCGATTTATAAGGGACAATGAAAAAGACTTACCAACAAGATTATGAATATGGAGTGTAAAGTATTATCTTGGAATGTAAATGGACTAAATTCACCGAATAAGAGGAAAAATATTTTTCACTGGCTACTAAAACAAAAATGCGATATTGTTTGTTTGCAAGAGACTCATATTCGAAAACAGGATGTAAAATACTTAAAACTGGGAAAATTAGGCAAGGACTTTGTAGCGGCCTCAAGTAAGAAAAAAAGAGGAGTGGTGTTGTATGTAAAAGAGGAGCTACAACCAAAATTCATAATGAAAGATGTGGAAGCCAGATTTGTAGCAGTGGAATGTACTTGGAACCTAAAGAGAGTGTTGGTAGTCGGAATTTATGCACCTAATGGTGCAAAAGAGAGCTTCTTTGAGGATTTGAGGAAGCATTTAGACGGTCTTTCATATGACCAGATAATTCTTGCTGGAGACTTCAATGGAGTGACAGACTTGGAACTGGACAAAAAGACTACAATGGCACAAAAGAAAAGAGGACTATTACCAAAGCTCTTTTTTGAGCTGATTAAACAAGAGACTCTTGAAGATGTATGGAGGAGAGAATATCCTAAAAGCAGACAGTTTACTTTTTATTCTGCAAGGCACTCCACATTATCAAGAATTGACATGATCTGGGCCTCAAAAGATTTGGCGTTATGGACTAAAGATGTAGAAATAATGCCGATGGTAGGCTCAGATCATAACCCAATTATGTGGAAATTAGGGAAAAGGAGAAAAAGGAAAGCGTGGAGAATAAATGAGGACTTGCTACAGGAAAAAGAGAATATGGAAATATTGAGAAGAGAGACAAAGTTTTTCATACAATACAACGTGAATAAAGAAGTACCAACTGATAAAGTTTGGGATGCTTACAAGGCGGTTATAAGGGGCATACTAATGGACTTAAATGGTAGAGCAAGAAAGAAGAAAGAGGAGAAGAGACAAGAGATTGAGGAGAAAATAAAAGCTAAGGAAATACAGTTGAAAAAGAGACCAGGGAAAAAGAAATTATACCAGGAAATTAAAATATTGCAAGAACAGCTAACAGCAATGAGTAATAAAGAATTGGAGTGGAATCTCAAAAGGCTGAATCAGAAAGCGTTTGAGGGTGCAAATAAACCTGGGAAGTACCTGGCATGGCAACTGAAGAAGAGAAGGGAAAAGAAAACAATAAATAAAATTTGTGAAGATGACAAAACGTATTTGGAACAGACTACCATTAGTAGAGCCTTTTATAAATTCTACGCTAAACTGTACAACAAGAAAGAAGTAAATAAAGACTCAATAGCGTTGTATCTGGAGAAAATGACGCTACCAGAAATCTCGGACGCTTGGAGAAATAAACTGAATAGTGAAGTAACGGATGAGGAAATAAGTAAGGCAATACAATCTGCAAATCTAGGAAAGGCGCCAGGGCCAGATGGACTTACAGCTAAATTTTATAAGACTATGGCCAATGAGCTGGCACCATTCCTAAAGGAGGTGATCAATGGAGTTCTAAGGGATCAAAGGATTCCAGACACTTGGTCTGAAGCGAACATATCATTGATCCCAAAAGAGGGCCAAGATTTAACTAATGTGAAAAATTACAGACCTATATCGTTACTCAACAATGACTATAAAATTTTTGCGAAGATACTGGCGGAGAGACTGAAGGGGTGGCTTTCGGAAGTTATAGAGGAGGAGCAAGCAGGCTTTTTGCCAGATAGACAAATAAGAGACAATTTAAGGACAGTGATTGATGCTATTGAATATTATGACAAGCGTTGTGATAAAGAGGTTGGTTTCTTCTTTGTTGACGCTGAAAAGGCATTTGACAATTTAAACTGGGACTTTATGTTTGCCACTATGGAAAAGCTACAATTAGGAGAAAGATTCATCAGAGCAATTAAGGAAATCTACAGAGACCAGACTGCAGCAATTGTGGTGAATGATGAATTGACTAAGAAACTGAATATAAGTAAAGGAACAAGACAAGGTTGCCCGTTGTCTCCACTGTTGTTCATTTTAGTATTGGAGATCCTGATGATACAAATACGACAAGACGAGGAAATTCGAGGAATAAAAATAAAGGACTATTCATACAAGGTCAGAGCATTCGCGGATGATATAATGTTAATCGTAGAGGACCCATTGGAGAACATGCCAAAAGTGATAGATAAGATCAAGGAGTTTGGAGACTTGGCAGGTTTCTATATCAACAAAAAGAAGTCAAAGATACTATGCAAAAACATGACTAAGCAGAAACAACAACTGTTAATGGAAACAACGGACTGTGAAGTAACAAGTAAGGTGAAATATTTGGGAATTGAACTGACTGCAAAGAATATAGATTTATTCAAGAACAATTATGAAAAACTATGGACTCAGATTGAGACTTGATTAAATGGAATAGGCTCAATCTGTCATGGTTGGGCAGGATTGCAGCAGTTAAAATGAATGTGTTACCAAGAGTGATATTTTTGCTACAGACAATACCAATCATCAGAGACTCTAAACAATTTGAAAAATGGCAGAGGAAAATATCAGACTTTGTATGGGCAGGCAAGAAGCCTCGAGTGAAAATGAAAGTTTTACAAGATGCAAAGGAAAGAGGCGGAATGCAACTGCCCAACCAGAGACTTTACCATGATGCAATCTGCCTAGTTTGGCTGAAAGAGTGGATGACATTAAAGAACAAGAAACTATTAGCCCTAGAGGGATACAAAAAACTATTTGGATGGCACGCATACCTATGGCACGACAAAGTAAAGGTCAACTCGATGTTCCTGCACCATTTTGTACGGAGAAGTCTATATACAACCTGGAAGAAGTACAGAATTTATCTACAAGAAGGAACTCCTTGGTGGGTGGTTCCATATGAGGTGATAGACCCGAGAGCTGTTGATAATGAACGACAATGTTTAACATACAAAGAAATAACTAAAGTAGAAGCATCTAAACTTAGAATAAAGACGCAAGAGGAACTATCACCTAACTACGATTGGTTCCAGTATAGACAGATCAGAGATTTGTATAACTCGGACTCTGTAAAAGGAGGTATACGAATAGAGAATTCGGAACTAGAGCAGACCCTTCTTAAAGAGGACAAGAAAAGAATATCCAAGGTATACCAAGTACTGTTGAAATGGTATACTGAGGATGAGACAGTTAAAACACAAATGGTGAAATGGGCTATAAATTTTAATAAAGAAATAACAATGGAGGCATGGGAATACTTGTGGAAGACTACAATGAAGACAACGACATGTACAAATATCAAAGAGAACATCTATAAAATGATCTATCGTTGGTACATGACACCAAAGAAGATTGCGCTAGGGAATTTGAACACTTCTAATAAATGCTGGAAATGTAGGAAGCATGAGGGCTCCCTCTATCATATGTGGTGGTCGTGTGAGGTAGCCAGGCAGTACTGGGGGGTAATAATAAGAGAAATGAGTGAAATTTTACAATTTCAAATTAATAAGAACCCAGAACTCCTGCTACTGAACTTGGGAATGGAGGGAATTCCAGCCCATCATAGGACGCTGATATTTTATATGACGGCAGCAGCTAGACTATTGTATGCGCAAAAATGGAAAGTACAGGAAGTGCCAACTATCGAAGATTGGATCTACAAATTGCTGTACATGGCTGAAATGGACAAGATGACAAGAAAACTGAGAAATCTGGACTCAGGGCAGTTTAACACAGACTGGGAGAAGCTGAAACAATATCTGGAGAAGAAATGGGAGGTGGGAGGAAAACTGTGGCAGTTTGAGAACTACTGAAGTATAATAAAATGTAGAGGGGGGTGACTTTACCGGGAGGAGAAGAGATAAATGTGAATTTATAAGCAGTTTGATTAATAGATTGACATATATATAGATATATATAGGTTAATAAATAGAATACGGATAGAAAATAATTAACCATAAGGATTAAATATAAGGATTGAGTAACCAACAATATTTTCTTTCTTTGATAAGATTTGTATAATGCACCAAACTGAATGCCTGATGGTATAGACGAGTCAAATTGATTGACTATGTGATGAGAGTTATATAGAATTACTATAAAAAGACAGAATGAGTAATATATAGAGAATAAGTCAAATTGTTTGATTTAAATGTGTAAGATTTTTATGGTTTATGATATATAGAAATATTTAAAATTGGAAAATGGGATAAATTGTTTATCTAAGATGGAAACAAAGACTTACAGTTTGGGTATATAATAAGAAAGATAGTTAAGGATGTACTGCTTAGTATAATGGAGAATATATATTTGTTTTAGATAGAGGAATTTAATAGAAGTAAGGGAAAAGGGACAGAGGGTTGGAAAACTGTTGGAAGTCAACAAAAGGGGGGGAAAGGGAGGGGTTAGAAATGAAAAATTTGGGGGAAATTGAATGTAAATGTAAAAATAACGGATTCTAACCCAATAAAATTTTTTCAAAAAAAAAAACATGACAAAACAGTCATCAATGAAGCGATAGTACACTGGCATAATATCAAACTAGGATTGGGCTCTGGATTGTAAACATTTTTTTCCTCTAAACAGGACATCACAAGTTTTGCCACGCTAGGAGATGCCATGGTCGCTCCCCTTATTTGAATGGGCCAATTCCACAACATAAGGGCCAATTCCACAACCAATCTAGCCAGATCGTGGAGAATAGAAGTATATAGTGATGAAACATCTAGCCTCAGCCTCCAGTTCCAGGGCTGCTGCCAGGCCCTGGGGCCAAGCTCAGTGGATACCTTGGCTGAGGGCTCACCTTATTATTAGTGCCTGATCTTGTCAGGTATGTGGGAGTGCTGGGCTAGGGCTTTAGCCCCAGCCTCTGGGGCCAAGCTCTGTGGACACCTAGGCTGAGGGCTCACAGTGTTCTCTCCTTTTCTGTCCTCCTTCATGCTAGTTTGGTGGCACAATGAGTCTTCATGTTGTGGTGGCCTCCACGGGTGATTGTGGGGTGAAGTGCAAAGGCAGTCCTCCTGCTTTACTTGTGGAAAGAAGTACTGAGTGTGGCTTGGGGGCAGCAGAGAGTACTTCCGCCCCCCCAGATTCACCTGTGGGGTCTGTGGAGGAGGCCAAAGAGGTCTTTCCGCTGGGGGGATAGGATCTCTCTCAACATTTTGAGGAGGAGGTGGGTGACGGATCCATGGAGGAATGGTTTCTCTTTTATGAATTATCCCTCCCTTCCCCATCCGAAACTCTCGGTGGTGTCCCTGCCTGCAGTCCACCCTTCACTCCCTTGTCCATGGCCAGCTCCGCAGTGCAGCCTGTAACCGTTCGTCATCCTTCCCCTGGGACAGTTGGTGGTCCACGTTACAACGCCTCTGTATGGAGGCACTTTCGGGCCCTTCCTAATGACCCGTTGGTGCGGTGCGGTGCCTGTGATGTCCTTGTGTGCAGGGGCAAAAACACGAAGCACCTGTTATCGACATCCCTGACTAGGCACCTGAAGATGCACCACCCGAGCCTGGGGTCTCCGTCCACGCCCAGCAAAACATCTGTTGGGGGGAGAAAAGGGACGACCAGCTCTTCTGAGCGGGGATCAGAGGGAGGGTCATATTTGAAAGACTGTCGTTTGGAGGAGGGCAAGGAGCTGTTCCAGTTGGAAATAGAGGGTAGGACCCGAAGCAATGGGCTTAAACTACATGCACAAAAGTACCAGCTGGATATTAGGAAGAACTTTTTCACGGTCAGAGTAGTTCAAAAGTGGAATCAGCTGCCTAGGGAGGTGGTGAGCTCCCCTTCACTGGCAGTTTTCAAGAAGAGGCTGGATGAATACTTGTCAGAGATGCTCTAGGCTCATCCTGCACTGGGCAGGGGATTGGACTAGATGGTCTGTATGGCCCCTTCCAACTCTATGATTCTATGAGTCTAATCCACCCCAAGAAAGAAGCCTTGCCCTGAGGATGACGCTGGTGGGAGTGGAGCGCTCAGGCAGGACGTGCTTGTGGAGGTTGTTCTCTCGGGGTCTGGAACAGTGCAGCTTAGAACGGCGAGGTTGAGGGCTCAGGAGGTGGGCCTTTGCATCTTGGCAGAGAGAAGTGCCCTACATGGCTTGCCTCTATCCATTGTGGAGTGTGTGGGCTTCTGCAGGGTACTAAAACATTTTGCCCCTTGGTTCTCCATGCCGTCGCCGCGCACCCTTGCCCATTGAGTCCGATGGGTATCTCGAATGAGGGCTGGCACGTTTGGGTGAGGTTTAGGCAGGTCTACTCCAACTGCTAACAGGCTTCTGAGGCCTTGCTAGGCCTTCCTGGCACAGCCAGATCATCATGACACCTCCTTTCTGCGAAGGTAGGAAAGTGGATGATGCTGGTGGCAGCCTCCTTTGGGCACTTGTGCAACAGCTCAGGAACTGTTTCACATGTAGTTGAGTCGCACGGTGGCCCTATCCATTGCAAACACTGTGCCCTCTGAGCAGGGGGGAATAGGTCCCTCGACTCATGTCCTTTCTGCAAAGGCAGGAAGGTGGCTGATGTCAGCTGCTGCTGCTGCTGCCCCATTTCTTTCTCTCCCTCTCTGGAACCACTCTGACCCGTCCAAGCAACCTCTCCTGTCCCGTCCATCCCCTCCTTTCTGCGAAGGCAGGAAGATGGGTGATGCTGCTGGCAGCCTCCTTTGGCCAATTGGGCAACAGCTCAGGAGCTGTTGCACATGTAGTTGAGCCAGATGGTGCCCTGATCCATTGAAACCGCTGTGCCCTCTGAGCAGGGGAGAACGGATCCCTCGACTACTGTCCTTTCCACAAACACAGGAAAGGCTCTCAGTAGTGGGTAGTGCCTGCTCAGGTTAGGTGTCTGAGTGGTGGGTGCCACTCTGGTGGGCACTAGCCACCCTCAGTTCTCGGGGCTGCTTCCACTCTAACCTTTCCTAGCGCCCTCTCCTGTCCTTTCTCTCCCATTCTTTCTGCAAAGACAGGAAGGTGGTTCGTGTCTGCACATTTCATCCTCACTCACACGGTCCCCATTTCTCCTTCTACAAACCCTTTGGAGACCTCTGCTGTCCAGTCCATGCCATCCTTTCCGCGAAGGCAGGAAGGTGCCGCGAAGGCAGGCGGTGCTGCCCAAACTGTTTTGAGTTGTGCCCGTACAGCCTGCTCAGGTGAGGTGTCTCGGAGCGGTGTGGAACTGCTTTGGCGCCCCTCATTTCTCGGGGCTGCTGGTCCCTCTTTCTACCTCTCCATCTGTGGAACCACTCCGACCCTTACGAACGACCTCTCCTGTCCTGCCCATCCCCTTCTTTCCGTGAAGGCAGGACAGCAGGTCATGTCATCCGCAGCTTCACGAGCGACTATCATGTTACTGCTGCCTCCTTCGTCATAACGGACAGCTTGCCTGCGTTTGCAAATCTGATTGTATGGTATAGGTATACAGAACATTTGCACAGTATGCAGGCTCGCCTGTCAACAGGACTGGCTGGACCCCTTTGAGCCTGAGGGGAATGTATCCTGTCTTTTCCGCAATGTATCCTGTCTTTTCTGCAAAGGAATGTATCCTGTCTTTTCCGCAAATTCAGGAAGGTGGGCGATGGCAGGTGCTGCCGCTGCCCTGTTTCTTCCTCTCCTTCTCTGGGAGCACTCCAACCCCTCCCAAATACCTCTCCTGTCCCATCCATCCCATTGTTTCCGCTCATGCAGGAGGGTGGGTGATGGTTGCTGCCACTGCAGAGTACCTCTGTGGGGTCTACAGATGAGGACTCCCAATGCTTGTGAGCTTTCCAGGTCCCGGTCAATACCTCTCCCTCTCGTACTGCCACGGCCCTTTCCAACGACTTGAACCGCCCCATCCCCACCTTTCTGTGATGGTGGAGAAGTGGTTGATTCCACCAGCCACTGATGGATCGTGGTCTTCCAGGCCCTGTTACAGGATCTTTCACGTACGGCTCGTCGCCACGGCTGGAACCTCTTGGTCCCCCTCTCCCTGACCACTTCGTCTTCCCTCTTTCCTCCTCTCAGGTACTGCCACGACCCTTCCCCACCACTTGAACCGCCCCGTCCCCTTCTTTCTGTGATGGCAGGGAGGTGGTTGATGCCAGCGGCCGCTGAACTTCCCATCCCTCTCACAGGATCTTCCAGGAATGGCTTGTCGCTGTGGCCCGAACCACATGTTCCCCCTCTCCCAAACCACCTGGCAGCCACAGTCATCAACCTCCTTGTTGCTTAAACGGATACTTTATACACCTCTGACCTGGAGGCTTGGCGAATGGGTGCCACAGGCAAGCGGCCAGACCCCCCGCCCCTGCCTTCAGGACCATCACACGGGGCCAAAGTGAACTGGGGAGGGTGGCTCCATCTGTGTTGAATGGGAATTTATTGGGGGCGTCAAATTTGGGAATGTATAACTCCCGAGATCCATATTGCAATCTTGACCAAACTTGGGTGTTGCCTGGAGAAGAGCCTGCTGTACATTCCCTTAGAACATGGGCTCTCTAACTGCTATGGGGGCCGTTCTGGTGCTGAAGAACACCGGACACTGGACAGGTTCGTTAATGGGACATGTTCGGTTCCGTTCGTCTGTTCATGTTCATTGGCGGGAACGAACAATGAACAGCCTGTACGGAGTTTTTTTCCTGTTAGTGCCCATGTCTACTTCTGACTGCCAGGAGGGCCTTCTGCCTAGGGGCTGACTTGGTGGCTCTGAAGCCTACGGTCAGGGGCCAGACAGTGTTTCCACAGGCAGCACTACAGCGGATGGGTGCACGTGAGGCATGGACATGTCTGGACCTTACATGAAGGAAGCGCTCCCTGCTGGCACCCCTTTCCTTATAGCGGCAGCACTTCCACTGCGGGGCCTTGCGAGGGCCGCACCACCGTGCCAGGCTAAGAGGGCGCCAACAAAGAATGCTTTCTTTGGAAGTCCTGCTTGGCAGTGCCCACTGTGCCCAGCACCAACAGTAAAGGGAGGAGGGCGAGGGGGTCTTCAGAGGAACATCCGCCACTCAATCGCTGCTTCCAGCGGGGGCGGGGGGCGAGGAATAAGAATTCTCAGCAAGGGCTCCTCTATCTTTAAGAGCTGTTGGGCACTGAAACTCTCCCACCCTGCTGGGATAAAGGGCAATGGTGTAGGCACCTGGCTTGCTTTGAACAGTGAGGCCGGAGTGCTGCCTCCTTGTGTGTCCCTCTCCTTGCAGAATCTGCAGAAGTCCTGCACAGCCAAGCCTTTCCTTCCCTCCTCTCGCCGATTGGACAGCTCTGAGCAGATTTGCAGGCTGGCAGAGGTGTGGGGGAAAGCCTCAGAGCTCCTTTGTCAGGGGTCGCACAACTACAGGACCCTTGGGCAGAATTCTCAGCAAGGGCTCCTGTATCTTTAAGAGCTGTTGGGCACTGAAACTCTCCCATCCTATGTGGCTCTTCAAATAGTGAGCAAAGCCGAAGCTGTGCTGTGACGCTCTTAAAGGTGCAGGAGCATTCAGGGAACAAAGGACCTGCAAGCTGTTAGACCAGCTTTCTGTTTACAGCTGTGGTCACTCAGATGCTTCTGAGAAAGCATCAAGTACTGTTTGCATCAAGTACTGATATTTAGAGATTCATGGCCTCTGAACATGGAGTATCCCTCTCTCGTCATTTATCCAACAAATCATTGGCATTTGGGGATGGATGGCCTCTGAACATGGAGGATCCCTCTCTCATCATCTGAACCACTCAAGCAATTAGCGTTCTATTATTCCCTACGGGTAATTCCTATCTCCATAATTCCCTATGAGAAGGTATGTTTTCCATTATTCCCTGTGGGCAATCAATGTCCCCCCTATGGGCAGTTGCAGTTTCCATTATTCCCTATGGGCACGCGAGGTTTCCATTATTCCCTGGGGAGAATCGGTGTCTCCAGTATTCACTGTGGGCATTTGCTGTTTTCTTTATTCTCTATGGGGAATCACTTTCCCCATTGTTCCCTAAGGGCAATCATGGTTTCCATTATTTCCTATGGGCGATCGCTCTTTTCATTATTCCGTATGGGCAAGTATGCTTTCCATGATTCCCTATGACCAGTCGCTGTCCCTATTATTCCCGATGGGCAAGCATGTTTTCCATTATTCCCTGGGGGGTAAGCATGCTTTCCATTCTTTCCGATGGGCAATCGCTGTTCCTATTATTCCCTAATGGCAATCACTGTCTCCATTATTCCCTAAGGACAAGCATGGTTTCCATTATTCCCTATGGGCAATCATTGTCTCCATTATTCTATATGAGCAATCACTGTCTCCATTATTCCCTACGGGCAAGCATGCTTTCCATTATTCCCTATGGGCAATCGCTGTCTCCATTATTCCCTACGAACAACAGTGCTTTCCATTATTTCCTATGGGCAAATACTGTCTCAGTTATTCATTATGGGTAACGGCTGTCTCCATTATTCCCTATGGGCAATCACTGATCCCATTATTTCCAATGGGTAGGTGAGCTTTCTATTACTCCCTATAAGCAATTTCTGTTCCCATTATTTCCTTTGGACAAGCGTGCTTTCCATTATTCCTTAAGGGCAAATGGTATTTGCATTAGTCCATATGGGAAAGCACGATTTCCCTTATTACCTAAAGGCAATCGCTATTTCCTATGGGCAAGCAGGGTTACCATGATTCCCTATTGGCAATCGATTTCTCCATTATTCCCTCTGGGCAGTCGTGCATTCCATGATTCCCTGTAGGCACTTTCTCTCTGCAGTATTCCCTATGGGCAATCAGTGTTTCCATTATTTCCTAAGGACAAGCGTGCTTTCCATTCGTCCGTACGGGCAAGTATGATTTCCATTATTCTGTATGGGCAATCGCTGTTCCCAATATTCCCTATGAGAAAGCGAGCTTTTCATTATTCCCTATGGGCAATTGCTGTCTCCATAATTCCCTACGGGCGTGCATGCTTTCCATTATTTCCTATGGGCAAATGCAGTCTCCATTATTCCTAATGTGTAACGGCTGTCTCCATTATTCCCTATGGGCAATCACTGCTCCATTATTTCCGATGGGCAGATGTGCTTTCCTTGATTCTCTGTAGGCATTGTGTCTCTGCAGTCCTCCATTAATCCCTATGGGCAATAGCTCTCTGCAGTATTCCCTATGGGCAATCGGTGTTCCCATTATTTCAATTGCTGTTTTCATTCTATGGTCAAACACTACCCCCATCATTACCTATGGGCAATCATGGTTTCCATGTTTCCTTATTGACAATTGCTGTTTTCATTATTCCATAAGGGGAAGTATGCTTTCCATTATTCCCTATAGGTAATCACCGTCCCCATTATTCTCTATGGGCAAGCATGTTTTCCATGATTCCCAGGTAGCAATCGCTTTCTCTATTTTCCTTTATGGGCAAGCATGATTTCCGTTATTCCTTATGGGCAATAGCTGTTTTCATTATTCCCTGTGGGCAAGCATGCCTCCCATTATTCCCTAAATGCAATCGCTGTCCCCATTATTCTCTATGGGCAACCATGGTTTACATTATTCTCTATGGGCAATCGCTGTTTTCATTATTCCCTACGTGCAAGCATGCTTTCCATTATCCCGTATGGGCCATCACTGTTTTCATTATTCCCTACGGGCAAGCATGCTTTCCAAAATTCCCTATGGGCAATCGTTCTCCCCTTTCTTCCCTATGGGCATGCATCGTTCCGATTACTCCCTATGGGCAAGCGTGCTCTACATTATTTCCTATGGTCAAATGCTCTCCATTATTCTGTAAGGGCAATTGCTGTGCCCGTTATTCGCTAAGGACAATCGCTGTCTCCAGTATTCCCTATGGGAAATTGCTTTTCCCATTATTTTTTATGATCAACTGCTGTTCCCATTATTCCCTATGGGCAATCATCCCCATTTTTTCCGACGGGCAAGCTTGCTTTCCAGTATACCCTATGAGCAATCGCATATCTATTTATGTGCATTTATTTTTTCTAATGTTTTTGGTTTTTGTCTGTCTGTCTTTCTATTTATCTATTTATATATCTATTTATATATCTTGTTCTGTCCGTCTCTTTATCTATTTGCAGCATTCACATTCTTTTCTATCTGTTTCTCTGTATCTGTCTCTTACTATCTGTTACTTTCTATCTCTATGTGTTTCTTTCTATGTCTTTCCACCACTATCTCTCTGAATCTTTAGGTATCATTTTCTCTCTTTCCATATCTATCTCTATTGTTTTATATATATTTTCTATGGGTAGGCTTGCTTTCCATTATTCCCTATGGGCAATCTCTTATCTATTTTTCTGCATCTATTTTTTCTAATGTTTCTAATGTTTATTTTTTCCGTCAGTCTTTCTATCTAGCTATTTATATATCTTGTTCTCTGTCTATGAATGTGTATCTATACACATATATACACATAGATGAAGATAGTTAGAGAGAAGTATTTAGAAAATGGTAGAGATACAGCGACAGCTAGAAAAGACTACATAGATATCAACTGTGTTAGAGCTAGAAACTGTTTAGAGCTAGTTTCTCTGTATCTGTCTCTTCCTTTCTCTCTCTATTTTCATCCCTGTGTATGTATGTCCGTCTTCCTATCTTGTTCTGTCCAACTCTATATGTATTTGTAGCATTTGCATTCTGTTTTTGTTTTTCGATCCATCTTTATAGTTATCGAGTTCTGTCGGACTCTTTTTGGATTTGTAGCAATCTCTCCTTCTTTCTATCTGCCTCGCTCTATTGTTCTGTCCGATTCTATATGTAGGAATAGCATTCACAGTGATTCTAGCTCTAGCACACTCTAGGTAGCCTTTTCTATCTCTGTATATTTCTCTTACTATTTGTTACTTTCTGTCTCTTTCTGTCTTCACTATCCGAATCTCTTTCTATGTATGCCATTTCCTCTCTGTCTTTAGCTATCATTTTCTCTTTCTATATCTATATCGTTTACTGTATACCATTTGCTTACTATCTTCATCTATGTGTATGTATCTATCTTTTTCTATTTTTGTTTTTCTCTCCCTTCTGTCTCTCTATTGTTCTGATTCTATATGTATTTATAGCATGCGCAGTCTTTCTAGCTATAGGCCCCCTTGATCTCTGTAGCCTGTTCTATGTTTCTCTGTATATGTCTTACTGTCGATTTTACTTTCTATGACTTTCCACCACGATCAATCTAAATCTATCGATTTCTATGCCTTTCCTATCTGTCTCTCTAGCTATCTCTATCGTTTTATACCTTTTTCTAACTAACTTCTTCTTTGTGTATTTATGTGTATATAGATTTTTCTAATGTTTTTGTTTACCAATCCTATCTATCGTGTTCTGTCTAGCTCTATTTTCTATTTGTTTCTCTGAATCTGTCTCTTCCTGTCTATTTGTTTCATTCTATCTTTCTTACTCCTTCCACTCTATCTATCTGAATCTATCTCTTTCTATGTCTATCTATTCTTTCCTATCTCTTTCTCTCTCTTCCTATTATTTTCTCTCTTTCTCTATCTCCAGCATTTTCTATATACCTGTCTCTATCTTCATCTATGTATATCTACCTTTTTCTAATGTTCTTGTTTTTCTCACCTTCTTTCGATCTGTCCGACCCTATATGTGTTTGAAGCATTCACATTCTGTTTCTAGCTTTAGTGATAGATATAGAAAGAGAGAAATTGATAGCTAGAGATAGGGAAGATATGCATAGAAATATACATAGAGGCAAGAGAAAAGAGACATTTTTAAAGTAGAAAAGGCTACATAGAGATCAACAGTGCTAGAGCTAGAAAGAGAAAGCGAATGCTAAAAATGCATACAGAGAAAGAGACAATTACAGATAGTAGTGGAAAGACCTAGGAAGAAATTGCTCTCTCTCTCTCTCTTGTTCTGTCCGTCTCTGTGCAGCGTTCGCATTCTGTTTCTTGATCTAGCACAGGTGACCTCTATGTAGCCTTTTCTATCTGTTTCTCTGTATTTGTCTCTTCCTCTCTGTTTGTGGCTATCTTTCTCTATTTCTTTTTATGTCTTTCCACCACTATCTATCTGAATCTATCCGAGTCTATGTATATTCACCCTTTCCTAACTCAGTCTATCTCTAGCTATCATTTTCTCTCTATATTTATCATTTTCTGTACACCTTTCTCTGTCTATCTTCATCTGTGTGTGTCTATCTTTATCTAAAGTTCGTTTTTCAATCCTTTTCTATCTATCCTGTTCTGTTTGACTCTATATCTATTTGTAACATTCACATTCTGTTTCTAGCAATAGGACGGTTGATCTCTATGAACCAGTTTCTAGCTGTTTCTCTGTATCTCTCTCTTACTGTCTATTTGTAACTTTCTATATCTGTTTCACATAGAAACAGATATACAACACTATGGATCTGAATCTATCTCTTTCATCTACCTCTGCCTGTTTCTGTCTCTTCCTATTTCTTGCTATCATTTTCTCTTACGATATCTACCTGTAGCATTTTCTGTATAACTTTCTCTAACTTTCATCTATGTGTATGTATCTGTATCTATCTTTTTCTAATTTTTTTTGTTTTTCAATCCTTTCTATCTACAGAGAAACAGATAGAAAGGCTACAAAGGGATCACATGTGCTAGAGTTATGAACAGATGGATGGATGGATGGATGGATGGATGGATGGATAGCTAGCTAGCTAGCTAGCTAGCTAGCTAGCTAGCTAGATGATAGATAGATAGATAGATAGATAGATAGATAGATAGATAGATAGATAGATAGATAGATAGATAGATAGATAGATAGATAGATAGATAGATAGATAGATAGATAGATAGATAGATAGATAGATAGATAGATAGATAGATAGATAGATAGATAGATAGATAGATAGATAGATAGATAGATAGATAGATAGATAGATAAAGGAAGGAAGGAAGGAAGGAAGGAAGGAAGGAAGGAAGGAAGGAAGGAAGGAAGGAAGGAAGGAAGGAAGGAAGGAAGGAAGGAAGGAAGGAAGGAAGGAAGGAAGGAGAGGATAGGTAAAGAAACAGATTGAGAAGGCTCCATAGCGACTCTGCTAGAGCTAAAAACAGAATTTAAATGCTGCAAATACATATGTAGTCGGATAGAAGAAGATCAGTTAAATAGATAGTAAGAAGGACTGAAAAAGAAAAACATTAGAAAAAGATAGATACACATACATACACATAAAGATAGTTAGAGAAAGATATAAACAAATGATAAAAGAGGGAAAGAGAGAAAATGATAGTAGAAAGAGATAGGAAAGGGCATATAAACATAGAAAGAGATAGATTCTGATAGATAGTGGTGGAAAGACATAGAAATAGAAAGTAGAAAGTAAAAAACAGTAAGAGATAGATACAGAGAAAGATAGAAAAGGCTACATAGACATCAACTGTGCTAGAGCTAGAATGTGAACACTGCAAATAGATACAGATTCGGACAGAACAAGATTGATAGAAAGATTGATAGAAAGAAGGAATGTGAAACAAAAACATTAGAAAAAGATAGATTACACATTCATACACATAGAAGAAGATAAATAAATAGGAAGGAATAGATAGACAGACAGACAGACAGAAAAACAAAAACATTAGAAAAAAATAGATGCCCATAAAAATAGATTGCCCATAAAAAAATAGATGCACATAAATAGATAAATAGATGCACATAAATAGATATGCGATTGCCCATGGAAAGCAAGCCTGCCCATAGAAAATATACATAAAACAATAGAGATAGATATGGAAAGAGAAAATGATACCTAGAGATAGAATGATAGATTCAGATACATAGTAGCGGAAAGACATAGAAAGAAACACAGAGATAGAAACTAACAGATAGTAAGAGACAGATACAGAGAAACAGATAGAAAAGGCTGCATAGAGATCAACTGTGCTAGAGCTAGAAACAGAATGTGAATGCTGCAAATGGATAAAGAGTCGGACAGAACAAGAGATATAAATAGATAGACAGAAAGACAGACGGAAAAACAAAAACATTAGAAAAAATAGATGCACATAAATAGATATGTGATTGCCCAAAGGGAATAATGGAAAGCAAGCTTGCCCATAGGAAATGGGGACAATGATTGCCCATAGGGAATAATGGAAATCATCCTTGCCCTTAGGGAATGAGGCAAACAGTGATTGCCCATAGACAATAATGGACAATAATGCTTGCCTATAGGGAATAATGGGAACAGTGGTTGATCATAAGGAGTAACGGAAAACATGCCTGCCCATAAGAAATAAAGGGACAGCGATTAGCCATAGGGAATAATGGAGACAGTGATTGCCCATAGGGAATAATGGAGAGAGCATTTGACCATAGGAAAAAATGGAAAGCACGCTTGCACATAGGGAATAATAGAGACAGGAATTGCCCATAGGGAATAATGGAAAGCATGCTTCCCCTTAGGGAATAAGGAAAACAGCGATTTTCCCATAGGGAATAACGGTAACCATGATTGCCCATAGACAACAATGGAGACAGTGATTGCCCATAGGGAATATTGAAAACACCAATTGCCCATACGGAATACTGGAGACAGAGATTGCCCATAGAGAATAATGGAGAGAGCCATTGCCCATAGGGAAGAATGGAAAGCTTGTTTGCTCATAGGGACTAATGGGAACACCGATCGCCCCTAGGGAATACTGCAGAGAGCAATTGTCCTTAGGGAATAACGGGAAGCAGGAATACCCATAGAGAATAAAGGAGAAAGGAATTTATGGTACAATGGAGAGAGCATGTAAACCACAGGAAATAATGGAAAGCACACTTGCCCGTACAAAATAATGGAGACAAGAATTGCCTTTAGGGAATAATGGAAATCATACTTTCCGTTAGAAAATAATTCAAATAGCGGTTTCCCATAACAAATACTGAAAAGCACGCTTGTCTAAAGGGAATAATGGGAACAGCAATTGCCCATAGGGTGTAAGGGAAATATACAGCTGCCCACTGGAAATAATGGAGACAGTGATTGCCCATAGGGAATAATGGAGAGAGCGATTGCCCATAGAAAATAATGGAGATAGTGATTGCTCATAGGGAAAAATGGAAAATATACTTGCAGTTAGGGACTAATGAACACAACGATTGCCCGTAGGGAATAATAGAAAGAGCGACTGTCCGTAGGAAAGAATGGAAAGCACGCTTACGCATAGGGAGTAATGGAAATCGTGCTTACCCATCGGGAATAATGAGGACAGCGATTGCCCATACGGGATAATGGAAAATGTACTTGCCTGAAGGGAATCATGAAAAGCACGCTTCCCTATAGGAAATAATGGGAACACTGATTGCCCATAGGGAATACTGCAGAGAGCAATTGAACATAGGGATTAATGGAAAGCACGCCTGCCGATAGGGAATAATGAAGAAAGCGATTGCCCGTAGGGAATAATGGGAAACCATGTTTGCTCATAGGGAACAATGGGGACAGTGCTTGCCCATAGAGAATATTGAACGGGGGGCTTGCCAAGTCTGTACAGCCTCAACTTTAGCTGGGTCCATTTGGATTCCGTGAGGTGATAGCACATGGCCAAGGAATTCCAGTTTGGTGAATAGGCCATGCTGCCGGAGTCTTTGCAGCACCGTGCGCACGTGCCAAGTATGTTGCGACGCATCACGTGAATAGATTAATATGTCATCCAGGTAAACGATGACAAACTGATCCAGGATATCTCGAAAGATGATGTTCATCAATCTCTGGAACACAGCTGGTGCGTTAGTCAGGCCAAAGGGCATTACCAGGTACTCGTATTGTCCATATCTGGTACTGAAGGCGGTCTTCCATTCATCGCCTTCTTGGATACGCACCAGGTTGTAGGCTCCCCGAAGATCCAGCTTGGTGTAGATCTGGGCTCCCTTGACTTGCTCCAAGAGGTCGGAGATCAGAGGCAGTGGGTACCGGTCACGAACGGTGATCTTGTTCAGGGCCCGGTAATCATTGCACAGCTGGAGTTCTCCACTTTTCTTTTTGACAAAGAGGACTGGGGCAGAGGTGGGCGAGGTAGAGGGCCGGATGAACCCTCGCCGCAGATTGTTGGTGAGAAAGTCCCGGAGTGCAGCCAACTCAGGTTCTGATAAGGAGTACAGGTGTCCCACTGGCAGAGGGACTCCAGGAATCAAGTCTATGGCACAATCATACGGCCGATGAGGGGGAAGTTGGTCTGCTCCCTTTTCCTCAAACACATCTTCAAACTCTGCGTATTCCTCTGGCATCACAGAGGCCTCCTGTACAGCGGCTGCAATGGGACCTGGGCATTGATTTTCGTGTGGGCACGGGTCCCGGAAGCGGAGGTCCAACTGGCCCCACCGGATAACCGGGTCATGGCGGCAAAGCCAGGAAAGTCCCAAGACCAGCGGGAATTGAGGGATGCCTACCACGTCAAAGCAGAGTCGCTCACGGTGCTGCTGGATCTGCAAGTGGAGGTCCTGGGTCTCCTCGACCACGGGCCCAGAACGTAGCGGCCGCCCATCAATGGCCTCAACTACAGTGGGGGTCTTCTTTGCCTGCAAGGGAATTCGGCGCTGTGCGGAAAACTTGGCGTCCATGAAGCAGCGGGATGCCCCTGAGTCTATCATGGCGTACACAAATAGCCATCGACCATCAGGCAGGCACAGCTTTACTGGTACCAGGAAGGGTTCAGGAGGAACACTGGAGGCATTGGCCGTTCCCACAAGTTGTTTAGTGGGAGTCTGCTCCTGGACTATAGCTCGGGTCCTTCTTTTGGCAGGGCAACCATCGGCAAAATGTCCCACCCCACCACAGTACAATGGGGACAGTGCTTGCCCATAGAGAATATTGAAAACAGCAATTGTCCATAGGGACTACTGGAGGCAGTGATCGTCCACAGGGAATAATGGAAAGCACGCTTGCCCATAGGTAAAAATGGAGACAGCGATTGCCCATAGGGAATATTGGAAAGCTCGCTTGCTCATAGGGAATAATGGGGACAGCGATTGCCCATACGGAATAATGGAAATCATACGTGCAAATGCCCATAGGGATTATTGGAAAGCACGCCTGCTGAAAGGGAATAATTGTAGAAAGTGATTGCCCGTAGGGAATAATGGGAACCATGCTTGCCCTTAGGGAATAATGGAGACAGTGATCACCCTTACGGAATAATGGAAAGCATGCTTGCCCGTAGGGAATAATGGGGACAGTGATTGCCCATAGGGAATAATGGAAAGCATGCTTGTCCATAGGGAATAATGAAAAAAAGATTGCCCATAGGGTGTAATGGAAACAATGATTGCCCCGAGGGAACAATGGGGACAGTGATTGCCCTTAGGGAACAATCAAAACAGCAATTGCCCATAGCGAATCCTGGAGACTGCGATTCTCCACAGGGAAAGGGAAAGCACGTATGCCCATAGGGAAATGGAAAGCACGTATGCCCACAGGGAATAATCGAGAGAGCGCTTGCCCATAGAGAATAATGGAGACAGCGATTACCCATAGGGACAAATGGAAATCATTCTTGCCTGTAGGGAAGCATAGAAAGCACGCTTCCTTATAGAAAATAATGGGAACACCGAGAGCCCATAGGGAATACTTCAGAGAGCAATTGACAGAGAGAATAATGGGAACACGCTTGCCTATAGGGAATAATGGAGAAAGAGATTCCCCATAGGGAATAATGGGAACTATGTTTTTGCCTTTAGGGAATAATGGATATCATGCTTTCCCATAGATAATAATGCCAATAGTGATTGCCCTTAAGGAATAATGGAGAGCATGATTATTCAAAGGGAATAATGGGAACAGGAATTGCCCATAGGGTGTAAAGGAAAGCACATCTGCCCATTGGAAATAAGGGGGGAACAATAATTGCCCATAGGGAATAATAAGAACAGTGTTTGCCCATAGGAAGGAATGGAAAGCACACTTACCCACAGGGAATAATGGAAATCGTGCTTGCCCTTTGGGAATAATGGGGACAGTGATTGCCCATAGGGAATAATGGAAAGCATGCTTGCCCTTAGGGAATAATGAAAATGATTGCCCATAGGGAATAAAGGAAACCATGTTTGCCAATAGGGAACAATGGGGAATAATTGCCCCTAGCGAATTCTGGAGACAGCGATTCTCCACAGGCAAGAATGGAAAGCATGTATACTCATAGGGAATAATGCAGACAGCAATTTCCCATAGAAAATAATGGAGACAGCGATTGCCTTTACGGAATAATGGAAAACATACTTTCCCATAAGGAATAATAGAAAGCACGAGTGTCCAAAGGGAATAATGGGAACAGAAATTGCCCATAGGGAGTAATGGAAAGCTCACCTGCCCTTTGGAACCAATGGGAAGAGTGCTTGACCATTGGGAATAATGGGGACAGCGATTGCCCATAGTGAATAATGGAAAGCATGCTTGCCCTTAGGGAATAATGAAAACAACGATTGCCCATGATTGCAAATGGGGAACAATGGGGACAGTGATTGCCCATAAGGAAGAATCAAAACAGCAATCGTCCATAGCGAATACTGGAGACAGCGATTCTCCAAAGGGAATAATGGAAAGCACGTATGCCCATAGGGAATAATGGAGACAGCGATTGCCCATAAGGAATAATGGAAAGCCTGCTTGTCCAAACAGAATAATGGGAAGAGCAATTGTTCATAGAGAGTAAAGGAAAGCACATCTACCTATTTATTTTATTTATTTATATTTCAATTTATATACCGCCCATCCCCAGGGGCTCTGGGCAGTGAACACTTTAAAATCAATAAAAACAAGAAATAATTAGAAATAATGGGAACAGTAATTGCCGACAGGGAATAATGGAGACAGCGATTGCTCATAGTGAACAATAGGAACAGCGATTGCCCATAGGAAAGAATGGAAAGCATGCATACCCATAGGGAATAATGGAAACCGTGATTGCCAACAGGGAAAAATGGGGACAGTGATTGCTCATAGGGAATAATGAAAACAGCAATTGCCCATAGAAAATAATGGAGACAGCGATTGCCTTTACGGAATAATGGAAAACATACTTTCCCATAAGGAATAATAGAAAGCACGAGTGTCCAAAGGGAATAATGGGAACAGAAATTGCCCATAGGGAGTAATGGAAAGCTCACCTGCCCTTTGGAAACAATGGGAAGAGTGCTTGACCATTGGGAATAATGGGGACACCGATTGCTCATAGTGAATAATGGAAAGCATGCTTGCCCTTAGGGAATAATGAAAACAACGATTGCCCATAAGGAAACCATGATTGCAAATGGGGAACAATGGGGACAGTGATTGCCCATAAGGAAGAATCAAAACAGCAATCGTCCATAGCGAATACTGGAGACAGCGATTCTCCAAAGGGAATAATGGAAAGCACGTATGCCCATAGGGAATAATGGAGACAGCGATTGCCCATAGAGAATAATGGAGACAGAGATGGCCGTAAGGAAAATGGAAAGGTCGCTTGCTCATAGGCAATAATGGGGACAGCAATTGCCCATACGGAATAATGGAAAACATACTTGCCCGAAGGGAAGCATGGAAAGCACGCCTGCCTGTAGGAAATAATGGGAACACCGAGATCCCATAGGGAATACTGCAGAGAGCAATTGCACATAGGGAATAATGGAAAACATGCCTACCCAGAGGGAATAATGGGGAAAGCGATTGCCCTTAGGGAATAATGGGAACCATGCTTGCTGTTAGGAAATAATGGAAACAGTGATTTCCTTTAGGGAAAAATGGATATCATGCGTTCCCATAGGGAATAATGCCAATAGCGATTGCCCGTAAGGAATAATGGAAAGCCCGCTTGTCCAAACGGAATAATGGGAAGAGCAATTGTTCATAGAGAGTAAAGGAAAGCACATCTACCTATTTATTTTATTTATTTATATTTCAATTTATATACCGCCCATCCCCAGGGGCTCTGGGCGGTGAACACTTTAAAATCAATAAAAACAAGAAATAATTAGAAATAATGGGAACAGTAATTGCCGATAGGGAATAATGGAGACAGCGATTGCTCATAGTGAACAATAGGAACAGCGATTGCCCATAGGAAAGAATGGAAAGCACGCATACCCATAGGGAATAATGGAAATCGTGCTTGCCCTTTGGGAATAATAGGGACAGCGATTGCCCATAGGGAATAATGGAAACCATGATTGCCAATAGGGAACAATGGGGACAGTGATTGCCCATAGGGAATAATGAAAACAGTAATTGCACATAGCGATTATTGGAGACAGTGATTCCCCTCAGGGATTAATGGAAAGCACGTATGCCCATAGTTAATAATGGAGACAGCAGTTGCCGTTAGAGAATAATGGAGACAGCGCTTGCCTTTAGGGAATAATGGAAATCATACTTTTCCATAGGGAATAACGCATACAGCACTTACCCATAAGGAATAATGGAAAGCATGCGTGTCCAAAGGGAAAAAATGGAATAGAAATTGCCCATAGGGGTAATGGAAAGCACACCTGCTGTAACCAGAACTGCTTTTTATAATGGGGAAATTAGCTTAGCAGTCTGGAACTAAAAATAGCGCAGATCTAACCAACGTTTACGGAGGTCCCGATTCCAGACACTCTAGTGACAAAGAGGCAGACTACAAATAGGTTCAATAAACACGTGTATTTACTAATAGTGTGGCGTAAGCCTGAACTTGCACATACACACAAGAGAGCATACAAGGACTAGGAAATACAGAGCAAGAAATATAGAGACGGTCGCATTTGCAGGTACCCAACGATGATAAGGGAAATACAATCTTGAAGCGGAGCAGAGACACAACAGCGAGGTGGTCCAATGCCAGCAATGGATCCACGGACAAACAGCAAGGGGGTTCTGGATAGGAATGGCCTGAGCACCATGCGGTCTGAGAGACCGGCTTAAATACCCTAAAACGTACCCTGGGGCTGGTGCTGTACTTGGTGGTTCTCACAGATTAAAACAAAGGCTCTAATGGGTTACTGAATGGCTTAGATGGGCCACTTTAGGAATCTGATTGTGATAAGTGACACCTCAGGAAGAGGGGACAAAAGAGGGAGGGGGAAATCTGAGTGGGCTGAATGGATGTTTCAGCAGACAGGGCTTGTCCTGATGTCATCAGCTCTGGAATGCGGAGGTTTCTTTGAGATGCATTCTCTAAGTGCTTGGGATGGTCGGCACTTAGTTCCTTCTCCAGGGCAGCTCCTAAGATATGCAGAGCGGGGCGAGGTTCTCTCGCTGTGGACGTGGTGTGCTCGCTTCTCTGAAATGGCTTCCCAAAGTAGGCTTCTTCCCTGGGTCTTCTGGCTGCCCAAGAACATGGATGCCAGCTGGGCATAGCGGAGGCTGATTTGCAGGTTGCCCGGTAGCGAGGGCAAGCTCGGCGACTGCCCGCGGGAGGCTCCAGGCGGGAACTGACCAGGGAGTGCCTAGCCAGGCTCGCTGGAGGTTTCCCCGGCAGGCGCCCGGCTGCTAGCAGCGGCTTGGGCCCAGATGAGGCAGGCTTCCATGGAGGCAGGGGGAACAGCATGTAAAACACAGTCCATAGCAAGGAACAAGCACGGTCCGTGGCAGATGGCAAGGCAGGCACGGGGCACGTGTGTAGTAAAGTCCAAACACACACTTGGAGGTCCAGATATAGGTCTGAGCAGGGCTGCCCAGGAAGAGAGTCCTTTGTGCAGTTAACCAAACATGGAGTCAGGGAACTACACAGTCTATTGCAGCAGCAAGGTAATCAACAAGCAGACAGGAAACTGACACGTGTATTAGAACACACACATGCAGGGCAATCTTTGTGTAGCAGTAAAACAGCAATGCAGGAAACTTTAACACAGTCCATGGCAGGCCTTAAAGCAGGAGAGGGGGCCTACTTGGCAACACTGCCCATTGGAAATAATGGGAAGAGTGCTTGCCTATCAGGAATAATAGGAACAGTGATTGCCCTTAGGGAATAATGGAAAGCGTGCTTGTCCGTAGGGAATAATGGGAACAGAAATTGCCCATAGGGAGTAATGGAATGCACACCTGCCCATTGGAAATAATGGGATGAGTGCTTGCCCATCGGGAATAATAGGAACAGTGATTGCCCTTAGGGAATAATGGAAAGCATGCTTGCCCGTAGGGAATAATGGGAACCATGCTTCCCATCAGAAATAATCAACACAGAGATCACCCTTAGGGAATACTGGAAACCATGCATGCCCATAAGTAATAATGGGGACAGTGATTGCACATAGGGAATAATGGAAGGCATGCTTCCCCTTAGGGAATAATGAAACCAGAAATTGACCATAGGGAATAATGAAAACCATGATTGCCCCTTAGGGAATAATTGAAACCATGATTGCCAATAGGGAACAATGAGAACAGTGATTGCCCATAGGGAATAATGAAAACTGCAATTGCGCATAGCGAATTTTGGACAGCTATTCTCCACAGGGATTAATGGAAAGCACGTATGCCCATAGTTAATAATGGAGACAGCGATTGCCCTTAGAGAATAATAGAGACAGCAGTTGCCTTTAGGGAATAATGGAAATCATACTTTCCCATAGGGAATAATGCATACAGCACTTACCCATAAGGAATAATGGAAAACATGCATGTCCAAAGGGAATAAATGGAACAGAAATTGCTCATAGGGGTAATGGAAAGCACACCTGCCCATTGGAAATAATGGGAAGAGTGCTTGCCTATCAGGAATAATAGGAACAGTGATTGCCCATAGAGAATAATGGAAAGCATGCTTGCCCATAGGGAACAACGGGGACAGTGATTCCCCATAGAGAATAAGGAAAACAGCAATTGCCCATAGGGAATAATGGAGACAGCGATTGCCCATAGAGAATAATGGAGATAGCTTAGATAGCTTATTCCCTTAGGGAATAATGGAAAGCTCGCTTGCCCATAGGGAATCATGGAAACAGCGACTGTCCATAGGAAGTAATGGGGGACATCGATTGCCCACAGAGAATCATGGAAAACATGCTTTCTCATAGGGAATTATGGAGACAGGGATTACCCGTAGGGAATAACGGAACGCTAATTGCTTGTGTTTCAGATGATGAGAGAGGCCATGCTCCATGTTCAGAGGCCATTGTCAGTCTATGGAGAACAGGATACATTGAAGTTGACTCCCACCCCTTGCAACAAGAAATCCAAGCTCTCTTGAGTTAAGGTTCTTTAATGAGATATCATAGCTTCAGCATATATATGTCCATAGGTTACACAGAGGCAAGTAAAAGCATCTGGCTGTACACAGGTCCTTTGTTGAGAATGACATATGGAGTGCTTGCTACAAAGTTTCAGTCCCTCTACGTAAGGCCCCCACCCTTGGTGCCCAACCAGCTGGGTACAGTCAGTGGGAGAGTAGGATGGAACTGTCCCAAGGCCACTGTGGTGAGCCATCTCAGATAAGAGCGCAGCCTTCCCAGGAGCTGGACAGCTTATGTGAAAAACAGACACACACAGGAGATGATTGCAATAAATCACAAAGATGGAGGGAATGTGGACAACAGACCTGACATGTCTGCCCCCCCAAAGGCCCCCCTTTCACCCCCCCCAGCCCTGGCTTGTCGGGGTATTTCTTGTGGAAGTTGGCTGTAAGGCAGGGAGCGTTAACATGGGAGTGTTCGACCCACTCCTGGAAGCTTTCGTCAAAGTCTTTCCACCTGATTAAGTAGTAGAGTTTTTTGTTTTTCCATTTGGAGTCTAGAATCTCTTCTACTTCACAGTGGACTTGGCCATCAATTAGGGTAGGACGTGGAATTCCTTTCTCTGGGCGCCACTCATCGAGTTCTCAGGTTCTCTCTCTATTTTCCAAATTAAACTTTCAGGTAATTAAGGGAAGGATTTATATGCCAGATTGCAAAAGTTCCAACCAAACTCTGGAGTGATCCTTGAGAGGAAATATTTCTATGAAATGCTTTCACTTGCTGACAGAGCAGGGTGCAATTTGTGGGCTTGGGTGAAAAGAACTCAGTGAATAAGACTGTGTTCCAAAATGAGCTCCTGGACATCGACCGTGGATTCTCTGGCTTTTGGAGAATGCAGAAGTCCTACCTATGCTCTAACATGTAATGCTGAGGAACAACAAGACACCGTGAGGTGAGAAGTGGGCGGAGATGATTGAGTTCCCTTTTCAGGGTACCACAAATGGTGCACAAGACGTTGTCAGCACCCCTCATCCTGGGAGACTCCTGGTCTTACCGATATGGTATGAAAACTGCCTCATTACCTTCTGCAGTGGGAGGCTCCAGAGGCAAAGTGAAAGGTGTTCTCTGGTGTTCCTCATCCCGAGTTTCTGCTTCGACAAATTTTGAATGAGAAGAATACAATAAGTATACGGAGAAATGGACTTTTATTGTCACTGTAAAAACTTTAAGGAACTTCTCAGTGAAGTTCTTTGAAAACTGAAAGAACTCTATTGCTGCTAGTTAGTCAATGTGAATAACTTGCACTAGTGTTCACTTGAGGAGTTGGACATGGGGGTGCGGGCATCACCACAAATTGCTGCTCTAGATACTGGGGCAATCAGCAGAATATGGGAGAGTGCAAGCTAAGGACATTCTTGGGCGATAGCCAGATATTTCAGAATGTGTGTTCCTTGCAGGCAGAGTTCAAAGTATACTGCCGCAGAGACCTTGCACTTCCTGATTTTGGTCAGGTAGTATCTGCCATTGGCAGAGAACCAGAAATGTATAACCTCCCACCTTCTCTGAGCCACCAGTGCAACATCGCCTTTAAATGCACACTACATCTAACACTCAATCTGCCTCGTTACTGTACCATCTCCCGTACTATTATGCAGTAAAGATCTTAATTTAACCCGAATGTTTGTTCTGCACAAACACAGAAAGATGAACAAGAGTAACAATATTACTAAGAAGAGGAAGAAAATTAAGTGAGAAGAAAAATACCTTGTGTTCTGATCATAGTATTGGAAGAGGAAGTGTAGTGCTGTACCTTTTTCAGGGTGTGTTTGTGTGTGGGGAGGGCGAGAAACCAAAAAAGTTAGAATTTCAGAGAAGTCAGGAATCTCTTTAGCTCTGGGGACTCCAACTTCTTTGTGTCAGAAGGCTCTTATGGATCTCTGACACAGTGTGATGGAAACAGTAAAATGGCTGACGCAGGAACAGCCAACCACAAATTTGCTTTCAGTCACAGAGTAAAGATCCTTGTATTGTGGAAACGGCTTCTTCCAAATCGATGTTTTTAGAAACTTGTACAGCACATCAAACCTCCAATGGCTTTATTGGAACTGAAAGGGACCCTTCAAACTTACCACTGAATATCAGAATGGAGGTATGGCAAGTTTTAAACTGATCCCAAGGGGAAGGCTTAGGGGCTTCCTGGTTCCGAGGTTGGAGACATGGGGCAAGCTAGTTGAGAGTGGGTTGTGGAGGACAACAAATGACTTCCATGCCTGGGAGAATGAGTGTCATGACCCAGTCCCGAACTGAGCTCTGGCTGCCCACCAGTGAGTCCTCGTCGTCAGAGGAGGACTGCATTGGGCAGGCAGATCCCGCGCAGGCAGACCCCGCACCAGGAGAAGCAGGATCGGAGGAGCTGGCCATGCACCCCGTACAGGCAGACCCCGTGCCAGGAGAAGAGGGAACGGAGGAGCCAGACATGCAACCAGAGGTACAGCCCGTGCCTCACTGGGAGAATGCCAGGGCCGAGGAGCTGAGCAACGCGCAAACAAACCCGGCTGCCGCTCAGGGGGAGACATCAGAGCCAATCACCCGGAGGACGAGTCAGGCGCGAGAGGCGGTTGAGCAACGGCGCCACAGCACCCAACTCCAAGTACAGAGGCGGCTGAAGCTGATCCAGGATGATGAAGCAGAGCAATCAATGGACGAGGGAACACCTGGCCCATCCGCCTCTCATACAAGGCGGAGTATAAGAGCAAACGCTGAATGCAGAGCATCATGGAAACAACTTCAGTCGTCAGCTACTCTGCTACCGGAGCCTCACGCCTGAAGACTTTCCCACGTTCATTGAGCCTTGTTCCCCCCCTTAGATTGATTCCAGGACTTTGACTTTAGCTTGCCTTTGGACTCTGCCCCTGCCTGACCCTTGTTTGGACTGCCTTGACCAGATTTCACCTGGACTGCCGACCTTGGACTTTGCTTAAACGGACTTTGCCTTCAACCCAACCCTGCCTGGGTGAGCAACCGAGCCCGGCCTCAGCCGTGCCCTGGGTACGGCTTTGAAGAAAGGCTGATTACCTTCTGGTTCTTCATCAAAAGATTCGTCTTCGAAAGTATCTGTCATCCGTCCATCTCTTTTGTATAGTTCCTCAGGTTATTCCTCCCATCTTTCCTTTATTTTGTCCAGATTAGATAATGTATTTCCATATTGATCTTTCAGCATCCCGAGCCGTGGTTTGAATTTCCCTTTGATTTCTCGGATCTTTTGGAACAAGTCTCTTGTTCTTCCTTTATTGTTGTTCTCTTCTGTTTCTTTGCAGTGGTTATTATAATAGATTTCTTTGTCTCTGCATGCAAGCTGCTGAAAAGATGCATTTAGAGTTTTGACCCTATCTCTGTTGCCTTTCGCTCTGTTGCCTTTCACTTATCCTGATGTGCTGTCAAGAAGTGAAGTCTTCTCCATATATTAGTGTTGCTCACTAGAAGCTGAAAAGGTGAAGGGTATCAGCAATTCCTGGCTTCTTCCCATGGGTTGTCAAATGGTCCAGAACCGGTAACCAGACTTCCCAAAAGTTGGACTGTAGATTTGTTGAGTCTGCTTGTCTAAGTCTGTAGGATATGTTTTCCATAAGGAACATGTCCCAGATTTTACCTTGCCAAGTTGCAATGCTAGGAGCAAGTGGGTTCTTCCACGTGGAGGCTATGGTAATTTTAGCTAAAGCCAGTAATGATGTTATAAGGTCTCTCGGAGCAGACGGTAGATCGTGCTTGGTCCAAAGATTCAAAAGAATTAGTTCAGGTTTTAGAGGAATTTCATAACCTGTAATCAACTTTATGTTATCTAACACTTCAACCCAAAATTTCTTAATAGACTTACACAGCCACCAACAGTGAAAAAAAGAGCCAACATCACTGCATTGTTTCCAACATAAAAAGGGAATATTTTTGTTACAGGGATTAGGCTTCTGGGGGGTAATGTACCATCTTGTTAAGAGCTTTAGAGATTGTGTTCTGATATTAATTGACCTTGACTTTATGATTGAGGAATTCCAAATTTTAGACCACTGGGCATCCAAGAAATTGATACTACAGTCCTTTTCCCAGGCTGTCTGGTATGCAACAATTTTTGATTTGACACTAAAGAGCAAGTTTCTGTAAAGTTTGGATAGGAGTCCCTTGTAATTAGTTCTAATGGGTAAAAGAAATTTCTCAAAATCAGTTAACTTTTGTTTTAATGTTTCTTTCATTGCAGGCTGGTTTAGAAGATGGCTCAGTCGAAAATATTGAAACCACGGGATTGTGATGCCCAGTTTTTTTTCCTATTTGTTGTTTAGAAAGAGCAGCCCTTTGTTTGAAATACCAACCAACCTAGTTAGGTTGCCTGCCTTCCAAAAGCCAAAGGAGTCTCGAGAAGCAGCTGGGCAAAACCATTCCTGTCCAGTAAAACAGGAAAGGGGGGAGGTGCTAGGGGCCAATCTAGACCTGTGTCTATCCCACGCTTCCAAGGTGGCTTGTAAAAAGATGTTTCTCCTAATAGTTGCTGGGCGTTCAGATGCTTTATTCCAGATAGCTTCTGGGAGGGCTTTAGGGGACATGAACGCCTGTTCTATTCTTTTCCAGTCTGAGTAAAATTTGTTATCAAGCATTAAGGTCAAATACGTTAATTGTGTTGCATCATAGTACAGCCTAATATCAGGTACGCCCAAACCACCTTGTGCATTTGGATAACGCATAACATAATGTTTGATTCTAGGTTTTTTCCCATCCCAAATAAAGGAATTCAACATTTTTTGCCATATATTTAAAGTTTTAGGTTTTATGTGTAGTGGCAGGGCTCTAAAAAGAAATAACATTTTGGGAAGAATTATACATTTAATCAAATTAATTTTTTCCAGCCAATTCAATTGATTTTTCCCCATCCTGTTAACAATTTAGATACAGAAGAAAATAATTCTTCAAAATTTTGAGTCCAGAGCTCTTTTAAATTGGTAGGGATCTTGATACCTAGGTAGCTCCAATTTTTTTGGACCCATTTGTATTTACGATTATTTTTAATATACTGAATGTTGACTTGTTGTAAATTCAAAGGGTAGAGCTCTGATTTAGATAGGTTAACTGAAAGTCCAGAAACAGATTTGAATTCAGTTAAGACTGCTTCAATGGTAGGAAGAGATTGTTGTGGATTGGTGATATATAGGACAATATTGTCCGCAAATAGACTGATCTTGTATTCATGGTTGTCAATTGTGATACGTGTTATATTGGAATTGGCTCTTATAGAGGAGGCCAATGGCTCCATGGCAATGGCAAATAGGATTGGGGAGAGCGGGCAGCCCTGTCTGGTTCCTCACGAGATATGAATTACAGAAGACGGCATGTTATTGGCTCTAATTGTGGCTGTAGGTGAAAAATAGAGGGCATTAATAGCATTCCTGAATCGTTCTCCAAAACCCATTCTAATCAATATATTTTTAAGATACAAGACTTCCACACTATCAAAGGCCTTCTCGATATCTAACGTTAAGAGTAGGGCAGGAGATTTGTTTAAGTTGCACCAATTAATTATATTTAAGGTTTTTCGTATGTTAACAAATAGATTTCTAAAGGGCATAAATCCAGCCTGATCTGGATGGATATAAGTATTTATGAAACTGGCCAGTCTATTAGCAAAAATTAATGTAAATATTTTCTGGTCCTGGTTTAGTAGGGAGATAGGCCTATAGGATTTCGTATCAGTTGTATATTTTTTTTAGGGATAACTTCAATTTCAACTTCTTTCCAGGAGGGTGGGATGATGCCTGTTGACAAAACTGAGTTGCAAGTATTTGCAAGGGGGGCTGAAATTAGATCTACATATTTTTTGTAAAATTTGGCTGTAAAGCCATCCTTTCCTGGGGATTTGTTATTCTTTAAGGATTTGATAACTTTCTGGACTTCTATGATCGAAACAGGTTGTTCCATAAAATGCCTGTGCTCTTGTGAGATTTTTTGTATAGTATTGGTGTTGGAAAGGTAATGGAACAGTTTAACTTGGTTCGGATTACTAGAAGTGTAGAGATTTTGATAAAAATCTGCAAATACGTTAGCTATTGCATCTGATTTTGTATGAAGCATCCCATTCTTGTCTTGAATAGCTTTTATTAAGTGGGAGAGATTTTTTTCTTTCACCTTTTGAGCCAACAATTTTGGGGGGTTTGGTGATCTGTTCCAATATTTTTGTTTAGTGTATAGAAGCTGCTTTTGGAGTTGAGAAATTTCTAAACTTTATAAAAATTTCCGCTCAGTTACCAATTGCTTGTAGGTTTTCTTACAACATTTTTTATGTTCTTCAAATTTTTTAATTTTGCTTAATGTTTCAGTTCTAACTTTCTCTTTTTCTTTTTTATAATAGGTAGCTAGAGAGATAATTCCCCCCCCCCCAAAGAACTGCCTTCATAGCATCCCAGACATATGTCTGGGAGACTCCACAATCTGAATTCAGCTCAAAATATTGTTTGATTTCAGAAAATATTTCTGAGGAGATCTGTATATTAAATAAAAGTGTATTGTTCAGTTTCCTATTTGGATATGACATTTTTTTGTCGCCCAGAGAAATACACTCTATCCATGCATGGTCTGTCCAAAATTTACCTCCTATGTCAGTTGAAATAACGTTTGGCCAAATTAGGTGAAAGAAAAATATTATCTATCCTCGTATATGTGGTGTGGATAGAGGAAAAATGTGTAGTCTCTTACCGATGGGTTTTGATGATACCAGATATCCATGAACCCCAATTTGTTCATTAAATGAGATAGTTCTGAGGGTCCTTTTTCTGTTTGATTCATTTGTTTTCTTTCTGAGGTCTGTCCATCTCATAATCCATAATGAAATTAAAGTCCCCGGCTAAGATGTCACCTTCTGCAAAATAATTCGATTTGGTTAATGAGTTATCTAGAAAGGAAAGCTGATTTTGGTTCGGAGCATATACAACTGCTAGTGTGAGTAATTTCTGATCTAAATGGCCCTTTAAAAATAAGTATCTATCTAAGGGGGCGCTTAGAGAATCAGATAGGGTTAATTGGACATTTTTTGCAAACAGAATCGCTACCCCTCTAGATTTAGATGAGCCAAATGATTGATATTGTTGGTCAAACCAGGTTGACCGTAAAACTGGTGATGTTGACTTTCTTAAATGTGTTTCCTGCAAGAAAAGAACAGAGGGTCTCAGTTTGGTCAATGTTGCAGCTATTCTCTTGGCCTTAACTTTATTATTTAGCCCTCTAAAATTTACAGAAACAATTTTATGATTCATTTGTGCCATTATAATCCTGTATTTTGAGTTGGGATACAGACATTGTATTGACAACAGAGCTTAGTGATGTAAGAAAAAAGGAAAATTAGAGAAGACCTTCTATCATCCAAAGATAACTGTTTATCCTCTTCCCAGGAGCCGTATATAAATTCTGTGAACCTGGTAAATATAAACATAGGAACATAACAAATTCCAACTTTCACTCCCCACCCTCCCTCCCTCCCCAACAATCCCAGACCAAAACAACAGATTAGCATCTAAGGTGCCTATTTTACCTGGCCGATTTGCATAGTACAACATAACATAAACCAGCAAAAAATAAATTGCAGCCTAGTGCTGAGGGTGAGGAGGCCAGGGAGGGGCACAGCAAGAAACTGAGACCACACGCAAGACTGGAGAAAAATTTGGCCACAACTTTATTAAAACAACAGCAAATAAGGAGCATTCGCAGTCATGTGGATCAGATCCCTAAACATCGGCTGGCCTGCCTGCCAGCCGATGGCCCCTTCCCCCTCAGGCCCATGCTGAAGGGGGAAACCAAGGAGTGGCATTGCAGGGGGAATCATATGGGTGTACACCCCTGCATGATTCCCCTGCCACCTGGTAGTGAGTACGCCCTGGCAGCCCCCGAGCTGGGCATGCACCTCCATAACTCACTCCCAAGATTCCTTATGGGAATCCCCTTACCGGGAACCAGGGCGGAGGCCCTGATTCCCCCCAAAAGAGATCCGATCCAATGACCAACCACGACCAGAGCCCCCACTGAGGGAGGGCTCCCGCCAACGCTCCTACTGCTGTAACCACTCCAGCAGGCCATCCCTCAGGCCTTGCAGCCAGATGTCCTGACCCCAGCTGGACAAATAAACCCCATCCGGGCAGAACAGGGCTTCCAAGAGAAAGGCGATGTCTGGATGCATAATGAGCAGACCACTGGCCGCCGTGATGTACTGTCCCATGGCGCGTGCCAGCCTTTGCCAGATTCCATCCACCTTGTCAGGGTGGCGCGCGAAATGCCAACAGCGCCTCTGGAGCAAGTCTGACCACAGAAAAAAGGTTCCCGGGAATAAACCCTGCAGATAGTCCAAGTCGCTGCACATGGCCCACCTCAGGTCTGGGCCTTCCCGCTTTCCCAGGTTGTTCTCTCCCAGCTGGATGACAAGTACATCGGGCGGGCTCTGCCGGCGGGCCTGGTGGACCAAGGTGGGAACGAGCGCATCCCATCCCATGCCCCGGATGCCAAGCCAGCGGATCTTGACGCAGTCGTCCAGCCCGAGGTGTCCTCCCCATCCAGATGACGCTGCGTACTTCCCGGCCCAATGCACGATGCTGTGGCCGCAAATCCACACCGTCTTCTGCTAACCTGAAAACATGGGAGCACAGAGTACATCAGCGCGTGAGCACCCGGGCTGGGTGAATGTGGGAAAGAAAGGCTCTGGACCGCCACTGGCAGAGACGTTGGATGGTGGCGGAGGGAAGGCCAAGGTCTGCAGCCATTGTGGCAGCCCCGATGCGGAAGGAGTGGGTAGCAAACTCCTTGGGCGGGAACTCAGCTGCCTGTAGGCATGCCCGCAGGAGGGCCGCGAACTGGGAACGCGTGAGGGGGGACCCATCCTTGTGAATCAAGAAAGGGCCGGGGGAGTGAGGCTGGACTGCCAAGAAGGACCGGACCGCCGAGACTGGACATACAGCCTGCTCCCGCGACGACCGCAGTAGGACAGTGACCCCACGGCCGTGCTGGTCTGTTTTGGAGTGGCGTATGGTAATGGCCACCTTGTGCTTAGAAGGAACCACATCGCGGCAGGCTAGGGCCCTGCCCGAGGGATCCCAGCGGGACCCAGCCACCAGCTCCCCGACTCAGAAGTCCCCAAAAAAGGCCAAAACAAAGGTTGTGCGGAGAATCTGTGCCTCGTAAGAGGACCAGCAGATGCCAGGAATCGCCCGGAGGATAGCTTGAAGGATGGGCAAGGTGATGGGCCTCCGCTGGTCAGGGAAATGGTGGACAGGTCTCTTCGCATGGTCCCGGCAGCGAGGCCCAGTCCATGCAAGTGGGCCAAGTATTGCAGCACCATTGTCTGAGATGCTGGCCAGATTTCCGGCCCTTCCAGGTCGTCAGCGAAAGCCAGGAAGCGTGCCTCCGCCTTGGTGTATGATCGCAGGGTCGATGGTGCCACTGAGCTGAGGATTCCTTGCATCACAGCATCTCGCCAATCAGCCACAGGTCTGCGTGGAATGGGTCGGGTGTGCGGCATGCCTCGGGGTCCAGCGTGAAGAACCTCTCCATCTGGAAGCGAGATAGTGCATCTGCAATGCCGTTATCCAGACCTGCTACGTGACGGGCTGAGAAGGAGATATTAGCGGCAAGACAGCATAGTACAAAGTGGCGGATGAGACGCATGACCCGCTCAGAGCGAGAAGACTGCTTGTTAATCACTCGCACATAGTCCTCGTTGTTGCACCAGAAAAGGACCCGCTTGTCCCTGAACCGCTCCTGCCAGACCGTCACGGCCACCAGGATGGGGAAGAGCTCCAGGAAGGTGAGGTCCCTGAGAATCCCGAGGTGGCCCATGAGGGGGGCCCAACGCTCCACGCACCACCTCCCATTAAAGTAAATCCCAAACCCCAAGCTGCCGGCTGCGTCCAACCGGACTTGTAAGTCGGCCCCCAGGATGAGGGAACCCTGCCATATGGACACCCCGCTATAACTGGAGAGGAAGTCTAGCCAGACCCTGTGTAGGCCAGGACCAGAAAACAAAAAGATTATATTGTTCCCTTCTGTTTCAGAACCCATCAGTATGTTAACCAAAGATATGTAATCAACCATTAGCTAGCTTTTAGAAGGAAACCGGTGGTTTCAATCATTTAAAAATAGATATATTCAGACATATAGTTGAGGAAGTAAAGCGAAAACTAGGTCTCTGTGGTTAAGCTAGCAGATATGTTTGTGTGTGCTAATGTGTGACAAACTATGTATGGTATAAAGCAAATAAGGGGAGGGGGTTTCCTTAAAGGAGTAAGGGGAGATGTAAACTAAGGCGGAGTTTTAGGCGAAAACCGGAAAGGTGTAACTCCCAAGTACCTCAGCCTATGGGGAAAGGGAGAGGGAAATTGCGGATGGGGATAGGATGCTTAGAATCTGTCAATTATTAGTAGTGATTTGCAGTCTATAAAAATGTATGTTCAGGAAGCCTCGGGGTTCCTCTTTGGCACCCTCGGGCCCGTGTACTTCAATAAAGCAGCAGCTTGTACCGCTCGAAGTCTCGGTCTCTCTTCTTGTGGTTTGAGGCAGGAAGGCATTGGCCGTCTGGCCCAGCCGCCTTCGGGCGACAGCTTTCTGGTGCCGAAACTCCAGGAAACTCTCTTCCTGGGGACCTCACTGCTCTCCCACTCTGAAGCTATCAGCCATCTTCCTGACTCTTGATCTACGGTGAGACCTGTGGACGACTCGCCAGGTGGCACACGGCATCTTTGTTTCGTGGGCGCCTCGACTGCTTGTCTGTTGAACCGGATCCCGAAGCAGAGAGACTGACAGACTGAAAGTGACAACTCGCTGTACTGGTGCCTGGGGAACCTGCTCAGGTTCTGAGGACACCCTTCTTTGGTAAATATCTTGTGTGGTTGTTGTTGTGCTGACTGGCCGGTTGTGACAGATCCTTCTATAATTTCTCCGGGGGTGCCCAGGGTCCCTGTTGTCAGTTTGTTCGGAGGGGCGACACGACACCTATACAAGCCTCGCCAGGCGATGACTGTAGGGTCAGATGAGCTTTGCTCCTGGCAACAAACTCCACTCCGCAGTGAACGAAGTGTGTATGGTTGTATGATACCGGCATAGGGGATTCCTGATTTTCAGACAAGGTACCTAGTAAGTCCCATTTAAGTCCTCGGTGATGACCGACAAAAACCTCTTGGTTGAGGGATGGGCACGGCAGAGTCAAAGATTCCTAGTGCAGACACACCCTTAGGGTGTGTTCTAAAACACTGGAAAGCGGTAGCAGAAAGAGACATGAGAAAGAAAAAGATGATCAGATACTGTACAGAAATCTGGCCACAATATAAGGTAGATGACTATGACCAATGGGATGCTAATGGGTCATTTCAAATGGCTCTAATTCTCCCTTGGCTTAACTGGATGCTCAGTGTAGGAAAGTATGAGGAGGTTAGTTACATGAATATTTTTAGAAAGATTGCAGAGGGTGATGTCCCAGTCCTGTTCTTTGGACCACGTTCCTGCCCACAAACACAGGAAAATAAAAAGGGGACAAAAGCAAACAATCCAGTCCCAGTCTGGGATTCATCAGTGATCCCAGACCCGCCCCCAGTATATCCAGGATTACCACAAGTAGATAGTTCTGGCTCAGATAAAGGGGGATCCCCACTTCCAGATTTGCAGACAGCAGCATCAAGCATACCTTCGGCTCCAATGTATCCACTACACCAGAATCCACAGGTTGTTGTTCCCCAGGAAGGCCAACCCACCAGTGTTTCTGTATGGAACCACCATCCTTGGAGTCCAATGGACCTTGCCAAGTTTAAGGAGTTGTCTGAAGGCTTCTCTAAGAAACCCCAAGAGGTTATAAATTTTCTTCAGTCATTGTTCCAGACTGCCACACCATCATGGGAGGATGTTAAAGTTATGGCACCCATGATTTTTACTGAGGTTGAATTACAGAACATTATTAATAAGGCACGAACAGAGGTTTTTCTGGCATTCCGACTTGCCAATAATAACATACCAGCCCGTGTTGATGATGTCTTCCCATGGGCCACTAATCCCAATTGGGATCATAACGACCCAGGTCAGAATGCTTACGGAGGCCAATTTGCCATGCAAATTTTTAGGACCATGTTTCTGGAAGGAGCCCGCCGGTCAGTGATAAGGACCAATAATTGGACACAAGTTGAGGAAATTTATCAGGGAGAGAAAGAGGACCCAGCCACTTTCCTTCAGAGGCTCAGGGATGCCTGCCGTAACGGGGCTCAGGCTGACCCTGATGACCCAGATAAACAGACTGTTTTAAAACATCTTTTTACAACTCATTGTGCTCCAGACATACGCTGTAAGTTACAGAAGTAGCCTGGAGGTCAGGCACTACCAATGAGCACCCTGTTGGAAGCAGCTCAAAAAGTGTTCCAAGGATTATAGAAAAGGAGAAGGGGAGGAAGGCCATGGTGATGGCAGTCCAGCGAATGCAGACTATAGATAGACCTGGCCCCTCCAGACCTCGTGAAGACAGAGAGAGAGAGAGAGGCCGTCCTGGTCCACAGGAGAGACGCACCCCGAACCCCAGAGAGTTAAAGAGAAACCAGTGCGCACTGTGTCGCGGAATGGGTCATTGGAAGTCTACCTGTCCTAAGAGGAACCCTCAAGGACGGCCGATGATGGCCATCGAAGAGGAATCCGATTGAAGATGTCTGAGGTCGAGTCCCCAGCCACCCGCCTCGCCTCGAGTAAAACTGCGGGTGGGAAATGTCCTCCGTAACTTTCTCATAGACACCGGAGCACAATATTCAGCTCTAACCTCTCTCCCAAAGCATAAATCCTCCACCCATATCAAGGTCCAGGGAGCCACTGGCCTGCAAGATACCTCCCTCCTTCATGGAGTATCCCTCCAACTTCCTGATGGTTCCACCGCTGAGGCAGACTTTATCTTCCTGCCACAGGCTCACACTGACCTCCTAGGAAGGGACCTCCTGTGCCAAACCAAAGCTCTTATTGATTGCCAGGCAGATGGCCATATTAATGTGACTTTTCGGACCCCAACTGATTATTGGAGGGGAAACTCTTGGCACCCAGCGGCGTCCGTCCTCAGTCTACAAGTTACATCCATGATAGATGCTGTAGACCCACGGGTTTGGGCCACGGGGCTGCCAGGACTTGCTGTCACAGCTGAGCCAGTCAAAATCACCTTAAAATCATCTGCACAGCCTGTCCGACTGGCCCAATATCCCATTCGGCAGTCATTACTTGAGGGCCTTCGAATCACCATTCAGACACTTACTGAGGGAAACATTTTATCTGACTGCCAGAGCCCATGGAACACTCCAATCCTTCCAGTCCCTAAGAAGGATGGCTCTGTCGGTTAGTTCATGATCTTAGAGCTGTTAATGCAGCCACATAGGACCTACCACAACAGGTGCCTGACCCATATACCCTCCTCAGTGCCGTGGGACCCCAAAAAACGTGGTTTACTGCTTTAGATCTTAAGGATGCATTCTATTGTATCCAGCTACATGAGGATTCTGTCCCCATTTTTGCCTTTACGTGGAAGGACGGTGGCGAGGCGCCCCGTTCACTGGCATGGAAGAGACTTCCACAGGGTTTTAAAAACTCTCCTGTACTTTTCGGCCAAGCATTGGCCCGTGACCTCCAAGACTGGGAGCGCCCCCTAGGGACAGTTCTTTTACAATTCGTAGACGACATTTTGCTAGCGACCGAGAAGGAAGGTCAATGCGCCACCGCCACAGTTGACCTTCTGAATTTCCTAGCAGATAGGGGATACCGAGTTGCCAAGGCACAACTTGTCCAGACTACTGTTCGGTTCCTTGGACATGATTTGACGAGGGGCAAGCGAAAATTAGCTCCAGAAAGAATCCAGGCTCTTTTGCAGATTCCCATCCCAAAGACCCCTAAGGAACTCCGGTCTTTTCTAGGGATTGTGGGGTACTGTCGCCTATGGATCTGGAACTTTGGGGTTTTGACTGCGCCCTTATATCGTATACTAGCCCAAGCTGAAGAAGCGCGCAGCCCCAATTTGCCCGAGTCAGCTGAAGTCCAGCGTCAAGTTCACAAACTAAAACGCTGCTTGGCGGCCTCCCCTGCTCTGCAGTTGCCAGACCCTGAAGGACAATATCGGCTCTTTATTGATGAGGAACAGGGAATAGCAAAGGGCATCTTGGTTCAACTCCTCTCAGGGGCACCAGCAGTCACTGCCTATCTAACCAAGCAACTGGACATGACTGCTAAAGGATGGCCCTCTTGCCTCAGAATAGTGGCAGCAGCAGCCCTTCTAGTCCCAGAAGCCATCAAACTCACGTCGGGGGGGCAGCTTGGAAGCTGTGTCACCACATGCTATCCAGACCCTACTAGATGCCAGAGGATCCATCTGGATAACTGCTGGCCGGCTCCTCAAGATTCAAGCCCTTCTGTTTCAAAGTCCTCAGGTTTCTGTGGTTCGTTCAGAGCGATGGAACCCAGCCACTTTGTTGCCTCCAACTGAGGACCCACATGAGGCCTGGCTGTTACATGAGTGCCTAGATGTAGTAGACTCCCAGACCGAAGCCCGACCAGACCTCCAAGATGAGCCCCTCGTAGATCTGCAGAATGTCTGGTTCTCTGATGGTTCCAGTTTTGTCTCTGAGGGAGTTCGCTACACAGGCTGGGCAGTGGTCACTCTAACTGGGGAAACAGTCGAGGCTGGGGCCCTGCCCCCAAGCTTCTCCGCCCAGCGGGCTGAACTCAGAGCAGGAATCCAAGCCCTTGAACTTTCTTCAAGACAGTCACTCACCCTGTACACAGACAGTAAATATCTCTGGAGTATTGCCCATGCTCATGGGAAATTGTGGCAAGAAAGAGGCCTACTCACAGCATCTGGGTCCCCAGTGAAGCATGGGCCTGAAATTGGCCGCTTGTTGAGTGCCATCTATTTGCCCAGCGCCTTAGCTTTCATCCACTGTCGTGGACATCAGAGAGGAGATTCAGATGTTGCCACTGGAAATCGTGCTGCAGATGCAGCCGCTCGTCAGGCGGCGCTTTTGCCTATTCCAGAAGCAGAAATGTGCCTAGCTAGCATTGAACTTCCAAGTCATCCCAAGTACTCTCCTGCTGAGTCCCAATATGCCACTGATTTAGCATGCACCTTTGACACTGAGGGATGGGCTATCCTACCAGACAGGCAAAGCCAGATCCTGATTCCCAAGATACTGGTTCATCCCCTGCTCCAGCGCATCCATTCACAGGGCCATTTAGGAGAAGAATCCCTCCTCACCTTGTGGAAATGATGTTTCCATACTATGGAGCCAGTGCGTGCAGTCCTTGCCTCTGAGGTCCAGTCCTGTCCCATTTGTCAAGCCAACAACCCCTCAAACCGCCAAAAAGGACCAGGACCCCCAAAGCATCTAAACAACCCCTCAGTGTACCCAGGTCAATTTTGGCAAGTGGACTTTGCTGAGTTGCCTAGAACGAAAGGGTACCGATATCTTCTTGTATTCATCTGTAAATTCTCTGGTTGGCCAGAAGCTTTTGCAACCTGAACAGCCAAGACACGTGAAGTCGTCGAGAAGCTGCTCCAGAACCTTGCGGTTTTGTGGGGGATCCCCCAGGGGTTAGACAGTGATTCAGGCCCCCATTTCACTTCTAGGGTCTTAGCTCAGGTCAGTCAGGCGCTAGGGATCCAGTGGAAATTTCATTCTCCATATCATCCTCAGGCCAGCAGCATGGTCAAACGCCTAAATGGGCTCCTAAAATCCCTGCTAGCCAAAATAGGACAAGAAACAGGTCTAAAATGGCCAGATGCACTCCCACATGCACTTAGTGTCCTCCGGTCAGCCCCTAGGGGAAAACTTAAACTGTCTCCATTTGAAAGGGTTTTCGGACGCCCCTGGCCCCTTATTATAGGCCAAAGGGGGAAGGTCCACATTGGGGATAAGACTCTGTTAACGCATGTTCGGTCGTTGTCTCGCACTCTGTCTGTTCTTCGTTCTGCAGCCTTGCTCGAGTGCCCCTTCAGCCTTGACGGGCCCGTGCACAACCTTGAGGCCGGAGACTGGGTTGCAGTAAGATCTGGGACGCAAAACCTCTCCAAGCCCGGTGGACAGCACCCGCTCGAGTCCTGCTGACTACTGACACAGCAGCCAAGGTTGAGGGATTCAAGTCCTGGATTCATCACTCGCGGCTCAAAAAGGTCCCCGCACACGAAAAGTGGGCAGTGCGCCAAGTTGACGGAGATCCTGCTGATGGACTCAAACTGCTGTTCCAGAAAGATCCTGATCCTAGTGTCTAAGAATTGCCATTAATGTGTTTGACTATTTCCTTTTGGGTTGCTGTGGGATTGTATATTGTGATTTTTTTCCTATTGTTTCTTCTTTGGTTGTATGACCATGCCCATACTTATCCTGATCCTTGGATGCCTCAGTACCCTCATGACTCCTTTCCATTGTAGTTCCCCCCTTGGTAGTTCCTGTTCCCACTGTTATGGCCTCTGGCGAGGAGTCCGAGTATTCAATTCAGTTGCCTCTGTTGATGACCGGTGTTACCAAACACCCCCAGCCCTCTGTCAGTATGCAGGTAAGCAATATATTATGGCCCGAAGTGTAACCACAACAGGTTCTAAAAATGGGGCAAACTGTCCTCACGTCCCATGGGTCTGTTTTCCACCCACTGCATATTGGGCCTCGGCCATAAAAAGGGCTTTGGCCTCCCCAATCATTGGCACCTTTTGTCTCACTCGATTCCCAGTTGCCAAATATACTATTCGAGTTGGCGACACCCCTTGTCGAACTGCCTTGATAGTGAATGCAAGTAATGCTGTACCCACCTGGTGGACCAATGGGGAGGTGCCCATAATAGGCAATCTCTGGGAAAATAACACCATCTTAAAGCCCTTTTGGGAAAGCCCCCAAGACCTTTCCCATACATGGGATGCCCCTGAAGGTCTATATTGGATATGTGGATCCACTGCCTATTCCTGTCTCCGCAGAACATGGACTGGTTCTTGCACTATAGGGACAATAAGGCCTGGGTTTTTCCTTTTGCCTAATAGGATAGGTCAAACCCTGGGGGTTCCTCTGTTTGATGATCTGCATCACTCCAGGTGATCGCTAGACATTGGGGGAACCCAGTGGGGAGATGAGTGGCCCCCACAGCATATCATAGAGTACTATGGTCCTGCTACTTGGGCTCAAGATGGATCTTGGGGTTACCGGACCCCAGTCTACATGCTAAATCGCATAATCTGCCTTCAGGCAGTCCTTGAAATCATAACTAATCAAACTGCCTTAGCTCTTGAGCTTTTGGCCCGACAACAAACTCAAATGAGAGCTGCCATCTATCAAAATAGATTAGCCTTAGACTACTTGTTGGCAGAGGAAGGAGGCGTATGTGGAAAGTTTAATTTGACCAATTGTTGTCTTAATATTGATAACAGTGGTCAAGCGGTCACAGATATAGCCTCAAATATTCACAAAATTGCCCATGTACCAGTACAAACATGGAAATCTGCCTGGGAGGCTGGATGGTGGGACTCAATACTTGGAGGGGGTTGGTGGAGAAAATTCCTACTCGTTATAGGATGTGCCTTAGCTGGAATTATTTTGGTCCCTTGTTGTATCCCTTGTATAACCCGTCTAATACAGTCCACTGTCTCAAATATGACTATGTTAGCAACCCCAGTTTCATCACCTATACCCACAAAGGACTCTGCCTCTGTGGCACATCTAATGACATTTACTACTTTGCCACCTGAACAGGTACGCTTAATAAGGGAATTACGCTTAATGGGGTCTGCTCCAGAAGAGGAACAAAGGGGGGAAAACCTGTAGGCCAGGACCAGAAAACGAAAAGATTATATTGTTCCCTTCTGTTTCAGAACCCATCAGTATGTTAACCAAAGATATGTAATCAACCATTAGCTAGCTTTTAGAAGGAAACCGGTGTTTTCAATCATTTAAAAATAGATATATTCAGACATATAGTTGAGGAAGTAAAGCGAAAACTAAGTCTCTGTGGTTAAGCTAGCAAAGATGTGTGTGTGTGCTAATGTGTGACAAACTATGTATGGTATAAAGCAAATAAGGGGAGGGGGTTTCCTTAAAAGAGTAAGGGGAGATGTAAACTAAGGCGGAGTTTTAGGCGAAAACCGGAAAGGTGTAACTCCCAAGTACCTCAGCCTATGGGGAAAGGGAGAGGGAAATTGCGGACGGGGATAGGATGCTTAGAATCTGTCAATTATTAGTAGTGATTTGCAGTCTATAAAAATGTATGTTCAGGAAGCCTCGGGGTTCCTCTTTGGCACCCTCGGGCCCGTGTACTTCAATAAAGCAGCAGCTTGTACCGCTCAAAGTCTCGGTCTCTCTTCTTGTGGTTTGAGGCAGGAAGGCATTGGCCGTCTGGCCCAGCCGCCTTCGGGTGACACCTGAGGTCTTCCTTGATACCCTTGGAGAGACGGATGTGATGGTGAGGCGCTGAGGCCCCCTGCAAGCCCTGGAGAGACGGGAGCAGAAGGCCCGCCCCGGGGAGACCACCCTGCAGGCGAAGTTGAGGTGCCCGATGATGGACTGGAGGTCCCTAAGTGTGCACTTTTCCCGCGCCAGGGTGGTGGTGATGATGTAGCGCAAACGACCCAATTTATCTTAGAGGGAGGCGGGAGAGACCTGCCTCTGAATCTAGCTCAATCCCCAGGTAGGAGAGGCGGTAGGTGGGGCCCTCTGTCTTTTCCTGGGCAAGAGGGACCCCCAGCTCCTTGGCCAAAGACTGGAATATGTCTAGGCGAACAGCACAAGTGTCACCACCAGGGGGCGCCATGATAAAGAAATCGTCCAAATAGTGAGTAATATGGGGGGAACCCATGCGGCCCTTGGTGGCCCACTCAATAAAGGTACTAAACGCCTCGAATGCAGCACAGGCAAAGGAGCACCCCATGGGCATGGCCCTGTCCACATACCATTTCTCCTTGAACCTGAAATCTAACAGGCAGAAGTCAAGGGGGTGAACGGGCAATAGCCTGAAAGCGGATTCCACGTCGCACTTGGCCATGAGTGCCCCCGGTCCGCAAGACCACACCAGGCGAACTGCATGGTCGAAGGAGGAATACTTAACCAAGCAAAGCTCTTGGGGGATGCAGTCATTGACAGACGAGCCACGCGGATATGATAGATGGTGGATCAGTCTGTATTTCCCTGGGGCCTTCTTGGGGACCACCCCTAACGGGGAGACCCTTAGATTTGGTAAGGGGGGAGAGGAGAAGGGGCCGGCTACCCGGCCGGCTGCCAATTCCTTGGCTATTTTAGTTGCAACCATCTCTGGCAATTCCCTGGCAGATTTAAGGTTGCCAGAGGTGGTGGCTATGCGGGGACCTGTGAAAGGGATTCGGAAGCCCATCGAGAAGCCTTCCAGTAGAAAGGCGGCCGCTAGTTTGTTAGGGTAACGTGCCAGGAGGGGGCGCAGGGCCTGCAAGCGCACAGGGGTGTGAGCCAAGCCCAATTCCCGGCAGCTTGTGCTATTTACTGCTGCTGGTGGGCTGGGTGGCTGTGGAACTGGGCCCCCCGTCCCTATGGGCACCGCTGTTGGAGGACCGGCCACCCTGAAAGGGCGCGGAAGGCAGGGACCCGCGGGGGCATGACAAGCGAGAATGTGGGGCCCCGCAGGATTTGCAGTTGTGCTCATAGCGGCACTTTGACCGTTGGCACCTGCCTTGGTTGAATTCCCAACAAAGCCCCCGGGACTTGTTGCGCCGACCAGCCCAGCGGCCCCGGGGGGCCTCCCCCTTTGCCCTCATTTGGGGGCCCACCAGCCAAAGCCATAGCTTTTGGCTGATGAGATCCCATCTAGATCTGGGATTATGAGAGGCCCTCTTCTGAAAGGCCTCATTGTAGTCCATTGCTGCGGACTCCCCTGCCAGTGCTCAGGCCCGCAGGATGTTGCCCAGGTGGTTGGAGAGGTGCCACCCCCTCTTTGGATAGGCAATCTGTATGACCCCCATGTAGACAGTAAACCCCTCCATCCAGTTATTAAAACTGCGCTCGGCCGCCTGTTTCCTAGCCCGCTTTTTTTTCCAGCTTTGAGGATGGGGCACTCCTGCCATCCTCCGCCTCAGGCCTAAGGAGGGAGAAGACGTCCACATAATAGCCATTTAGAATCCGTTCACGCACCTTGCGGGCGAGGTGGATTCCCGGGGGGTCCTCATCATCCGTGAAGGATCTGAGGGAGGGGGGGTTATCGCTTAGGTCTCTGCCCCACACACCCCGTGGGTTGCCTTTTCCAGAAGCTGCCCCCCTCCTCCGCATCGTCCAGTCAGGGAGCCCTAGGGCTGATGTGGCCACCCCCCAATAGTCTTCCTCCTGGGTCTCCTCATCAGAAGAGGAGGACTCACCTGTGGATCCCCCGCTGTCTGAGTCCTCCTGCCGTCTGTGTCTTTGGCCCTTCCTCTTAGAGGCTTTTCTTTTCTTGGCCACTGGCCACCGTTCGGGGCTGGAGCTCCCAGAACTGGTGCTTGCAGATCTCTCAGTCTGGTGTTCCCTCACTGATCTGCCCTTCCTCTTTTGGTTGCCTGCCTTCCTTGGGACCTCGACAGGCTCTGGGAGGGCTGAGGCTCCCCCAGGCCTGGAGTTCCCAAGGCTCTTGACCCGGGCCGTGAGGAGCTCCAGCGCCCGGCTGATGCTGTGCAGGGAGCTGGATGAGGCCTCTGTGCTTTGTGAAGGTCCCTCCTGCCTTCTGGCTCTTTCCCTGGAAGGAGGTTTGGGCCGGGCCTTCCCTGCTTGCCCGTTCCTCCCAGACCCAGCCAAGGCTTGAGATTGCCCCAAGGGGGACTGAGAACCACCTGAGGCCACCCGCTGCCGGGCACCCCCAACCAGTTTCCCCTTCCCCTTGCTGGGAATCTGATCCCTCGAGCCGCTCTGCTGAGGGCCCTTCTTTCCCTTTGCCCCAGCCCTGCTGCCAGCCCTGGCGGGGGCTGCTGCCTTTCTGCCTCCCCCTCCCCGAGCCTCCGCTCCAGCTCCCCCAGCCCTCTTTGGCGGCGCCATCGTCAGCTGGTTGCTGTTGCTGGGTTGAGCGTCTTCCTCGCTCTCTTCACTGTGCCGGGGCCCAGGGCTCAGCTAAACCTCGGGGCCTTCGGACACAGCGCTCCCACCTGCCTCTGGGCGAAGCCTAGGGCAGGGAGCTGACCGGCAGCGGAGACAGGTGTCGAGTGAAGGGCTCAGCTCCAACCACTCCGACCTCCGCCTCTGTCTCCGTGCAGCCGCTTCGCCGCTTCTGTTCCTCCCTTTTGCTGCTCTTCGCTTCGCAGCCAGGAACAGAATGAGGCGGGGCAGGTCGGGAGCCAGTTAAATGTGCTACCGCCAGACCTGAGGGAAGACTGCTTCCCCGAGGTCCGGCAGCAAGCTCCGCCCCACCTCCTGGCCACCGCTGATTGGCCGGCCGGGGTTTGAATTCATTGGCTGTCGGCTTGCCCAATGGACGCCGGGCAAGCCGACCCGGCAGCTGCCGTGCCCATCCCGCCCCTCCACCCCGTCGGCAGCAAACCGAACGCCCAGTAAGTCGGGCGCTCATGCTACCCCACCCTGGGAACAACCTTACATTGCAGGTTGAACCAGTAGAGAACATAGCCCTACGCCTGGGAGAAACTAAACCAAAATCTAAACCGGAGCGTCTTCTGAAGTACTCCTGCACACGACACCCCACCCTGAGACGACAGAAATATTTATGAAGTATAATTCAGCACCCCTTTCTGCTGCAGCAAAGAAAAATATTGGATTTTGCATTTATCGTCCGCCTTTATTCGGAATTCTTCTCCACCTGTCTATTATTCTTGGGATTTTTGTAGTGATTGGTGGTGTCTTAGATCCGGCATCTGGAACAGTCAATAAATCCAATTTTTCCAGCAAAGTTTGGCCTTCTTCTACATCTTTGGCATACAGTAGTGATCTCTTGTGATGCACAGAAAGTTTGGCTGTTAGTCCGACCCACCTGTACCTTCTATTAGCTTTTGCTAAAGTACTTGTGATGGGCTTAAGTTCTCTGCACTTCCTTAAAGTTTCTGCCGGTAAATCTTGGAACACTTGTATTTCTTTATTTTTTTTATAGTAAATGCCCTTTTTTCCGAGCTTCTTGGAGAATTCTCACTTTTGTTCTAAAGTCACGAAAAGTAACTAAGATGTCTCTAGGCAGATTAGCTTTGTTTGCATTATAAGGGCCCATTCTATAAGCTAAATCAATACTTGGGGCTATTCCATCTTCCAGTTGGATTTGGTCAGCCAGCCATGTAGATACAAAGATTGCAAGATCTTGATTTAATTCTTCCTTTTCAGGGACGCCCCTAATCTTCAATTTTTTTGCTTTCAACTTCGTCTTGAGCTCATTCACCTTAGCTGCTAGCAGATCTTTAGCTATCAGAATCTGCTTTGTTTCCTCTTGCAGGGAAAGTCCCAATTCCATAGCTTTCTCAGCAGTCTGTGTTACTGCTGCTATGGAATCTTGAATCTCCTTAAGCTGCTTTGATATGGGCTCTAGACATTTATCAACCTTTGCTGCCAAGTTAGTGGCTATATTAGAAGTGATACTGCTTTCTAAAGCCCTTAAGGACATTTCCAGATCTTGCTTAGTTAAAGGATCTGCGTTTTGTATAGCGTCCGCCATTTTAGGTGCCTTACCGGCTTGAGGCTCTTCCTCTGGCTTCGGGTCTTCTGGATCAAAGTAGGATTTCACAGAAAATGATTGAAGCTGGGGAGGCTTAGCCTTGCCTGCCCCAGTCTTTCCCATGCTGTTAGGGGTGCTTTTGGATAGATTTTTAAGTTTGGGTGTGGGTCAGGCTTGGAGCTCTAGAAGGAAGCTCCCGCCATTTTCAGCCGTAGTGCTCCACCCCTAGGCTTCTCCTTTCTTTTGGCTACACGGATACTCTTTGCACATTCTTCCTTGATAATATCTCTAGTTTCAGCCCATAGTTCTTCTGGCTCACGATCAATTAAACTTAGTATTGCAAATTTGTTCCTTACCTGGTCTTTAAATTCTTCAGGAATGTTATTTAGATTGTATTTTGGCATTATGATTCTTTTGGTGTTTCTCTTCAGCTTTATTCTAATTTTTGATATTAGCAACTCGTGATCTGTATTGCAATCAGCTCTTGGTCTTGTTAGCTGAGAGGATAGAGCTTCTCCATCTACTGCTTCCAATTATTTAATCTATTTGGTTCCTGTATTTGTCACCCGGTGATTTCCATGTATACACGTATACACTTGTCTTTTTGGTTGCCTGAAGCATGTATTAGCAATTAACCAGTTGTTGGCTTCACAAAATTCTATGAGCCGTTTTCCTGCTTCATTTCGTGATCCTAATCCAAATTTTCCAAGTATGTTTGATTCTGCTTTATCACCTACTTTTGCATTCCAGTCACCTGCAGCAGCAGTAGGTTTAATTGTATATGGCCAAAGGCTGTCACAATACAAAGTTAAAAAACAGTAAAAATAGAAATCTATCTTACAAAAATAAAATACAGTTATTAAAATAATAAAAATAAAACACAATTAAAATGGGACCTTAATAAATACCAGATAGTTGAGAAAAGTTAGGTTTCTGAGGAAACAATCTTGGCCCTAATCTTTTTTGCAGCTAAGGCAAACAGGGATACTCTGCTAGTGACAAATGAATCAGTATCAGATAACAAAAAAACTAATTTGTCAATATCAGAGGTAAAGTTACGCCCCACTAACAAGTTAGCAAGAAACTTAGCTCTAACCTCTGCATACATGGGACAAAATAAGGTGTAACGTAGAAGATCCTCAGGAACTGAGGCACCGTATGTGCAGAGACGGAGAGCCATTGAGGTTTGATGGTATCTGTCGGCATTGTTTGAAAGCGCAGGGAGGTAAATGATTTTCTGAGATTTTGGGATGTGATATTCACTAAACAAGGAGATCTAACATGATCTCTTTTGATCAGTTTAAACCAGGGGGAAGATCTGGATTGGGAAATAGTAAGACTGTCCAAAAGAGCATCACATCTGTAGACCCAATTTCGTAAGTTGGGGCCATTATTTAAGACCCCCAACAAATCATCTGGAATGGTATCATAAACAAGAATTTTATTGTAGCAAGCTGCCCAGGGTGAGTCACTGTGTGTCATCAGCTGAAAGCATTGCTTGCTGAAAGTGTTGGTAATAACAGTATTACCCTTGCTCCAGAATTTAAGTATAGCCAAATGAACCCTAGCTCTAACAGAAGGCAGACCAAGTTCTGTCCTCATTAGGGCTGCAGGGGTCCCCCCAGGTAGTGCAATCAATCGCCTAATGAAAAGATTTTGAATTGATTCCAGACGGGTTATGATATGCTCTTTCCAACCCCAGACCTCCATACCATAAAGGAGGTGGGGGATTGCCTTACAGAAATCCAGTTTTATTGCAGGGTTTACAAGAGATCCACCCTTGGTATAATAAAATCTCAGAATTGCCCCTATTATTTTTAAAGTGGAGGATTTGACAATATCCAGATGTATATTCCAACTTAGGGTCTCGCTAAAAGTCACTCCCAAATACTTATAGGAGCTGCACTGTTCAATGGGAATTCCATGAATACTCCAGGTGGTCCTTCTGGGCCGCCTTCTAAACACCATGACCTTGGTCTTGTCATAATTTATTTTGAGCGCCTCCTCTTTGCAGTATTCACCTAGTTGGTGCAGTAACCTTTTTAGTCCAGTTTGGATAAGGGAGAGCAGGACCATGCCATCAGCATATAAAAGAATCGACTTCCGGTTTGGGATTTATGGAGGTCTGAAGCAGCTCCATTTGCGGAGCTGACCGGACTGCCGTTTTAAGCGGCCAGCGGGGGAGAAATAGCCCGCGGCCGACTGCTCTCAGGCGGAGAGCAGGCAAAGAACGCTCAAGACCCTAGGGTGTGTTAGATCTCGGACGAGGGGGGCTCTGCGCAACGGGTCCCCTCCCGATCCTTGAGGTCCCACCCTGTGACAGGTCGGCTACAATCTCTGCGGCAGTTCTGGGGCAATTCGGCTGGCATAAGACCTACATACCCAAGCTTCGATTGGGGGAAGAAGTGGAGAGGAGAAGTTAAAATCGAAACAGTGATTACAACCCGAGAAAAGTGAATGAGAAGGTAAAGATCACTATCTTCTGATACGGGACAGATTGATAAAAGCAGAGAGGAATAAAAGTAGATTTTCAAACTGCAACAGGCTAATGAAAAGGAGGGGAAGACTCGGCAAGAGTTGTATTTGAAAAGAGACTAAGTTTAAAGAAGTTATTAAAGAAATTGGACTATTGTTTGGAATACTTGCGGTTATGGAGCTGTGAGAAAAAGATACCATCGCGAGACCTACTGTGGGAAGTCGGGAGACAGGAAGTGCGTAATAACAATAGAGTTGCTGGAGAGAAGCGGCCCTTGCTGGAGGGCAGGAAGAAGGGAATCGCCATCTTTGAAAGGGGAAGGGTCGCGGCTTCAGCGGAAAAGGAAGTAGGCCATTTTGGATTACAAAATCATAGAGAAACCATAGAGAAAAGACGCCCGACATTTTGGACTCTTTAAAAATTAATTTATGCAAGAAGACCGGGACATTTGAAACAAAAAGACATTAAATCTTACGCCACGGAGTTAAGGAAGAGAGCGGACTCGTGGGAGCGAGCTAAAGCAAGCCCCACGATGTCGAAAAAAGAGTGGCAATCGGCAATAGAAAACCTGGACAAAAAACTTTTAGAAGTGATTAAAGAACTTAAGGACACGAAATTGGAGTTGATTAAAGAGGTTAAACAGACAGTAAAATCGGAGCTGTCAGAAGTGAAGAAAGGTATGGAAACAATACAAAATGAATTACAAGGAACGCAGCAGAGAGTTAAAGCAGTAGAAGGCGCGATGGAGAATCTAGCAGACACGCAACAAACAGAGATGAGAATGATGAGGGGAAGAATGGCGGTTGCGGAAAGTAGACACATGGAGAAGCAGCTGAGATTTCGCGGCTTGCCGGAAGTGGAAGGAAAGACAGCGCAAGAACAGATGACTGAGGTGTTAGCTGAATACCTGGGGAAGGAGGAGGAGGAAGTTGTGGCTATCCTTGATGTGGCATATCGCGTAAACTCGAGAATTGCAACCCAGAGGAAATTACCAAGAGATGTGATTGTGCAGTTTACGACATGAAACATGAAAGAGAAGATTGTGACTAAACAGTTTCAAGACCCATTGGAGATTGATGGCAAGACAATTATCATAATGAAGGAATTACCCAGATCAGTGTTACTAGATCGGAAAAAATATAAAGTGCTAATCCAGATGTTGAAGGACATGAAAATCAGGTACAGATGGGAGCTCCCAGAAGGTCTGTCCTTTGAATTTGGAGGGGCCAAAAAGCGCATTAGATCTGAGCGAGAGATGGAGCGGTTTATAAGGGACAATGAAAAGGACTTACCAACAGGATTATGAGTATGGAGTGTAAAGTTTTATCTTGGAATGTAAATGGACTAAATTCACCGAATAAGAGGAAAAACATTTTCCACTGGCTATTAAAACAAAAATGTGACATTGTTTGTTTGCAAGAGACCCATATTCGAAAGCAGGATGTAAAATATTTAAAATTGGGAAAACTGGGGAAGGAATTTGTAGCGGCCTCCAATAAGAAAAAAAGAGGAGTGGTGTTGTATATAAAAGAGGAGCTACAGCCAAAATTTGTAATGAAAGATGTGGAAGCCAGATTTATAGCAGTGGAATGTACCTGGAACTTAAAGAGAGTGTTGGTAGTCGGAGTTTATGCACCTAACGGTGCAAAAGAAAGCTTCTTTGAGGATTTGAGGAAGCAACTAGACGATCTTTCATATGACCAGATAATTCTTGCTGGAGACTTCAATGGAGTGACAAACTTGGAATTAGATAAAAAGACAATAACGGCACCAAAGAAAAGAGGACTATTACCAAAGCTCTTTTTTGAGCTGATACAACAGGAGACTCTAGAAGATGTATGGAGAAGAGAATATCCTAAAAGCAGACAGTTTACTTTTTATTCTGCAAGGCACTCTACATTATCAAGAATTGATATGATCTGGGCCTCAAAAGACTTAGCGTTATGGACTAAGGAGGTAGAAATAATGCCGATGGTAGGCTCAGATCATAATCCAATTATGTGGAAATTAGGGAAAAGGAGAAAAAGGAAAGCATGGAGAATAAATGAGGACTTGCTACAGGAAGGTGAGAATATGGAGATGCTGAGAAGAGAGACAAAGTTCTTCATACAATACAACGTGAATAAAGAAGTACCAACTGATAAAGTTTGGGATGCTTATAAGGCGGTTATAAGGGGCATACTAATGGACTTAAATGGTAGAGCAAGAAAAAAGAAAGAGGAGAAAAGACAAGAGATCGAGGAGAAAATAAAAGCCAAAGAAACACAGTTAAAAAAGAGACCAGGGAAAAAGAAATTATATCAGGAAATTAAAATACTTCAAGAACAGTTAACAGCAATGAGTAATAAAGAATTGGAGTGGAACCTTAAAAGACTGAATCAGAAAGCGTTTGAAGGTGCAAATAAACCCGGGAAGTATCTGGCATGGCAATTGAAGAAGAGAAGGGAAAAGAAAATAATAAATAAAATTTGTGAAGACAATAAAACGTATTTGGAACAGACTACCATTAGTAGAGCCTTTTACAAATTCTACGCTAAGCTGTACAATAAGAAAGAGGTAAATAAAGAATCAATAGCGTCATATTTGGAGAAAATGAAACTTCCAGTAATCTCGGAAGTTTGGAGAAATAAATTGAACAGTGAAGTAACGGATGAGGAATTAAGTAAGGCAATACAATCTGCAAATCTAGGAAAGGCGCCAGGGCCAGATGGACTTACGGCTAAATTTTATAAGACAATGGCCAATGAACTGGCACCATTCCTAAAAGAGGTGATCAATGGAGTTTTAAGGGATCAAAGGATTCCAGATACCTGGAGTGAAGCGAATATATCATTGATCCCCAAAGAGGGCCAAGACTTGACTAACGTGAAAAACTATAGACCTATATCGTTACTTAACAACGACTATAAAGTCTTTGCGAAGATACTGGCGGAGAGACTGAAGGGGTGGCTTTCGGAAGTTATCGAGGAGGAACAAGCAGGCTTTTTGCCAGACAGACAAATCAGAGACAATTTAAGGACAGTGATTAATGCTATTGAATATTATGATAAGCGTTGTGATAAAGAGGTTGGTTTCTTCTTTGTTGATGCTGAAAAGGCGTTTGACAATTTAAACTGGGACTTTATGTTTGCCACTATGGAAAAGCTACAATTGGGAGAAAGATTCATTAGAGCAATTAAGGAAATTTACAGAGACCAGACTGCAGCAATTGTGGTGAATGATGAAGCGACTAAGAAATTGACTATAAGTAAAGGAACAAGACAAGGTTGCCCGTTGTCTCCACTGTTGTTCATTTTGGTATTGGAGATCCTGATGATACAAATATGACAAGATGAAGAAATTCGAGGAATAAAAATAAAGGACTATTCATACAAGGTCAGAGCATTTGCGGATGATATAATGTTAATTGTAGAGGACCCATTGGAGAACATGCCAAAAGTGATAGATAAGATTAAGGAGTTTGGAGATTTGGCAGGTTTTTATATTAATAAAAAGAAGTCAAAGATATTATGTAAAAACATGACTAAGCAGAAACAACAATTGTTAATGGAAATAACGGATTGTGAAGTAACAAGCAAGGTGAAATATTTGGGAATCGAACTGACTGCTAAGAATATAGACTTAAAAATAACTACGAAAAATTATGGACTCAGATAGAGAGAGATTTGATTAAATGGAACAGGCTGAATTTGTCATGGTTGGGAAGGATTGCAGCAGTTAAGATGAATGTGTTACCAAGAGTAATGTTTTTGCTACAGACAATACCAATCATCAGAGACTCTAAGCAATTTGAAAAATGGCAGAGGAAAATATCAGATTTTGTATGGGCAGGCAAGAAGCCTCGAGTGAAAATGAAAGTTCTACAAGACGCAAAAGAAAGAGGCGGAATGCAACTGCCCAATCTAAGACTTTACCATGACGCAATCTGCCTAGTGTGGTTGAAAGAGTGGATGACGTTAAAGAACAAGAAATTACTAGCCCTAGAGGGATACAAAAAAATATTCAGATGGCACGCATACCTATGGCATGATAAAGTAAAGGTGAACTCGATGTTCCTGCAGCATTATATACGGAGAAGTTTATATACAATCTGGAAGAAGTACAGAATCTATTTACAAGAAGGAACCCCTTTGTGGGTAGTTCCATATGAGATGATAGATCCGAGAGCTGTTGATAATGAGCAACAATGTTTAACTTATAAAGAAATAACTAGAATTGAAGCATCTAAACTCAGAATAAGGACTCAGGAGGAACTACTACCTTATTATGATTGGTTCCAGTATAGACAGATTAGAGATTTATATAACTCAGACTCTGTAAAGGGAGGTATACGAACAGAGAATTCGGAACTAGAGCAGACCCTTTTTAAAGAGGACAAGAAAAGAATATCCAAGGTATATCAAGTACTGTTGAAATGGTATACTGAGGATGAGATAGTCAAAGCACAAATGGTGAAATGGGCTATAAACTTCAACAAAGAAATAACAATGGAGGCATGGGAATACTTGTGGAAGACTACAATGAAGACAACGACATGCACTAGCATTAAAGAGAACATTTACAAAATGATCTATCGTTGGTACATGACACCAAAGAAGATTGCGCTAGGGAATTTGAACACTTCTAATAAATGCTGGAAATGCAGGAAGCACGAGGGCTCCCTCTACCATATGTGGTGGACGTGTGAGGTAGCTAGGCAGTACTGGGGGGAAATAATAAGAGAAATGAGTGAGATTTTACAATTTCAAGTAAATAAGAACCCAGAACTCCTGCTACTGAACTTGGGAATGGAGGGAATTCCAGCCCACCATAGGACGTTGATATTTTACATGACGGCAGCAGCTAGACTTTTGTACGCGCAAAAATGGAAAGTACAAGAAGTGCCAACTATTGAAGATTGGATTTACAAATTGCTGTATATGGCAGAAATGGATAAGATGACAAGAAAACTGAGAAATCTGGACTCAGGACAGTTTAACACAGACTGGGAGAAGCTGAAACAATATTTGGAGAAGAAATGGGAGGTGGGAGGAGAACTGTGGCAGTTTGAGAACTATTGAAGTACAATAAAATGTAGAGGGGGGTGACTTTACCGGGGGGGAGAAGAGGTAAAAGTGAATCTCTAAGCAGCTATGTTATTAGATTGATATATATAGAATAATAAATAGAATATTGATAGAAAATAACTAATCATAAGTGTTAACTATAAGGATTGACTAACTAATAATATTTTCTTTCTGATTCTGTATAATGTACCAAACTGAATATGTTCATCTGAAGGTATATATGAGTCAAATTGATTGATATCATATATAGATTTATGATTGAAGGGGAATAGAAATATTAATGTAAACAAATATAACCAAAATAGAGAGAAGACGATAGAATGAATAACATATAGAGTATAAGTTAAACTGGCTGGTTTATATGAATGTATGGTTTACATAGTTTATGATATATAGAAATATTTGAAAATGGAATTATGAAAAGGGGGATAAATTGTTTATCCATTATGGAAAAAAGGGACTCATAGTTAGGGTACAGAGTATTAAAAATAGTTAAAGAAGTATTGCTTAGAATAAAGGGAGAATATATATTTGTTAGATAGAGGAATATATAAAGAGTAAGGGAAAAGGGATAAAGGGTTGGAAAACTGTTGGAAGTCAACAAAAAGGGGGGGAAGGGAGGGGGTTAGAAAGTGGGAAATGGGAAAATTGATTGTAATGTATAAACATTTGATTCTAACCCAATAAAAATTTTTTCAAAAAAAAAAAAGCATATAAAAGAATCGAAATTTTCTGATGACCAAATGAGGGGGCAACAAACTCGGGACCTGATAACCTGTGCACTATGCCGTTTATGTATAGGTTAAAAAGCATGTACACATCCCTGCTTAACCCCTTTAAGAATTGGAATTTCATCTGTTAAAGAGCCTGAAGTACCCACCCTGATTCCTGTAATTCCTGAAGAAGAAACAGCAAGCGTTTATCTATATTTGTGCTAGCTAGCTTCTTCCAGAGACGATTTCTATCTATAGAATCAAATGCAGCAGCAAGATCTACAAATGCTACAAAAAGGGCTTTAGTGGAGCCATTTATGCCTGATAGGGCTAATTGATAAAGATTTTGACAGTGCTCAACTGTACTTTGGCCCTTTCTAAAGCCAGCCTGATTGGGGTGGATTACATGATTAGAAATTTCCCAGTCCTCCAATTTATGCAGAAGATATTTACTATAAAGTTTTGCTGTAATATTCAACAAGCTTATGGGACGGTAGTTTTTTGGATCTGCTTTATCACCTTTCTTATGAATAGGAGCTACAATACAATACAATTTCCATCCTGACGGGGAAACACCAGTTTCATTAATCTGCGTAAAGACACTGGCAAGTATTGGCGACCACCAGTCAGGAAAGGACTTTAGTAGTTCCGGAGGAATAAAATCCTCTCCTGGAGCTGTTCCTGAGGCTAGAGTGTTGATAAGATCTCTAATCTCAGGTACAGTAACTGGGAGCCAATTAGGAGATACAGAGAATTCAGAGTGGGAAATTTGCCTCTGTATGCCATCAGTCAAGGATGGGGACGAAGGCGCTCCAAAAATTTTGCTGAAATGTGTATGCCAGTCTTTTCCTAAGATTTGAGCTTCAAGCTGAAAAGGAGGCTTGCCCAGCCCAAAAGAAACAAGTTCCCAAAAACGCGACTCTCTTTTCTCTGCGACTGCCAGACCTAATTCATGCCATAGGTGTTTGGCATGATCAAGTTTTTTTCTTTTAAGAAGATTTTTATATTTAGATCTAAGGAGTCAGAGTTGGGTTACAGATGCTTCATCTTTGTGGTAACGAATCAAACGTGTATAGTTACTTAACTCTTTCTTGGCCATTTTACACTCCTGGTCAAACCATCCACTGCCATGAGTTTTTGTAGAATTTAATGGTCTGTTATTAGAAATCATGGGTTTTAAGGAGCTAACAATCACATCAAAAAATTTGATAGTGTTACTACCAGGTTGCAATAAAGTCTGACGCCGGGACAATAGTGCGTCATTTGTCAATACCTGAGCCAGGTCCGTGAGCAACTGGTCAGACCACTTAATTCTTCTAGCTCCAGGAAGAATATCATCTGGAGGATCTAAATTAGGGCTTAGATAAATACCCTGCTTAAAATTAAGAAGAAGTCTCAAAGGGCAGTGATCACTCTCGACTCTATTATCTATCTGAAAGCAATCCACATGGTATAATAAGGAGGGAGAGACGGCCAGGTAATCAATTATACTGGCCCAACGTGAGGACAGGTAAGTAAATGTACCACCAGAGATATCAAATTTGGAACCATTCAGAATACACAGATTGTGAATAGAGAGCAACTCCAGTAGGCGTAAGCCAGGCTTGTTAATGACCGGATCTTGAGAGGATCGGTCGAGCAAGGTGGCTTGTTCAGCAATCAAGGTTTTGGCACCAGCCACCATATTAGGTGAGCCTGACCCAATCCTAGCATTAAAATCACCACACAGAACAAGTTGAGAGTTAGGAAAGCTACAAGTCAGGGTTTCAAGAGTGTCGGCTAGAAGGTCCCAAAAAGTTTTGTTGTTCTGTATTGGGAACTTAGGGGGATTGTATACATGGATAAACAAAAGAGAACCAATTTGTCGTCCCTGTATTAAAAGGGCCTGGATATATTTTGAGCATTTACTTTCCAGGATTTGTACTTCTGCTTTCAGATCAACAGTGATGAGAACCACTAGGCCCCCACTAGCCCGGCCTTTGGAATGAACTTTAGTAGCTGGGACTGGGAAAGTCATGTAACCCTGAATAGATGGAGAGGTGGAATCTTCCACCCATGTTTCCTGTAAACAAAGGGTGTCAAAATTGCATTAAAAAGTTAAAAATTCAGGGTCATATAGTTTGTTCCCCCACCCCCACCCCCACATTCCAAGATAAGACATTTAATTGTCAATCATCCTTGGCAATTTGCTCTAGGTCCCCATTTAAATCTTGGAAGATACAGCCATTTTTTAATGCCCTCTTAGTGTTTGAAAACCTAGTGGAGGACTTGTCCTGCTGTATCAACTCGCAAATGCCAGGATCAGTTGGTTTATATGTCTCTGGATTGGAAGAAATGAGATCCATGGGAGATTCCACTGCATTATTCCAACAAGGGGTTATTGTCTCATGAGTCTGACTGAGGGTTACTATCTCAAGGTTCTTGGATACCTGTAGTTTTTGTTTCACGTATTCCAGCCTTTCGATGATAGCTTCCTGTTCCTCTGTTGGCAGATTCCCAAAGGAGTGCAAGAGTTCAGTCTCTACAGGGTTTTGTAGATGATTATGCATTGGGTTAGTAGGATTTTGTTCTGCATAGGCCCTTTTAGGGTCTGAGTGTTGAGGATCCGACCTCGGGATTTCCACAGGCTCCTTCCAGCTTATCAAGTCCATATTCGAGGAAACAGAGATATTCTGATCCTCACAGTTGACACTGTTTGTTGGCATTTTAACACAAGTCCTCTTAGGGTATAGATTCCGTATTATAGTGTTTTTAAATACCCATGCAGAAAAAACCCCTTTTAGGCTCAAGTTCATTTTTTGCCTGTGGAGCAATGAGGGGACCTTAGATGAAGAAAATGATGGTAGAATTCTCTCTGCCTGGTTCCGATGGCTGAGAGGCTCTACTGCAATGAGATCAATTACAGAAGGGTTGATCTTCAGTAATTCACTGAGTCATCTCTTAGTCTGAAATTTATTCTCCCAGTTTGGGAGTGACCCCCTGTAGCTGCAGATTGTCGTACAGATCTTATATGGTTGAAGGATCAGATGCTGTGGGTTCTCACAGTTCCCATGATTTCCAGTAGCCTCTATGATGTTTCTTGTGTGAGAACAGGTTTGCCCAGTCCTCTGAAGATTGTAGGTATTTTGTGTAGTAGTTGTTGATCTAGCAGGACATTTATTGGCTGTGGGGGGCAGTCCTACAACAGCTGCTGTAAGCAGTTTAAGTTGGATCATAATTCCTTCAATATTTTTAAAAATCCAATCAACAGTTCTTGCAATTAGATCAAATTGGTTGTAGTTTAAAAATGCTGGCTCTCCCTTATCAGTTTCAGTTTGTGCCTGGTTTGGCTGCTGCCTCTCTGACTGCCACGCCCCAGAGTCAGCTACAAAATCACTTTTTGTCTGAGGCGGCGAGATAGTCTCCTTCTCCTCTGTTGATTCAAACAGCTCCGTTAGGGGCGAAAAGCGATTTGCTGTTTCAATACTATATTGCAAGTTTTGTTCACCATGCTTTTTCTTTCTCTTTAAAACATAGAAATCTTCTAGTCTGGTCTGTTTACACTCTGGCAAAAAGCCAGGTTCGTCAAGGTCTCTTGGGCGTTTGCCAGTAGCCATTAATTAACTTTCAGGTTTCAAGACTTATTTTAACGGTTATCTAAATAGCTGACTGCAGAGAGATCTTCAAATGTATCAGCCTCCCACCAGCTCAAGTATATGTAGAAAAAGGAAGATAAAAAGGTAAGATAAATAAACCTCACGGAGAGCTCAAGGCAAGCAGCTGCCTCCGTCCGCGGGCAAACCGGAAGTCCCCATTCCAGTCACCTATGATTATCAGCATATCTTGTTTAGGCGTATGGTCAATTTCTTCTTGGACACTTGTGTAAAAGTTTTCTATTTCTTCCTCCTCAGCAACTGTAGTTGGAGCATAAACTTGAATGACGGTTATGTTGACAGGCTTTCCCTGAAGTCTGATTGATATTACCATCCAAATATTCACCTGGGCCAGTCACACTGGCACCCCCATCCACCTGTGAATGTAAGGCCACCCTATCATGATGACAGGCTGTATTGGAAGCCCAGTGGCGAGGACAGCAATTTACGGTATATCCAGGAACAGAACCAGAAGAACTTAGGTGGGATCCAGAGTCTATTGTACCAGGATTGTACCATGACAACCCTTTGAAAAGACATCGTGATTTCGTGTTCCGTCTTACATCTTCATTACATTCCATAAATGTATGTGTATATTGCAAATAAGTTGTAGAAGAGCGGTCACAAGCCATATAGTGCTGTATAGCTACTCTTGCAAGTGATTGTTTCTAGTACTTTGGCAGGAGTTAAGGAATTCCACTGCTCGGAAGTCTGGCAGGTTGTAGCTAGCTCATCCCCCTCCCCCTCCAGTTTTGGTATGGCAATCCCATTTTTATTCTTTGCAATATACATTTTGATGTATCCCACACAATTCATCCATTTAAATGTCTACTCTCTTTTTTTGGCTTTGAGTGACCTGGGAATCAGGAAAATTGTAGTTATCAAACATGACTTAATGGCCAGTGATAAAGGGATCCAGGAGACAAATCAGATGCTTAGACAATGATGTGTTTCATCAACTGTTGCGCTGGTTCTTGTGCCATATCTAACAAGTATAAAGGAAACCACTACAGTTGTTCTTATATAGTGCCTCCGTTTGGCTTTTAGTGATCTTCATCGATGATATTGTCCTTGCTGCTATAATATAGTATCCATGTGATGTTAAACATTGCCTTAATAATAGGTGGTGCTGTATTTCAACAGACTGTCACAATGTTTTTGGCTACCGGGGAAGTAACAGAACGGAAGAACACCTCAACCTGGTGGTGCTTTTCACAGTAAATCATGTTCAGGAGAATATGCTTTGAAAAAAGGCTGATTACCTTCCAGAGGTACAGGGTGCATGTGCCATCTCCATATATCAATGTCATCGTCGTCCTCAGAATCTTCTTCTTCACTTGCTTTGAGTGACAAAAGTACAATAAGTATAAGGAGACATCGACTATCAGTTTCATTGTAAAGATTTCAGGAACTTCTCAGCAAAGTTCGTTGAACACTTAAGGACTCTGTTGCTGCTGATTCGACAATGTGAATAACTTGACCTAGTTTTCGCTAGGGGAGTTTGACATAGTATATGGGCATTACCACAAATCGCTGCTCTAGATTCTGGTGCAATCACAGGAATATGGTAGAGTATAAGCCAAGGATCTTCTTGGACAAGAGCTAGATATTTCAGAATGTATGCTCCTTGAGGGCAGACTTGGAAATACAGTGGAGCAGAGAGATGGCTGTTCCTAATTTTGGTCAGGTGTTATCTGCCATTGGTGGAGACCCAGAAACCTGTACCCTCCCACTCTAGCTGAGCCAGCAGTCCAATCTCTCCTGTAAATCCCCACCGCACCTAACACTCTGTCTGCCTTGTCACTGCACCATCTCCCATAGTACTATGCAGGCTTACCATCTGCTTCAGTTGGTTCGACTGCCACAGCCACCGGTCCAGACTCAGGCGTCCATTCCTGCTCCACAGGCTCGCCCTGTTCTGCTACTGCACCCTAGGTTACCAGATGAGAACCAGGCACCTTGCCAATAGGTCCGCCTTTGAGAGCAGAGAGACGGTTTAGTACTTCTCTTTAAAAGGTTGCCTTGGAAGTGCTCCTGACTGCCCTCGCTCTCTTTGCCCCCCCTTGCTTGCACCAAGGCCGCAAGGGGCTTCCATATGTCCTGCATGCCAAGGATATCCTCTTTGAAATCAGAGGAAGGTACAGTGGGTGCAGCCCGCTTCAGAGCTGCCCTTTTTGCCAGATGCTTGCCCTTGAAGAGCCCGCTGGCCTTTCCTTAGGCATGATAGGGACAAACCAAAACTACCCAAACCGAAATTACACCTGGTCCACTGTCAAAAAATAACCACCTTGCTCCACAAAAATGGCTGCCAAGATACAACGGCAGGGAGATGGTGCTGAGAAGAGTGCAGCCCCCAGGTCCCCAAGGCCACGAACTCGTACGTTCTGGCCGAGTAGGCTTACTGTCTCCTTCAGTTGATCTGACTGCCACAGCCACAGGTCCAGCCTCAGCCATCTGTTCCTGCTCCATGGGTTTGGCTTGTTCTGCTGCCACACCATTGGTTACCAGATGAGAACCAGCCACCTCGCTACTAGGTCCACCTTCAAGAGCAGAGAGATGGTTTAATACTTCTCTTTAAAAGGTTTCCTTGGTAGTGCACTAAACAAAGGAGGAAATATCTAAGAGACCACTAATACAATAATGAAGATTGTCTCAGTATAAATAAATACAATTTATAGGTCAAATCAAGTATAGCAATATTTTGGTCATAACATACATAATAATGTAATATCTTTCTACTACAATTGAGCAACTTTTTTTCATATCACAACCAGAGCCTTTGGAGAAATCGCATTATTAGTCAATTGTCACAATGTCCCTTTCAGGTAAGTATCAATCATCAGTTGATCTCAATAATTGTCTCTTTGATATGTTTTTCTGTTTTTAGGCAGGATTTCCACTGACATCCAACGATAGGTGAGTATGCTCCAGGAGGAAAAACTCCCAAATCCCCTGGGCAGTTGACAACGGGTGCGCCAGCTCTTTAGACAGCCCGTTTCGCAGTTGCTTTTTCAAGCCAAGAATTCTACTGCCTACAATATGATAAATAATCTATTTACAACATATGTGCTATACAAAATTACAATAAAGCATAATAAAGTTACAATAAATATATAATTCAAAATGCAAGGTTTCCTTTACTTACTCCATTATTCCTGGTCTTCTTATGTAAGGCAATGGGGATTCTCTATGCCATTTTCTCTGAGTACTGCCCAACCATATCGTGGTCACAAATATAGGTTATCAGCTAATTAGAGGGATAATTAGAATGACAGTGCAAAACCAAGTTAAAGCAACATTACATTATTGTCAGTCTATGGAAGACAGGATACGTTGAAGCTGACTCCCAACCCTTGCAGCAAGAAATCCAGGCTCTTGAGTAAATGGGTTTTATTGAGATATCTTGGCTTCGCCATACGTATGTCCATAGGATACACAGAAGCAATTAAAGGCATCTGGCTGTACACAGGTTCCTTGTTAAGAATGACGCATTGAGTACATGCTACACTATAACTACCCCTCTACCCATCCCCCACCCGCTTAGTCCATCAAGCAGGAACATAATCAGTAGCAGGATGGGAGTATCAGGATGGAGCTGCCCCAAGGCTGCTGCGGCGAGCCATCCAAGATAAGGTCTCCGCCGTACTGGAATCTCAAAAGCAACAGGGGAACAGGTGCACGAGGCTATTGCAACATCCTATCTAGAATGTGTAACAGTATGGAGGGACTGTGGGCAACAGACCTGACAATTATGTTGTAATTCACAAAAAGTCTGAGAAATCAATCTCCTGATTTAACCCGCTTGGTGTAAGACTTCTAAGTCTAAAAATCCATTCAGCTTCCTGTTTCAATAAAGTTTTATGCTGGGGATAACCCGCGGAGACAAAGAGGACAGAGAATTGAAAGCCCCGCTCTGGATGTTGAGCCTCATTGAAATGCTGCCAGTGGAGCTGCCAGTGGAGCCTCCAAAACTTTATTCTTTATTTTAGAAATATGTTCCTGTATTCTAATTCTTACCGGGCGTTGAGTGCTGCCTACATAATGTAAGCCACATTGGCATGTAATCACACACACTACATGTGCAGTAGAGCATGTTGAAAAGTGTTTGATGAATAAAGGTCTCCCTGTATTGGGACTGATAATGGAATCTACACCCATTGCTAGAGTGCACACATTACAATGACCAGACGCACGGTGGCCAATTGGAGAAATGTCCTTGTTTTTTTGCTGGACATCTGAATGTATTAGTTTGTCTTTCAAACTGAAAGTACATCTATATCCCACTGCGGGAGGAGCCTCACATCCAGGGATGCTCTGTATAATACGCCAATTCTTTTTGATAATTTTGGTGATATCTTCTGACAGGGATGTATAATTATGGAGCACTTGATATTGTCTGGATTGTTTTCTCTGCCTTTGAGTAAGTAAAGTCTCTCTATGGAAATTATTGGATCTAATTCTGGCCCTATTTATAACCCTGTTTAGATATCCTCTGGCACCAAACGCTTCCTCCATTCTAACAGCCTCCCTGACAAAATCTGCATTCCTGGTGGAATTCCATTTTACTCTGAGAAACTGACCATATGGGATGTTGTCCTTTAATCACGTGGAATGGAACGATGTGTAGTGCAAATATGCACATCTGTCCGTGATTTTACGGAAGGGTCTAACCCCCAGCTTGTTGTCAGGCTGCTTGTAAACTACTACATGCAAAAAATTAATGCAATGCGTGTGTGCTGTCCAAGTCAGTTTGATATTATTGTCTATGGTGTTCATCCAATCTGCTAGAGGTTGTGCCCAACGTGCTTCTGACAGCACCAAAAAAATGTCATCAATATACCGCCCATAAAATAAGATACAATAAAAAAATGGATTATGGACAGGATTCTGAATAGCAGTTTCCTCCAAATGTGACATGTAAAGATTTGCAATGCTTGGTGTCGGTGGGCAGCCCATCACGACTCCCTTCGTCTGAAAATAAAACTGATCCTGAAATCTAAAATAATTTTTCTCCAATATAATGTCTAGGAAATGTAATAAGAGAGGGGTGGGTGGAGTTTGATGAGGTCTTGCCCAGAGATATACTTCGATAATGCGCCTAGCCTCCTCATGCAGGGTGGAGGTATACAATGCCTCAACATCCAATGTCATCAGACAGCAAGTATCTGGGACAGTCAGAGCTTCTATTGCTTTAATAAAGGCGGTGGTGTCCTTAATATGTGATTTGGTGCTTTGTACGGCAGGTTGTAGAATGAAATCTAGAAAAAAGGATAATGGTTCTAGCACTGAGTTAGAGCCTGGCACAATCGGGCGTCCAGGAGGGGGTCTCCGTGGTTTACGTATCTTAGGCAGTATGTAAAATACTGGGGTTCTAGGGGCATCGTTTATAAGACTTTTAACCAGGGCTTTTTTTCTGGAAAAGAGGTGATGGAACTCTGTATTATGACATGCTGCCAGAAGCAAACAATGCTCCCGCCTCCGGAAGTGACACTGCTTGCTAGATGTGACATCACTTCCGGAAGTGACACCGGTTCCGGAAGTGACACCACTTCTTCTTCACTGCCACATGAAGTGGCAAATGCTAGAGGGTACTAAGGACTTTGAAAAAGATTAGAGAAATGTATGGATGAAAAGGCTATTCGCAGTTACTTTAGCATAACTCGAGCAGTATACCACCCAGGCCAGGACAACCCAGGTTAGCCTGATCTTAAATCTCGGAAGGTGAACCCTCCAGAGGTGAACCCTCCAGAGTTGTTTTGCAGAGGCAGACATTGGCAAACCACATCTCTTGTCTTTAAAATCTTCAATTTTTTTTGTTTGCCTTTTCTGGGAAAAGAGGTGGTGGAATGCTCAAGAGGGAAATGAGAGAAACACATGGGATTGACCACACAGTTGGAAGAAGGAGACAGACACAAGGGTTGGAACTAAGGGCCACTTTATTAAACACTACATAAGCCATAAACTGCAGCCAAGGCCAACTTGTGGCACAGGTCAAGCCATGGGGTCAGCCCACCACTGGGGAATTGCCAAGGGGGTGCTCAACAGCCCACTCCCTAAACACCAAAATCTCTCCTGCCCTTGGTAGGCCTATCCAGCACCCCCGGCCAATAACTCAAACCTCTGCTGGCAGTACAAGGTAGGCGAAAAAACTCTTCCCCACTTTGCCAATATTGGGATAAGGAAAAATTCCTACCTGGCAATGTAACAGCAGCCAGCTAATCCCGCACTGCAACAGGGTGAGGTGGGCGGGCTAATTGTGTGGAGCAACTGCTGGTGAGAAGGGCAGAGCTGCAGACAAGACATAGCATCTGCCACTCCATTGTTCACCCCAGGTACATGCCTGGCTGAGAACAAAATATTAAGGTGCAAGCATCTGAGCGTAAAAGCACAGACCAGTCTCATCACCCGATCCGATTTAGAAGAGAGGGAATTAACCATGTGAACCACAACATATTATCGCACCAAAAGTGCTCGGAGTGATTCGCTAGCTCATCCCTCCCCCAAATAAACTGCCACTAAGATAGGGAAAAACTCGAGGAACGTCAGGTCCTTACAAAAAGCAGCCTCTACGCAATCATCAGGCCACTGGGCGGAGCACCAATGCTCTCTCTAATAAACCCCAAAGCCCGTTGAACCGGAATCATCAGAGGATAGTTGAAGGTCCCCTTTCAGTAACAAGTCCTGCCTCCAAAAGGAGACACCATTAAAGGAGTCCAAGAACTCCACCCAAACAGCCAGGTCCTCCTCACCCCCCCAAGTAATCCACATTTGATGATGAGGGAGCCTAAGGGAACCCATGGCTCCACACAGGCACCACAAAAAGGCCCAACCTGGGGACACCACGCGGCATGCAAAATTCAGGTAGCCCACTACCTGCTGCAGTTCTAACACAGAAACCTTCCAACTCCCCAAAAGGCCCCTCAAGCGAGCCTTAAGCTCACTTAACTTGTCAGACGGTAAACATGAGGGTTGCTGTACCATGTCCAGCTCTATACCTAAAAACGTAAGAGTCTGGGATGGGTCCTCGTTCTTCTTGTGAGTCAATGGTACTCCCAGCTCCCTGGAAAGTCGAATGAAGTCTTTCAGGAGGTGAGCACACTGCCCAGAACCCACAGGACTCGCAAAAATAAAATCATCTAAATAGTGGGCGGTGTCCCGGCAATGCTGCCGGCGATGCAATGCCCATTCCAGAAAGGTACTGAAATGTTCAAAGGCCATGAATGGAATAGATCATTCCATTGAATGGAATAGATCATTCTGTTTTTCATGTATAGAATTTAAGGTAAAAGTAAAGGTATTCCCCTATGCAAGCACCAAGTAATTACTGACCCGCTGGGGGATGTGGCATCACAACATTTTCTTGGCAGACTTTTTGTTACGGGGTGGTTTGCCATTGCCTTCCCCAGTCATCTATGCTACATAAATGTAGATTATCTTTCTGTAGGCAATGGGAACAAGATGTACAGGGTAGACACAGATACTTCCCCCATGTTTCCAAAAATATTCCTTATATCCCCTTATTTTCTCTGGTAGAATCCTTGACCTACCAATACTGATTATAATCTGGATTTGAGACGGGGGGAATGTCATTTTTTATATAGTTTTAATGTATTCTATCTTCATTGTTTTAATGTTTCACTGTTCTTTTCTCAGTAATTAAAATAGTTTTATTGCATTTTATATTTTTGTTACAGATCCATGGTCTTGAGTAGTCCTGAAAAAGGCAGGCAGGCAGGCAGGCAGGCAGGCAGGCAGGCAGGCAGGCAGGCAGGCAGGCAGGCAGGCAGGCAGGCAGGCAGGCAGGCAGGCAGGCAGGCAGGCAGGCAGGCAGGCAGGCAGGCAGGCAGGCAGGCAGGCAGGCAGGCAGAAAGAAAGAAAGAAAGAAAGAAAGAAAGAAAGAAAGAAAGAAAGAAAGAAAGAAAGAAAGAAAGAAAGAAAGAAAGAATGTCATTCTGAGTATGAGGTGTCCAAGATGATGCTCTTTCTCTATTTCTTTTTGTTTAAGAGGCAGGTGCATCTTAAAAGAAGGAGAGGGGAGAGCATGACTAGAAATAAAAACTCCATTCCCGTGGCTAGCCAGGAATGGCCGCTCCTGTGCAAACAAAAATACTGTAAGAGTAGTAGGGATTTGCCAACCGTGAGGACCCTGGTAAAGAGCCTTTAGTATTAAGGTCAGCATTAGCTTATTCTCTAAGAGAGAAGAGGGGCCAAGTATCATACAATTTCAAATGCAAAAAATGCTCTCTCTCTTGCTCTCTCTCTCTCTTTTTCCTGCACTTCTAAAATGACTCCAATGAGATTGCACACCCATGGGCTTTCCCCTGAACTTATGGAGAGAAGCTTCACTGCCTGGGTTTTTGCCTCCTCTGACTGCAGCAAGTCCAGGCAAGAAAGGGGGGAAAGGACAGAGCAGCAGAGGGGAACTTTCAAAGACCAGACTGGTTATGGATAATCAGCAGGGAACAGCCTGCCTCCTTCACGTGCTCAGAGGGAATGGCTGCCTAGGTTTCTGAAAATGTATGAGGATCCTTGTTGCAATTTAGGGTTGCCATCTCCAGGTTGAGAAATTCTGAGAGATTGGGGGGAGTGAAGCCCGCAGAGGGCAGTTTTGAGGATGGGGGAGGACTGGACCGCGGTATCATTCGAAAAAGTCTATCCTACAAAGCAGCTGTTTTTTCCAGAGGGTTGTGTTTCTGTGGCCTGAAAATCAGTTGTAATACTGGAATAGCTCCATCTACCACCTGCTCTCAAAGGTGGACCTATTAGCAAGGTGCCTGGTTCTCATTTGGTAACCAAGGGTGCAGTAGCAGAACAAGGCAAGCCTGTGGAGCAGGAATGGATGCCTGAGTCTGGACCGGTGGCTGTGGCGGTCGAACCCTCTGAAGCAGATGGTAAGCCTGCATAGTACTATGGAAGATGGTGCAGTGACAAGGCAGACAGAGTGTTAGATGCAGTGGGGATTTACAGGAGAGATTGGACTGCTGGCTCAGCTAGAGTGGGAGGGTACAGGTTTCTGGGTCTCCACCAATGGCAGATAACACCTGACCAAAATTAGGAACAGCCAGGGGTCATTTCGTAGAAAAAGAGCTGGAGGAACTCATTGGCATAACTCATTAGCATAACATTAGTATATGCCAGGCCTCTTGCCAGCACCGGAAATGTGTCATTAGTATAACTGATTTGCATATGCCACACCCCCTGACATCACCTATTCTGGTTGTTTTGGACCCAATCCTGGCCACTCAGGGCCGAAATTGGGCCCCAAATGGCAAAAAGAGGCTGAAAATGGCTGAAAAGTGGCCCACAATGGTCAGGATCAGGCCACTGATGACCGGGAGAGTGATCCACCACCTCTCCAGGCCGTTTCAACCCCAATCCAGGCCGGAACGGGCCCAAAATGGCCAAGAGTCAGGTGAGTGGTGTCTGGATGATAGACTACATAGAACACAAAAGAGCAACCGACTTGAAAAGATAACCAACAAGGTGAATACACACAAGTGGGAAAAAACAGTCATAAATAGTATCAAAAATAATAAATTGGGAGCTAGGGGGCGTCATGCGACGATGGCGGACGCCTAGAATCCACACTCTGAGCCCTAACAACCTTCTGCGGCCCAGAACAAGCATTTTTACAGCGGTAAGAAAGCCAAAACATGGGGGAAACAGGTGGAGGGAAAGCTAAGCCTGCTGAACAGTGCAGCTCTTCTCTGAAAACATTTTTAGAGCTAGCAGAAGCAAAAAAAGCCCCGTCGGGAAGCAAGCACATGCCGTCCAAAATGGAGGCCGCAAAATCAGCTTTAGAGCCTGAGGAAAATCAAGCCCTTGCTTGGAGAGTGAAATCCAACTTGCATTAGAAAACTTAGAAAACAAAATTGAGACTAGACTGGAGGGCAGAATTAAAAGCCAAACTAGTGAACTAAAGGAGTCGATTAATCAAGCGACACAGATGGCTGAAAGAGCTGCAAGCCTAGCAGTCGAAAATCAATCTGAAATCAGAACCCTGCAGGACCAGAATGAGCAGCTTCAGGAAAAAATAATGGATCTTGATAATAAAACAAGATCTAATAATATAAAGATCAGAGGCTTTGATGAGTATGAAGAACATAATGCTGACCTGGGGACATTCATTGCAGAATGGCTAGGGAAAGAATTAAAGCTTGAAGATGGGATCGTCCCTGTAATTAACCAAGCATACAGAATTGGCCCATACAATAAGGCAAGAGCAAAGCAGCAACCAAGGGACATAATAATAAACCTCCCAGATTACAGATCAAAAGTAAAAATCATGAGAGAAGCCAAAGCAGAATATACCAGAATAAGAAATATATTTCAAGATCTCTCCAGTGAGACACTAGTGAAAAGACGAGACCTTAAGCCAATCATTAATAAATTAAATGAAGCTGATATAAGATTCCGCTGGGTCTCTTCAGCAAGAATCCTGGTGCACTGGCAAGGAAAAACACACGAAGCCCATAATATTGAGACTGGTTCCTTGCTGCTTAAAGATCTACAGCTGGATAGCCAAGGCATCTCTACAAGCAAGCCCAACTCTTACAGCGCAAGATCATCTTTAAACAACTAGAGCAAAACACCAATGAAGAAAGACGACAAAGGATCACACAGAGAATCAACATGAACTTTTCCAGAGGAGGCAAGGAATGAGAAATAACTATGTCATCAGTAGACTCCTCCAGCAAAGAAAAAACAAGAAGCTAATACTAGAAAGACCTATAAAGTTTAATATAGTATACAAGTAAATAGCATCGTCTCTACTCACACTGTGAAAAACATAAATCAAAGATAAATTGGGCCGTGAGAGGGGGGAGGGTGATTGTGAATTCTAATTAGCTCTCTATTTTGGAACAAACCCCAGATACTGGGCTCTCACTATTCAAGTTTCAGCCCAGTGCAAGAAGACGATTTAGACAAGTGTTCTATGAAAATTTTATTCTTTCCCATAAGGAAAGAATTCTGGTGGTTTCCTCCTTAGAGGTGCTAAGGGAGGTTTGTGGTTTTGTATTTTACTTGAATCTTTCCTATTTTGTTTCTTGTTACCTGTTACTTGAACCTTTCCCATTTTGTTCCTTGTTTCACTTCTCTTGTTTCAGCCCTTCATACATCTCCTAGTATTATTTCCCAAGCTATAAACCAAAATTATATACAACTGTAAATAGTAAAAAGTTTGATTAGGTTCATCTGGGGGTGACGTTGGTGTTTTTGTTTTGCAAATTTTTATTATAATAAAAAATAAAAAAATAAATAATATGTATTAAAAATAATTTTTTAAAAAATAAAAATTCATTACAATTTTTTTTAATTTAAAACTAATTGAAAAATTTGATAGGAATATATATAGACAAAAAAACTTATTAATAAATATAATTGAAATTAAACAGAAGCAGACAAAAAGACAAACAGAAACTACCAACAGGAATGTCAGATATAAATTGGGAACAGTTTAAACATAAGTACAAGTATTCATAAGTGGTTATATAGATAAACCAATCGAGATTTAACTGTGGAAAAATCAAGGTGGTGCTTGTAGATTTGTTAGTAATATACATTTCTTAGAATCATTAACAAATTTTGTTATTTCATAGGAAATGGAGCTTAAAGTACTTTCTTTAAACTGCAGAAGTCTCAATAATGCAATCAAATGTAAAAGAGTTCAGACAATGCTGACAAAACAACGTCCAGATTTCCCATTGCTGCAAGAAACGCATCTATCTTCAAAAGTGGAACAGGTATTTAAATCAAATTGGTGGGATCTCCAATATTTGGCACATGGAAACTCAAAATCTAGGGGGGTGGCGGTTCTCATATCAAAGAGGGTTAGATCTGAAAAAATAGTAGTAGAAAAAGACAAGGATGGCAGATATTTGTTTCTTAAAGGCACCTTTGATTCAAAAAATTTACAATAGCATCAGTTTATGCTCCAAACAACAATCAAAACTTATTTTTAAAGGAAACCCTGGGAAAATGGTATTTGCATTAGTCCATATGGGAAAGCACGATTTCCCTTATTACTTAAAGGCAATCGCTGTTTCCTATGGGCAAGCATGGTTACCATGATTCCCTATTGGCAATCGATTTCTCCATTATTCCATCTGGGCAGTCATGCATTCCATGATTCCTTATAGGTACTTTCTCTCTGCAGTATTCCCTATGGGCAATCAGTGTTTCCATTATTTCTTAAGGACAAGCGTGCTTTCCATTCGTCCCTACGGGCAAGTATGATTTCCATTATTCTGTATGGGCAATCGCTATTCCCTATGAGAAAGCGAGCTTTTCATTATTCCCTATGGGCAATTGCTGTCTCCATTATTCTCTATGGGTAATCGCTGTCTCCATTATTCCCTATGGGCAATCACTGCCCCCATTATTTCTGATGGGCAGGTGTGCTTTCCTTGATTCTCTATAGGCATTGTGTCTCTGCAGTCCTCCATTAATCCCTATGGGCAATAGCTCTCTGCAGTATTCCCTATGGGCAATCTGTGTTCCCATTATTCTCTATGGGCAACCATGGTTTACATTATTCTCTACGGGCAATCGCTGTTTTCATTATTCCCTGTGTGCAAGCATGCTTTCCATTATCCCGTATGGGCCATCACTGTTTTCATTATTCCCTACAGGCAAGCATGCTTTCCAATATTCTCTATGGGCAATCGTTCTCCCCTTTCTTCCCTATGGGCATGCATCGTTCCCATTACTCCCTATGGGCAAGCGTGCTGTACGTTATTTCCTATGGTCAAATGCTCTCTGTTATTCTGTAAGGGCAATTGCTGTGCCCGTTATTCCCTAAGGACATTCGCTGTCTCCAGTATTCCCTATGGGAAATTGCTTTTCCCATTATTTTTTATGGGCTGGTGTGCTTTCCATTACTCCTTATGATCAACTGCTGTTTCCATTATTCCCTATGGGCAATCACTGTTTTCCCTAAGGGCAAGGATGATTTCCATTATTCCCTATGGGCAATCATCCCCATTTTTTCCGATGGGCAAGCTTGCTTTCCACTATTCCCTATGAGCAATCCCATATCTATTTATGTGCATTTATTTTTTCTAATGTTTTTGGTTTTTGTCTGTCTGTCTTTCTATTTATCTATTTATATATCTTGTTCTGTCCATCTTTTTATCTATTTGCGGCATTCACATTCTTTTCTATCTGATCCTCTGTATCTGTCTCTTACTATCTATTTGTTACTTTCTATCTTGATGTGTTCCTATGTCTTTCCACCACTATCTCTCTGAATCTTTAGGTATCATTTTCTCTCTTTCCGTATCTATCTCTATTGTTTTATATATATTTTCTATGGGTAGGCTTGCTTTCCATTATTCCCTATGGGCAATCTCTTATCTATCTTTCTGCATCTATTTTTTTCTAATGTGCATTTTCTCTATATATCGTTTTATGTTTACTTTTTCCGTCTGTCTCTCTATCTAGCTATTTATATATCTTGTTCTATGTGCATCTATACACACAGATGAAGATAGTTAGAGAGAAGTATTTAGAAAATGGTAGAGATTGAAAGAGAGGAAGTGATTGCTAGTGACAGAAAGAGATAGGAAAGGGCGTATATCCCCCGAAATAGATTCACATAGATGAGGGAAAGACATAGAAAGAAACAGATAGAGAGAAAGTAACAAATAAATAAAAAGAGACAGATTCAGAGAAACAAACAGAAATGGCTACAACTGTGCTAGAGCTAGAAACAGAATGCCAATGCTCCAAATATTTATAGAGAGTTGGACAGAGCAAGCTAGAAAAATAAAAAGATCGAAAGGAGAGGAAAAACAAGAACATTAGAAAAAGATGAAGATAGTTAGAGAAAGCTATATAGAAAACACTGGTGAGAGAGAGAGAAAATGATAGCTAGAGAATGAAAGGGGTAGGAAAGGGTAGATAGCCATAGAAAGAGAGAGATTCAGATAGATAGTAGTAAGAAAGACAGAATGAAACAGACAGGAAGTGACAGAGTAACAAATAGAAAAGGCTACATAGAGATCAACTGTGCTAGAAACCAAATAGTTATAGAGTTGGACAGAACAACATAGATAAATAGATCGAAAGAAGGATTGAAAAACAAAAACAGAAAAAGATAAATACATAAATACACATAGATGTAGTTAGAAAAAGGTATGTATAAAACAATAGATATATAGAGAAACAGAAAATGATAGCTAGAGAGACAAAGAGATAGGAAAGGGCAGATATATAGAGAAATTGATAGATTTAGACATAGTGGTGGAAAGTCATAGAAAGAAAGAGAAATAGAAAGTAACAAATCGACAGTGAGAGACATATACAGAGAAACAGATACAAAAGGCTACATAGAGATCAACGGTGCTAGAGCTAGACACACTGCGAAGGCTATACATACTTACAGAATCGGACAGAACAATGCAGAGACAGATAGAAAGAAGAAGAGAATGCTACAAATAGATACAGAGTTGAACATTGAAAAACAAAAACAGAATGTGAATGCTACAAATACATATAGAGTTGGACAGAACAAGATAGATAGAAAGATAGGAAGGATTGAAAAACAAAATCATACATACACAGGGATGAAAATAGAGATAGAAAATAACAGAAAGGAAGAGACAGATACAGAGAAACTTGCTCTAACACAGTTGATATCTATGTAGTCTTTTCTAGCTTTCTCTGTATCTGTCAGTCTCTGTTACCTTCTAGCTCTTATGTTTCTTTCTGTCTCTCCACTACGCTGTCTTGCTATGTTTTCTCTCTTTCTATATCTAGCTCTGTTGTTTTCTATGTAACATTCTCTATTCTATATATTTACCATTTTCTAACTATACGTGTTTGTGAATCTATCTTTTTCTAATGTTTTTGTTTTTCAATCCTTCTTTCTATCTAGCTTTTTATCTACCTTGTTCTGACCAACTCTATATCTAGGTATAGTTAGAAAGAAGGAGAGAGAAAAAGAAAACATAAGAAAAGGATTTACAGATATACATACATATAGAATAAGATAGTTAGACAAAGGTATATAGAAAACAAATGCGATAGATATAGAAAGAGAGAGAATGTAGCTGGAGACAGAAATAGATAGGAAAGGGGCAGAAAGGGTTCTATACATAGAACGAGATAGACAGAGAGAATAGAAGTGGAAAGGTACAGAGAGATAATAACAAATAGTAGGAGACAGATACAGAGAAACAGATAGAAAACGCTACATAGAGATCAACTCTATCCAACTCTACATGTAATTTGTAAGTGTTCGCATCCTCTTTCTAGCTGTAGCACAGATGTGCGCTATGTAGCCTTTTCTGTTTCTTTGCATATGTCTATTACTGTCAGTTACTTTCTATTTGTTTCTTTTTCCATCACTCTCTCTGAATCTATCTCTTTCTATGTACATCTGCCCCTTTCTCTTTCTAGCTCTAGCAATTTCTTTCTGTGTCAATTGTTTTCTGTATACTTTTGTGTATGTATGTGTATCTATCTTTTTCTAATGCTTTTGTTTTTCTTTGCTTCTTACGTTCTATCTACTTATTGATCTTCTTCTGTCCGACTCTGTATGTATTTGTTCGCATTCTTTTTCTAGCTCTAGCACAGTTGAGCTCTGCATTTTCTATCTTTCACTATATCTCCTACTATCTGTTACTTTCTATCTCTGTCTGTTTCTTTCAATGGCTTTACACATCTACCTAATTGAATATATCTCCTCTATGGATATCTTGCAATTCCTATCTCTTTCAAACTCTAGCTATCATTTTCTCTCTTTTCTCTCTATATCGTTGTCTGTATACTTTTCTCTAACTTGCTTCATCTATGTGTACCTTCTTCTAATGTTTTTGTTTTTCTCTCCTATCAATCTTTTTCTTTCCGACTATGTATTTCTACCATTCACATTCTATTTCTAGCTTAAGCACAGTTAATCTCTATGTAGCCTTTTATTTCTGTTTCTCTGTATCAGTCCCTTACTGTCTATTTACTGTCTGTTACTTTCTATCTGTTTCTTTCAATGGCTTTCCACCAACAGAAATACATAGAGGACAGAAATACATAGAGAGAGATTCAGATAGTTAGTGGTGGAACAGCACAGAAAGATACAGATAGAAATACAAGGTAAGAAATAGACAGTAAGAGACAGATATAGAGAGACACAGAGAAGAGTACATAGAGGTCAACGGTGCTACAGCTTGAAAAAGCATGCACATAGAAAGCACATAGAAAGCAATGGAAAGCAACAGAAAGCAACAGAAACACATAGAAAGCAACGGATAGAGACAGTTCGTTACGAATAGTAAAAGAAAGAAAGAAAGAAAGAAAGAAAGAAAGAAAGAAAGAAAGAAAGAAAGAAAGAAAGAAAGAAAGAAAGAAAGAAAGAAAGAAAGAAAGAAAGAAAGAAAGAAAGAAAGAAAGAAAGAAAGAAAGAAAGAAAGAAAGAAAGAAAGAAAGAAAGAAAGAAAGAAAGAAAGGGATAAATAGATGTTAACTCTTCTAGAGCTACAAAGAATGTGGATGCTACAAATAGATAAAGAATCGTAGAACAAGCTAGATAGACAGAAAGAAAGTCTGAAAACAGAAGCATTATTTTCTATTGCCAGAGGAGTTAGCTGTGTTAGTCTTTAGTAGCAAAATAAAAAAGAGTCCTGTAGCACCTTTAAGACTAACCAATTTTATTGTAGCATAAGCTTTCGAGAAATGTTCTGCATGGAGGGCAGAAGGAAACTGGTAAAATATAGAGGAGGAGAGGGGAGAGGAGCGGGGAGGAGGAGAGGGGGGATGTAAACAACTCCTTTGATATGGAGATGCAAACAGCTCCTTTTGGTGTGGGAATCAGTTTGCTTGTGTAAAGGTTCAAAGGAGTTTGCCGTGTTAGTCTGTAGTAGCAAAATCAAAAAGAGTCTCCTGTATTCCGTGTGGGCAATTGGTGTTTTCAATACGGGCAATCACTGTCTCCATTGTTGTCTATGGGCAATCATAGTTTCCATTATTCCCTATGGGAAAATCGCTGTTTTCCTTATTCCCTAAGGGGAAGCATGCTTTCCATTATTCCCTATGGGCAATTGCTGTCTCTATTATTCCCTATGTGCAAGCGTGCTTTCCATTTTTCCTATGGTCAAATGCTCTCTCCATTATTCCCTATGGGCAATCACTGTCGATTTTAACTGTTCACCGCCCAGAGCCCCTGGGGATGGGCGGTATATAAATTGAATAAATAAATAAATAAATCTACAACTGCCTCTTTCTATTTCTTGCTATCAGTTTCTCTTAATATATCTCTACCTGTAGCGTTTTCTATATAACTTTCTCTTTTGTCTATGTGTATGTATCTGTATCTATCTTTTTCTAATGTTTTGTTTTTCAATCCTTTCTATCTACAGAGAAACAGATAGAAAGGCTACAAAGGGATCACATGTGCTAGAGTTATGAACAGACAGCCAATGCTACACATGATATATAGATGGGTGGATGGATGGATAGATGAGAGAGAGAGAGAGAGAGAGAGAGAGAGAGAGAGAGGAAGGAAGGAAGGAAGGAAGGAAGGAAGGAAGGAAGGAAGGAAGGAAGGAAGGAGAGAGTAGGTAGAGAAGAAACAGATTGAAAAGGCTCTATAGCGACTCTGCTAGAGCTAGAAACAGAATTTAAATGCTGCAAATACATATGTAGTCGGATAGAACAAGATCAGTTAAATAGATAGATAGTAAGAAGGACTGAAAAAGAAAAACATTAGAAAAAGATAGATACACATACATACACATAGATAAAGATAGAGAAAGATATAAACAAATGATAAAAGAGAGAGAGAAAATGATAGTAGAAAGAGAGAGGAAAGGGCATATAATCATAGAAAGAGATAGATTCCGATAGATAGTGGTGGAAAGACATAGAAATAGAAAGTAGAAAATTAAAAAAGTAAGAGATAGATACAGAGAAACAGATAGAAAAGGCTACATAGACATCAACTGTGCTAGAGCTAGAACGTGAACACTGCAACTAGATATAGATTCGGACAGAACAAGATTGATAGAAAGAAGGAATGCAAAACAAAAACATTAGAAAAAGATAGATACACATTCATACACATAGAAGAAGATAAATTAATAGGAAGAAACAGATGCCCATAAAAATAGATTGCCCATAAAAAAAAATAGATGCACATAAATAGATATGCGATTGCCCATGGAAAGCAAGCCTGCCCATAGAAAATACATATAAAACAATAGAGATAGATATGGAAAGAGAAAATGATACCTAGAGATAGAATGATAGATTCAGATACATAGTAGCGGGAAGACAGAAAGAAACACAGATAGTAAGAGACAGATACAGAGAAACAGATAGAAAAGGCTGCATAGAGATCAACTGTGCTAGAGCTAGAAACAGAATGTGAATGCTGCAAATGGATAAAGAGTCGGACAGAACAAGAGATATAAATAGATAGACAGAAAGACAGATGGAAAAACAAAAACATTAGAAAAAAATAGATGCACATAAATAGATATGTGATTGCCCAAAGGGGATAATGGAAAGCAAGCTTGCCCATAGGAAATAATGGGGACAATGATTGCCCATAGGAATAATGGAAATCATCCTTGCCCTTAGGGAATAAGGCAAACAGTGATTGCCCATAGGCATGCTTGCCTATACTGGGAAGCATGGGAACAGCGGTTGATCATAAGGAGTAACGAATAATGGGAACAGCAGTTGATCATAAGGAGTAACGGAAAACATGCCAACATGCCTGCCCATAAGAAATAAAGGGAACAGTGATTAGCTATAGGGAATAACGGAGACAGTGATTGCCCATAGGGAATAATGGGGAGAGCATTTGACCATAGGAAAAAATGGAAAGCACGCTTGCACATAGGGAATAATAGAGACAGCAATTGCCCATAGGGAATAATGGAAAGCATGCTTCCCCTTAGGGAATAAGGAAAACAGCGATTTTCCCATAGGGAATAACGGTAACCATGATTGCCCATAGACAACAATGGAGACAGTGATTGCCCGTATTGAAAACACCAATTGCCCATACGGAATACAGGAGACTCTTTTTGATTTTGCTACTACAGACTAACACGGCAAACTCCTTTGAACCTTTACACAAGCAAACTGATTCCCACACCAAAAGGAGCTGTTTGCATCTCCATATCAAAGGAGTTGTTTACATCCCCCCTCTCCTCCTCCCCGCTCCCCTGCTTTCTATGTGCATGCTTTTTCAAGCTGTAGCACCGTTGACCTCTATGTACTCTTCTCTGTGTCTCTCTATATCTGTCTCTTACTGTCTATTTCTTACCTTGTATTTCTATCTGTATCTTTCTGTGCTGTTCCACCACTAACTATCTGAATCTCTCTCTATGTATTTCTGTCCTATCCTATCTCTTTCCCTCCCTAGCTATCATTTTCTCTATATAGCTATCTCTATAATTTTCTATATACCTTTCTCTATCTTGATCTACGTGTGTGTGTATCTATCTCTTTCGAATGTTTTTGCTTTCTCTCCTTTTTACCTATCGTTCTTGTTCTGTTTGACTTTATATCCATTTGTCGCATTCTGTCTCTAGGCTGTAGCACAGTTGATCGCTGTAGCCTTTTCTCTGTATCTGTTTCTCTGTATCTGTCTTTTACTGTCTAGTTCTTACTTTCTATCTCTAATTCTTTCTATGTGTTTCCACCACTATCTATCTGAATCTATATCTATATCTATATCTATATCTATATCTATATCTATATCTATATCTATATCTATATCTATATCTATATCTATATCTATATCTATATCTATATCTATATCTATATCTATATCTATATCTATATATATGCCCTTTCCTATCTTTTTCTCTCTCTGTTTTTTTTCTCTTTCTATATCTCTCTCTCTCTATCGTTTTCTATATACCATTCTCTATCTTCAGCTATGTTTTCTATCTTTCTCTATATCTCTCAGTATCTGGAGACAGAAAGAGATTGGACAGGGCAGATAGGAAGAGATAGATTCCGATAGATAGTGGTGGAAAGACAGAATGAAATAGAGACAGATAGACACAAACAGAGAGTAAGAGACAGATTCAGAGGAACACATAGAAAAGGTTACATAGAGATCAACCGTGCTAGAGCTAGAAAGATACATATACATATAGAGTAGGACAGAACAAGATAGATAGACAGAAAGAAAGAAAGGTTAGAAAGGCTTGAAAAAAAGAAATATTAGAAAAAGATAGCTACACATACATTCACATAGATAAAGATAGAGAAAGGTATATAGAAAACATATACATTACAAAAAGATAGATAAACGTACATACACACATGAAGATCGGTAGAGAAAGGTATATAGAAAACGATAGATGTAGGGAAAGAGAAAATGATAGCTAAAGATAGACAGAGATAGGAAAGGGAAGATATACGTAGAAAGAGATAGATTCAGATTGCTAGTGGTAGAAAGACATAGAAAGAATCAGATAGAAAGACAGAAGAAGATAGATAAATAGAAGGATTGAAAAACAAAAACATTAGAAAAAATATATACGCATATATACACAGATGAAGTTAGTTAGAAATAGGTATCTATAAAATGATAGAGACAGAGATACAGAAATAGAGAAAATGCTAGCTAGAGAGAGAAAGAGCTAGGAAAGGGCAGATATAGAAAGAGATAGATTCAGATCGATAGTGGTGGAAAGCCATTGAAAGAAACAGATAGAAAGTAACAGACAGTAAATAGACAGTAAGGGACTGATACAGAGAAACAGAAATAAAAGGCTACATAGAGATTAACTGTGCTTAAGCTAGAAATAGAATGTGAATGGTAGAAATACATAGTTGGAAAGAAAAAGATTGATAGGAGAGAAAAACAAAAACATTAGAAGAAAGTACACATAGATGAAGCAAGTTAGAGAAAAGTATACAGACAACGATATAGAGAGAAAAGAGAGAAAATGATAGCTAGAGTTTGAAAGAGATAGGAATTGCAAGATATCCATAGAGGAGATATATTCAACTAGGTAGATGTGTAAAGCCATTGAAAGAAACAGACAGAGATAGAAAGTAACAGATAGTAGGAGATATAGTGAAAGATAGAAAATGCAGAGCTCAACTGTGCTAGAGCTAGAAAAAGAATGCGAACAAATACATACAGAGTCGGACAGAAGAAGATCAATAAGTAGATAGAACGTAAGAAGCAAAGAAAAACAAAAGCATTAGAAAAAGATAGATACACATACATACACAAAAGTATACAGAAAACAATTGACACAGAAAGAAATTGCTAGAGCTAGAAAGAGAAAGGGGCAGATGTACATAGAAAGAGATAGATTCAGAGAGAGTGATGGAAAAAGAAACAAATAGAAAGTAACTGACAGTAATAGACATATGCAAAGAAACAGAAAAGGCTACATAGCGCACATCTGTGCTACAGCTAGAAAGAGGATGCGAACACTTACAAATTACATGTAGAGTTGGATAGAGTTGATCTCTATGTAGCGTTTTCTATCTGTTTCTCTGTATCTGTCTCCTACTATTTGTTATTATCTCTCTGTACCTTTCCACTTCTATTCTCTCTGTCTATCTCGTTCTATGTATAGAACCCTTTCTGCCCCTTTCCTATCTATTTCTGTCTCCAGCTACATTCTCTCTCTTTCTATATCTATCGCATTTGTTTTCTATATACCTTTGTCTAACTATCTTATTCTATATGTATGTATATCTGTAAATCCTTTTCTTATGTTTTCTTTTTCTCTCTCCTTCTTTCTAACTATACCTAGATATAGAGTTGGTCAGAACAAGGTAGATAAAAAGCTAGATAGAAAGAAGGATTGAAAAACAAAAACATTAGAAAAAGATAGATTCACAAACACGTATAGTTAGAAAATGGTAAATATATAGAATAGAGAATGTTACATAGAAAACAACAGAGCTAGATATAGAAAGAGAGAAAACATAGCAAGACAGCGTAGTGGAGAGACAGAAAGAAACATAAGAGCTAGAAGGTAACAGAGACTGACAGATACAGAGAAAGCTAGAAAAGACTACATAGATATCAACTGTGTTAGAGCAAGTTTCTCTGTATCTGTCTCTTCCTTTCTGTTATTTTCTATCTCTATTTTCATCCCTGTGTATGTATGATTTTGTTTTTCAATCCTTCCTATCTTTCTATCTATCTTGTTCTGTCCAACTCTATATGTATTTGTAGCATTCACATTCTGTTTTTGTTTTTCAATGTTCAACTCTGTATCTATTTGTAGCATTCTCTTCTTCTTTCTATCTGTCTCTGCATTGTTCTGTCCGATTCTGTAAGTATGTATAGCCTTCGCAGTGTGTCTAGCTCTAGCACCGTTGATCTCTATGTAGCCTTTTGTATCTGTTTCTCTGTATATGTCTCTCACTGTCGATTTGTTACTTTCTATTTCTCTTTCTTTCTATGACTTTCCACCACTATGTCTAAATCTATCAATTTCTCTATATATCTGCCCTTTCCTATCTCTTTGTCTCTCTAGCTATCATTTTCTGTTTCTCTATATATCTATTGTTTTATACATACCTTTTTCTAACTACATCTATGTGTATTTATGTATTTATCTTTTTCTGTTTTTGTTTTTCAATCCTTCTTTCGATCTATTTATCTATGTTGTTCTGTCCAACTCTATAACTATTTGGTTTCTAGCACAGTTGATCTCTATGTAGCCTTTTCTATTTGTTACTCTGTCACTTCCTGTCTGTTTCATTCTGTCTTTCTTACTACTATCTATCTGAATCTCTCTCTTTCTATGGCTATCTACCCTTTCCTACCCCTTTCATTCTCTAGCTATCATTTTCTCTCTCTCTCACCAGTGTTTTCTATATAGCTTTCTCTAACTATCTTCATCTTTTTCTAATGTTCTTGTTTTTCCTCTCCTTTCGATCTTTTTATTTTTCTAGCTTGCTCTGTCCAACTCTCTATAAATATTTGGAGCATTGGCATTCTGTTTCTAGCTCTAGCACAGTTGTAGCCATTTCTGTTTGTTTCTCTGAATCTGTCTCTTTTTATTTATTTGTTACTTTCTCTCTATCTGTTTCTTTCTATGTCTTTCCCTCATCTATGTGAATCTATTTCGGGGGATATACGCCCTTTCCTATCTCTTTCTGTCACTAGCAATCACTTCCTCTCTTTCAATCTCTACCATTTTCTAAATACTTCTCTCTAACTATCTTCATCTGTGTGTATAGATGCACATAGAACAAGATATATAAATAGCTAGATAGAGAGACAGACGGAAAAAGTAAACATAAAACGATATATAGAGAAAATGCACATTAGAAAAAAATAGATGCAGAAAGATAGATAAGAGATTGCCCATAGGGAATAATGGAAAGCAAGCCTACCCATAGAAAATATATATAAAACAATAGAGATAGATACGGAAAGAGAGAAAATGATACCTAAAGATTCAGAGAGATAGTGGTGGAAAGACATAGGAACACATCAAGATAGAAAGTAACAAATAGATAGTAAGAGACAGATACAGAGGATCAGATAGAAAAGAATGTGAATGCCGCAAATAGATAAAAAGATGGACAGAACAAGATATATAAATAGATAAATAGAAAGACAGACAGACAAAAACCAAAAACATTAGAAAAAATAAATGCACATAAATAGATATGGGATTGCTCATAGGGAATAGTGGAAAGCAAGCTTGCCCATCGGAAAAAATGGGGATGATTGCCCATAGGGAATAATGGAAATCATCCTTGCCCTTAGGGAAAACAGTGATTGCCCATAGGGAATAATGGAAACAGCAGTTGATCATAAGGAGTAATGGAAAGCACACCAGCCCATAAAAAATAATGGGAAAAGCAATTTCCCATAGGGAATACTGGAGACAGCGAATGTCCTTAGGGAATAACGGGCACAGCAATTGCCCTTACAGAATAACAGAGAGCATTTGACCATAGGAAATAACGTACAGCACGCTTGCCCATAGGGAGTAATGGGAACGATGCATGCCCATAGGGAAGAAAGGGGAGAACGATTGCCCATAGAGAATATTGGAAAGCATGCTTGCCTGTAGGGAATAATGAAAACAGTGATGGCCCATACGGGATAATGGAAAGCATGCTTGCACACAGGGAATAATGAAAACAGCGATTGCCCGTAGAGAATAATGTAAACCATGGTTGCCCATAGAGAATAATGGGAACACAGATTGCCCATAGGGAATACTGCAGAGAGCTATTGCCCATAGGGATTAATGGAGGACTGCAGAGACACAATGCCTATAGAGAATCAAGGAAAGCACACCTGCCCATCAGAAATAATGGGGGCAGTGATTGCCCATAGGGAATAATGGAGACAGCGATTACCCATAGAGAATAATGGAGACAGCAATTGCCCATAGGGAATAATGAAAAGCTCGCTTTCTCATAGGGAATAGCGATTGCCCATACAGAATAATGGAAATCATACTTGCCCGTAGGGACGAATGGAAAGCACGCTTGTCCTTAAGAAATAATGGAAACACTGATTGCCCATAGGGAATACTGCAGAGAGAAAGTACCTATAAGGAATCATGGAATGCATGACTGCCCAGATGGAATAATGGAGAAATCGATTGCCAGTAGGGAATCATGGTAACCATGCTTGCCCATAGGAAACAGCGATTGCCTTTAAGTAATAAGGGAAATCGTGCTTTCCCATATGGACTAATGCAAATACCATTTTCCCTTAAGGAATAATGGAAAGCACGCTTGTCCAAAGGGAATAATGGGAACTGCAATTGCCCATAGGGAGTAATGGAAAGCACACCGGCCCATTGGAAATAGTAGGAACAGTGATTGCCCATAGGGAATAATGGAGACAGCTGTTAACCATAAGGAATAATGGAGACAGCATCTGCCCATAGGAAATAATGGAAAGCACGCTTGCCCGTAGGGAATAATGGAGACAGTGATTGTCCATATAGAATAATGGAGACAATGATTGCCCATAGGGAATAATGGAAACCATGCTTGTCCTTAGGGAATAATGGAGACAGTGATTGCCATTAGGGAATAATAGGAAAAGCAATTGCCCATCGGAAAGAATGGAAAGCATGCTTACCCCCAGGGAATAATGGAAAACGTACTTGCCCATCGGGAATAATAGGGACAGCAATTGGCCATAGGGAATCATGGAAAGCATACTTGCCCATAGGGAATAATGAAAAGAGCGATCGCCCATAGGAAATAATGGAAACCATGATTGCCCTTAGGGAACAATGGGGAAAGTGATTCCCCATAGAGAATAAAGAAAACAGCAAATGCACACAGTGAATACTGGAGACACTGATTCTCCCCAGGGAATAATGGAAACCTCACTTGCCCATAGGGAATAATGGAAACTGCAACTACCCATAGGGGGGACATCGATTGCCCACAGGGAATAATGGAAAGCATACCTTCTCATAGGGAATTATGGAGATAGGAATTACCCATAGGGAATAATAGAACGCTAATTGCTTGTGGTTCAGATGATGAGAGAGGGATCCTCCATGTTCAGAGGCCATCCGTCCCCAAATGCCAATGATTTGTTGGATAAATGACGAGAGAGGGATACTCCATGTTCAGAGGCCATGAATCTCTAAATATCAGTACTTGATGCAAACAGTACTTGATGCTTTCTCAGAAGCATCTGAGTGACCACAGCTGGAAACAGAAAGCTGGTCTAACAGCTTGCAGGTCCTTTGTTCCCTGAATGCTCCTGCACCTTTAAGAGCGTCACAGCACAGCTTCGGCTTAGCCCAGTATTTGAAGAGCCACATAGGATGGGAGAGTTTCAGTGCCCAACAGCTCTTAAAGATACAGGAGCCCTTGCTGAGAATTCTGCCCAAGGGTCCTGTAGTTGTGCGACCCCTGACAAAGGAGCTCTGAGGCTTTCCCCACACCTCTGCCAGCCTGCAAATCTGCTCAGAGCTGTCCAATCGGTGAGAGGAGGGAATGAAAGGCTTGGCTGTGCAGGACTTCTGCAGATTCTGCAAGGAGAGGGACACACAAGGAGGCAGCACACCAGCCTCACTGTTCAAAGCAAGCCAGGTGCCTACACCATTGCCCTTTGTCCCAGCAGGGTGGGAGAGTTTCAGTGCCCAACAGCTCTTAAAGATAGAGGAGCCCTTGCTGAGAATTCTTCTTCCTCGCCCCCCCGCCCCCGCTGGAAGCAGCGATTGAGTGGCGGATGTTCCTCTGAAGACCCCCTCGCCCTCCTCCCTTTACTGTTGGTGCTGGGCACAGTGGGCACTGCCAAGCAGGACTTCCAAAGAAAGCATTCTTTGTTGGCGCCCTCTTAGCCTGGCACGGTGGTGCAGCCCTCGCAAGGAAGGGGGTGCCAGCAGGGAGTGCTTCCTTCATGTTAGGTCCAGGCATGTCCATGCCTCACGTGCACCCATCCACTGTAGTGCTGCCTGTGGAAACGCTGTCTGGCCCCTGACCGTAGGCTTCAGAGCCACCAAGTCAGCCCCTATGCAGACGGCCCTCCTGGCGGTCAGAAGTAGACATGGGCACGAACAGGAAAAAAAACCCGAACAGGCTGTTCATTGTTCGTCAATGAACAAGAACAGACGAACGGAACCAAATATGTCCCATTAACGAACGTGTCCAGTTTCCGGTGTTCTTCAGCGCCAGAACGGCTCCCTTAGCAGTTAGAGAGCCCATGTTCAAAGGGAATGTACAGCAGGCTCTTCTCCAGGCATCACCCAAGTTTGGTCAAGATTGCAATATGGATCTCGGAGTTATACATTCCCAAATTCGACGCCCCCAATAAATTCCCATTCAACACAGATGGAGCCACCCTCCCCAGTTCACTTTGGCCCCGTGTGGTGGTCCTAAAGGCAGGCCACCTCCCCTCTCAGGGGCGGGGGGTCTGGCCGCTCGCCTATGGCACCTGTTTGCCTGGCCTTCGGGTCAGAGGTGTATAAAGTATCCGTTTATGCAACAAGGTGGTTGACGACTGCGGCTGCCAGGTGGTTTGGGATCAGTGAAAACATGTGGTTCTGGCCACAGCGACAAGCCATTCCTGGAAGATCCTGCGAGAGGGATTGGAAGTTCAGCGGCCGCTGGCATCAACCACCTCCCTGCCGTCACAGAAAGAAGGGGACGGGGCGGTTCAAGTGGTGGGGAAGGGTCGTGGCAGTACCTGAGAGTGAGAGGAGGAAAGAGGGAAGACGAAGTAGTCAGGGAGAGGGGGACCAAGGGGTTCCGGCCGCAGCGACGATCCATATGTGGATCGTCTGGATCGTCAGGATCGTCTGGATCGTCAGGGCCTGGAAGACCACGATCGATCAGTGTCTGGTGGAATCAACCACTTCTCTGCCGTCACAGAAAGGAGGGGATGGGGCGGTTCATGTCATTGGGAAGGGCCGTGGCAGTACCAGAGAGGGAGAGGTATTGACCGGGACCTGGAAAGCTCAGAAGCATTGGGATTCCTCATCCATAGACCCCACAGAGGTACTCTGCAGCGGCAGCAACCGTCACCCACCCTCCTGCATGAGCGGAAACAATGGGATGGACGGAACAGGAGAGGTATTTGGGAGGGGTTGGAGTTCTCCCAGAGAGGGAGAGGAAGAAACAGGGCAGCAGCAGCACCTGCCATCGCCCACCTTCCTGACTTTGCGGAAAAGACAGGAGTCACGGGATACATTCCCCTCAGGCTCAAACGGGTCCAGTCAGTCCTGTTGACAGGCGAGACTCCATACTGTGCAAATGTTCTGTATCCCTATACCATACAATCAGATGTGCAAATGCAGGCAAGCTGTCCGTCATGACGAAGGAGGCAGCGGTAACATGATAGTTGCTCATGAAGCTGCGGATGACATGACCCGCTGTCCTGCCTTCATGGAAAGAAGGGGATGGGCAGGACAGGAGAGGTCATTCGTAAGGGTCAGAGTGGTTCCACATATGGAGAGGTAGAAAGAGGGACCAGCAGCCCCGAGAAATGAGGGGCGCCAGAGCAGTTCCACACCGCTCCGAGACACCTCACCTGAGCAGGCTGTACGGGCACTACTCAAAACAGTTTGGGCAGCACTGCCAGACACAGTCACCTTCCTGCCTTTGCGGAAAGGATGGGATGGACTGGACAGCAGAGGTCTCCAAAGGGTTTGTAGAAGGAGAAATGGGGACCGTGTGAGTGATGATGAAACATGCAGACACGAACCACCTTCCTGTCTTTGCGGAAAGAACGGGAGAGAAAGGACAGGAGAGGGCGCTAGGAAAGGTTAGAGTGGAAGCAGCCCCGAGAACTGAGGGTGGCTAGTGCGGTTACCCACCACTCAGACACCTAACCTGAGCAGGCACGACCCACTACTGAGAACCTTTCCTGCTTTTGTGGAAAGGACAGGAGTCGAAGGACCCGTTCCCCCCTGCTCAGATGGCACAGCGGTTGCAATGGATCGGGGCACCGTGTGGCTCAACTACATGTGCAACAGCTCCTGAAGTGTTGCACAATTGGCCAAAGGAGGCTGCCACCAGCATCACCCATCTTCCTGCCTTTGCAGAAAGGAGGGGATGGACGGGACAGGAGAAGTTGCTTGGACGGGTCAGAGTGGTTCCAGAGAGGGAGAGAAAGAAATGGGGCAGCAGCAGCAGCAGCTGACATCGGCCACCTTCCTGCCATTGCAGAAAGGACATGAGTCGAGGGACCTATTCCCCCCCTGCTCAGAGGGCACAGTGTTTGCAATGGATAGGGCCACCATGCGACTCAACTACATGTGCAACAGCTCCTGAGCTGTTGCCCAAACCTCACCCATATGTGCCAGCCATCATTCGAGATACCCACTGGACTCGAGGGGCAAGGGCTGCACGGTGACGGCATGGAGAACCAAGGGGCAAAATGTTTTAGTAGCTTGCAGAAGCCCACACACTCCACAATGGATAGAGGCAAGCCATGTAGGGCACTCCTCTCTGCCAAGACGCAAAGGCCCACCTCCTGAGCCCTCAACCTCGCCGTTCTAAGCTGCATTGTCCCAGACCCCGAGAAAACAAGCTCCGCGAGCGTGTCCTGCCTGAGTGCTCCACTCCCACCAGCGTCATCCTCAGGGCAAGGATTCTTTCTTGGGGTGGATTAGACTCATAGAATCATAGAATCATAGAGTTGGAAGGAGTCATACAGACCATCTAGTTCAACCCCCTGTCCAGTGCAGGATCAGCCTAAAGCAACTCTGACAAATATTCATCCCGCCTCTTCTTGAAAAGTGCCAGTGAGGGGGACCTCACCACCTCCCTAGGCAACTGATTCCACTTTTGAACTACTCTGACCGTGAAAAAGTTTTTCCTAATATCCAGCTGGTACTTTTGTGCATGTAATATAAGCCCATTGCTTTGGGTCCTACCTTCTGTTTCCAACTGGAACAGCTCCTTGTCCTCCTCCAAATGACAGCCTTTCAAATATGACCCTCCCACTGATCCCCGCTCAGAAGAGCTGGTCGCCCCCTTTCTCCCCCCAACAGATGTTTTGCTGGGCGAGGACGGAGACCACAGGCTCGGGTGGTGCATCTTCAGGTGCCTAGTCAGGGATGTCAATGACAGGTGCTTCGTGTTTTTGCCCCTGCACACAAGGACATCACAGGCACCGCACTGCACCACATGGGTCATTAGGAAGGGCCCAAAAGCGCCTCCATACAGAGGCGTTGTAACGTGGAGCACCAACTGTCCCAGGGGAAGGAGGACGAATGGTTACAGGCTGCACTGCGGAGCTGGCCACGGACAAGGGAGTGAAGGGTGGAGTGCAGGCAGGGACACCACCGAGAGATTCAGATGGGGAAGGGAGGGATGTTTCATAAAAGACAAACCATTCCTCCATGGATCCGTCACCCACCTCCTCCTCAAAATGTTGAAAGAGATCCTCTCCCCCCAGTGGAAAAAGACCTCTTTGGCCTCCTCCACAGCCCCCACAGGTGAATCTGGGGGGGCGGAAGTACTCTCTGCTGCCCCCAAGCCACACTCAGTACTGCTTTCCACAAGTAAAGCAGGAGGACTGCCTTTGCACTTCACCCCACAATCACCCGTGGAGGCCACCACAACATGGAGACTCATTGTGCCACCAAACTAGAATGAAGGAGGACAGAAAAGGAGAGAACACTGTGAGCCCTCAGCCTAGGTGTCCACAGAGCTTGGCCTCAGAGACTGGCAGCAGCCTTTGAACCAGAGGCTGGAGCTAAAGCCCTAGCCCAGCACTCCCACATACCTGACAAGATCAGGCACTAATAATAAGGTGAGCCCTCAGCCTAGGTGCCCACTGAGCTTGGCCCCAGGGCCTGGCAGCAGCCCTGGAACTGGAGGCTGAGGCTAGAGCCCTAGCCCAGCACACCCAGAAGCCTGACCACCGGATCAGGCACTGATAATAATAATAGAGTCCAATCCTATTTTGATATTATGCCAGTGTACTATCACTTCATTGATGACTGTTTTGTCATCAGAGAGTCTGTAGGATTTTGGGATAAGGATAAACTCCATGCATAGTAATATTAATTTCACTTGGGAAAGCAACAGTACATGTATTAACTTTCTGGACATAGTGGTTTACAGACAGAGGGACAATACCCTCAGGGTGAGGCCCTATCTATTGCAAAGCAACTGATTGTAATTCGTATTTAGCCTTTCACTCCCACCACCAGAGGCTCCTGAGCAGCAATATTCCATACGGCCAACTTCTCAGGGTTAAACGAAATGCGACTGACAATTGGGATTACGATAGAGAATCCAGGAATATGTTGCAAGCTTTTTACAACAGAGGATACCTGAGGAGTACATCAGGGACTGTACCCAGACAGGAACTTTTTGTTACTGAGCCCAGGAGGGAGAGGGAGGCGGTGGTGTGGACTATGGAGTTCACTCCCCAATCACATTCAGTCAGGAACATTATACTTAAATACTGGCCTCTGCTTCATGACATTAGAGCAGGGGTGGGCAATTGTTTTGGCTCGCGGGCCACTTTGTGGGAGCGGAGGTTAGCGGAGGGCCGCACCTTTTAAAATGATTGCATTCATTAGTTAACTTTGCATTTCAGAAAAGGTATAAATTGTATCATAAAAATCAATAAATATAACTTAAATAAAATAGTGGTAGTTTTATTCAATTTATTTATTGTGCTAATTTCATATCATCTGTAGCTGCAAGCACATTTAATTTTAGAATCAGTTTAATGAGACAAATGTACCCTATGACACTTTTCTACAGTTTTTTTGAAACCAGGAGTGAGATTGCTTGTTGAGATTCTCATCACAGCCCGCAAGTCTTGGCGGGCCACAAAAAACTCTGTAGCGGGCCAAAATTTGCCCACCCCTGCATTAGAGGATGTGAGGAACCCCCTGTTGTTGGCTGGAGGAGAACTAGAAATTTAAAGGATCTTTTGGTACACTCGGATTTCAAGGAAAGTGCAGGTGATTCCAACTTTCCTGCGGGGCACTTTAAATGTGGGAGGTGTCAGTTGTGTTCCGAAGCAATTACGGGGAACAGCGTTTCAATCCCCGGGACAGATATAGTAGTGAAGCCCAAGTTTTTTACAACCTGTCAAACTCAGGGAGTCGTGTGCATTATTATATATGCATGCAACTTGTTACATGTAGGCAGTACTTCTAGGACCCTAAAGATACGCTTGATGGAACACATATCACGCATTAAGAACAAGATGCCTGATGCCCCTCTGGTAGAACACTTCATTCAGCTCCATCATAGAGAAGATGACTTCAGGTTCACTGTTTTATTCTCAGGACAGTGTATCTCAGAACGGAGTATAAAGAGAACCTTACTCCAAAAGGAATCTCTGTGGATACACAAGTTAAATTCATTAAAGCCCAATGGGTTAAATCATTAGTTTAATTTATCCTGTTTTTTATAAGTAAAAATATATTTACACTGGATCGTTCATGGGTAACATGCCAATTGATTGCTGGGTCTTTAAATAGCATGTGACTATAGGGCCAAGTGCTTCTCAGCCACACTCTTTGACTTTGTGACTGCATACCTTATGGCAATTTAACGAAACTACTGGCAATATTTGCCGGCCCTGGTTGTTGGGCGAACAGTGAATGCCCTCAGTGGGCATCCCAACGTTGTACATTCCACCTGGATAAGGAATATAGAGCATTGTTCATTATACTTCTTAAGACTCCTTGGTGACTTACCTAGGGACTTACCTGTGGGATGTGCTCTAGGGTTTATGCTGTACTAATGTATTTGTACCATAGGGATAATTGTATTTATTGATTTGTAACAGCGGCTTGAGCTTTGCATTGTTTGCTGTTCAACACATTTTGTGTACTTCATTGATGCTGCTTTTGATTAATGTGACTTTATGGAGTAAATATTTATTGAATGGTTTCACTGTTTTCAGTATTTTTGGAATCATTGTATAACTATTGTTTCCTTCACGTGTAGTTTTCTACCTTGCTGTAAGTAGAGCGCTAGCACAGCACACCCAGAAGCCTGACCACCAGATCAGGCACTGATAATAATAATAATAATAATAATAATAATAGTCAGTGTGAGCCCTCAGCCGAGGTGCCCACAGAGCTTGTCACCAGAGCCTGACAACAGCCCTGGAACCAGAGGCTGGGGCAAGAGCCCTAGCCCAGCACACCAAGAAGACTGACCAGATCAGGCACTGATACTAATAATAAAAATAGTCAGGGTGAGTCCTCAACCAAGGTGCCCACTGAGCTTGGCCCCAGGGCCTGGCAGCAGCCCTGGAACCAGAGGGAGGGGCTAGAGCCCTAGCCCAGCAATCCCAGATACCTGACAAGATCAGGCACTAATAATAATGTGAGCCCTCGGCCGAGGTGCCCACTGAGCTTGGCCCCAGGGCCTGGCAGCAGCCCTGGAACTGGAGGCTGAGGCTAGAGCCCTAGCCCAGCACACCCACAAGTCTGACCCAATTAGGCACTGATACTAATAATACTAACAGTCAGGGTGAGGCCTCAGCCGAGGTGCCCACTGAGCTTGGCCCCAGGGCCTGGCAGCAGCCCTGGAACCAGAGGCTGAGGCTAGAGCCCTAGGCCAGCACACCCACAAGCCTGACCACCAGATCAGGCACTGATACTACTACTACTAATAGTCAGTGTGAGCCCTCAGCCGAGGTGCCTACTGAGCTTTGCTCCACGGCCTGGCAGCAGCCCAGGAACCAGAGGGGATACCTCCCTACCCCACCCTCCACACAGAAAAAAGCCCAGCTCCAATGCACTCCCCCTTTCTCTCTCCCAAAAGGCTATCAACACCTCTGTGCCCCTCCAGTGCTTGCTGAAAGTGAAAGCCAGAAGTGGGAGCGCAGTGCCCTTTTATAAGCAGAGGTCTCATTGAGAAACGCCGGAGGTCTTGTGGTTGGCAGTCAGAACTGCCTAATGGGGTTTGCAGGGATGAGATTGGAGTTCCCATGGCCACAGAACAACCCCCTCCTCCCTCCCCCCGGTGTCTGCCGATTGTAACCAATTTGCAGCTCCACTCTTGGAAGGAAGACCTGCCCATCAAGCTAAGTCGATCTTTGATTGGGGTGTCCATGGCGACAGAGGGAGTGCAGACAGAGTTCAGGCAGTCCCTCCCTCTGTTGTCAAGGCAATTGATTGAAGGCGCCTGAGTGTCTAGCTTCCCAAATGGCAGCCGAGCGCAACGAACAATGCTTGTGACGACCACCTGTTTGGCTGAGGTGGCGCCTTACGAACGGCCCATTCGCGAGCCGCTGTGCTCGTTGTTTTTTCCCATTCGTAACGGTGTTCGTGCCCATGTCTATTCAGAAGACATCATGCTCTTTGAGGCCTCAGAATTGGGGTTTACCATAATGGGGACTCTGCCCCTCTTTTGGCCATGCTACCCCTGAAGAGGCTGCCATTCACTTCAGGAAAAGATCTCCCCCCTGACCCGGGAAAAGGAGCCTTCTTTATACCCTCCCCCTTCCTACCAGTGCTGCCCTGGTGCCCAACCCCCAGCCCTCAGGGTGAGGCCCAACACTTTGGCCAGTGTTGGCCACAACCCTATGATTATGCCCTAAGCCTCTGACCCTACAGGGGCAGGTTGGCCGTTCCTTCCCCCAACCCTGCCCCTTTCTGTGGGCTGTGCCTTGTGGGCTGGTTGTTGGTTGGCCTCGGCCTCCGAGGTTGGCCATCCTTTTGGGTGGCTCCAGGTGGCAGGGTGGTGCCAGCCCACAGCTCCACCTGGGCTACACGTACTCGGACAGCTGGCCCACTCTTCTTGCAGCTCATTTCCACTTCCTGCCGCCTTGTTGCAGCTGGCAGGTGTCTGCGGAAGCTGCGGTGCAGCATGGCTTGCTGGTGGGATTCCCATAGGCACTCCTCTCCATCCTGCCGATGGGGCTTTTGCTGCTCATGCTGCTTCTCCTCACCTTTGCCAGTTTGGGTTGTGGTTAAGAGCACGGGACTCTCCTCCCTCGCATGGAGGGGCGATGGCCCGGCTGTAGAGGCTGCACAAAATAATCGTCCCGGATGAGGACGGACCCAGAAAAGCAGTGCACAGCATGACGCCGGCCCAGAACGGTGTGGAGGCAATCACCGGCATGTCCCACCAGCCAGCTGTGGTGGCACAGAAGGAACCCCTTCCACTGGCACGGAGGAGACAGCCTGTCCTGTTGCATGGGACTCCTCCCACCATCTTCTACAACAAAATCTGCAAAGCCGTCCCTTGTGCCGAGGAGCATTGGACGCGGACATCATCGACCCACCTGTCTGTCGTGGCAAAGGAAAAGAATGCCTCCTCCTCCTCCTCCTCCTTGGGGGGAGCCTGTTCAAAGTCCCGCCACCCTTCCTGGTGCGCATCCCAGCATGAGCAGGGGCAGCTTATACGCAGCAGGCAAACTGGGCCCTCAACGCATGCCTCTTTCAGGTCCTCCGGGCCACAACACAGAACACACTCAGAAAGGGTTCTGCCCATCCTCAGTTATGACCCAGCAGTGCCCGAACCCACACACCCCTTCTCATCCTGGGCAGGCCCTGCACAATAGAATGTATTCCTTACAGAAGAAGAAGTAATTGAATGGTGGCGGACGGTCACCTTCCCATTCGAGAAAGGTGCTCAAAGAAAGATGGAAGGAGAAAGAAAAGGAAAATGTGCTCCAAAGAGAAGGGAAAAGAAAATCCTATTCCTAACATGCTCTACATTGAAGGGGAAAGAATACTCAAAAATGTTTCAGCGAGCCCTCATCAGAAGTGCCCTGGAGCCTGGTCTGTGATCTTGGATGTGTTGGCTCGGCTTTCTGGGCCGGAGCCTGAGGGTGGGTGGACGGTGTGAACTGCTCCTCTCCTCAGCAACTGAAGCCTCTGAAGGGGGACAAGGGACAGGCTTTGCCTGACCCCATAGGGAACCTCACTGCTGTCACTTAGTATAAAGGAGACACAGCAGCTTTTCAACTAATCCTGGAGAAACGCTGACAGAAGTTGGGGAGTCAGTCCAAAGGGACAATAGGCTAAACCCGCAGGAGAAGCCTTAAATGCAATTCTCTTAATTCCTCTTGTCCAAAAGCCAGGAACTCATTTCTATTCCTCCTTTAGGGAATCGGAGTCAGTTTCGAATCCATTCCTCTTTTCTGACGAGGAAGATTGGCATGAGATTCGGTTATTTTACTCCATTTTTCAATAATAAACCAGCATGGTGTAACAAAGAGTGCTGGACCAAGAGCTGTCAAGGGTGGGTGACTTGTCCAGGATCACCCATCTGGAGGATCTGGCTAGATATACGAGACCCAGATCCAAATTCACGCATTGCCATGGGAACTTGCTGGGAGACCTTGGGAGATTGCTGCCATCTCAGCTTAGCCTACACCTTATGGAGTTGTCATTCTAGGGATAAAGTGGAAGCGCAAGGATTTTGAATCCTTACTGGGGAGAAAGGCAGCACAGACAGTGAGGTTGTATCACTCCAATCGGAAAGATTTGAGTCCAGGGGCACCTGAGAGACCAACAAGATTTTCCAAGTGTCAGCTTTCAAGAGCACCTTTTTCACACACGAGTAGGAATGGAGACTGCACCTTCATCTCCCAGCCAAATGTAGGTGGGGTGTTACAAGGGAGGGCATCAGGATATAACGGTCCAGTGCAGGTTGAGTAGGTGGGTGTAGCAGAGGGAGATGTGAGAATGATACAGAGGAACAATGCCGCTTAAGTTGAGAAGAAATCTATATCAGTGTTGAGATAAGAATCCGAAGTCCCTGTCCTGGAATATCTGGGAGGACTGAAATGTTCTCCCATTGGCTTTGAGTGTTGTGATTTCTAATGTCAAAATTAAGTCCACTTCTCATTTGGTGCAGGGAGTTTGTGCTGGTGACCTAAACGCAGCTGCCCTCAAACAGAGAAATTTCGCAGGGTTGCCCCAGTTCAGTAACAATGTGAGGTTACTGAATAGAGATTATTCACAAATTTAGAACAATGGACCCCCGGGGCTCAACAGAGACTTAGGATTCTTACAATCGGCTCATTTCGAGGGGGAACGCACAGGAATGCAGTTCCAGCACTTCCCCAAAGAGGTCACATGTCAGGTGGCCCCACCTGTCATGTCTGACTGTGCCCATTCATTCATGCCAATAATTCTTGCTGTCAAATGTATGCTTTATTCTGTCAGGGGTGACTCCATTTTGTATGTCTAGATATATATTCTTGTTGCTAACATTCCAATGAGTTCTCACACGTTCCCAGGTGGCTGGGTGTTTACCAGTTGGAGACTTTCTTCCTGCCTGTGATGTGTCTTCTCTCCATGTAGCCTGATAACACAAATAAGCATACTGTTCTCACACAGATCAAACAACACTGAGCTGTTTGGGAATTGGGAGGGGGGAGGAACAGGGATAGAAGAGGGATGTAATTTTCCTGTGTAGCCATTCTGGTCAACTTTCTACTAGAACTGCTTAGGTGCTTACCTTGCTCTTAAGTAGACCTTTGGATCTGATTATGGAAAGAACTGATTTCTGAATAAAAGTCATTTAATCAAGAACCAGTTCAGACTCATTGTAGTACTTGACTGATCTAGATAATGTGAGGTGTACTGCTTGCTTGGTTTTTATTATGGTGGTTACGACTTGCCCCTGAAGACATGGTCTGCACGAAACAGTGGAAATTTGCCGGCACAGTCTGTCGGGCTCCGTGAGCTGCTTCCTTACAGCCCACTCAGTACAGTTCCACCTGGAAGGAAGAAAAGCACAGCGTTATTGACTTTATTGACTTCTGGACCATTTGTGGTCATTTTCACTATAAACTTACCTTTTGGATGTCTTCCGTATTGTATTTATTACTCTTATACTTAGATGCATGCAGGTTCATTGTCACTCTGCACCTGGTTCTGTATTTGGTTTTGCATCTGTTATTGATTTGTGTATATTCTCTTTATTGTGTCTAGAGAGTGTGTACTTCATTATACAATTTATTATTATTATTTTTAATTATAATTTATTGTAATTATAACTTTTTTCATAATAAACAGGAAATAAAGAACAATAACATACATACAACCAATAAACATATAAACTTTTTCAATACACAGGTAACATTGAAACATAAACCTACAACTGACAATCGGCCGGTACCGGTCCAACAGTTGCCGGTAACTCGGTCCCACTATATAGCAAAAACAAAAGAGGGAATAAAGTTTTCACATCTCCTAAGTTCGGTAGTGGAGTTTCATTATGTTGAAGGTTAAATAGGTCACATAAGCCAAATTCATAGTTTTAAAAGAGACTGTTCTATATTTATAGATAGGCCATAGAGAAGTAGAGGTCTTGTTTCACCTTGTTATTTGTCCATTTTTCCTCTTTAGACCTATTCTCCAAAAGTGGAAGCCACTGTTCTAGAAAGTAAGATTTATAATTTGGATTTTCCCTCTGTTTCAGTTGCTCAGTGATCTTCTGCATGATAAAATGATCCCAGATTCTAGATTTCCAACTAGATATTGAAGGGGCAGATTTTTGTTTCCATTGTGAAGCTATTGATAGTTTGGCTAGTGCCAAAAGTGAATAAATAAGGTTTAGGCTATTTGGTGGGATCCCTGGGTCCTCCCAATAGTTTAATAATATTATTTCGGGAGTCTTTGGGATCGAAAGCCGTGTTATCACTTTGAGTTCTTCAATTATTTTATCCCAGAATGAGCTAACAAACTTGCAACCCCGCCAACAATGCATGTATGTGCCGGGCTGTCCGCCATTGCTTCCAGCAGTTAGCCGGCTGAGACTGATTGCCCCCCTAGTTGGAATGAGAATCAGACACAAAGGTTTGGGTAAAATGGGCCGCTTTATTAAATGAAACAGCAACAAGAAAATACGGCAAGGAGCCTAACTAGCGGTACAGGTCAGGCCCTGGGGTCATTCACTGGGACCCCGCCCTTACCTGTCTGGGCGGGCACCCGCTGCCACCGGGTGCGATCCATCCATGAATGGCTGCAACCCGTCCTGGCCAGGTGGAGTGTATCGCCCCTGGAGAGCTCCCCCACCTGGCCGAACGGCAGCGGGGGGAGACCGGCTTGTCCAGGGGTTCCGCACCCAAGGGCATCTGACCTCGCAGCTGGGCCGAACGGCAGCCTGCTGCTCCTGAAAGACCCCAGTTCCCCACCAATGGGGAGGTGCCAAGGGTGCTCACCGGCCCGCCACAAATATATCCCTAGCTAAATCCTGCCACTGCAGAGGCCAAGCCTCTGCTTAGGCCTCAGTGCCCCACAAATGGCTTAAAGCCAACCTAAGCTCCTGCCGTAGGTCATCCAGAAAAATGCTGTTGCCCCTGTAAGAGAGGTGCACCCCATCCCCTCTGTAGAGGACAACAGACTCGGCTCGAATCTGCGGATGGGGCAAATAATAATAATAACATTCGATTTATAATACCGCCCTTCAGGACAACTTAATGCCCACTCAGAGCGGTTTACAAAGTGTTATTATTAAATCCCCAACCCCCCCGTCATTATTTTGAATAGGGCTCTATTGGCCATCCGCCTAGCCCTATTGATTGCTCTGTGGTCCAGTGCCTCCCGCCACACACGGCGCGGAAGCATGGCTGACCAAAAATCAGAATGCCATGCTATCTCTTCCTGATCTCCAGGAAGTTGTCCCGCGCCTGCCAAGAGAGGGCTACCCCTTTCATTAGCCCCAGATCATTGCCCCCTAAGTGAACTACCAGAATATGAGGTGGAGGGGTGGACCTCCCCTCAAACAAGAGTGGCAGCAGCCCCGCCCAGCATAGGCCTCTTCTGCCTTGCCACTCGATGGTAGCCCACCGGCTGAGTCCAAGCTAGGATCCAATCCAGGACCTTCTCGCTTGGTGCGCGGCCCAGAAGATCATACTGTGGCCACAGATGAGGATCTGTATCCTCTCCTGACGAACCACAGCACCTGCAAAAAAGCAAATCAACATGATTTACCGCGTCCAAGTGGCCTGATGTATGACGCATAAGCTCCTGAACGCCAACGTCCTACCTTCTGGATGTCAGGCCCTGAGAAACCCATGGCAGCGGCAGTAGATGCCACCCCAATCCGAAAGGAGTGGGTCCCAAATTTGACCCCATGCAGCCCTAACACATGAAGAGCCCTGCCCGTGACTGTCCAAAATTGGTACTTGGTCAACGGGGCGTCATCGCTGTGGCGAAAAAGAACCCCTGAATGGTCGCCCTGCACCTCCAAATAGCCCCTCAAGGCTGCAATGGGGCACAACTCAGCGATGGCACACCGGCCAAGGGCCAGGTCCACCCCTTTTTGATGCTGGTCAGTTTTGGACCTTCTAATTCTGAGGACTAGCTGCTCGCCCACAAATTTAACATCCTCTGCAGCGAGGGCCCGGCCAGAGTTGTCCTTAAGGGACTGCTGGACCAGCTCACTTACTCGAAGAGCGCCAAAGAACACAATTAAGGACGCAGCGTGAAACAGCTGCTCCTCAAAAGGAGAGCTGCAGACCTGCAACCATACAGCCTGCAATCCTTGAAGGATGCCAGGAGAGATGGGTTGCCTATCATTCCAGGGGGTAGCAGACTCCCTTGCCCACCCCTCCAGCATTTTCCGGATGCAGAAATCACCCATGGTATCTGTAAATCCTTGGGCCTTCGCAGCAAAAGCTAAGGCCACAATCTGGCTCCGAATATATTTCACCCTGTGCCGCTTACCTCTTTGAGCTATGCAAAAGTGCGCCAGATGCTCGACCGGGAGGGGCCAGATCCGGCGGAGGCCTGCAGCCTGCCTAAAAGCATCAAAGTTCCTTACCGCCCTGTCGTACACCCTACCGGTGCTAGGGGCAATGGCTAACTGGATGGCCCTGGAGGCTTTCACTTGCCAATCGTCCACAGCTCCTTCGGCACCAGGGCTGGTGCCAAATCGGCCTCGGGGGCAAGCTGTTGAAACTGGTCCATCTGCAGATGAGACAGGGCATCTGCCACCTCATTGTTGACACCAGGTATGTGCCTGGCTGAAAACAATATATTAAGGTGCAAGCACCTCAAAGTAAAAGCGCGGACTAATGTCATGACCCGGGGCGATTTAGATGAAAGGGAGTTAACCACTTGAACCACTGTCATATTATCTCACCAAAAGTGCACAGAGTGGTTGGCAAGCTCCTCCCCCCACAGGTAAACCACCACCAAGATTGGGAAGAACTCGAGATAGGTTAAATCCCTACACCGCCCTTCTTGAACCCAATCCTCAGGCCATCTGGTGGCACACCAGTGCCGCCTGAAATAAATCCCCAGACCTATGGCTCCTGAAGCGTCCGAAGATACTTGCAGCTCCCCCTCTAAAAGGAGCTCCTGTCTCCAGAAGGACACTCCATTAAAAACCTGCAAAAATTGGAGCCAGACCCCTAGATCCTCCCACATGCCTTCAGACAGGCATATCTTGTGATGCGGAAGCTGAAGGGTCCCTATGGTGGCACAAAGGCACCGCAAAAAGGCTCTCCCGGGGGCCACCGCCTTACAGGCAAAGTTAAGGTGGCCCACTACTTGCTGGAGCTCTAGTAATGAAACTTTTCTCTTCCCCAGCATGGTGCGCAAGCGTGCCTTCAGGTCTAAGAGCTTCTCAAGTGGAAGCCTAGACGTCTGCTTAACCGTATCTAACTCAATGCCCAAGAAGGTCAGGACAGTTGATGGGCCCTCCGTTTTCTCATGCGGAAGTGGAACGCCTAGCTCCTCAGTCAGGCTGACAAAGTCAGCCAACAGGCGCGCGCACTGCCCAGTTCCTGGGGGTCCAACTAGGATAAAGTCATCCAAATAGTGGGCGGAGTCACAGCAACGCTGCCTATGACGCAATGCCCACTCTAGAAAGGTGCTAAAGCGCTCGAATACTGCGCAGGAGATAGAACACCCCATGGGAAGGGCCCTGTCCATATAGTATCGACCCTCAAAGGAAAACCCGAGGAGCTCAAAGTCCTCTGGATGCATGGGGAGAAGACGGAATGCCGACTTAATGTCGCATTTTGCCATCTCAGCTCCCCGGCCACAACGCCTGACCACCTTAACGGCTTGTTCAAATGATGTGTAACGCACAGAGCACAAGTGCTCCGGTATCGCGTCATTGACAGACCCACCCCTGGGGGAAGACAAATGGTGAATTAGCCGGAATTCACCAGGAGCCTTCTTAGGGACCACCCCCAGGGGGGAAACCCTCAATTTGGGCACTGGAGGGGAGGAAAAGGGGGCCAGAACCCACCCCTTGGTGCATTCCTTAGCTATTTTGGCCCTAACGACGTCCTCCATGCCCACCACAGAACGCAAGTTGGCTGACATGAAGGAGGACCGCGGCCCTTGAAAAGGAATCCGGAAACCTATAGAAAAATCCTCTAACAAAAACTGGGCATCAGCCCGTCTGGGGTAATCTGCCAACATGGCCTTAAGTTCCCTCACCTTTATTGGGCTGGGTCCCTTTTCCATAACCCTGTTGCCCCCCGGGGCCGCCACCCTTTTCCCCAAAGGGCTTCTGCTTCTTAAATGCACTAATGGCATGCGGCCCTCGGCAGATGGGGCATTCGTGTCCATAACGGCAGTTCTTCCTTTTTTTTTTTTTTTTGAAAATTTTTTATTGGGTTAGAACATTATTATTTTTACATTACAATCAATTTTCCCCTAATTTTTCGTTTCTAACCCCCTCCCTTTCCCCCCCTTTTGTTGACTTCCAACAGCTTTCCCACCCTCTGTCCCTTTTCCCTTTCTTCTATTAAATTCCTCTGTCTAAAACAGATATACATTCTCCATTATATTAAGCAGTACATCTTTAACTCCTTTACTTATTATACACCCAAACCAAACTATACGTCTTTAGATAAACAATTTATCCCATTTTCCAGTTTTGAATATTTCTATATAAAACTATATATCATAAACCATAAAAATTTCCCACATTAAATCAAACAATTTGATTTGTTCTCTATACATTACTCATTTCATCTTTTTATGGTAATTCTATATAACTCCTCGCATAATCAATCAATTTAACTCTTCTATACATTCAGTTTGGTGCATATAAATCTTATCAAAGAAAGAAAATATTGTTAATTACTCAATCCTCATGTTTAAACCTTATCATTAATTTTTCTCTCTCAATGTTCTATCAATTAACCTATACATATCTATATATATCTCAATCAATTAGTCTAACTGCTTATAAATTCACATTTCACTTCCTCCCCCGGTAAAGTCACCCCTCTCTTTTATACTTTTATTATAATTCAGTAGTTCTCAAACTGCCACAGTTTTCCTCCCACCTCCCACTTCTTCTCCAGATATTGTTTCAGCTTCTCCCAGTCTGTGTTAAACTGCCCTGAGTCCAGATTTCTCAGTTTTCTTGTCATCTTGTCCATTTCGGCCATATACAGCAATTTGTAAATCCAATCTTCAATAGTTGGCACTTCTTGTACTTTCCATTTCTGCGCATACAAAAGTCTAGCTGCTGCAGTCATATAGAAAATCAACGTCCTATGATGGGCTGGAATTCCCTCCATTCCCAAGTTAAGCAGCAGGAGTTCTGGGTTCTTATTTATTTGAAACTGTAAAATTTCACTCATTTCTCTTATTATTTCTCCCCAGAACTGCCTAGCTACCTCGCACGACCACCACATATGATAGAGGGAGCCCTCATGTTTCTTACATTTCCAACATTTATTAGAAGTATTCAAGTTCCCTAGCGCAATCTTCTTTGGTGTCATGTACCAACGATAGATCATTTTGAAAATGTTCTCTTTAATATTAATACATGTCGTTGTCTTCATTGTAGTTTTCCACAAGTATTCCCATGCCTCCATTGTTATTTCTTTATTGAAATTTATAGCCCATTTCACCATTTGTGTTTTAACTATCTCATCCTCAGTATACCATTTCAACAGTACTTGGTATACCTTGGATATTCTTTTCTTGTCTTCTTTAAGAAGGGTCTGCTCTAGTTCCGAGTTCTCTGTTCGTATGCCCCCTTTTGCAGAGTCCGAATTATATAAGTCTCTAATCTGTCTATACTGGAACCAATCATAGTTAGGTGATAGTTCCTCTTGCGTCTTTATTCTAAGTTTAGATACTTCAATTTTAGTTATTTCTTTGTACGTTAAACATTGTTGTTCATTATCAACAGCTCTCGGATCTATCACCTCATATGGAACCACCCACAAGGGGGTTCCTTCTTGTAGGTAAGTTCTGTACTTCTTCCAGATTGTATATAAACTTCTCCTTACAAAATGATGCAGGAACATCGAGTTGACCTTTACTTTGTCATGCCATAGGTATGCGTGCCATCCAAAAAAATTTTTATATCCCTCTAGGGCTAATAGTTTCTTATTCTTTAATATCATCCACTCTTTTAAGCAGACTAGGCAGATTGCATCATGATAAAGTCTCAGGTTGGGCAGTTGCATTCCGCCTCTTTCCTTTGCATCTTGTAGAACTTTTACTTTCACTCGAGGCTTCTTGCCTGCCCAAACAAAATCTGATATTTTCCTCTGCCATTTTTCGAATTGTTTAGAGTCTCTGATGATTGGTATTGTCTGTAGCAAAAACATTACTCTTGGTAACACATTCATCTTAACTGCTGCAATCCTGCCCAACCATGACAAATTCAATCTATTCCATTTGATCAAGTCTCTCTCTATCTGAGTCCATAATTTTTCATAATTATTCTTGAACAAATCTATATTTTTTGCAGTCAGCTCAACTCCCAAATATTTCACCTTACTAGTTACTTCACAGTCCGTTGTTTCCATTAACAATTGTTGTTTCTGCTTAGTCATGTTTTTACATAGTATCTTTGACTTCTTTTTGTTAATGAAGAAACCTGCCAGGTCACCAAACTCCTTAATCTTGTCTATCACTTTTGGCATGTTCTCCAATGGATCTTCTACAATTAACATTATGTCATCTGCAAATGCTCTAACCTTGTATGAATAATCCTTTATTTTTATTCCTCGTATTTCCTCGTCTTGTCGTATTTGTATCATCAGAATCTCCAATACTAAGATGAACAACAATGGAGATAACGGGCAACCTTGTCTTGTTCCTTTACTGATCGTCAATTTCTTGGTCAGTTCATCATTCACTACAATTGCTGCAGTCTGGTCTCTATATATTTCTTTAATTGCTCTGATGAATCTTTCTCCCAGTTGTAGCTTTTCCATAGTGGCAAACAAAAAATCCCAGTTTAAATTGTCAAACGCTTTTTCAGCGTCTACAAAGAAGAAACCAACCTCTTTATCACAACGCTTGTCATAGTATTCAATAGCATTAATCACTGTCCTTAAGTTGTCTCTTATTTGTCTGTCCGGCAAAAAGCCTGCTTGTTCTTCCTCTATAACTTCCGAGAGCCACCCCTTCAGTCTCTCCGCCAATATCTTCGCAAAAATTTTATAATCATTGTTAAGTAATGATATAGGCCTGTAATTTTTCACGCTAGTCAGATCTTGGCCCTCTTTTGGGATCAATGATATATTCGCTTCGCTCCAAGTGTCTGGAATTCTTTGATCCCTAAAAACTCCGTTCATCACCTCTTTTAGGAATGGTGCCAGTTCGTTGGCCATTGTCTTATAAAATTTAGCCGTAAGTCCATCTGGCCCTGGCGCCTTTCCTAGGTTTGCGGATTGTATTGCCTTACTTATTTCCTCGTCAGTTACTTCACTGTTCAACTTATTTCTCCAAGCTTCCGAGATCTCTGGAAGCTTGGTTTTCTCCAAATATGATGTTATTGATTCTTTGGTTACTTCTTTTTTATTATACAGCTTAGCATAAAATTTATAAAAGGCTCTACTAATGGTAGTTTGCTCCAAGTACGTTTTATTTTCTTCACAGATTTTATTTATTATTTTCTTTTCCCTTTTCTTCTTTAATTGCCATGCCAAATATTTCCCAGGTTTATTAGCACCCTCAAAAGCTTTTTGATTCAGTCTTTTAAGGTTCCACTCCAATTCTTTGTTACTCATTGCTGTTAACTGTTCTTGAAGAATTTTAATTTCCTGATGTATTTTCTTTTTCCCTGGTCTCTTTTTTAACTGTACTTCTTTGGCCTTTATTTTCTCCTCAATCTCTTGTCTTTTCTCCTCTTTCTTTTTCCTTGCTCTGCCATTTAAGTCCATTAGTATGCCCCTTACAACCGCCTTGTACGCGTCCCAAACTTTACTGGTTGGTACTTCTTTATTCACGTTGTATTGTATAAAAAACTTTGTCTCTCTTCTCAATATTTCCATATTTTCACTTTCCTGTAGCAAGTCCTCATTTATTCTCCAGGCTTTCCTTTTTCTCCTTTTCCCAAATTTCCACATAATTGGATTATGATCTGAGCCTACCATCGGCATTATTTCTACCTCCTTAGTCCATAACGCTAAGTCCTTTGAGGCCCAGATCATATCAATTCTTGATAATGTAAAATGCCTTGCAGAATAAAAAGTAAACTGTTTGGTTTTAGGATATTCTCTCCTCCATACGTCTTCGAGAGTCTCTTGTTGAATCAACTCAAAAAAAAGCTTTGGTAATAGTCCTCTTTTCTTTTGTGCTGTTGTAGTCTTTTTATCTAGTTCCAAATCTGTCACTCCATTGAAATCTCCAGCAAGAATTATCTGGTCATATACCAGATCGTCTAAATGCTTCCTTAAATCCTCAAAGAAGCTTTCCTTTGCACCGTTAGGTGCATAAAGTCCGACTACCAACACTCTCTTTAAATTCCAATTACATTCCACCGCTACAAATCTGGCTTCCACATCTCTCATAACAAATTTTGGCTGCAGCTCCTCTTTTATGTACAACACCACTCCTCTTTTTTTCTTGTTAGAGGCCGCTACAAATTCTTTGCCCAATTTTCCAGATTTTAAATATTTTACATCCTGTTTTCTAATATGGGTCTCCTGCAAACAAACAATATCACATTTTTGTTTTAGTAGCCAATGAAAAATATTTTTCCTCTTATTTGGTGAGTTTAGTCCATTTACATTCCAAGATAATACTTTACACTCCATATTCATAGTTTTGTTGGTAAGTCTTTTTCATTGTCCTTGATAAATCTCTCCATCTCCCGCTCAGATCTGATACGTTTTTTTGCCCCTCCAAACTCAAAGGACACTCCTTCCGGTAACTCCCATCTGTATCTGATATTCATGTCCTTCAAAGTCTGAATTAGCACTCTATATTTTTTCCTGTCCAGTAACACTGATCTGGGCAGTTCCTTCATTATGATAATCGTCTTGCCATCAATCTCCAATGGATCTTGAAATTGTTTTGTCACAATCCTCTCTTTCATGTTTCTAGTTGTAAACTGCACAATCACATCCCTTGGTAGTTTCCTCTGGGTTGCAATTCTCGAGTTCACACGGTACGCCACATCTAGGATAGCCACAATTTCCTCCTCCTCCTTCCCCAGGTAATCAGCCAACACCTCAGTCATCTGTTCTTGCGCTGACTTCCCTTCCACTTCTGGCAGACCACGAAAACGAAGCTGCTTCTCCATGTGTTTAGTTTCTGCAACTGACATCCTCCCCTTCACCAGTCTCATCTCTGTTTGTTGCGTGTCTATTAAATTCTCCATCGCGTCTTCTACTGTTTTAACTCTCTGCTGCGTTCCTTGTAATTCACTACTAATCGTTTCCACACCTTTTTTCACTTCTGACAGCTCCGACTTTACTGTCTGTGTGACTTCTTTGACCTCTTTAATAAGCTCCAGTTTCGTGTCCTTAAGTTCTTTCATCATGTCTATAAGTTTTTTGTCCAAGTTTTCTATTGCCGATTGCCACTCTTTTTTCGACATCGTGGGGCTTGCTTTAGCTCGCTCCCACTAATCTGCTCTCTTCCTTAGCTCCGTGGCGTATATTTAAACGTTTTCCTTTTTTTCAAATGTCCCAATCTTTGCCAAAATTAATTTTTTTTTTTTGTATCCAAAATGTCGGGCGTCTTTTCTCTATGGTTTCTCTATGTTATTGTAATCCAAGATGGCCTACTTCCTCTTCCGCTGAAGCCGCGACCCTTCCCCTTTCAAAAATGGCGATTCCCTACTTCCTGTCCGTCGGCAAGGGCCGCTTCCCTCCAGCCACTCTATTGTTATTACGCACTTCCTGTCTCCCGTCTTCCCACAGCAGGTCTCGCGATGGTGTCTTTTTCCCACAGCTCCAAAACCACAGGTATTCAAAACAATAGTCCGGTTTTTGCAATAACTTCTTTAAATTTAGTCTCTTTTAAAATACAACTCCTGCCGAGTCTTCACCTCTTTTTCACTAGTCTGTTGCAGTTTAAAAATCTACTTTCTTTCCTCTCTGTTTTTATCAATCTGTCCCGTTTCAAGAGATAGCGATCTTTACCTTCTCTTCAACTTTCTCGGGTTGTAATCGCTGTTTCGATCTTAAATTCTCCTCTCGACTTCCCTCCCCGATCGAAGCTTGGGTATGTAGGTCTTATGCCAGCCGAATTGGCCCCAAAACTGCCGCAGAGATTATAGCCGACCCGTCGCAAGGTGGGACCTCAAGGACCGGGGGGGGAGACTCCTTGCGTAGAGCCCCCCCTCGTCCGAGATCTAGCTCACCCTAGGGTCTTGAGCGTTCTTTGCCTGCTCCCCGCCTGAGAGCAGTCGGCTGCGGGTTATTTTCACCCCTCCGGCCGGTTAAAACGGCAGTCCGGTCAGCTCCGCAAATGGAGCTGCGTTAGACCTCCATGAATCCCAAACCGGAAGTCCCATAACGGCAGTTCTTCCTGTTGCAGACCCCCCACGAGGTAAACTCAAAACAGAGCAGCCGGGGCTGAACCGACTGCCCCGTGAGCGCGCGGGGGCCAGAACTATGTGCAACTGGACCCGGCGGCCTGGCACCTGATCGCTGAACGATATGGTCACTATCGGACCTCTCCCCCGAACCATATTTAGTTGGGGTCATAAGCTGTCTCCACAGATGGTGGTGTAACTGGTCCCATGGTAGTGAAGGGTTAAGAGCTGCCTGCATCCTAAACTCTTCGTCGTATTGCAGCCACGCTGCACCGCCGAAGTCAGTATGTGCTCTGTATATGATGTCCATATACTGAATGAGCGTGAGGTGGTATCTGGGCCCCCTTAGCCCAAGGCCAAGAACCAGCCTGAGGGGGCCAAGAGCACTTACCCTCTGCTCCTGGAGGCTGTACCACCAAAGCCAGCTGCCCTGCCTCCGCTGGCCAGCTGCAATTTCAGCTGCTGCCGACCCTACTGCCCCCTCGTCGATGGAACGTTCGCCCGAAGTCGATGGAACAGTCGCCACACCTTCCAAGGTTCCTTCTAGCGCGTCAGGCATGGGTCGTTCCAATGCTATGGCAACTTGCCCACTGTCAGCTGACCATTCCTGGTCAATGTCAGCCACACTCTCAGTTGAAGTCGGATGGTCCTGGTTGCTGCCTCCATCACTTGCCACCACTCCTGATACTCCCTCCGGGGCAGAAAGACAAGAGGCAAAATCCTTATTAAAAGCAGCAATTGTAATTCTTTTAGCACCCTTGCGTGGCTAAACAGGCACAACAGCTGATGCTGTACCACTCCTAACCCTCTCAAGAGCAACAATGTGCTCCATAAGTTCCTGCCTGCCTGGGCCATCATCCTCGTCTGAGGGAGACAGAGCCCGAGTAGAGTTCCGCGGCACTGGCTGTTTACAGGCCACTTCCCCATTGATGGGCCACCCCCTTTTCTGGGCAGCATAAACAGTCCCAAATGATGACACAGCAGCCGTTAATAATGTGTTGGACTGGCTCGCAGCTTTACCCCTTAACAAACTGTTGACACTAGCCCTGACAGGTAGCACTAAGCCCCAGCAAAAGTAGCAATTGCCAGGAGCAGTACCAAGCTGCCACACAAGAGGGTGCCAAGCACAGTCCTTAGCAAATCTGCCTGCCAACAGAATGGCTGTCAGGCAGAAACAGGCCACCAGTAATTCTCCACCACAAGATGGCGCCGAGCACAGCCCTGAACAAATCTGCCTGCCAACAGAATGGCTGTCAGGCAGAAACAGGCCACCAGTAATTCTCCACCACAAGATGGCGCCGAGCACAGCCCTGAGCAAATCTGCCTGCCAACAGAATGGCTGTCAGGCAGAAACAGGCCACAAGTAATTCTCCACCACAAGATGGCGCCGAGCACAGCCCTGAGCAAATCTGCCTGCCAACAGAATGGCTGTCAGGCAGAAACAGGCCACCAGTAATTCTCCACCAAAAGATGGCGCCGAGCACAGCCCTGAGCAAATCTGCCTGCCAACAGAATGGCTGTCAAGCAGAAACAGGCCACCAGTAATTCTCCACCACAAGATGGCGCCGAGCACAGCCCTGACAGGCCCTGTTTTATGGCCCACAAGAATATAGGCTTAGGTGCCGCTTTACCAGTAAGCCAAAGTGAAGAACACCGGCTCTGTTTTTTAAGTTACTTTATTTTACTTCTTGCTGGTGGTGGGGGGAGGCTAAATGGAAACAAACAGGCTTATGGCAGGAAGAGGGGTTTATGTGTGAGTGGGGGGGGAGAGGGCTCTCACCACCCACTCTCTCCAAGACAACTATTAAGGGGAGCGACCACACCTAAGTTGGGCCAAAGTCCCTCCAATACAGCCTAGCTGCCTGCTACCTCAGTGCCCCACCAGCCTGCTCAATTAAACTGCTCAATTACTCTAGCCCCAACAGGCCCTGAAGCCCTGGCCTGTATTGTGCGCTGCAGCTGCAGCCGCCAGCCGCCTCCGACAGCCTCCAAGAGCTGACTGCTGTCGCTGCTTTCCAGCTGCCTCCACTGCCACCATCACATTCACCATCACACTGCCAGCACACATTCCTCCCTTCAGCTTCACCACTCAAAGGAAGGCAGAGCAAAGAGCTCTTGTTTCACCGAGCATGAGGTGAGACTGTGCTGTGGAGGGCGGAGCAGCAGGCTGCTGCCTAGAAGCTCCGCCCCCCTTAGCTAAGCTCAGGAAGCAGGGCTGATCCTCTCTGGCTTCATGCTGCCAGGGAGGCAAATGGCTGCCACCAGCCTAAGGGGCTTAAGCCCCTGGCTGGAATGGCAGTATTAATGTGGTGTAGCTTAACAGGGGTCATATACCAGTGGGAAATCATTTTTAGGGTTTGCATTTTTGTTTACAATATTTGTTTGAAAATTGTGCGATTTCCAAATCATTTTCCATCTGAAGCCAGCCTGATTGGGGTGGATTACATGATTAGAAATTTCCCAGTCCTCCAATTTATGCAGAAGATATTTACTATAAAGTTTTGCTGTAATATTCAACAAGCTTATGGGACGGTAGTTTTTTGGATCTGCTTTATCACCTTTCTTATGAATAGGAGTCGAAGGACCCGTTCCCCCCTGCTCAGATGGCACAGCGGTTGCAATGGATCGGGGCACCGTGTGGCTCAACTACATGTGCAACAGCTCCTGAAGTGTTGCACAATTGGCTAAAGGAGGCTGCCACCAGCATCACCCATCTTCCTGCCTTCGCAGAAAGGAGGGGATGGACGGGACAGGAGAGGTTGCTTGGATGGGTCAGAGTGGTTCCAGAGAGGGAGAGAAAGAAATGGAGCAGCAGCAGCAGCAGCTGACATCGGCCACCTTCCTGCCTTTGCAGAAAGGACATGAGTCGAGGGACCTATTCCCCCCTGCTCAGAGGGCACAGTGTTTGCAATGGATAGGGCCACCATGCGACTCAACTACATGTGAAACAGCTCCTGAGCTGTTGCACAAGTACCCAAAGGAGGCAGCCGCCAGCATCATCCACTTTCCTGCCTTCGCAGAAAGGAGGTGTCATGATGATCTGGCTGTGCCAGGAAGGCCTAGCAAGGCCTCAGAAGCCTGTTAGCAGTCGGAGTAGGCCTGCCTAAACCGGACCCAAATGTGCCAGCCCTCATTCAAGATACCCATCGGACTCGAGGGACAAGGGTGCGTGGCGACGGCATGGAGAACCAAGGGGCAAAATGTTTTAGTAGCTTGCAGAAGCCCACACACTCCACAATGGATAGAGGCAAGCCATGTAGGGTCCATTTCTCCGTATACTTATTGTATTCTTCTCATTCAAATTTGTTGAAGCAGAAACTCGGGATGAGGAACACCAGAGAACACCTTTCACCTTGCCTCTGGAGCCTCCCACTGCAGAAGGTAATGAGGCAGTTTTCATACCATATCGGTAAGACCAGGAGTCTCCCAGGATGAGGGGTGCGATAAGCATGTATAACATCTTGTAGAATGAATTCAATAAACAATTCTTGTTGATAAATAACATACCCGTGTATTCTCTAAGAATACATTAATTTGCCATAAGATATACAGTCACAAAGTCAAAAATGGCAATTACAACTCCACCATTCAAAGATGTCAAGAAAGAAACAACCCATGTGATAAGCATAAATAGCATATTGAACACAGAAATCAATAAAAGAACTTGTTGAAATGACATACCCGTGTATTCTCTAAGAGTACATTAAATTGCCATAAGGTATGCAGTCACAAAGTCAAAAAGGGTGGCTGAGAAGCACTTGGCCCTATAGTCACATGCTATTTAAAGACCCAGCAATCAATTGACATGTTACCCATGAAAGATCCAGTGTAAATATATTTTTACTTATAAAAAACAGGATAAATTAAACTAATGATTTAACCCATTGGGCTTTAATGAATTTAACTTGTGTATCCACAGAGATTCCTTTTGGAGTAAGGTTCTCTTTATACTCCGTTCTGAGATACACTGTCCTGAGAATAAAACAGTGAACCTGAAGTCATCTTCTCTATGATGGAGCTGAATGAAGTGTTCTACCAGAGGGGCATCAGGCACGTTGTTCTTAATGTGTGATATGTGTTCCATCAAGCGTATCCTTAGGGTCCTAGAAGAACTGCCTACATATAAGTTGCATGCACATATAATTAGGTACACGACTCCCTGAGTTTGACAGGTTGTAAAAAACTTGGGCTTCACTACTATATCTGTCCTGGAGATTGAAATGCTGTTTCCTGTAATTGCTTTGGAATACAACCAACACCTCCCACATTTAAAGTGCCCTGCAGGAAAGTTGGAATCACCTGCATTTTCCTTGAAATCCGAGTGTACCAAAAGATCCTTTAAATTTCTAGTTCTCCTCCGGCCAACAACTGGGGGTTCCTAACATCCTCTAATGTCACGAAGCAGAGGCCAGTATTTAAGTATAATGTTCCTCACTCGATGTGATTGGGGAGTGAACTCCATAGTCCACACCACTGCCTCCCTCTCCCTCCTGGGCTTGGTAACAAAAAGTTCCTGCCTGGGTACAGTCCCTGCCCATTGCAATGACCTCTGCAACGTACTCCTTGGGTATCCTCTGTTGTAAAAAGCTTGCAACATATTCCTGGATTCTCTATCATAATCCCAATTGTCAGTCAAATTCCGTTTAATCCTGAGAAGTTGGCCATATGGAATATTGCTCCTCAGGAGCCTCGGGTGGTGGGAGTGAAAGGCTAAATACGAATTACTATCAGTTGCTTTGCGACAGATAGGGCCTCACCCTGAGGGTGTTGTCCCTCTGTCTGTAAACCACTATGTCCAGAAAGTTAATACATGTACTGTTGCTTACCCAGCCTGTAACCATTCGTCCTCCTTCTCCTGGGACAGTTGGTGGTCCACGTTACAACGCCTCTGTATGGAGGCACTTTCAGGCCCTTCCTAATGACCCGTTGGTGTGTTGCGGTGCCTGTGATGTCCTTGTGTGCAGGGGCAAAAACACGAAGCACCTGTCATCAATGTCCCTGACTAGGCACCTGAAGATGCACCACCTGAGTCTGGGGTCTCCGTCCTCGCCCAGCAAAACATGTGTTGGGGGGAGAAAGGGGGCAACCAGCTCTTCTGAGCAGGGATCAGTGGGAGGGTCATATTTGAAAGGCTGTCATTTGGAGGAGGGCAAGGAGCTGTTCCAGTGGCAACAGAGGGTAGGACCCGAAGCAATGGGCTTAAATTACATGCACAAAAGTACCAGCTGGATATTACGAAAAACGTTTTCATGGTCAGAGTAGTTCAAAAGTGGAATCAGCTGCCTAGGGAGGTGTTGAGCTCCCCCTCTCTGGTACTTTTCAAGAAAAGGCTGGATGAATATTTGTCAGAGTTGCTTTAGGCTGATCCTGCACTGGGCAGGGGGTTGAACTAGATGGTCTGTATGACGCCTTCCAACTCTATGATTCTATGATTCTATGAGTCTAATCCAGCCCAAGAAAGAATCCTTGCCCTGAGGATGATGCTGGTTGGAGTGGAGTGCTCAGGCAGGACGCGCTCGCGGAGGTTTTTCTCTCGGGGTCTGGAACAATGCAGCTTAGAATGGAGAGGTTGAGGGCTCAGGAGGTGGGCCTTTGCATCTTGGCAGAGAGGAGTGCCCTTACATGGCTTGCCTCTATCCATTGTGGAGTGTGTGGGCTTCTGCAAGCTACTAAAACATTTTGCCCCTTGGTTCTCCATGCCGTCGCCACGCACCCTTGTCCCTCGAGTCCGATGGGTATCTTGAATGAGGGCTGGCACATTTGGGTCCGGTTTAGGCAGGCCTACTCCGACTGCTAACAGGCTTCTGAGGCCTTGCTAGGCCTTCCTAGCACAGTGAGATCATCATGACACCTCCTTTCTGCGAAGGCAGGAAAGTGGATGATGCTGGCAGCAGCCTCCTTTGGGTACTTGTGCAACAGCTCAGGAGCTGTTTCACATGTAGTTGAGTCGCATGGTGGCCCTATCCATTGCAAACACTGTGCCCTCTGAGCAGGGGGAATAAGGTCCCTCGACTCATGGACTTTCTGCAAAGGCAGGAAGGTGGCCGATGTCAGCTGCTGCTGCTGCTGCCCCATTTCTTTCTTTCTTTTTTTTTAAATTTTTATTGGGTTAGAATCCGTTGTTTTTACATTTGCATTCAATTTTCCCCACATTTTCCATTTCTAACCCCCTCCCTTTCCCCCCCCCTTTTGTTGACTTCCAACAGTTTTCCAACCCTTTGTCCCTTTTCCCTTATTTCTATTAAATTCCTCTATCTAAAACAAATATATATTCCCCATTATTCTAAGCAGTACATCCTTAACTATTTTTATTATTATATACCCCAAACTGTAAGTCTTTATTTCCATCTTAGATAAACAATTTATCCCATTTACCAATCTTAAATATTTCTATATATCATAAACCATATAAATCTTACACATTTAAATCAAACAATTTGACTTATTCTCTATATATTACTCATTCTGTCTTTTTATAATAATTCTATATAGCTCTCATCGCATAGTCAATCAATTTGACTCTTCTATACCTTCAGACATTCAGTTTGGTGCATTGTACAAATCTTATCAAAGAAAGAAAATATTATTGGTTGCTCAATCCTTATATTTAATCGTTATAATTAATTATTTTCTATCAATATTCTGTTTATTAGCCTATATTTATCTATATATATGTCAATCTGTTAATCTACCTGCTTATAAATTCACATTTATCTCTTCTCCCCCCGGTAAAGTCACCCCCCTCTACATTTTATTGTACTTCAGTAGTTCTCAAACTGCCACAGTTTTCCTCCCACCTCCCATTTCTTCTCCAGATATTGTTTCAGCTTCTCCCAGTCTGTGTTAAACTGTCCTGAGTCCAGATTTCTCAGTTTTCTTGTCATCTTGTCCATTTCTGCCATGTACAGCAATTTGTAGATCCAATCTTCAATAGTTGGCACTTCTTGTACTTTCCATTTTTGCGCATACAAAAGTCTGGCTGCTGCTGTCATATAAAATATCAACGTCCTATGATGGGCTGGAATTCCCTCCATTCCCAAGTTTAGTAGCAGGAGTTCTGGGTTCTTATTTATTTGAAATTGTAAAATTTCACTCATTTCTCTTATTATTTCCCCCCAGTACTGCCTGGCTACCTCACACGACCACCACATATGATAGAGGGAGCCCTCATGCTTCCTACATTTCCAGCATTTATTAGAAGTGTTCAAATTCCCTAGCGCAATCTTCTTGGGTGTCATGTACCAACGATAGATCATTTTGTAGATATTCTCTTTAATATTTGTACATGTCGTTGTCTTCATTGTAGTCTTCCACAAGTATTCCCATGCCTCCATTGTTATCTCTTTGTTAAAATTTATAGCCCATTTCACCATTTGTGTTTTAACTGTCTCATCCTCAGTATACCATTTCAACAGTACTTGGTATACCTTGGATATTCTTTTCTTGTCCTCTTTAAGAAGGGTCTGCTCTAGTTCCGAATTCTCTATTCGTATACCTCCCTTTACAGAGTCCGAGTTATACAAATCTCTGATCTGTCTATACTGGAACCAATCGTACTTCGGTGATAGTTCCTCTTGCGTCTTTATTCTAAGTTTAGATGCTTCTATTTTAGTTATTTCTTTGTAAGTTAAACATTGTCGTTCGTTATCAACAGCTCTCGGGTCTATCACCTCATATGGAACCACCCACCAAGGAGTTCCTTCTTGTAGGTAAATTCTGTACTTCTTCCAGATTGTATATAGACTTCTCCGTACAAAATGGTGCAGGAACATCGAGTTGACCTTTACTTTGTCATGCCATAGGTATGCATGCCATCCAAATATTTTTTTATATCCCTCTAGGGCTAATAGTTTCTTGTTCTTTAATGTCATCCACTCTTTCAGCCAAACTAGGCAGATTGCATCGTGGTAAAGTCTCAGGTTGGGCAGTTGCATTCCGCCTCTTTCCTTTGCGTCTTGTAAAACTTTCATTTTCACTCGAGGCTTCTTGCCTGCCCATACAAAATCTGATATTTTCCTCTGCCATTTTTCAAATTGTTTAGAGTCTCTGATGATTGGTATTGTCTGTAGCAAAAACATCACTCTTGGTAACACATTCATTTTAACTGCTGCAATCCTACCCAACCATGACAGATTGAGCCTATTCCATTTAATCAAGTCTCTCTCAATCTGAGTCCATAGTTTTTCATAATTATTCTTGAACAAATCTATATTCTTTGCAGTCAGTTCAATTCCCAAATATTTCACCTTACTTGTTACTTCACAATCCGTTGTTTCCATTAACAATTGTTGTTTCTGCTTAGTCATATTTTTGCATATCTTTGACTTCTTTTTGTTAATAAAGAAACCTGCCAAATCTCCAAACTCCTTGATCTTATCTATCACTTTTGGCATGTTCTCCAGTGGGTCCTCTACAATTAACATTATGTCATCCGCAAGATGACCTTGTATGAATAGTCCTTTATTTTTATTCCTCGAATTTCCTCATCTTGTCGTATTTGTATCATCAAAATCTCCAATACTAAAATGAACAACAGTGGAGACAACGGGCAACCTTGTCTTGTTCCTTTGCTTATAGTCAATTTCTTAGTCAATTCATCATTCACCACAATTGCTGCAGTCTGGTCTCTGTAAATTTCCTTAATTGCTCTGATGAATCTTTCTCCTAATTGTAGCTTTTCCATAGTGGCAAACATAAAGTCCCAGTTTAAATTGTCAAATGCCTTTTCAGCGTCAACAAAGAAGAAACCAACCTCTTTATCACAACGCTTGTCATAATATTCAATAGCATCAATCACTGTCCTTAAATTGTCTCTTATTTGTCTGTCTGGCAGAAAGCCTGCTTGCTCCTCCTCTATAACTTCCGAAAGCCACCCCTTCAGTCTCTCCGCCAGTATCTTCGCAAAAATTTTATAGTCATTGTTGAGTAACGATATAGGTCTGTAATTTTTCACACTAGTCAGGTCTTGGCCCTCTTTTGGGATCAATGATATGTTCGCTTCAGACCAAGTGTCTGGAATCCTTTGATCCCTTAGAACTCCATTGATCACCTCCTTTAGAAATGGTGCCAGCTCATTGGCCATAGTCTTATAAAATTTAGCTGTAAGTCCATCTGGCCCTGGCGCCTTTCCTAGATTTGCAGATTGTATTGCCTTATTTATTTCCTCATCCGTTACTTCACTGTTCAGTTTATTTCTCCAAGCGTCCGAGATTTCTGGAAGTGTCATTTTCTCCAGATATGACGCTATTGAATCTTTATTTACTTCTTTCTTATTATACAGTTTAGCGTAGAATTTATAAAAGGCTCTACTAATGGTATTCTGTTCCAAATATGTTTTGTCATCTTCACAAATTTTATTTATTGTTTTCTTTTCCCTTCTCTTCTTCAGTTGCCATGCCAGGTATTTCCCAGGTTTATTTGCACCCTCAAACACTTTCTGATTCAGCCTTTTGAGATTCCACTCCAATTCTTTATTACTCATTGCTGTTAGCTGTTCTTGCAATATTTTAATTTCCTGGTATAATTTCTTTTTCCCTGCTCTCTTTTTTAACTGTATTTCCTTAGTTTTTATTTTCTCCTCAATCTCTTGTCTCTTCTCCTCTTTCTTCTTTCTTGCTCTACCATTTAAGTCCATTAGTATGCCCCTTATAACCGCCTTATAAGCATCCCAAACTTTATCAGTTGGTACTTCTTTATTCACGTTGTATTGTATGAAAAACTTTGTCTCTCTTCTCAATATTTCCATATTCTTTTTTTCCTGTAACAAATCCTCATTTATTCTCCATGCTTTCCTTTTTCTCCTTTTCCCTAGCTTCCACATAATTGGGTTGTGATCTGAGCCTACCATCGGCATTATTTCTACATCTTTAGTCCATAACGCCAAATCTTTTGAGGCCCAGATCATGTCAATTCTTGATAATGTGGAGTGCCTTGCAGAATAAAAAGTAAACTGCCTACTTTTAGGATATTCTCTCCTCCATACATCTTCAAGAGTCTCTTGTTGAATCAACTCAAAAAAGAGCTTTGGTAATAGTCCTCTTTTCTTTTGTGCCATTGTAGTCTTTTTATCCAGTTCCAAGTCTGTCACTCCATTGAAGTCTCCAGCAAGAATTATCTGGTCATATGAAATATCATCTAAATGCTTCCTCAAATCCTCAAAGAAGCTCTCTTTTGCACCGTTGGGTGCATAGATTCCGACTACCAACACTCTCTTTAAATTCCAAGTACATTCCACTGCTACAAATCTGGCTTCCACATCTTTCATTATGAATTTTGGTTGTAGCTCCTCTTTTACATACAACACCACTCCTCTTTTTTTCTTACTTGAGGCCGCTACAAAGTCTTTGCCCAATTTTCCCAGTTTTAAATATTTTACATCCTGTTTTCGAATATGAGTCTCTTGCAAACAAACAATATCGCATTTTTGTTTTAGTAGCCAGTGAAAAATATTTTTTCTCTTGTTCGGTGAATTTAGTCCATTTACATTCCAAGATAATACTTTACACTCCATGTTCATAATCTTGTTGGTAAGTCTTTTTCATTGTCCCTTATAAATCGCTCCATCTCCCGCTCAGATCTGATACGCTTTTTGGCACCTCCAAATTCGAAGGACAAACCCTCTGGAAGCTCCCATCTGTACCTGATTTTCATGTCCTTCAACATCTGGATTAGCGTTTTATATTTTTTCCGATCTAATAACACCGATCTGTGTAATTCCTTCATTATAATAATTGTCTTGCCATCGATCTCCAATGGATCTTGAAACTGCTTAGTCACAATCTTCTCTTTCATGTTTCTTGTTGTAAATTGTACAATCACGTCTCTTGGTACTTTTCTCTGGGTTGCAATTCTCGAATTCACACGATATGCCACATCTAGGATAGCCACAACATCCTCCTCCTCCTTCCCCAGGTATTCAGCTAACACCTCCGTCATCTGTTCTTACGCTGTCTTTCCTTCCATTTCCGGCAGACCGCGAAATCTCAGCTGCTTCTCCATATGTCTACTTTCCGCAACCGCCATCCTTCCCCTCATCAGTCTCATCTCTGTTTGTTGCGTATCTGCTAAGTTCTCCATCGCTCCTTCTACTGTTTTAACTCTCTGCTGCGTCCCTTGTAATTCACTTTGTATTGTGTCCATACCTTTTTTCACTTCTGACAGCTCCGATTTTACTTTTGACAGCTCCGATTTTACTGTCTGTTTAACCTCTTTAATCAGCTCCAATTTCATGTCTTTAAATTCTTTAATCACCTCTAAAAGTTTTTTATCCAGGTTTTCTATTGCCGATTGCCACTCTTTCTTCGACATCGTGGGGCTTGCTTTAGCTCGCTCCCACGAGTCCGCTCTCTTCCTTAGCTCCGTGGCGTTAAATTTGGTACCTTTTTTATTTCAAATGTCCCGGTCTTCTTGCATAAATTAATTTTAAAGGGTCCAAAATGTCGGGCGTCTTTTCTCTATGGTCTCTCTATGATTTTGTAATCCAATATGGCCTACTTCCTTTTCCGCTGAGGCCGCGACCCTTCCCCTCTCAAAGATAACGATTCCCTTCTTCCTGCCCTCCAGCAAGGGCTGCTTCTCTCCAGCCGCTCTATTGTTGTTACGCACTTCCTGTCTCCCGTCCTCCCACAGCAGATCTCGCGATGGTGTCTTTTTCTCACAGCTCCAAAGCCACAGGTATTCAAAACAATAGTCCAATTTCTTTAATAACTTCTTTAAACTTAGTCTCTTTTCAAATACAACTCTTGCCGAGTCTTCCCCTCCTTTTCATTAGCCTGCTGCCCCATTTCTTTCTCTCCCTCTCTGGAACCACTCTGACCCATCCAAGCAACCTCTCCTGTCCCGTCCATCCCCTCCTTTCTGCGAAGGCAGGAAGATGGGTGATGCTGGTGGCAGCCTCCTTTGGCCAATTGTGCAACAGCTCAGGAGCTGTTGCACATGTAGTTGAGCCAGATGGTGCCCTGATCCATTGAAACCGCTGTACCCTCTGAGCAGGGGAGAATGGATCCCTCGACTACTGTCCTTTCCACAAAAGCAGGAAAGGCTCTTAGTAGTGGGTAGTGCCTGCTCAGGTTAGGTGTCTGAGTGGTGGGTAACCGCACTAGCCACCCTCAGTTCTCGGGGCTGCTTCCACTCTAACCTTTCCTAGCGCCCTCTCCTGCCCTTTCTCTCCCGTTCTTTCCGCAAAGACAGGAAGGTGGTTCGTGTCTGCACATTTCATCATCACTCACACGGTCCCCATTTCTCCTTCTGCAAACCCTTTGGAGACCACTGCTGTCCAGTCCATCCCATCCTTTCCTCAAAGGCAGGAAGGTGGCTGTGTCTGGAGGTGCTGTACAAACTGTTTTGAGTAGTGCCCGTACTGCCTGCTCAGGTGAGGTGTCTCGGAGCGGTGTGGAACTGCTCTGGCGCCCCTCATTTCTCGGGGCTGCTGGTCCCTCTTTCTACCTCTCCATATGTGGAACCACTCTGACCCTTACAAATGACCTCTCCTGTCCTGCCCATCCCCTTTTTTCCGTGAAGGCAGGACAGTGGGTCATGTCATCCGCAGCTTCACAAGCGACTATCATGTTACCGCTGCCTCCTTCGTCATGACGGACAGCTTGCCTGCGTTTGCATATCTGATTGTATGGTATAGGGATACAGAACATTTGCACAGTATGGAGGCTCGCCTGTCAACAGGACTGACTGGATCCCTTTGAGCCTGAGGGGAATGTATCCCTTGACTCCTGTCTTTTCCGCAAAGTCAGGAAGGTGGGCGATGGCAGGTGCTGCCGCTGCCCTGTTTCTTTCTCTCCCTCTCTGGGAGCACTCCAACCCCTCCCAAATACCTCTCCTGTTCCATCCATCCCATTGTTTCCGCTCATGCAGGAGGGTGGGTGATGGTTGCTGCCGCTGCAGAGTACCTCTGTGGGGTCTACGGATGAGGAATCCCAATGCTTGTGAGCTTTCCAGGTCCCGGTCAATACCTCTCCCTCTGTGGTACTGCCACGGCCCTTCCCAACGACTTGAACCGCCCCATCCCCTCCTTTCTGTGACGGCAGAGAAGTGGTTGATTCCACCAGACACTGATGGATCGTGGTCTTCCAGGCCCTGTTGCAGGATCTTCCACGTACGGCTCATCGCCGCATCTGGAACCCCTTGGTCCCCCTCTCCCTGATCACTTCGTCTTCCCTCTTTCCTCCTCTCATTCTCAGGAACTTCCACAACCCTTCCCCACCACTTGAACCGCACTGTCCCCTTCTTTCTGTGACGGCAGGGAGATGGTTGATGCCAGCGGCCGCTGAACTTCCCAACCCTCTCGCAGGATCTTCCAGGAATGGCTTGTCGCCGTGGCCAGAACCTTCTGTTCCCCCTCTCCCAAACCACCTGGCAGCCACAGTCGTCAACCACCTTGTTGCTTAAACGGATACTTTATACACCTCTGACCCAGAGGCCTGGCGGACGGGTGCCACAGGCGAGCGGCCAGATCCCCCGCCCCTGCCTTCAGGACCACCATACGGGGCCAAAGTGAACTGGGGAGGGTGGCTCCATCTGTGTTGAATGGGAATTTATTGGGGGTGTCGAATTTGGGAATGTATAACTCCGAGATCCATGTTGCAATCTTGACCAAACTTGGGTGATGCCTGGAGAAGAGCCTGCCGTACATTCCCTTTGAACATGGGCTCTCTAACTGCTAAGGGGGCCGTTCTGGTGCTGAAGAACACCGGACACTGGACACGTTCGTTAATGGGACATGTTCGGTTCCGTTCATATGTTTGTGTTCGTCGGTGGGAACGAACAGCCCGTACGGGGTTTTTTTCCTGTTCGTGCCCATGTCTACTTCTGACTGCCAGGAGGGCCTTCTGCCTAGGGGCTGACTTGGTGGCTCTGAAGCCTACGGTCAGGGGCCAGACAGCGTTTCCACAGGCAGCACTACAGCTCTGAGCAGATTTGCAGGCTGGCAGAGGTGTGGGGAAAGCCTCAGAGTTCCTTTGTCAGGGGTCGCACAACTACAGGACCCTTGGGCAGAATTCTAAGCAAGGGCTCCTATATCTTTAAGAGCTGTTGGGCACTGAAACTCTCCCATCCTATGTGGCTCTTCAAATACTGGGCTAAGCCGAAGCTGTGCTGTGACGCTCTTAAAGGTGCAGGAGCATTCAGGGAACAAAGGACCTGCAAGCTGTTAGACCAGCTTTCTGTTTCCAGCTGTGGTCACTCAGATGCTTCTGAGAAAGCATCAAGTACTGTTTGCATCAAGTACTGATATTTAGAGATTCATGGCCTCTGAACATGGAGTATCCCTCTCTCGTCATTTATCCAACAAATCATTGGCATTTGGGGACGGATGGCCTCTGAACATGGAGGATCCCTCTCTCATCATCTGAACCACAAGCAATTAGCGTTCTATTATTCCCTATGGGTAATTCCTATCTCCATAATTCCCTATGAGAAGGTATGCTTTCCATTATTCCCTGTGGGCAATCGATGTCCCCCCTATGGGCAGTTGCAGTTTCCATTATTCCCTATGGGCAAGTGAGGTTTCCATTACTCCCTGGGGAGAATCGGTGTCTCCAGTATTCACTGTGGGCATTTGCTGTGGAATCACTTTCCCCATTGTTCCCTAAGGACAATTGCTGTCCCCATTATTCTCTATGGGCAACCATGGTTTACATTATTCTCTATGGGCAATCGCTGTTTTCATTATTCCCTATGTGCAAGCATGCTTTCCATTATCCCGTATGGGCCATCACTGTTTTCATTATTCCCTACGGGCAAGCATGCTTTCCAAAATTCCCTATGGGCAATCATTCTCCCCATTCTTCCCTATGGGCATGCATCATTCTGATTACTCCCTATGGGCAAGCGTGCTTTACATTATTTCCTATGGTCAAATGCTCTCCATTATTCTGTAAGGGCAATTGCTGTGCCCATTATTTGCTAAGGACAATCGCTGTCTCCAGTATTCCCTATGGGAAATTGCTTTTCCCATTATTTTTTATGGGCTGGTGTGCTTTCCATTACTCCTTATGATCAACTGCTGTTCCCATTACTCCCTATAGGCAAGCATACTTTCCAATAGTAGGAGACAGATACAGAGAAACAGATAGAAAACGCTACATGGTGATCAACTCTGTCCAACTCTACATGTAATTTGTAAGTGTTTGCATCCTCTTTCTAGCTCTAGCACAGGTGCACTATGTAGCTTTTTCTACCTGTTTCTTTGCATATGTCTATTACTGTCAGTTACTTTCTATTTGTTTCTGTTTTTCCATCTCTCTCTCTGAATCTATCTCTTTCTATGTATATCTGCCCCGTCCTCTCTCTTTCTAGCTTTAGCAATTACTTTCTTTGTCTATTGTTTTCTGTATACTTTTGTGTATGTATGTGTATCTATCTTTTCTTAATGTTTTTGTTTTTCTTTGCTTCTTACGTTCTATCTACATATTGATCTTCTTCTGTCCGACTCTTTATGTATTTGATCTTCTTCTGTCCGACTCTGTATGTATTTGTTCGCATTCATTTTCTAGCTCTAGCACATTTGAGCTCTGCATTTTCTATCTTTCTCTATATCTCTTACTATCTGTTACTTTCTATCTCTGTCTGTTTCTTTCAATGGCTTTACATGTCTACCTAATTGAATATATCTCCTCTATGTATATCTATCTATCTTGTTCTGTCCTACTCTATATGTATATGTATCTTTCTAGCTCTAGCATGGTTGATCTCTATGTAACCTTTTCTATGTGTTCCTCTGAATCTGTCTCTTGTTTGTGTCTATCTGTCTCTATTTCTTTCTGTCTTTCCACCACTATCTATCGGCATCTATCTCTTCCAATCTGCCCTGTCCAATCTCTTTCTGTCTTCAGATACTATTTTCTCTCTTTCTGTATCTATCTCTACCTTTTTCTACATACCTGTCTCTTATCATATTTTTCTATTATTTTTGTTTTTCATTCCTTCTTTCTAACAGATAGTAAGAGAGAGATATAGAGAAAGATAGAAAACATAGCTGAAGATATAGAATGGTATATAGAAAATGATAGAGAGATATAGAAAGAGAAAAAAGACAGCTAGAGAGAGAAAAAGATAGGAAAGGGCAGATATATATAGATAGAGATAGATTCAGATAGATAGTGGTGGAAACATATAGAAAGAATTAGAGATAGAAAGTAAGAACTAGACAGTAAAAGACAGATACAGAGAAAATGATACAAAGATGGATTGAAAGACAAAACGAAATACATATACATATAGGGTCAGACAGAACAAGGTAGATAGATAGAGCGTTTGAAAAACATACATTATAAAAAGAGAAGCGTACAAACAGTTGAAGATAGAGAAAGGTATATAGAAAATGATAGAGATATAGAAAAAGAGAACATGATAGTCAGAGATAGGAAAAGGGAAGATATACATAGAAAGAGAGAGATTCAGATTGCTAGTGGTGGAAAGACAGAAATAATCAGATAGAAAGACGAAGTAACAAGTAGAGACAGATACAGAGAAATAGAAAAGGCTATATAGACATCAACTGTGCTAGAACTAGAAACAGAAAGCGAAAGCAACAAGTAGAAGAAGAAGACAGAAGAAGACAGAAAAACTGATAGGAAGAATGAAAAACATAAACCGTAGAAAAATATATATACACTGATGACGATTGTTAAAGGTATATAGAAAAAGAGAGAAAAAAAGAGAAAATGATAGTTAAAGGTAGATAAAGATAGGAAAGAGAAGATACTAGAATCTAGATTCAGATTGCTAGTGGTGGAAAGACAAGGAAAGACTCAGATAGATTCAAGTTAGTAAGCGACAGATACAGAGAAACAGAAAGAAAAGGCTACATAGAGATTAACTGTGCTAGAGCTAGAAACAGAATGCAAATGCTAGAAATACATATAGAGTCGGAAAGAAGATGAGAGAAAAACATGGATAGATTCACAGACGATGATAATTAGAGAAAACTATACAGAAAACGATAGAGATAAAGAGAAAAGATAAAATAAAAACTAGAGATTGAAATAGGAAACGGGAGATATCCATAGGAGATATTAAATGAGGTGGAAAGCCATTGAAAGAAACAGAGATAGAAAGTAACAGTAAAAGAAAGTGGACAGATAGTCTAGAAAGCAACAGGTAGTATAGAGAAAGATAGAAAACGGAGAGATACAGAGACAGCTAGAAAAGACTACATAGATATCAACTGTGTTAGAGCTAGAAACTGTTTAGAGCTAGTTTCTCTGTATCTGTCTCTTCTCTTATTTTCTCTCTCTATTTTCATCCCTGTGTATGTATCTTGTTCTGTCCAACTCTATATTTATTTGTAGCATTTGCATTCTGTTTTTGTTTTTCGATCCATCTTTATAGTTATCGAGTTCTTTCGGACTCTGTATTTGTAGCATTCTCTCCTCTCTCTCTCTCTCTCTCTCTATTGTTCTGTCCGATTCTATATGTATGTATAGCATTCACAGTGATTCTAGCTCTAGCACAGTTCTAGCACAGTTCTCTACGTAGCCTTTTCTATTTCTGTATATTTCTCTTACTATTTGTTACTTTCTGTCTCTTTCTGTCTTCACTATCCGAATCTCTCTCTTTTTATGTATATCTGCCATTTCCTCTCTTTCTGTCTTTAGCTATTATTTTGTTTTTCTATATCTCTATCGTTTTATACCTTTTTTTAACTAACTTCATCTATGTGTTTTTATGTGTATATATCTTTTTCTAATGTTTTTGTTTTTCAATCCTATCTTTCGTGTTCTGTCCGATTCGCTTTTGGTTTCTAGCAGTTGATTTCTATGTAGCCTTTTCTATTTGTTTCTCTGAATTTGTCTCTTCCTGTCTGTTTCATTCTCTTTCTTACTCCTTTCCACTCTATCTGAATCTATCTCTATGTCTATCTACTCTTTCCTATCTCTTTCTCTCTCTTCCTATTATTTTCACTCTTTCTCTATCTCCAGCATTTTCTATATACCTGTCTCTATCTTCATCTATGTATATCTATCTTTTTCTAATGTTCTTGTTTTTCTCACCTTCTTTCGATCTGTCCGACCCTATATGTGTTTGAAGCATTCCCATTCTGTTTCTAGCTTTAGTGATAGATATAGAAAGAGAGAACTTGATAGCTAGAGATAGGGAAGGGAAGATATGCATAGAAATATACATAGAGGCAAGAGAAAAGAGACATTTTAAAAGTAGAAAAGGCTACATAGAGATCAACAGTGCTAGAGCTAGAAAGAGAAAGAGAATGCTAAAAGTGCATACAGAGAAAGAGAGAGACAATTACAGATAGTAGTCAAAAGACCTAGGAAGAAATCACTCTCGCTCTCTCTTGTTCAGTCCGACTCTGTGCAGCGTTCTCTGTGCAGCGTTCTCATTCTGTTTCTTGATCTAGCACAGTTGACCTCTATGTAGCCTTTTCTATCTGTTTCTCTGTATTTGTCTGTGTGTATCTTTCTCTATTTCTTTCTGTCTTTCCACCACTATCTATCTGAATCTATCCGAGTCTATGTATATTCACCTTACTCTTTCCTTACTCAGTCTATCTCTAGCTATCATTTTCTCTCTATATTTATCATTTTCTGTACACCTTTCTCTGACTATCTTCATCTATGAGTGTCTCTTTTTCTAAAGTTCATTTTTCAATCTATTTATCTATCCTGTTCTGTTCGACTCTATGTCTATTTGTAACATTCACATTCTGTTTCTAGCAATAGGGTGGTTGATCTCTATGAACCAGTTTCTATCTGTTTCTCTTTATCTCTCTCTTACTGTCTATTTGTAACTTTCTCTTTATCTGTTTCTATGTCTTTACAACACTATGGATCTGAGTCTCTCTCTTTCATCTACATCTGCTTGTTTCTGTCTCTTTCTATTTCTTGCTGTTATTTTCTCTTATGATATCTACCTGTAGCGTTTTCTATATAACTTTCTCTAACTTTCATGTATGTGTATGTATCTGTATCTATCTTTTTCTATTTTTTTTTGTTTTTCAATCCTTTCTATCTACAGAGAAACAGATAGGCTACAAAGGGATCACATGTGCTAGAGTTATGAACAGACAGACAGCGCTACACATGATAGATAGATAGATAGATAGATAGATAGATAGATAGATAGATAGATAGATAGAGATAGATAGATAGATAGATAGATAGATAGATAGATAGATAGATAGATAGATAGATAGATAGATAGATATAGATGATAAAGGGAAGGAAGGAAGGAAGGAAGGAAGGAAGGAAGGAAGGAAGGAAGGAAGGAAGGAAGGAAGGAAGGAAGGAGAGAATAGGGAGAGAAAAAAACATATTGAAAAGGCTCCATAGGCTCCACATTAGAAAAAGATAGATACATATACATACACATAGATAAAGATAGTTAGAGAAAGATATAAACAAATGATAAAAGAGAGAGAGAGAAAATGATAGTAGAAAGAGATAGGAAAGGGCATATAAACATAGAAAGAGATAGATTCCAATAGATAGTTGTGGAAAGACACAGAAATAGAAAGTAGAAAGTAAAAAACAGTAAGAGATAGATACAGAGAAACAGATAGAAAAGGCATCAACTGTGCTAGAGCTAGAATGTGAACACTGCAAATAGATATAGATTCGGACAGAACAAGACTGAAAGATTGATAGAAAGAAGGAATGCAAAACAAAAACATTAGAAAAAGATAGATACACATTCATACACATAAAAGAAGATAAATTAATAGGAAGGAATAGATAAACAGATAGACAGAAAAACATAAACATTAGAAAAAATAGATGCCCATAAAAATATTGCCCATAAAAAAATAGATGCACATAAATAGATAAATAGATGCACATAAATAGATATGCGATTACCCATGGAAAGCAAGCCTGCCCATAGAAAATATATATAAAACAATAGAGATAGATATGGAAAGAGAAAATGATACCTAGAGATAGAATGATAGATTCAGATACATAGTAGCAGAAAGACATAGAAAGAAACACATAGAGATAGAAACTAACAGATAGTAAGAGACAGATACAGAGAAACAGATAGAAAAGGCTGCATAGAGATCAACTGTGCTAGAGCTAGAAACAGAATGTGAATGCTGCAAATGAGTCGGACAGAACAAGAGATATAAATAGATAGACAGAAAGACAGATGGAAAAACAAAAACATTAGAAAAACTAGATGCACATAAATAGATATGTGATTGCCCAAAGGGAATAGTGGAAAGCAAGCTTGCCCATAGGAAATAATGGGTACAATGGTTGCCCATAGGGAATAATGGAAATCATCCTTGCCCTTAGGGAATAAGGCAAACAGTGATTGCCCATAGGCAGTAATGGATAGTATGCTTGCCTATAGGGAATAATGGGAACAGCGGTTGATCATAAGGAGTAACGGAAAACATGCCTGCCCATAAGAAATAAAGGAAACAGCGATTAGCCATAGGAAATAACGGAGACAGTGATTGCCCATAGGGTATAATGGAGAGAGCATTTGACCATAGGGAATAATGGAAAGCATGCTTCCCCTTAGGGAATAAGGAAAACAGCGATTTTCCCATAGGGAATAATGGAAACTATGATTGCCCATAGACAACAATGGAGACAGTGACTGCCCGTATTGAAAACCCCAATTGCCCATATGGAATACAGGAGACTCTTTTTGATTTTGCTACTACAGACTAACACGGCAAACTCCTTTGAACCTTTGCACAGGCAAACTGATCCCCACACCAAAAGGAGCTGTCTGCATCTCCATATCAAAAGTGTTGTTTACATCCCCCCTCTCCTCCTCCCCCCTCCCCTCCCCTCCCCTCCTCTATATTTGACCAGTTTCCTTCTGCCCTCCATGCATCTGACGTGGTTCTCGAAAGCTTATGCAACAATAAAATTGGTTGTCTTAAAGGTGCTACTGGACTCTTATTTTGCTACTACAGACTAACAGGGCTAACTCCTCTGGAGACAGTGATAGCCAATAGAGAATAATGCTTTTGTTTTCAAACCTTCTTTCTGTCTATCTTATTCTATCTATTTGTAGCATCCGCATTCTTTGTAGCTCTAGAAGAGTTAACATCTGTTATCCCTTTCTTTCTGTTTCTCTTACTATTCATAACGAACTGTCTCTATCCGTTGCTTTCTATGTGCTTCCACCACTATCTTTTCTCTTTTTCTACATACCTTTCTCTAACCATCTACGTGTATTTTTGTGAATCTATTTCTTTTTTTTTCAATCTGTCCTTCTATTTATGGATCTTGTTCTGTCCGGTTCTGTATCCATTTGCATGCTTTTTCAAGCTGTAGCACCGTTGACCTCTATGTACTCTTCTCTGTGTCTCTCTATATCTGTCTCTTACTGTCTATTTCTTACCTTGTATTTCTATCTGTATCTTTCTGTGCCGTTATATGTATATGTATTTCGTTCTGTCTTTCAATCCTTCTTTCTATCTTTCATGTTCTGTCCGACTTTGTGTTTGTAATTTGCATTCTGTTTGCAGCTCTAGAAGAGTTAACATCTATTATCTTTTCCTTTCTGTTTCTCTCTTTGTTTCCATTTTTCTTCCTATGTCTTTCCACCACTATCTTTCTGAATTTATCTCTTCCGATGCCCTTTCCTCTCTCTTTCTATCTACATAATGTTTTCTCTTTCTATGTCATTTTCTGTATACCTTTGTCTAACTATCATCTATGTGAATGAAAGTGTAACTATCTTTTTCTAATATTAATTTTTTGCATTCCTTTCTATCTCTTTCTATCTATCTTGTTCTGTCCTACTCTTGTTCTGTATTTGTAGTGTTTGCATTCTCTTTTCAGCTCTAGCACGGTTGACCTCTATGTAAACTTTTCTGTTTCTCTGTATCTCTCTCTTACTCTCTATTTGTGTCTATCTGTCTCTCTTTCTATGTCTTCCCACTACTATCTATCTAAATCTTTCTTGGTATATCTTCCCTTTCCTCTCTCTTTCGATCTAGATAGCATTTTCTCTCTTTCTATCGCTATCATTTTCTATGTACCATTCTCTATTTACCATACATGTATTAGCATTACATGTTTGAATCTTTTTCTAATGCTTTTGTTTTCAAACCTTCTTTCTATCTATCTGTCTTGTTCTACGATTCTACAACAAAAGAAAGAAAGCTCTAGAAAACGAAAGAGAGAGAGATAGACAGAAAATGGTATCTTGAGGGAGAGAGAGACAGGAAAGGGCAGAGATACATAGAAAGAGATAAATTGAGATAGATAGTGGTAGACAGAGGAAGAAAAAGATATAGAAAGTAACAAACAAGAGTAAGAGACTGAGATAGAAAAGGCTACATAGAGATCAATTGTGCTAGAGCTAGAATCAGAATGCAAATACTGCAAACACATATAAAGTCAGACATAACATGAAAGATAAAAAGATAGAAAGGACTGAAAGGGAAAAAATACATATACATATAGAGATGGACAAAATGAGAGAGAGAGAACGTTTGAAAAACATGTAGATAAACGTACATACGTTTAAGATAGATAAACGTACATACACACATGAAGATCGGGAGAGAAAGGTATATAGAAAACGATAGGTGTAGGGAAAGAGAAAATGGTAGCTAAAGATAGACAGAGATAGGAAAGGGAAGATATACGTAGAAAGAGATAGATTCAAATTACTAGTGGTAGAAAGACATAGAAAGAATGATAGAAAGACAGAAGAAGATAGATAAATAGAAGGATTGATAAACAAAAACATTAGAAAAAGATATATACACATATATACACAGATGAAGTTAGAAATAGGTATCTACAAAATAATAGAGAGAGAGAGATACAGAAATAGAGAAAATGCTATCTAGAGAGAGAAATAGCTAGGAAAGGGCAGATATAGAAAGAGAGAGATTCAGATCGATAGTGGTGGAAAGCCATAGAAAGAAACAGATAGAAAGTAACAGACAGTAAATAGACAGTAAGGGACTGATACAGAGAAACAGAAATAAAAGGCTACATAGAGATTAACTGTGCTAGAGCTAGAAACAGAATGTGAATGGTAGAAATACATAGTCGGAAAGAAAACGATTGATAGGAGAGAAAAACAAAAACATTAGAAGAAGGTACACATAGATGAAGCAAGTTAGAGAAAAGTATACTGAAAATGATATAGAGATAAAAGAGAGAAAATGATAGCTAGAGTTTGAAAGAGATAGGAATTGCAAGATATCCATAGAGGAGATATATTCAATTAGGTAGACGTGTAAAGCCATTGAAAGAAACAGACAGAGATAGAAAGTAACAGATAGTAAGAGATATAGAGAAAGATAGAAAATGCAGAGCTCAACTGTGCTAGAGCTAGAAAAAGAATGCGAACAAATACAGAGTCGGACAGAAGAAGATCAATAAGTAGATAGAACGTAAGAAGCAAAGAAAAACAAAAGCATTAGAAAAAGATAGATACACATACCTACACAAAAGTATACAGAAAACAATAGACAGAGAAAGTAATTGCTAGAGCTAGAAAGAGATAGGACGGGGCAGATATACATAGAAAGAGAGAGATTCAGAGAGAGTGATGGAAAAACAGAAACAAATAGAAAGTAACTGACAGTATGCAAAGAAACAGATAGAAAAAGCTACATAGTGCACCTGTGCTAGAGCTAGAAAGAGGATGCAAACACTTACAAATTACATGTAGAGTTGGACAGAGTTGATCACCATGTAGCGTTTTCTATCTGTTTCTCTGTATCTGTCTCCTACTATGTTATTATCTCTCTGTACCTCTCCCCTTCTATTCCCTCTGTACCTTTCCACGTCTATCTCGTTCTTTGTATATCTGCCCTTTCCTATCTATTTCTGTCTCTAGCTACATTCTCTCTCTTTCTATATTGCTCACATTTGTTTTCTATATACCTTTGTCTATCTTATTCTATATGTATGTATATCCGTAAATCCTTTTCTTATGTTTTCTTTTTTTCTCTCCTTCTTTCTAACTATACCTAGATATAGAGTTGGTCAGAACAAGGTAGATAAAAAGATAGATAGAAAGAAGGATTGAAAAACAAAAATATTAGAAAAAGATAGATTCACAAACGTACATATAGTTATGTATAGTTATAGTTAGAAAATAGTTAGATGTATAGTTAGAAAATGGTAAATATATAGACTAGAGAATGTTACATAGAAAACAGTAGAGATAGATATAGAAAAAGAGAAAAAGACACAGGCAAGATATACATAGCAAGACAGCGTAGTGGAGAGACAGAAAGAAACATAAGAGCTAGACGGTAACAGAGACTAAGAGACAGATACAGAGAAAGCTAGAAAAGACTACATAGATATCAACTGTGTTAGATCTGTATCTGTCTCTTCCTTTCTGTTATTTTATATCTCTATTTTCTTCCCTGTGTATGTTTGATTTTGTTTTTCAATCCTTCCTATCTTTCTATCTATCTTGTTCTGTCCGAATCTATACGTATTTGTAGCATTCACATTCTGTTTTTGTTTTTCAATCTGTTCAACTCTGTATCTATTTGTAGCATTCTCTTCTTCTTTCTGTCTCTGTATTGTTCTGTCTGATTCTGTAAGTATGTAGTGTGTCTAGCGCTAGCACAGTTGATCCCTATGTAGCCTTTTGTATCTGTTTCTCTGTATATGTCTCTCACTGTCGATTTGTTACTTTCTATTTCTCTTTCTATGACTTTCCACCACTATATCTAAATCTATCAATTTCTCTATATATCTGCCCTTTCCTATCTTTGTCTCTCTAGCTATCATTTTCTGCTTTTCTATATCTCTATTGTTTTATATATACCTTTTTCTAACTACATCTATGTGTATTTATGTATTTATCTTTTTCTAATGTTTTTGTTTTTCAATCCTTCTTTTGATCTATCTTGTTCTGTCCAACTCTATAACTCTAGTTTCTAGCTCTGGCACAGTTGATCTCTATGTAGCCTTTTCTATTTGTTACTCTGTCTCTTCCTGTCTGTTTCATTCTGTCTTTCTACCACTATCTATCTGAATCGCTCTCTTTCTATGGCTATCTACCCTTTCCTACCCCTTTCATTTTCTAGCTATCATTTTCTCTCTCTCTCCATCGCCAGTGTTTTCTATATACCTTTCTCTAACTATCTTCATCTTTTTCTAATGTTCTTGTTTTTCTCTCCTTTCGATCTTTTTATTTTTCTAGCTTGCTCTGTCCAACTCTATAAATATTTAGAGCATTGGCATTCTGTTTCTAGCTCTAGCACAGTTGATCGCTATGTAGCCATTTCTGTTTGTTTCTCTGAATCTGTCTCTTCTTATCTATTTGTTACTTTCTCTCTATCTCTTTCTATGTCTTTCCCTCGTCTATGTGAATCTATTCCCCCAGATATACGCCCTTTCCTATCTCTTTCTGTCACTAGCAATCACTTCCTCTCTTTCAATCTCTACCATTTTCTAAATATCTTCATCTGTGTGTATAGATACACATTCATACACATAGAACAAGATATATAAATAGCTAGATAGAAAGACAGAGGGAAAAAATAAATAGAAAACGATATGGAGAGAAAATGCACATTAGAAAAAAATAGATGCAGAAAAATAGATAAGAGATTGCCCATAGGGAATAATAGAAAGCAAGCCTGCCCATAGAAAATATATCTAAAACAATAGAGATAGATATGGAGAGAAAATGCTACCAAAAGATTCAGAGAGATAGTGGTGGAAAGACATAGGAAGAAACACATAGAGATAGAATGTAACAAATAGTAAGAGACAGATACAGAGAAACAGATAGAAAAGAATGTGAATGCTGCAAATAGATAAAGAGACGGACAGAACAAGATATATAGATAGATAAATAGAAAGACAGACAAAAACCAAAAACATTAGAAAAAATAAATGCACATAAATAGATATGCGATTGCTCATAGGGAATAGGGGAAAGCAAGCTTCCCATCAGAAAAAATGGGGACGATTGCCCATAGGGAATAATGGAAATCATCCTTGCCCTTAGGGAATAAGGCAAACAGTGATTGCCAATAGGGAATAATGGAAAGTATGCTTGCCTGTAGGGAATAATGGGAACAGCAGTTGATCATAAGGAGTAATGGAAAGCACACCAGCCCATAAAAAATAATGGGAAAAGCAATTTCCCATAGGGAATACTGGAGACAGCGATTATCTTAGGGAATAACGGGCACAGCAATTGCCCTTACAGAATAATGGAGAGCATTTGACCATAGGAAATAACGTACAGCACGCTTGCCCATAGGGAGTAATGGGAACGATGCATGCCCATAGGGAAGAATGGGGAGAACGATTGCCCATAGGTAATTTTGGAAAGCATGCTTGCCCGTAGGGAATAATGAAAACAGTGATGGCCCATATGGGGTAATGGATAGCATGCTTGCACGTAGGGAATAATGAAAACAGCGATTGCCCATAGAGAATAATGCCCATAGAGAATAATAGGGAGAGCGATTGCTCTTAGGAAATAATGGGAGGCATGCTTGCCCACAGGGAATAATGAAAACAGCAATTGCCCATAAGGAATAATGAAAATCATGCTTGCCCATAAAGAAAAATAGAGGAAGCGATTGCTATCTGGGAATAATGGAAACCATGCTTGCCCATAGAGAATAATGGGGACAGTGATTACCCATAGGGAATAATGGAAAGCATACTTCCCCTTAGGGAATAATGAAAACAGCAATTGTCAATAGGGAATAATGGAAACCATGATTGCCATGATTACTCTATATGTATATGTATCTTTCTAGCTCTAGCATGGTTGATCTCTATGTAACCTTTTCTATGTGTTCCTCTGAATCTGTCTCTTACTCTCTGTTTGTGTCTATCTGTCTCTCTTTCTGTCTTTCCACCACTATCTATCGGCATCTATCTCTTCCTATCTGCCTCTTTCTGTCTCCAGATACTATTTTCTCTCTTTCTGTATCTATCTCTACCTTTTTTTACATACCCATCTCTGACCATCATATTTTTCTATTATTTTTGTTTTTCATTCCTTCTTTCTAACCGATCGTAAGAGAGAGATATAGAGAAAGATAGATATCATAGCTGAAGATAGAGTATGGTATATAGAAAATGATAGAGAGAGAGATATAGAAAGAGAAAAAAGACAGCTAGAGAGAGAAAAAGATAGGAAAGGGCAGATAGAGAGATTCAGATAGATAGTGGTGGAAACACATAGAAAGAATTAGAGATAGAAAGTAAGAACTAGACAGTAAAAGACAGATACAGAGAAACAGATACAGAGAAAAGTCTACAGCGATCAACTGTGCTACAGCCTAGAACAGAACAAGAAAGATAGATAAAAAGAAGGAGAGAAAGCAAAAACATTAGAAAAAGATAAACATACATACCCGTAGATCAAGATAAAGGTATATAGAAAATGATAGAGATAGCTATATAGAGAAAATGATAGCTAGATAGGATAGGACAGAAATACATAGAAAGAGAGAGATTCAGATAGTGGTGGAACGGCACAGAAAGATACAGATGAAATACAAGGTAACAAATAGAGACAGCATTAGAGAAAAATTAATATTAGAAAAAGATAGTTACACATTCATTCAGATAGATAATAGACAAAGGTATATAGAAAATGACACATAGAAAGAGAAAACATTATGTAGATAGAAAGAGAGAGGAAAGGGCATCGGAAGAGATAAATTCAGATATATAGTGGTGGAAAGACATAGGAAGAAACAAATGGAAAGTAAGAAAAGAGAGAGTGAGAGAAACAGAAAGAAAAAGATAATAGATTTTAACTCTTCTAGAGCTGCAAACAGAATGCAAATTACAAACACAAAGTCGGACAGAACATGAAAGATAGAAAGAAAGGACTGAAAGACAGAATGAAATACTTATACATATAGAGTCGGACAGAACAAGGTAGATAGATAGAGCGTTTGAAAAACATACATTATAAAAAGAGAAACGTACAAACACAGATAGAGAAAGGTATATAGAAAATGGTAGAGATATAGAAAAAGAGAACATGATAGCCAGAGATAGGAAAAGGGAAGATATACATAGAAAGAGAGAGATTCAGATTGCTAGTGGTGGAAAGACATAGAAATAATCAGATAGAAAGACAAAGTAACAAGTAGAGACAGCTACAGAGAAATAGAAAAGGCTATATAGACATCAACTGTGCTAGAACTAGAAACAGAAAGCGAAAGCAACAAGTAGATACATATCCAGACAGAAGAAGATAGAAAAACTGATAGAAAGAATGAAAAACAAAAACTGTAGAAAAATATATATACACTGATGACGATTGTTTAAGGTATATAGAAAATGATAGAGAGAAAGAAAAAGGGAAAATGAGTTCTGTCTCTCCTTTCTATCTCTCTCTCTTTATTGTTCTGTCCAATTCTATATGTAGGTATAGCATTCACAGTGATTCTAGTTCTAGCACAGTTCTCTAGGTAGCCTTTTCTATCTCTGTGTATTTCTCTTACTATTTGTTACTTTCTCTCTCTTTCTGTCTTCACTATCCGAATTTCTCTCTTTCTATGTATATCTGCCATTTCCTCTCTTTCTTTCTAGCTATCATTTTCTCTTTCTATATCTATATAGGTTACTGTATACCATTTGCTTACTATCTTCATCTATGTGTATGTATCTATCTTTTTCTATTTTTGTTTTTCTCTCCCTTCTCTCTCTATTGTTCTGATTCTATATGTATTTATAGCATGCACAGTCTTTCTAGCTCTAGCCCACTTGATCTCTGTAGCCTTTTCTATGTTTCTCTTTATATGTCATACTGTTGATTTTACTTTCTATGACTTTCCACCACTACCTATCTAAATCTATTGATTTCTATGTATATCTGCCCTTTCCTATCTGTCTCTCTAGCTATCATTTTGTTTTTCTATATCTCTATCGTTTTATACCTTTTTCTAACTAACTTCATCTATGTGTATTTATGTGTATATATCTTTTTCTAATGTTTTTGTTTTTCAATCCTATCTATCGTGTTCTGTCCAATTCGCTTTTGGTTTCTAGCTCTAGCACAGTTGATTTCGATGTAGCCTTTTCTATTTGTTTCTCTGAATCTGTCCCTGTCTATTTGTTTCATTCTATCTTTCTTACTCCTTCCACTCTATCTATCTGAATCTATCTCTTTCTATGTCTATCTACTCTTTCCTATCTCTTTCTCTCTCTTCCTATTATTTTCACTCTTTCTCTATCTCCAGCATTTTCTATATACCTGTCTCTATCTTCATCTATGTATATCTACCTTTTTCTAATGTTCTTGTTTTTCTCACCTTCTTTCAATCTGTCTGACCCTATATGTGTTTGAAGCATTCACATTCTGTTTCTAGCGTTAGTGATAGATATAGAAAGAGAGAAATTGATAGCTAGAGATAGGGAAGGGAAGATATGCATAGAAATATACATAGAGGCAAGAGAAAAGAGACATTTTTAAAGTAGAAAAGGCTACATAGAGATCAACAGTGCTAGAGCTAGAAAGAGAAAGCGAATGCTAAAAATGCATACAGAGAAAGAGAGAGACAATTACAGATAGTAGTGGAAAGACCAGGGAGAAATCGCTCTCGCTCTCGTGCTTGTTCAGTCCGACTCTATATCTCTGTGCAGTGTTCGCATTCTGTTTCTTGATCTAGCACAGTTGACCTCTATGTAGCCTTTTCTATCTCTTTGTATCTGTCTCTTCCTCTCTGTTTGTGGCTATCTTTCTCTATTTCTTTCTATGTCTTTCCACCACTATCTATCTGAATCTATCTATGTTTCCTAACTCAGTCTATCTCTAGCTATCATTTTCTCTCTATATATCATTTTCTGTATACCTTTCTCTGTCTATCTTCATCTATGTGTGCCTATCTTTTTCTTAAGTTTGTTTTTCAATCCTTTCTATTTATCTATCCTCTTCTGTTCGACTCTATGTCTATTTGTAACATTCACATTCTGTTTCTAGCAATAGGATGGTTGATCTCTATGAACTGGTTTCTATCTGTTTCTCTTTATCTCTCTCTTACTGTCTATTTGTAACTTTCTATATCTGTTTCTATGTCTTTACAACACTATGGATCTGAATCTATCTCTTTCATCTACCTCTGCCTGTTTCTGTCTCTTCCTATTTCTTGCTATCATTTTCTGTTACGATATCTACCTGTAGCATTTTCTGTATAACTTTCATCTATGTGTATCTATCTTTTTCTAATTTTTTTGTTTTGCAATCCTTTCTATCTACAGAGAAACAGATAGAAAGGCTACAAAGGGATCACGTGCTAAAAAGCACGACTACCCATAGAGAATAAAGGAGAAAGGAATTCCCGATAGGGAATAATGGGAACCATGGTTGCCCATAGGAAATAATGGAAACAGAGATTGCCTTTAGGGAATAATGGAAATCATACTTTCCATTAGAAAATAATTCAAATAGTGGTTTCCCATAAGGAATAATGAAAAGCATGCTTGTCCAAAGGGAATAATGGAAACAGCAATTGCCCTTAGGGATTAATGGAAAGGACCCCTGTCCACAAGAAATAATGGGAACAGCAATTGCACATAGGGAATAATGGGACAATGATTACCCTTACAGTATAATGGAGAAAGCATGTAAACCACAGGAAATATTGGAAAGCACACTTGCCCGTACAATTGAACATAGGGATTAATGGTAAGCACACCTGCCGATAGGGAATAATGAAGAAAGCGATTGCCCGTAGGGAATAATGGGAACCATGTTTGCTCATAGGGAACAATGGGGACAGTGCTTGCCCATAGAGAATATTGAAAACAGCAATTGTCCATAGGGACTACTGGAGGCAGTGATTGACCACAGGGAATAATGGAAAGCACGCTTGCCCATAGGTAAAAATGGAGACAGCGATAGCCCATAGGGAATATTGGAAAGCTCGCTTGCTCATAGAGAATAATGGGGACAGCGATTGCCCATACGGAATAATGGAAATCATACATGCAAATGCCCATAGGGATTATTGGAAAGCACGCCTGCTGAAAGGGAATAATGTAGAAAGTGATTGTCCGTAGGTAATAATGGGAACCATGCTTGCCCTTAGGGAATAATGGCAACAGTGATCACCCTTACGGAAAAATGGAAAGCATGCTTGCCCGTAGGGAATAATGAAAAAAAGATTGCCCATAGGGTGAAATGGAAACAATGATTGCCCTGAGGGAACAATGGGGACAGTGATTGCCCTTAGGGAACAATCAAAACAGCAATTGCCCATAGCAAATCCTGGAGACTGCGATTCTCCACAGGGAAATGGAAAGCACGTATGCCCACAGGGAATAATCGAGAGAGCGATTGCCCATAGAGAATAATGGAGACAGCAATTACCCATAGGGACAAATGGAAATCATTCTTGCCTGTAGAGAAGCATAGAAAGCACACTTCCTTTATAGAAAATAATGGGAACACCGAGAGCCCATAGGGAATACTTCAGAGAGCAATTGGAATAATGGGAACATGCTTGCCCATAGGGAATAATGGAGAAAGCGATTCCCCATAGGGAATAATGGGAACTATGTTTTTGCCTTTAGGGAATAATGGATAATATGCTTTCCCATAGATAATAATGCCAATAGTGATTGCCCTTAAGGAATAATGGAGAGCACGATTGTTCAAAGGGAATAATGGGAACAGGAATTGCCCATAGGGTGTAAAGGAAAGCACATCTGCCCATTGGAAATAATGGGAACAATAATTGCCCATAGGGAATAATAAGAACAGTGATTGCCCATTGGAAGGAATGGAAAGCACACTTACCCATAGGGAATAATGGAAATTGTGCTTGCCCTTTGGGAATAATGGGGACAGTGATTGTCCATAGGGAATAATGGAAAGCATGCTTGCCCTTAGGGAATAATGAAAATGATTGCCCATAGGGAATAAAGGAAACCATGTTTGCCAATAGGGAACAATGGGGAATAATTGCCCCTAGCGAATTCTGGAGACAGCGATTCTCCACAGGCAAGAATGGAAAGCATGTATACTCATAGGGAATAATGCAGACAGCAATTTCCCATAGAAAATAATGGAGACAGCGATTGCCTTTACGGAATAATGGAAAACATACTTTCCCATAAGGAATAATAGAAAGCACGAGTGTCCAAAGGGAATAATGGGAACAGAAATTGCTCATAGGGAGTAATGGAAAGCTCACCTGCCCTTTGGAAACAATGGGAAGAGTGCTTGACCATTGGGAATAATGGGGACAGCGATTGCCCATAGTGAATAATGGAAAGCATGCTTGCCCTTAGGGAATAATGAAAACAACGATTGCCCATGATTGCAAATGGGGAACAATGGGGACAGTGATTGCCCATAAGGAAGAATCAAAACAGCAATCGTCCATAGCGAATACTGGAGACAGCGATTCTCCAAAGGGAATAATGGAAAGCACGTATGCCCATAGGGAATAATGGAGAAAGCGATTGCCCATAAGGAATAATGGAAAGCCTGCTTGTCCAAACAGAATAATGGGAAGAGCAATTGTTCATAGAGAGTAAAGGAAAGCACATCTACCTATTTATTTTATTTATTTATATTTCAATTTATATACCACCCATCCCCAGGGGCTCTGGGCGGTGAACACTTTAAAATCAATAAAAACAAGAAATAATTAGAAATAATGGGAACAGTAATTGCCGACAGGGAATAATGGAGACAGCGATTGCTCATAGTGAACAATAGGAACAGCGATTGCCCATAGGAAAGAATGGAAAGCATGCATACCCATAGGGAATAATGGAAACCGTGATTGCCAACAGGGAAAAATGGGGACAGTGATTGCTCATACGGAATAATGAAAACAGCAATTGCACATAGCGATTATTGGAGACAGCGATTCCCCTCAGGGATTAATGGAAAGCACGTATGCCCAAAGTTAATAATGGAGACAGCAGTTGCCGTTAGAGAATAATGGAGACAGCGGTTGCCTTTAGGGAATAATGGAAATCATACTTTTCCATAGAGAATAATGCATACAACACTTACCCATAAGGAATAATGGAAAGCATGTGTGTCCAAAGGGAAAAAATGGAACAGAAATTGCCCATAGGGGTAATGGAAAGCACACCTGCCCATTGGAAATAATGGGAAGAGTGCTTGCCTATCAGGAATAATAGGAATAGTGATTGCCCTTAGGGAATAATGGCAAGCATGCTTGCCTGTAGGGAATAATGGGAACAGAAATTGCCCATAGGGAGTAATGAAATGCACACCTGCCCTTTGGAATAATGTGATGAGTGCTTGCCCATCGGGAATAAAAGGAACAGTGATTGCCCATAGGGAATAATGGAAAGCACGCTTGCCTGTAGGGAATAATGGGAACCATGCTTCCCATCGGAAATAATCAACACAGCGATCACCCTTAGGGAATACTGGAAACCATGCATGCCCATAGGTAATAATGAAGACAGTGATTGCACATAGGGAATAATGGAAGGCATGCTTCCCCTTAGGGAATAATGAAACCAAAGATTGACCATAGGGAATAATGAAAACCATGATTGCCCTTAGGGAATAATTGAAACCATGATTGCTAATAGGGAACAATGAGAACAGTGATTGCCCATAGGGAATAATGAAAACTGCAATTGCACATAGCGAATTTTGGACAGCTATTCTCCACAGGGATTAATGGAAAGCACGTATGCCCATAGTTAATAATGGAGACAGCGATTGCCCTTAGGGAATAATGGAAAGCTCGCTTGCCCATAGGGAATCATGGAAACAGCGACTGTCCATAGGAAGTAATGGGGGACATCGATTGCCCATAGAGAATCATGGAAAACATGCTTTCTCATAGGGAATTATGGAGACGGGGATTACCCATAGGGAATAACGGAACGCTAATTGCTTGTGTTTCAGATGATGAGAGAGGCCATGCTCCATGTTCAGAGGCCATTGTCAGTCTATGGAGAACAGGATACATTGAAGTTGACTCCCACCCCTTGCAACAAGAAATCCAAGCTCTCTTAAGTTAAGGTTCTTTAATGAGATATCATAGTTTCAGCATATATATGTCCATAGGTTACACAGAGGCAAGTAAAAGCGTCTGGCTGTACACAGGTGCTTTGTTGAGAATGACATATGGAGTGATGGTTGTTGTGGGTAGGGATGTGTGTTTCGGCATTCAGAATGCCGAAAGAATGCCGAAACAAAAGTGTTTCGGCATTCTTCAAGAATCCCGAAACGTTTCGGGGAATGCCGAAACGTTTCGGGATTGCCGAAAGAAAAACCCGAAACGTTTCGGGATTCTTTCGGCATTCTTTCGGCATTCGAGAATCGCCATTTTGATTTTGCTAGCCGTTTGCCTTAGCAAGCGGCTAGCAAAATCCTGCTGGAAGCAAAGGCTTCCTGCAGGCTCTTAGAAGAGGGGAGGGGGGGAGAAGGAGTGAATCACTCACTCCTTCTGTCACCCCCCACCCCTCTTGCAAAGGAGGATAGGGAATCCTGCTTTGCCTTGCAAATGCAAGGTGCAAGCATTGCATTGCACTTTGCATTTGCAAAGCAGCAGAGATTCCCGCCAAAACTAACAGGTAGGGGAGGGGGAGCAGGAGGAGGGTGGCTCTTGGAGTGTGGGTGGGGAAAGGCAGGGGACTGGGGACTTTAGGAGTCACCAATCCCACTGCTGCATTCTCATGCCAGCCAATAGATTTAAATCTTTGGCTGAGGCTGCAGCAGGGGATTTAAATTTGGAGCAAGACTGTCTGGAACACTTCTGTTGCTGCTGCTGCTGAGCTGTGACCGAGAGAGGAGAAGAAGAGAGACTGCACCTGGAGCCTGGAGGACATCTGCCTGGAGGATCAACTGTGCTGGACATCCTGAGAGGACACCTGGTAGGCCTTTTTAAAATTTTTGTAAATTTTTTTGATGCTGGGCAATGTGCTGCTGTGGCCTGCCTCTGCAAAAAGGTGTTGCAGTTTATTCTTGGCATGGCCTGGGGGACAGGTTGGGCAGACAATGTTTGATGGTGGGGTGGGGGTTTCAGCATTGGTTGTTGTGCTTGCCTTCTTAAAGCTTGATCCACTGTTTTAAGATTAAAACAAGAGTGTGCCAGCTTTGGGCCTACACAGGCCAGAAGCCTTTCTTCTGGCTGGCTCTCACAGTTGTGCTCCACAATCTGGAATGGTGTGGCTTGCTTTTCTGTGTCTGGTCCCCTGCTTGCAAGGATTCCCAACAGGCTCCGTCCTGATCAACTGTGCCAGCCTGTGGGCCACACACAGGTATGGCCTGGGGGACAGGTTGGGCAGACAATGTTTGATGGTGGGGGGGGTTTCAGCATTGGTTGTTGTGCTTGCCTTCTTTAAGCTTGATCCACTGTTTTAAGATTAAAACAAGAGTGTGCCAGCTTTGGGCCTACACAGGCCAGAAGCCTTTCTTCTGGCTGGCTCTCACAGTTGTGCTTCACAATCTGGAATGGTGTGGCTTGCCTTTCTGTGTCTGGTCCCCTGCTTGCAAGGATTCCCAACAGGCTCCGTCCTGATCAACTGTGCCAGCCTGTGGGCCACACACAGGTATGGCCTGGGGGACAGGTTGGGCAGACAATGTTTGATGGTGGGGGGGGGGTTTCAGCATTGGTTGTTGTGCTTGCCTTCTTTAAGCTTGATCCACTGTTTTAAGATTAAAACAAGAGTGTGCCAGCTTTGGGCCTACACAGGCCAGAAGCCTTTCTTCTGGCTGGCTCTCACAGTTGTGCTTCACAATCTGGAATGGTGTGGCTTGCCTTTCTGTGTCTGGTCCCCTGCTTGCAAGGATTCCCAACAGGCTCCGTCCTGATCAACTGTGCCAGCCTGTGGGCCACACACAGGTATGGCCTGGGGGACAGGTTGGGCAGACAATGTTTGATGGTGGGGGGGGGTTTCAGCATTGGTTGTTGTGCTTGCCTTCTTTAAGCTTGATCCACTGTTTTAAGATTAAAACAAGAGTGTGCCAGCTTTGGGCCTACACAGGCCAGAAGCCTTTCTTCTGGCTGGCTCTCACAGTTGTGCTTCACAATCTGGAATGGTGTGGCTTGCCTTTCTGTGTCTGGTCCCCTGCTTGCAAGGATTCCCAACAGGCTCCGTCCTGATCAACTGTGCCAGCCTGTGGGCCACACACAGGTATGACCTGGGGGACAGGTTGGGCAGACAATGTTTGATGGTGGGGGGGGGGGTTTCAGCATTGGTTGTTGTGCTTGCCTTCTTTAAGCTTGATCCACTGTTTTAAGATTAAAACAAGAGTGTGCCAGCTTTGGGCCTACACAGGCCAGAAGCCTTTCTTCTGGCTGGCTCTCACAGTTGTGCTTCACAATCTGGAATGGTGTGGCTTGCCTTTCTGTGTCTGGTCCCCTGCTTGCAAGGATTCCCAACAGGCTCCGTCCTGATCAACTGTGCCAGCCTGTGGGCCACACACAGGTATGGCCTGGGGGACAGGTTGGGCAGACAATGTTTGATGGTGGGGGGGGGGGGTTCAGCATTGGTTGTTGTGCTTGCCTTCTTTAAGCTTGATCCACTGTTTTAAGATTAAAACAAGAGTGTGCCAGCTTCGGGCCTACACAGGCCAGAAGCCTTTCTTCTGGCTGGCTCTCACAGTTGTGCTTCACAATCTGGAATGGTGTGGCTTGCTTTTCTGTGTCTGGTCCCCTGCTTGCAAGGATTCCCAACAGGCTCCGTCCTGATCAACTGTGCCAGCCTGTGGGCCACACACAGGTATGGCCTGGGGGACAGGTTGGGCAGACAATGTTTGATGGTGGGGGGGGGGGGGTTCAGCATTGGTTGTTGTGCTTGCCTTCTTTAAGCTTGATCCACTGTTTTAAGATTAAAACAAGAGTGTGCCAGCTTCGGGCCTACACAGGCCAGAAGCCTTTCTTCTGGCTGGCTCTCACAGTTGTGCTTCACAATCTGGAATGGTGTGGCTTGCTTTTCTGTGTCTGGTCCCCTGCTTGCAAGGATTCCCAACAGGCTCCGTCCTGATCAACTGTGCCAGCCTGTGGGCCACACACAGGTATGGCCTGGGGGACAGGTTGGGCAGACAATGTTTGATGGTGGGGGGGGGGGTTCAGCATTGGTTGTTGTGCTTGCCTTCTTTAAGCTTGATCCACTGTTTTAAGATTAAAACCAGAGTGTGCCAGCTTCGGGCCTACACAGGCCAGAAGCCTTTCTTCTGGCTGGCTCTCACAGTTGTGCTTCACAATCTGGAATGGTGTGGCTTGCTTTTCTGTGTCTGGTCCCCTGCTTGCAAGGATTCCCAACAGGCTCCGTCCTGATCAACTGTGCAAGCCTGTGGGCCACACACAGGTATGGCCTGGGGGACAGGTTGGGCAGACAATCTTTGATGGTGGGGGGGGGGTTCAGCATTGGTTGTTGTGCTTGCCTTCTTTAAGCTTGATCCACTGTTTTAAGATTAAAACCAGAGTGTGCCAGCTTCGGGCCTACACAGGCCAGAAGCCTTTCTTCTGGCTGGCTCTCACAGTTGTGCTTCACAATCTGGAATGGTGTGGCTTGCTTTTCTGTGTCTGGTCCCCTGCTAGCAAGGATTCCCAACAGGCTCCGTCCTGATCAACTGTGCCAGCCTGTGGGCCACACACAGGTATGCTGCTTTGGCCAAGGTAACCCTTTTTGGTTGCTGGCCTGGCACTCACAGTTGTGCTCCACAATCTGGAATGGTGTGGCTTGCGTTTCTGTGTCTGGTCCCCTGCTTGCAAGGATTCCCAACAGGCTCCGTCCTGATCAACTGTGCCAGCCTGTGGGCCACACACAGGTATGCTGCTTTGGCCAAGGTAACCCTTTTTGGTTGCTGGCCTGGCACTCACAGTTGTGCTCCACAATCTGGAATGGTGTGGCTTGCGTTTCTGTGTCTGGTCCCCTGCTTGCAAGGATTCCCAACAGGCTCCGTCCTGATCAACTGTGCCAGCCTGTGGGCCACACACAGGTATGCTGCTTTGGCCAAGGTAACCCTTTTTGGTTGCTGGCCTGGCACTCACAGTTGTGCTCCACAATCTGGAATGGTGTGGCTTGCGTTTCTGTGTCTGGTCCCCTGCTTGCAAGGATTCCCAACAGGCTCCGTCCTGATCAACTGTGCCAGCCTTCGGCCCACACACAGGCCTGCTGCTCCGGCTTTGGTAACCCTTCCCGTTTGCTGGCCTGGCACTCACTGTTTTGCTTCACATTCAGGTTGTTTATCGTTGGTGGACCTCTTCTGGACTGGACTGCACTTGGTTGACATCGGCCTGCAGATCTCTGCGTGGAGGATCAACATTGCTGGACATCTGCACTGGTGGACTGGTAGGGTTGTTGTTAAATTTGGTTTTTGAGCTTATGTCTGCTGCTGTGCCTACCTGCGAGCATATGCTTTGGCTCTGTCTTTATGGCTTGGGCCGGGGGGGGGGCATTTTCTGGTTGGGCAAGAGGATATTGTTTGGGGGTTAGGGGGGCCAGCATTGATCGCAGTGCCTGCTTTCTTTCATGTTTCATTTTTCAAGTTTGAGTGTGGGGTGGGCATGAACTGCTGTTTCACAGGACTAAAAAATGAGTGTGCCAGCTTCTGGCCTGCACAGGCCAGAAGCTCTGCTGGGTGGATGTGTTTTGTTTTGCTGCTGGTTGGCCCTAGCCTTTAAGGGGGGGGGGCTGACTTGGCTTGTGCAACGGGGCCTTGAATTTTGGGGTTGCGTGTGCGGCGTGTGGTGTTGACTCTGCTAACATTTCCAATTTTCTTGACAGCATCGTGGAGGAGAGGAGGACCAGCTGCAAGACCGCCTGAACATCGCTGGACTGCAGGACTGGTGTTACTGTGAGCGAGTACGGGTTCACATTTGGGTGGCCTTGGGGGTGGGTTCTTGCTAGCTTGGGAGGGGGGAGGCTCATCTTCAAAACACCACATCCACACCCCACACCGACTTACCACAGATACATCGGTCCCGCTAAATAGTGTCTCTTAGGTAGGTAGGCCAGTTGGTAGGTGATCAGTGGATAATTGCCCTCAACATAATTATTAGGGAAACCGAGCCTAGTTTTTTTTAAAAAACTAAATAGGGACTCAGCAGGGAAAGCATTAGTGAGTGAGTGTTAGGTTTGAATTCTATATATATATATATATATATATAAAAATTTGTAATAGCTGTCAATAGGCTTCCCATTAGTGCCCCCATAACTAGGGTTCCACTGCCCATCTCTGGCACCCGTGGTGGTGCCAGGCCGGCCCGGGCATACTAGTGTGTGAGTGTTTAAGGCTTTGTCACCTGTTATTGGGGTTTAGGGCCAGCTCAATTCCAGAGGAATTCAGCTGATTGGCAGGCTCAGGTTCCCTGACATAAATAGGGTTGCTTAAAAAGGCACTTGATTGTTCATCTCCAAGTCACAGAGCCACTAGAAACACAGGTTTCTAGCAGGTTAGTTAGGTCTTGAAAACAAAGTTGACCTTTGTTTTCTAAATCTTTTCTGATTAGTTAGGGTTGAATTTGGGAGGGGAAAGTATGTCAGAGAGGAAAGCAGAGAGGGGACCCGGGGGAAAGGCTAGGGAGAAATCTAGAGGGGAGGAGGGGAGGGGGAGGGGGACTGCTGCGGCAGCCCCTCCATCTGAGCGGAGGAGGCCCTCCCCTGCGCTGCTGCCGTTCACCAGCCTGGCTTCTGGTGACAGGAAGAGGGTTCGCAAGACTCTCTTTCCTGAGGCAGCTGCTGGAGGGCCACCCCCAACCCGGGTGCGTGAGGCAGGGGCTGGCACTGGGCAGGGGCCTGCTGCTGAGGCTCCTCCTCCTCCAGTGGTTGCGAGCCAGCTGCTGGAGGAGGGGCAGCATGTGGTGTCTCCTGGGATGGGCGCGGAGCACATGACTTTCCCTGCGCTCCCGCTCACCCCAGGAACCCGGAGGATGTTGGAGGAACTGCCCGTGAGACCCCCCCTGGGGCGGTCCACCCCAGTTTCCTCTGAGGCCAGCAGCAGGCCTCTCGCGGCTGTGCAGGAGGAGAGGACGCGGGAGGAAGAGGCAGAGACTGTGGTGGAAGAGCCCACATCTCTGCCCCTTCAGCCTCGTCCATCCCCACCTGCCCGGCCGAGAGTGGGACACGGTGTGTCCGGCCAGAGCACCTCACAGGAGGTGCCGCAGGGTGGTCCCGAACGCGCTTCTCCTGGGAAGCGTGGGATGCCCTTTTCCTCCGAAATCTGGAAGCACTTCCAGACAACGGAGGATCCCCGAGCAGCCCTGTGCCTGCATTGTAGGCAGCGCGTCAGCCGTGGCAAAGATGTGTGGCATCTCTCCACGTCTGGGATGAGGTACCATATGAAGAGGCACCACCAGGCGGTGCTTCTTCGGGAGGAGGGTTCGAGTGGCGCCGCACGGCCGCCAGCTAGCCAGAAGGAGGCAGGCTCCTCTGGTGCTCTCCCCCCAAGGGTACCTGCAGGAAAGGGACGCCAAGCCTCTCTCCCGGAGATGCTTGGTATGCAGGGCGCTAGTGTGCCCAGAGAGGGGATCCGGAGGGCGAGCAGGCGCATCACGCGCCACATCGTCAACATGATAGCAGTGGATGGGCAACCGTATTCCGTAGTTGAAGACTTCGGCTTCTCAGGGCTGCTCCAAGATTGCTTTCCCTGGTACGCCGTCCCTGCTCGCACGTCGTTGAGCAGATCGGTGGTGCCCTCGTTTTACAGGGCTGCCAGGGATCATGTGAAGGCACAGCTGTCCCGGGTTGCCGGGAGAACTGTGCACTTCACATCGGACATCTGGACCTGCCCAAGTGTGCAGCAAGCGTACCTCTCGCTTACTGCTCACTGGTGGGAACCCGAGTCGGTTCTGGGTGGGGGCCGGGGGGAGGTGCCTAGCACAGCTAGACAGGGAAGGATGCGAGACCGCCAGGCCGGCTACTGCAAGGCCTTGCTTCACGCCGAGGTGCTCGACGTGTCCCACACGGCGGAGAACATCGCTGCCACCTTAAGGAGACAGTTGGACGAGTGGATAGGCCAGGGACCCGCCACCGTGGGATGCATGGTGACGGACGGTGGCAAGAACATGAGGGCAGCGGCGCATCTAGTGAGCCGAGAGAGCGTCTACTGTGCCGCTCACAAGCTTCACCTAGTGGTGAGAGATGCGCTGGGGTTGGGCTCCTCGAAGGAACCCGTGGATACCCGGACCCGTGAACTCCAGTTACTTGTCCAGAAATGTCGGAGGCTCACGGGTCACTTCTCGCGCAGCGTGAAGGCCACGCACGAACTGCGCCAGACACAGGTCAGGACAGGTGTGCCAGAGCACGCTCTGATCACTGACGTCAGCACTCGCTGGAACTCCACCTGCGCCATGCTTGAGCGCTTGGTGGAGCAGCAGGCCGCACTCCACGCGTGGCTCTCCGAGCACCGCGGTGCGAGTCAGGTGGGTGAGTTCAACCGGGAGGATTGGCTCACCATCACCCAGACAGTGGAGGTCCTGAAGCCCTTCAAGGACTTCACTGTGGCGGTCTCGTCAGACACGGCGACCCTCGGTCTGGTCATTCCCCTGGTGCACACGCTCCAGAGGAATCTGGCCACCCTTGCAGACCGGGTCGCGCCCCGTGCTGACCTTGTTCCAGCGGTGCGCGCATTAGTGAGAAGGCTGCAGCAGGGCATAGCTGCCAGGCTAACTCCTCTCACTAAGGAAGAGTCATACATGTTGGCGACCATGTGTGACCCGCGCATAAAGGGCACTTTCGCCGAGCGGGACGGGAACCTCACCCAAGCCAGAGACGGGCTCTGCTCTTGGGTGAGGCGCAGGCAGGCCAAGAGGGGACGCCTGTCGACAGGGGGGACGCAAGAGGGGCCCTGCCGTGCGGGTCCCTCTGACGCCCCCTCTGCGCAGGCCCCCCCCCGAGGCCACCACCGGAGTGCCGATGGAGATGGAGATGCTCCGGTGGGCCCTCGTCCCCTCTGGGGTCGTGAGGACCGTGAGAGAGGATCCGGCGGAGGCGATGGTCAGGGACTACCTCGCGGAGCCCTGCGAGTCGCTCTCCACCGATCCGCTCAGCTACTGGGCCAGGAAGGAGTCGGTCTGGCCGGACCTCTCCCTCGAGGCGCAGCGGCTGCTCTCATGCCCTCCGACGAGCGTGGAGAGCGAGCGCGTCTTTTCACATGCGGGCGACATTGTCGGCCCACATCGCACTCGCCTTCTCCCATGGAGAGTCGAGCAGTTGACCTTCCTGAAGGTCAACTCTCGCCTCTTCGATTTCTCAGGACTGGACTTCCAGAGTGACTGAGGTGAGCCCAACTTGTGGCCTGCATCCTCTATGAGTCCAATCCTTTGGAATCGCGCTCTCCCCTGTATAAAACCCTGTATATACAGTTAAAACCGGCCAGTAGAGGGAGGGTGGTTAGGAACCAGTGGCAAAGGGAAAACACCCAGCAATTTGAAAGCCCCCCCCCAGGGTATTCAAAACATCTCCCATCACTGAGACATACCCTGTGGGACCAAATTTATTATGAGAAATAATGCCCCAGAAACATGGATTGCTACTGGAGGGAGAAACAGGTTAGATAGGGATTGCTTAGGTGTTTTTATCAGATGAACTCCTTGTAAAAAAAAATTGTAGAAGAATTGTTGTACTGTTTTTTGCAAGTTGATGTTCCGTTCATGTAAAAAAAAGGAAAAAAAACCAAAAAAAAATGTTGTGATTATGTTTTTTAAAAGTTGATTGAATGTTCATAAAAAAAAAAAAACCCCAAAAATGTTGTGATTATGTTTTTTAAAAGTTGATGTTCCGTTCATGTAAAAAAAAGGAAAAAAAACCAAAAAAAAAATGTTGTGATTATGTTTTTTAAAAGTTGATTGAATGTTCATGTTTAAAAAAAAAAAATTTGATGTTAATGTTGGGTTTGCATGGTTGGGGGATGCGGGTAGAGTGGTGGATGGGCACCGGCCAATGATGATCTCTCACAGATGTTCCCAGGTAAATTCTGAGGCTGGTGTGGGGGTGGGGGGAGACCTCTGCAGAACTGCTCCAGAAATACCATTGTCCAGTGCCTTGGAAGTGCCCAGTTCAGCTTTGTGTGTCTGAACTGAAAGCACAGCCACAGGAAATGACATAGGTTCTGCTGGACCCTGTTGCAGTGGTTCCCCCCCCATTTAGTCATGTTATGGAGGGAGAGTTGTATTAGGCTGGTAGTTATGATCATCTTCTGTTTCCATGCCCTGTTGTGCCCGCTCACTATGTAACCTGCTGTAATGTTCAAAACTTTACTGTTTGTCCATTTCAAAAGAAAAATTGTGTTTAAGATTCTCTGATGTGTAGTTAATTGTGTTGTGTTGTGCTATGAGGGACAATAAGTGTAATATGTTGTGATTTGTTGACCACTTGTAATTTGAAAATGAGAAAATAAAGGTTTTTTAAACTTAATGATTGTGTGTCTGTGTTCCCTTCTTTGATGGGAGGTTGGTTCCCAGCATAGGGAACAATGGGGCAGGCTGGCCAGCCTGTTCCTGGGGTACTGGGTGTGGGGCAGCTGAGGGTGGTTTTGGTTCTGAGACGGGCTGAGTGGAGGATTTGGGTCTGTGTGTGGCAGCTGGGGTGGGGGAACTGGGTTTGTGTGGGGCTGTAAGGAGTGGACTATGGGGGATGAGAGCACTGGTTGTCCCTTGTGCCCAAGTAGGCCCCTGCTACTGTCCTGGTGTGGGCTTCCATGCCTCCATCAGTTGCTGGCCCTCCTTTGCCATCTTTTTCTGAAATTTTCCTAGGGCTGCCAAACTCCTGGTTGGGCTTGAGTTCAGGTTAGAGAGAGTAGTTCCCTACAGAGAAACTGGCTGCTTCCAAGGGCAATCTCTTTAGAGGGCAAATGCGGACCATGGATTCTGGGGGAGATCCCTACTCAGATTTTCCTTTCCACAAGTCCCACCCCCAAATTGCCAGTAACTTCCAAGGCCAGAGTTTGCCACCCCAGAGAGATCCCGTTCCCACCCTCTTAGCCTTGGCATGAAAGTTGTAGCCCCCATGGAACGCTTCCAGGTTCCTGATTCCAAGCCCAATGACACCAATGTAAGACAATCCAGACCTCCATCAAAAATGGATTTTAAGTAGCAGTGGGATTGGGCTGCATTTCAGTCATTCACATATCTGGTTGTGTTCCCAAACATTTAGCTTATGTTTTTTTAAATCAGCGTATGGCACTTAAGGACACTTTTAAATGGTTCTAAAAACATTTTTTTATTATGAAGTATTTAATGTGGCATTGATCAAGGGCAGGCCTTTTGGCCAAATGAGCAGTATCAGTACAGTAAAATTTAGACTAAGCTCATAGGAGGAAAAAGCATTCACACTGTGAAGTGGGAAGAAAGTTTCAATTTACATGTACCATGGACTCCGAAAAAGACATGTAAGTGGGATCCAGACCAAATCAGGCCTGCTTTCTCCCTTGAAGATATCAATTGATGATAGTGCTTATGTCACATCATGAGAAGACAAGGTTCACTAGAAAAGACAATAATGCTAAGAAAAATTGAAGGCAGTAGGGAAAAGAAGAATACCCTAGATGTGGTAGATTGACTTCGGTTTGCAATACATGGACAAGGTTTTTGGGATACTGTGGAGCTCAATATAATTCTAAAGTACACCACAAGTGATTTGAATGCATAAAACATACAGACACATACACATAAAATGTATATACCCCCTCCCCACCAAATTAAAGGTTTATCTTATGCCCCGGTTTTCTCCCCCATGGGAACCTAGAGTGGTTTACACATTGCTGTTCTCCCTTGATTTGTTTCACCCTCATCACAACCAGGCTAACAATAGACAGCTGCTCCATGCCTCACATTGGAGTGACTCCACCGATGGCCTTCTTAGTTGTTGGAGGGGGTGGAGGGGGGGAGGAAGGAAACAACGCACTCCTGCCCACTCTATCTGGGGCCTAGGTGACCAAATTGCTTGGCCTTGGCAAGGAGCCAGTGGTGGGGCGGCACTGGTTCTGGGGCCCCGTCCAGAACATTTGTCCAGGGCCCCAAAATCACGTAGACTGCCTCTGGAAAACACAACACAATTGTTTACTTAGGCTGAGCCAAGAACATCCATCAAGCCTACAAGGCACAGAATCAGAGTCTGCCAGATTCTAGACCAACTCTCTAGCCATTGCACTACAGTGGATATCTAAAAACTGTTCATACCCCCACCAGCAACTTGAACATTTTTCTCCAAAAGGCACAACTTGGCTGGGTCTCAAAAAGGACTATGATGCATGGGCCTGTCAATGCATACTGGTACTAAGGCTCTGGCCGGGGGGAGGGGGGCATTGTGCCAATGCCACCCTGGCTTTGGAAGGGGACAGTAAAATAGAAGAAATAATCTAGCTTCAGTGCCTCCCCCCCTTCTCTGTCTCTCTCTCTCTCTATAATGTGAGTGAAAACATTACTATACCATCACTGAAGCCTACAGGATACTTAGGGTCTGTTCACACACGCATGATCATTTAATGGCAATGCTCTGGCATGATGATGTTTGTTCTAGGAGGTGATGTGATCATCACACAAGGCTGGGGAGCACGCACAATTCACAGCAGGCAGATTTGGGCCACAAGGGATCCTGCTTTGGCCTGTAGGGCCCAAATCAGCCCACTGCAAAGCACAGGCATACTCTCAGGGCAGCCAGATGACATCAGTGACATCACGGCAGCAGCCCCTGGAGCGTACCTTGAAGGCTCATTCACTGACTTTCCCCCTTCGGGGTGATAGGTGAGAGTGGGGGATCCCCCACCAAGGGGAAACGGATCCCTAATTGTGTCTGAGGTTGTGGAAATCAAATGGGTCATTACCTCCATATTGCTTCTGTCTTTGAGGGACTTACATGCACATTATATTTAACTCCAGATTTCTTGATTGTCAAGGAATGCATGTGGTGGGGGGTAGGGGGGAAGGGTGGGAGAAGGGCACCTGAGGGTGAGGGTGGCATTTGGCATGCAAAATGCCACCCCTGGCAAGACAAGCCTCTCCCAGCTGTCGGTGGTAGAGATGAGAGCAGAGCACCCACTTGGGGAGGCCATGAAATGGCCCCCCCAAGTGGGAGCAGGCTGAGCCTTGGTGGGGGGATGGGAGGAAGGGTGGGAGAAGGGCCCCAGAGGGTTGGGGGGGGATTTTGTTGCTGTGGTTCCCCCCCATTAAGTCATGTTATGGAGGGAGAGTTGTATTAGGCTGGTAGTTATTATGATCATCTTCTGTTTCCATGCCCTGTTGTGCCCGCTCACTATGTGACCTGTTGTAATGTTCAAAACTTTACTGTTTGTCCATTTCAAAAAAAAAATTGTGTTTAAGATTCTCTGATGTGTAGTTAATTGTGTTGTGTTGTGCTATGAGGGACAATAAGTGTAATATGTTGTGATTTGTTGACCACTTGTAATTTGAAAATGAGAAAATAAAGGTTTTTTAAACTTAATGATTGTGTGTCTGTGTTCCCTTCTTTGATGGGAGGTTGGTTCCCAGCATAGGGAACAATGGGGCAGGCTGGCCAGCCTTCTCTGCGGGTGGTGGGGGGGTCAGGGGGGTGGTTGTCTGTGTGCCAGGGCAGGTGCTCTTTCCCAGGGACGATTTGGCACTGCCACCATTGTGGCACCCCTTGTCTGTGCAGAACTGCCCTGGGAAAGAGAGTTTAGGGGTTCCCAAAAGGGGAGGGCAGGCCAGCCTGTTCCTGGGGTTATGGTGGGTGTGGGGCAGGTGGGGGTGGATTTGGGTCTGTGAGGGGCTACTGGGGGGATTTGGGTCTGTGTGTGGCAGCTGGGGTGGGGGAACTGGGTTTGTGTGGGGCTGTGAGGGGTGGACTTTAGGGGCTGAGAGCACCTACTTGGGGAGGCCATGAAATGGCCCCCCCAAGTGGGAGCAGGCTGAGCCTTGGTGGGGGGTGGGAGGAGGGGTGGGAGAAGGGCCCCAGAGGGTTGGGGGGCATTTTGCATGCAAAATGCCACCCCTGGCAACACAAGCCTCCCCCAGCTGTCAGTGGTAGAGATTAGAGCACCTACTTGGGGAGGCCATGAAATGGCCCCCCCAAGTGGGAGCAGGCTGAGCCTTGGTGGGGGGTGGGAGGAGGGGTGGTAGAAGGGCCCCTGAGGGCTGGGGGGCATTTTGCATGCAAAATGCCACCCCTGGCAAAGGAAGCCTGCCTCTTCATTTTTTCCCCATAGGAAATAATGAAGAGAGATCAGCAGCAGCATGCTAACAATATGCTGCTCCTTTGCTTTCTTATGGGGAGGATGGGGGGACCTGCTTTGGGGGGCCATAACATGGCCCCCCAAAGTCCAATCTGTCTGAAACTTGGGTAGTTGTTAGAGAAGGGTTAGAGGAAGGTCCCCACCAATTTTGGGCTTATTTGGTGGGAAAATGCCTCCTCCAGGCGTCCTGAAAGACGGAGGCATTTTCCCAGCAAAAAAACCCGAAAGAATCCCGAAAGAATGCCGAAATAATGCCGAATCCCGAATCCCGAAAGAGATTCTTGTTTCGGCTTTCGGCTAATGACGGTAGAGAATCTTGTTTCGGGTAATCCCGAAACAAGAAAGCCGAAAGTTTTTTCCTTGCACACCCCTAGTTGTGGGTTTTCCGGGCTGTATTGCCGTGGTCTTGGCATTGTAGTTCCTGACGTTTCGCCAGCAGCTGTGGCTGGCATCTTCAGAGGTGTAGCACCAAAAGACTTTTGGTGCTACACCTCTGAAGATGCCAGCCACAGCTGCTGGCGAAACGTCAGGAACTACAATGCCAAGACCACGGCAATACAGCCCGGAAAACCCACAACAACCATCATTCTCCGGCCGTGAAAGCCTTCGACAAGACATATGGAGTGCTTGCTACAAAGTTTCAGTCCCTCTACGTAAGGCCCCCACCCTTGGTGCCCAACCAGCTGGGTACAGTCAGTGGGAGAGTAGGATGGAACTGTCCCAAGGCCGCTGTGGTGAGCCATCTCAGATAAGAGCGCAGCCTTCCCAGGAGCTGGACAGCTTATGTGAAAAACAGACACACACAGGAGATGATTGCAATAAATCACAAAGATGGAGGGAATGTGGACAACAGACCTGACATGTCTGCCCCCCCCAAAGGCTTTTCACCCCCCAGCCCTGGTTTGTCAGGGTATTTCTTGTGGAAGTTGGCTGTAAGGCGGGGAGCGTTAACATGGGAGTGTTCAACCCACTCCTGGAAGCTTTCGTCAAAGGATTTCTTTCAACCTGATTAAGTAGTAGAGTTTTTTTTTTTTCCATTTGGAGTCTAGAATCTCTTCTACTACACAGTGGACTTGGCCATCAATTAGGGTAGGACGTGGAATTCCTTTCTCTGGGCGCCACTCATCGAGTTCTCAGGTTCTCTCTCTATTTTCCAAATTAAACTTTCAGGTAATTAAGGGAAGGATTTATATGCCAGATTGCAAAAGTTCCAACCAAACTCTGGAGTGATCCTTGAGAGGAAATATTTCTATGAAATGCTTTCACTTGCTGACAGAGCAGGGTACAATTTGTGGGCTTGGGTGAAAAGAACTCAGTGAATAAGACTGTGTTCCAAAATGAGCTCCTGGACATCGACCGTGGATTCTCTGGCTTTTGGAGAATGCAGAAGTCCTACCTATGATCTAACATGTAATGCTGAGGAACAGCAAGACACCATGAGGTGAGAAGTGGGCGGAGATTATTGAGTTGGTGCACAAGACGTTGTCAGCACCCCTCATCCTGGGAGACTCCTGGTCTTACCGATATGGTATAAAAACTGCGTCATTACCTTCTGCAGTGGGAGGCTCCAGAGGATGGAGAGGAGTGCCTATGGGAATCCCACCAGCAAGCCATGCTGCACCGCTGCTTCCGCAGACACCTGCCAGCTGCAACAAGGTGGCAGGAAGTGGAAATGAGCTGCAAGAAGAGCGGGCCGGCTGTCCATGCAGCCCAGGTGGAGCTGTGGGCTGGCACCGCCCTGCCACCTGGAGCCACCCAAAAGGATGGCAAACCTCGGAGGCCGAGGCCAACCAACAACCAGCCCACAAGGCACAGCCCACAGAAAGGGGCAGGGTTGGGGGAAGGAACGGCCAACCTGCCCCTGTAGGGTCAGAGGCTTAGGGCATAATCATAGGGTTGTGGCCAACACTGGCCAAAGTTTTGGGCCTCACCCTGAGGGCTGGGGGTTGGGCACCATGGCAGCGCTGGTAGGAAGAGGGAGGGTATAAAGAAGGCTGCTTTTCCCGGGTCAGGGGGGAGATCTTTTCCTGAAGTGAATGGCAGCCTCTTCAGGGGTAGCATGGCCAAAAGAGGGGCAGAGTCCCCGGTACGGTAAACTCCAATTATGAGGCCTCAAAGAGCATGATGCCTTCTGAATAGACATGGGCACGAACACCATTACGAATGGGAAAAAACAACGAACAGCCCTGTTATGACCTGTATTTTCTTTGGGGTAGATTTTTCTTTTAATCTTCCCCTTACAGCCTCTGGGTAGTTTGCTGCCACCAGGAATATATTATGCCAAAATATTTTATTCAATTTTCCCCTTTGGTAACTTGTTTAAGCGTCAGGCTCCTTCATGGTTCTATGTGGCTCTGAGGATATGAATGGGATTTAGGTAATGGAGAAAATAAAGGAATTTGGAGATTTGGCAGGATTTTATGTAAATAAAACGAAGTCCAAGATACTATGTAAGAATATGACTAAACAGAAACAACAAGAACTAATGGAAATAACGGACTGTGAAGTAACAAATAAGGTGAAATATCTTGGTATTGAACTAACTGCGAAAAACATAGACTTATTTAAGAATAACTATGAGAAATTGTGGATACAAATAGAGCGAGACTTGATAAAATGTTGAATTTGTCATGGTTGGGAAGAATTGCAGCAGTAAAGATGAATGTATTGCCATCATTCTCCGGCCGTGAAAGCCTTCGACATTACATTGTTATTTTACATGATTACAGCAGCAAGACTTTTATATGCGCAGAAATGGAAAGTACAAGAAATACCAACTACAGAAGATTGGATCTATAAATTGCTGTACATGGCTGAGATGACAAAATGACAAGAAAACTTAAAGATCTTGATCCAGGACAATTTAATGCAGATTGGGAGAAATTGAAACAATATCTAGAAAAAAAAATGGGACGTGAAAGGGGAACTGTGGCAGTTCCAGAATTATTGAAATGTAATAGAAGAAGAAGAGAGAAGTGACCTTACCGGGAAAGGGGGAATATAATTATAGAAATCTAAGCTACCATTGGGGTTATGATAAAAGTAAAAATTATAGAGTATTAAATAATAGATGTTTTACTATGGATATATAAGATATATAAGATCAAGCTAGCTAGATATTATGTACAATATATAGTTTAAGTAAAGAGTATATAATAGATATTTGAGTATAACAGTTACCTTATAGACTCAAAATAAGCTCAGAACAAGAAAAAGTAAAAGATGGGTGTGTAATAGAATATTAGAGTTTAAGTTAATATTAGAATAAGGAGGATTGTGGAAAGTAAAGAGTTTAGATAATCGGAAAGTAAAATGGATATAATGTTATATTTTTAATATCTTGATTGCTAATATATATGATTATGCTAGCAATATCTTAGGTAGAATATATGGTTTACCTGAGGTATTTAAAGGGAAACTTGTACCATAGAGCTATAGAGATATTTTTAGTAGAGATTTAATAAGCTTAGAGAAAAGAGTATTAAGTGTGTGTTTAACAGGGTATATGAAATATTAAGTAATTAAGTAATAAAATAGACTAAGGGTTGGAAAACTGTTGGAAGTCAACTAAAAAGGGGGGAGGAAAGGGAGGGGGTTAGAAATAGACTTACATGGGGGTAATGAATGTGCTGAATGATATTATAATCTAATCCAATAAATTTTTTTTTAAATTAAACTGATTCTAAAATTAAATGTGCTTGCAGCTATAGATGATATGAAATTAGCACAATAAATAAATTGAACGAACATGTAGTTGAGTCACATGGTGGCCCTTATCCATTGAAAACACTGTGCCCTCTGAGCAGGGGGGAATAGGTCCCTCGACTCATGTCCTTTCTGCAAAGGCAGGAAGGTGGCTGATGTCAGCTGCTGCTGCTGCTGCCCCATTTCTTTCTCTCCCTCTCTGGAACCACTCTGACCCGTCCAAGCAACCTCTCCTGTCCCGTCCATCCCCTCCTTTCTGCGAAGGCAGGAAGATGGGTGATGCTGGTGGCAGCCTCCTTTGGCCAATTGTGCAACAGCTCAGGATGGCACCCCTCATTTCTCGGGGCTGCTGGTCCCTCTTTCTACCTCGCCATCTGTGGAACCACTCCGACACGAACAACATCTCCTGTCCTGCCCATCCCCTTCTTTCCGTGAAGGCAGGATAGCGGGTCATGTCATCCGCAGCTTCATGAGCGACTATCAAGTTACTGCTGCCTCCTTCGTCATGACGGACAGCTTGCCTGCGTTTGCACATCTGATTGTATGGTATAGGGATACAAAACATTTGCACAGTATGGAGGCTCGCCTGTCAACAGGACTGACTGGACCCCTTTGAGCCTGAGGGGAATGTATCCCGTGACTCCTGTCTTTTCTGCAAAGTCAGGAAGGTGGGCGATGGCAGGTGCTGCCGCTGCCCTGTTTCTTCCTCTCCCTCTCTGGGAGCACTCCAACCCCTCCCAAATACCTCTCCTGTTCCGTCCATCCCATTGTTTCCGCTCATGCAGGAGGGTGGATGATGGTTGCTGCCGCTGCAGAGTACCTCTGTGGGGTCTACGGATGAGGACTCCAAATGCTTCTGAGCTTTCCAGGTCCCGGTCAATACCTCTCCCTCTCTGGTACTGCCACGGCCCTTCCCAACGACTTGAACCGCCCCATCCCCACCTTTCTGTGATGGCGGAGAAGTGGTTGATTCCACCAGCCACTGATGGATCATGGTCTTCCAGGCCCTGTTGCAGGATCTTGGGAGGGGTAGCAAACACCCAAGAAGATAGAATTAAAATTCAACAAGACCTGAATACTCTGGAGAAGTGGGCAGCTGTGAATAGGATGCAATTCAACAAAGACAAGTGTGCAGTATTACATCTGGGCCACAAAAATGAGAAGCACAAATACTGGATGGAGGATACACTTCTGGGTAGTAGTATATGTGAAAGGGATCTTGGGGTTAGAGTGGACTGTAAACTGAATATGAGCAGTCAGTGTGATGCGGTGGCAAAAAAGGCTAATTCAATCCTGGGTTGTATTAAAGGGGCCATAGCATCGAAATCGCAGGAGGTCATAGCCCCTCTCTATACTACCTTGGTCAGGCCACACCTGGAGTATTGTGTGCAGTTCTGGAGGCATCACTTCAAAAAGGATGTGGACAAAATCAAGAGGGTGCAGAGGAGAGTGACGAGGATGATCAGGGGTCTGGAGACTGAGCCCTAAGAGGAAAGGCTGAGGGCCTTGGGAATCTTCAGTTTGGAGAAGAGGAGGTTGAGGGGGGACATGATTGCTCTCTTTAAATATTTGAAAGGCTGTCATTTGGAGGAGGGCAAGGAGCTGTTCCAGTTGGCAGCAGAGGGTAGGACGCGAAGCAATGGGCTAAAACTACATGCACAAAGGTACCGACTGAATATTAGGAAAAACTTTTTCATGGTCAGAGTAGTTCAAAAGTGGAATCAGCTGCCTAGGGAGGTGGTGAGCTCCCCCTCACTGGCAGTTTTCAACAAGAGGCTGGATGAATACTTTTCAGAGATGCTTTAGGCTGATCCTGCACTGGGCAGGGGGTTGGACTAGATGGTCTGTATGGCCCCTTCCAACTCTATGATTCTATGATCTTCCACTTTAGGCTGATTCTGCACTGGGCAGGGGGTTGGACTAGATGGTCTGTATGGCCCCTTCCAACTCTATGATTCTATAATCTTCCACTTACTGCTCGTCACCACAGCCAGAACCCCTTGGTCCCCCTCTCCCTGACCACTTTTTCTTCCCTATTTCCTCCTCTCACTCTCAGGTACTGCCACGACCGTTCCCCACCACTTGAACCGCCCCGTCCCCTTCTTTCTGTGATGGCAGGGTGGTGGTTGATGCCAGTGGCCGCTGAACTTCCCGTCCCTCTTGCAGGATCTTCCAGGAATGGCTTGTCGCTGTGGCCAGAACCACATGTTCCCCCTCTCCCAAACCACCTGGCAGCCACAGTCGTCAACCACCTTGTTGTGTAAACAGATACTTTATACACCTCTGACACAGAGGCCTGACGGACAAGTGCCACAGGCGAGCGTCCAGACCCCCCGCCCCTGGGAGGGGAGGTGGCCTGCCTTCAGGACCACCACGCGGGGCCAAAGTGAACTGGGGAGGGTGGCTCCATCTGTGTTGAATGGGAATTTATTGTGGGTGTCATATTTGGGACTGTATAACTCCGAGATCCATATTGCAATCTTGACCAAACTTGGGTGATGCCTGGAGAAGAGCCTGCTGTACATTCCCTTTGAACATGGGCTCTCTAACTGTTAAGGGCGTTCTGGCGCTGAAGAACACCGGACACTGAACATGTTCGTTAATGGGACATGTTCGGTTCCGTTCGTCTGTTCGTGTTCCTCGACGGGAACAAACAACTAACAGCCTGTACGGGGGTTTTTCCTGTTCATGCCCATGTCTACTTCTGACTGCCAGGAGGGCCTTCTGCCTAGGGGCTGACATCGTGGCTCTGAAGCCTACGGTCAGGGGCCAGACAGCGTTTCCACAGGCAGCACTACAGCGGATGGGTGCATGTGAGGCATGGACATGCCTGGACCTTACATAAAGGAAGCGCTCCCTGCTGGCACCCCCTTATTGCGGCAGCACTTCCACTGCGGGGCCTTGCGAGGGCCACACCACCGTGCCAGGCTAAGAGGGCACCAACAAAGAATGCTTTCTTTGGAAGTCCTGCTTGGCAGTACCCACTGTGCCCAGCACCAACAGTAAAGGGAGGAGGGCAAGGGGGTCTTCAGACGAACATCCGCCACTCAATCGCTGCTTCCAGTGGGGGTGGGGGGCGAGGAAGAAGAATTCTCAGCAAGGGCTCCTCTATCTTTAAGAGCTGTTGGGCACTGAAACTCTCCCACCCTGCTGGGACAAAGGGCAATGGTGTAGGCACCTGGCTTGCTTTGAACAGTGAGGCCGGAGTGCTGCCTCCTTGTGTGTCCCTCTCCTTGCAGAATCTGCAAAAGTCCTGCACAGCCAAGCTTTTCCTTCCCTCCTCTTGCAGATTGGACTGCTCTGAGCAGATTTGCAGGCTGTCAGAGGTGTGGGGAAAGCCTCAGAGCTCCTTTGTCAGGGGTTGCACAACTACAGGACCCTTGGGCAGAATTCTCAGCAAGGGCTCCTGTATCTTTAAGAGCTGTTGGGCACTGAAACTCTCCCATCCTATGTGGCTCTTCAAATACTGGGCAAAGCCGAAGCTGTGCTGTGACAGTCTTAAAGGTGCAGGAGCATTCAGGGAACAAATGACCTGGAAGCTGTTAGACCAGCTTTCTGTTTCCAGCTGTGGTCACTCAGATGCTTCTGAGAAAGCATCAAGTACTGTTTGCATCAAGTACTGATATTTAGAGATTCATGGCCTCTGAACATGGAGTTTCCCTCTCTCATCATCTGAACCACAAGCAATTAGCGTTCTATTATTCCCTACAGGTAATCCCCATCTCCATAATTCCCTATGAGAACGTATGTTTTCCATTATTCCCTGTGGGCAATCTATGTCCCCCCTATGGGCAGTTGCAGTTTCCATTATTCCCTATGGGCAAGCGAAGTTTCCATTATTCCCTGGGGAGAATCGGTGTCTCCAGTATTCACTGTGGGCGTTTGCTGTTTTCTTTATTCTCTATGGGGAATCACTTTTCCCATTGTTCCCTAAGGGCAATCATGGTTTCCACTATTCCCTATGGGCAATCACTCTTTTCATTATTCCCTATGGGCAAGCATGCATTCCATGATTCCCTATGGCCAATCGCTGACCCTATTATTCCCGATGGGCAAACACGTTTTCCATTAATCCCTGGGGGTAAGCATGCTTTCCATTCTTTCCTATGGGCAATCGCTGTTCCTATTATTCCCTAATGGCAATCACTGTCTCCACTATTCCCTAAGGACAAGCATGCTTTCCATTATTTCCTATGGGCAATCATTGTCTCCATTATTTCTTATGGTTAACGGCTGTCTCCATTATTCCCTATGGGCAATCACTGTTCTTACTATTTCCAATGGGCAGGTGCGCTTTCCATTATGGGCAATTGAAGTTCCCATTATTCCCTTTGGACAAGTGTGCTTTCCATTATTTGCCTTATTCCAGAGCCAGCATGCCCATTAATGCCAGGTAGGCGGTGGCCTCAGGGCGCAGGGTGCCGGAGGGGGCGCCGGAGGAGGCGTGGGGGGCAGGAGCGCACATCAAAGAGCTGCAGCCATCTAGCCCTCCCACCCAGCACTACCGCTGCCCCCAGCACACACCCCTGGCCGGGCGCAACAGCTGCGGGCAGGCATGTGTGGCGGTGCAGGGCAACCGAGTGGGAGAGCTTGGAGGCCACCCGCACACTGTCCCAGCCGCCCACCACAGCGATCGGGCTGGCAGTGCGTGCGCACCTGTGATGACGTCATACGTGACATCATCGTGCAGGCTGGTGCATGTGTGCGGGCACCTGGCTGGCCAGCCAGCCACAGGCGCTGAAAACCCTGGCGCTGCTGCTGCATTATTCCCTATTGGAAAGCATGACTTCCTTTATTACCTAAAGGCAATAGCTGTTTCCATTATTCCCTATGGGTAAGCATGGTTCCCATTATTCCCTATGGGCAATTTCTTTCTCCATTATTCCCTCTGGGCAGGAGTGCTTTCCATGATTCCTTATAGGCATTTTCTCTCTTCAGTATTCCCTATGGGCAATGGGTGTTTCCGTTAGTTCCTAAGGGCAAGCGTGCTTTCCATTCTTCCCTACAGGCAAGTATGATTTCCATTATTCTGTATGGGCAATCGCTTTCCCCTTTCTTCCCTATGAACAAGCGAGCTTTCCATTATTACCTATGGACAATCTCTGTCTCCATTATTCTCTATGAGCAATCACTGTCTCCCTTTTTACCTATGGGCAAGCGTTTTTTCCATTACTGCCTGTGGACAATCACTGTCTCCAGTATTGTCTATGGAGAAATGCTCTTTGGGCACACACTGTCTTCATTGTTCCCTATGGGCAATCGTGGTTTCGATTATTCCCTATGGGCAATCACTGTCCCCATTATTCCTTACTGGCAAGCAAGGTTTTCATTATTCCATAAGGGTGAGCGCTGTCTTCATTGTTCCCGATGGGCAAGCATGGTTGTCATTATTCCCTATGGGTAATCGCTGTCTCCATTATTCTCTATGGGCAATAGCTGTCTCCATTATTCCCTATGGGCAACTGTGCTTTCCATTATTTCCTAAGGGCAAATGCTGTCTCCATTATTTCTTATGTGTAACGGCTGTCTCCATTATTCCCTATGGGTAATCACTGTTCCCATTATTTGCAATGGGCAAGCATGCTTTCCATTCTTCCCTATGGGCAAGTATGATTTCCATTATTCTCTATGGGCAATCGCTGTCCCCATTATTGCCTATGAGTAAGGGAGCTTTTCATTATTCCCTATGGGCAATCGCTGTCTCCATTATTCCCTACGAACAACAGTGCTTTCCATTATTTCCTATGGGCAAATACTGTCTCAGTTATTCCTTATGGGTAACGGCTGTCTCCATTATTCCCTATGGGCAATCACTGTTCCCATTATTTCCAATGGGTAGGTGAGCTTTCTATTACTCCCTATAAGCAATTTCTGTTCCCATTATTTCCTTTGGACAAGCGTGCTTTCCATTATTCCTTAAGGGCAAATGGTATTTGCATTAGTCCATATGGGAAAGCACAATTTCCCTTATTACCTAAAGGCAATCACTGTTTCCTATGGGCAAGCATGGTTACCATGATTCCCTATTGGCAATTGATTTCTCCATTATTCCCTCTGGGCAGTCGTGCATTCCATGATTCCCTATAGGTACTTTCTCTCTGCAGTATTCCCTATGGGCAATCAGTGTTTCCATTATTTCCTAAGGACAAGCGTGCTTTCCATTCGTCCCTACGGGCAAGTATGATTTCCATTATTCTGTATGGGCAATCACTGTTCCCAATATTTCCCATGAGAAAGCGAGCTTTTCATTATTCCCTATGGGCAATTGCTGTCTCCATTATTCTCTATGGGCAATCGCTGTCTCCATTATTCCCTACGGGCGTGCATGCTTTCCATTATTTCCTATGGGCAAATGCAGTCTCCATTATTCCTAATGTGTAACGGCTGTCTCCATTATACCCTATGGGCAATCACTGCCCCATTATTTCCGATGGGCAGGTGTGCTTTCCTTGATTCTCTATAGGCATTGTGTTTCTGCAGTCCTCCATTAATCCCTATGGGCAATACCTCTCTGCAGTATTCCCTAAGGGCAATCGGTGTTCCCATTATTTCAATTGCTGTTTTCATTCTATGGTCAAACACTTCCCCCATCATTACCTATGGGCAATCATGGTTTCCATTATTCCCTATTGACAATTGCTGTTTTAATTATTCCATAAGGGGAAGTATGCTTTCCATTATTCCCTATAGGTAATCACTTTCCCCATTATTCTCTATGGGCAAGCATGGTTTCCATTATTCCCTAGGAGCAAGCATGGTTCCCATTATTCCCTAGGAGCAAGCATGGTTTCCATGATTCCCAGTTAGCAATCGCTCTCTCTATTTTTCTTTATGGGCAAGCATGCTCTCCGTTATTCCTTATGGGTAATTGCTGTTTTCATTATTCCCTGTGGGCAAGCATGCCTCCCATTATTCCCTAAGGGCAATCGCTGTCCCCATTATTCTCTATGGGCAACCCTGGTTTACATTATTCTCTATGGGCAATTGCTGTTTTCATTATTCCCTACGGGCAAACATGCTTTCCAAAATTCCCTATGGGCAATCGTTCTCCCCATTCTTCCCTATGGGCATGCATCGTTCCCATTACTCCCTATGGGCAAGCGTGCTTTACATTATTTCCTATGATCAAATGCTCTCCATTATTCTGTAAGGGCAATTGCCGTGCCCGTTATTCCCTAAGGACAATCGCTGTCTCCAGCATTCCCCAGGGGAAATTGCTTTTCCCATTATTTTTTATGGGCTGGTGTGCTTTCCGTTACTCCTTATGATCAACTGCTGTTCCCCTTATTCCCTATAGGCAAGCATACTTTCCATTATTCCCTATTGGCAATCACTGTTTGCCTTATTCCCTAAGGGCAAGGATGATCCATTATTCCCTATGGGCAATCGTCCCCATTTTTTCCGATGGGCAAGCTTGCTTTCCACTGTTCCCTATGAGCAATCGCATATCTATTTATGTGCATTTATTTTTTCTAATGTTTTTGGTTTTTGTCTGTCTGTCTTTCTATTTATCTATTTATATATCTTGTTCTGTCTGTCTCTTTATGTATTTGCTGCATTCACATTCTTTTCTATCTGTTTCTCTGTATCTGTCTCTTACTATCTATTTGTTACTTTCTATCTCTATGTGTTTCTTTCTATGTCTTTCCACCATCCACCATCTCTATTGTTTTATATATATTTTCTATGGGTAGGCTTGCTTTCCATTATTCCCTATGGGCAATCTCTTATCTATTTTTCTGCATCTATTTTTTCTAATGTTTCTAATGTTTATTTTTTCCATCAGTCTTTCTATCTAGGTATTTATATATCTTGTTCTATGTGTATGAATGTGTATCTATACACATATATACACATAGATGAAGATAGTTTGAGAGAAGTATTTAGAAAATGGTAGAGATAGATATTGAAAGAGTGGAAGTGATTGCTAGTGACAGAAAGAGATAGAGAAGGGCGTATATCCCCCTAAATATATTCACATAGATGAGGGAAAGACATAGAAAGAAACAGAGAGAACTTAACAAATAGACAAGAAGAGACAGATTCAGAGAAACAAACAGAAGCTACAAAGCAATCAACTGTGCTAGAGCTAGAAACAGGATGCCAATGTTCCAAATATTTATAGAGAGTTGGACAGAACAAGCTAGAAAAATAAAAAGATCGAAAGGAGAGAAAAACAAGAACATTAGAAAAAGATGAAGATAGTTAGAGAAAGGTATATAGAAAACACTGGCGATGGAGAGAGAGAGAGAAAATGATAGCTAGAGAACGAAAGAGGTAGGAAAGGGTAGATAGCCATAGAAAGAGAGAGATTCAGGTAGATAGTGGTAGAAAGACTTAGTAAGAAAGACAGAATGAAACAGACAGGAAGAGACAGAGTAACAAATAGAAAAGGCTACATAGAGATCAACTGTGCCAGAGCTAGAAACCAAATAGTTATAGAGTTGGACAGAACAAGATAGATCAAAAGAAGGATTGAAAAACAAAAAACATTAGAAAAAGATATATACATAAATACACATAGATGTAGTTAGAAAAAGGTATATATAAAACAATAGAGATATAGAAAAGCAGAAAATGATAGCTAGAGAGACAAAGAGATAGGAAAGAGAAATTGATAGTTAGATATAGTGGTGGAAAGTCATAGAAAGAAAGAGAAATAGAAAGTAACAAATCGACATATACAGAGAAACAGATACAAAAGGCTACATAGAGATCAACTGTGCAGAGCTAGACACACTGCGAAGGCTATACATATATACAGAATCGGACAGAACAATACAGAGACAGATAGAAAGAAGAAGAGAATGCTACAAATAGATACAGAGTTGAACAGATTGAAAAACAAAAACAGAATGTGAATGCTACAAATACGTATAGAGTCAGACAGAACAAGATAGATAGGAAGGATTGAAAAACAAAATCATACATACACAGGGATGAAAATATAGATAGAAAATAACAGAAAGTAAGAGACGGATACAGAGAAACTTGCTCTAACACAGTTGATATCTATGTAGTCTTTTCTAGCTTTCTCTGTATCTGTCAGTCTCTGTTACCTTCTAGCTCTTATGTTTCTTTCTGTCTCTCCACTACGCTGTCTTGCTATGTTTTCTCTCTTTCTATATCTAGCTCTGTTGTTTTCCATGTAACATTCTCTATTCTATATATTTACCATTTTCTAACTGTACATTGTTATGTCCGTTTGTGAATCTTTTTCTAATGTTTTTGTTTTTCAATCCTTCTTTCTAGCTAGCTTTTTATCTACCTTGTTCTGACCAACTCTATATCTAGGTATAGTTAGAAAGAAGGAAAGAAAAAAATAAAACATAAAAGGATTTACAGATATACATACATATATAATAAGATAGTTAGACAAAGGTTATATAGAAAACAAATGCGATAGATATAGAGAGAGAATGTAGCTAGAGACAGAAATAGATAGGAAAGAACGGGATACATTGATAGAAGTGGAAAGGTACAGAGAGATAAAAGTAACAAATAGTAGGAGACAGATACAGAGAAACAGAAAACACTACATAGAGATCAACTCTATCCAACTCTACATGTATTTGTAAGTGTTCACCTCCTCTTTCTAGCTCTAGCACAGATGTGCGCTATGTAGCCTTTTTCTACCTGTTTCTTTACATATGTCTATTACTGTCAAGTTACTTAATCTCTATTTGTTTCTTTCTGTTTTTCCATCACTGTCTCTCTCTGAATCTATCTCTTTCTATGTATATCTGCCCCTTCCTAACTCTTTCTAGCTCTAGCAATTACTTTCTCTCTTTCTCTGTCTATTGTTTTCTGTATACTTTTGTGTATGTATGTGTATCTTTTTCTAATGTTTTTGTTTTTCTTTGCTTCTTACGTTCTATCTACTTATTGATCTTCTGTCCGACTCTGTATGTATTTGTTCGCATTCTTTTTCTAGCTCTAGCACAGCTGAGCTCTGCATTTACTATCTTTCTCTATATCTCTTACTATCTGTTACTTTCTATATCTGTTTCTTTCAATGGTTTTACACATCAACCTCCTCTATGGAGGAGATGGCAATTCCTATCTCTTTCAAACTCTAGCTATCATTTTCTCTCTTTTATCTCTATATCGTTTTCTGTATACTTTTCTCTAACTTGCTTCATCTATGTGTATCTTCTTCTAATGTTTTTGTTTTTCTCTCCTATCTTTTTCTTTCCGACTATGTATTTCTACCATTCACATTCTGTTTCTAGCTCTAGCACAGTTAATCTCTATGTAGCCTTTTATTTCTGTTTCTCTGTATCAGTCCCTTACTGTCTATTTACTGTCTGTTACTTTCTGTTTCTTTCTATGGCTTTCCACCACTATCAATCTGAATCTCTCTCTTTTTTTCTATATCTGCCCTTTTCTAGCTAGCTCTTTCTCTCTCTAGCTAGCATTTTCTCTATTTCTGTATCTTTCTCTATCATTTTATATGTACCTATTTCTAACTAACTTCATCTGTGTATAATGTGTATATATATTTTTCTAATGTTTTTGTTTTTCAATCCTTCTATTTAACTATCTTCTTCTGTCTTTCTACCTGATTCTTTCTATGTCTTTCTACCACTAGCTATCTGAATCTATCTCTTTCTATGTATATCTTCCCTTTCCTAGCTGTCTATCTTTAGCTATTTTCTCTTTTTCTACATCTCTCTATCATTTTCTATATACCTTTCTCTAACTCTCAATCTATGTGTATGTACTCTCTGTCTATCTGTCTCTATGTCTGTCTTTCCACCATTATCTATCTGAATTTATCTCTTTCCATGTATAATCTTCCCTGTCTTCTCTTTCTGTCTCCAGATACTTTTTTCTCTTTCTGTATCTATCTTTACCTTTTTTATCTCTATAATCGTCAATATGTATGAATGTGTACCGATATTTTTCTAATGTTTTTTGTTTTTCATTCCTATCATTCTTTCTATTTTGTTCTGTCCAAATCTATATGTATTTGTAGCGTTCACATTCTGCTTCTAGCTCTAGCACATGTGATTGCTATATAGCCTTTTCTAGATGTTGCTCTGTATCAGTCTCTTACAGTCTATTTGTTACTTTCTCTGTTTCTTCCCATGTCTTTCCACCACTATCTCTCTGAATTTGATGTATATCTGCCCTTCCATATCTCTTTCTGTCTCTTGCTAGCATTTTCTCTTTCTTAATCTATATCGTTTTCCACATATCTTTCTTCATCTTCATCTCTGTGTATGTATGTGTCTCTGCCTTTTTTTCTCAATCCGTCTATTTATGTATCTTGTCCTGTCTGACTCCATATCTATTTTTAGCATTCACATTCTAGCTCTAGCACAGTTGATATCTATGAAGCCTTTTCTATCTCTTTCTCTGTATCTGTTTCTTACTTACTATTTGTTACTTTCTGTTTTTGTTTTGTATCTTTCCACCACTATCGATCTGAACCTATCTTTCTTTATCTCCCCTTTCTCATCTCTTTCTCTCTAGCTATCATTGTCACTATTTCTGCTTTTTCTTATCACTTTTTATCTCTAGCTATCTCTAGCTATCTTTCTACATCTTTACCGTTTTCCATATTCTATATCTTTCTAACTAGAGCTAGATAAAGACATTAGAAGATAGATAGAAGAACATTAGAAAAAGATACACATAGATGAAAATAGAGAATGGTGTATATAGAAAATGATAGCGATATATATAGAAAGAGAAAAAAGACAGCTAGAGATAGAAAAAGATAAGAAAGGGCATAGAGAGAGAGAGAGAGAGAGAGAGAGAGGTGGAAACACATAGAACGAAATAGAGATAGAAATTCAGAATTAGACAGTAAGAGACTGATACAGAGAAACAGAAACAACTGAACGAATGTGAACACTACAAATAGATATACAGTTGAACAGAACAAGAATATAGAAAGGAGAGAAAGCAAAAACATTAGAAAAAGATTGATACACAGATACACGTAGATCAAGACAGAGAAATGTATATAGAAAACGATGATATAGAGAGAAAATAGCTAGAGACAGAAAGAGATAGGATAGAAATACATAGAAAGAGAGCGAATTCAGATAGATAGTGGAAAGACACAAAGTAATAGAGACAGAGAGTAAGAGTCAGATACAGAGAAACACAGAGAAAAGACTACATAGAGATCAAGCCGTGCTACATAGAGATCAAGCCGTGCTACAGCTTGAAAAAGCATGCGAATTCTACAAATAGATACAGAGCTGAACAGAACAAGATCCATAGATAGACGGATTGGGGAAAAAATTAGAAAATTAGAAAAAGATAGATACACAAACATACATATAGATGAAGATAGAGAAAGGTATATAGAAGAGAAATAAGACAGATAGAGATAGAGATAGGAAAGGACATATACATAGAAAGAGATACAATCACATAGAGAATGGTGGAAACACACAGAAAGAAATACAGAAAGAGAGACACAGAAACAGAAATAAAAGGGTACATAGATATCAATTCTACAGCATTTGTAGCAAATGCTACAAATTTCTAGATAGCTAGAAAGAAGGATTGGAAAACAAAGACATTAAAAAAGACACAAACATGTATAGTTAGAGAATAGTATATTGCTAGAGAATGGTACATAGACAACTATAGAGACAGAAATAGAGAGAAAATGATAGCTGGAGAGAGAGAGAGGAAAGGGCAGATATACATAGATTCAGCTAGATAGTGGTGAAAAGACACAGAAAGAAATAGAGACAGATAGACACAAATAGAGAGTAAGAGACAGATACAGCGAAACAGAAAAGAGATCAACTGCTTAGAAAGAGATTGCGAACATTAAACATACATTCTGTTTCTAGCTCTAGCACAATTAATGTCTATGTAGCCTTTTCTTTCTGTTTCTCTGTATCTGTCCCTTACTGTCTATTTGTTACTTTCTATCTCTAGCTGTTTCTTTCTATATGGCTTTCCAACACTATCTAACTGAATGTATCTCATTCTTCGTATATCTGCCCTTTCCTATCTCTTTCTCCCTCTAGCTATCATTTTCTCTATTTCTGTATCTCTCTATCATTTTATATATACCTATCCCTAACTTCATCTATGTGTAATATAGATATAATATAAAATATATATTTTATGAACGTTTTTGTTTTTCAATCCTTTCTATCAATTTATCTATCTTCTTCTGTCCGGATCTGTATCTATTTGTTGCTTTCGCTTTCTGTTTCTAGTTCTAGCACAGTTGATGTCTATATAGCCTTTTCTATTTCTCTGTCTCTTACTGTTTACTTGTTACTTATCTTTCAAGCTGATTCTTTTTATGTCTTTCCACCACTTGCAAACGGAATCTCTTTCTATGTACATCTCCCTTTTCTTTAGCTATCATTTCCTCTTTTTCTACATTTCTCTATAGTTTACCTTTCTCTAACTATCTTCTATGTGTACGTTTATCTGTCTTTTTCTAATGTGTATTTTTCAAACGCTCTTTCTATCTACCTTGTTCTGTCCGACTCTATATGTATATGTATTTTGTTCTCTTTCAATCCTTTCTATCTATCATGTTCTGTCCTACTTTATCTGTGTTTGTAGCAGCATTCTGATTCTAGCTCTAGCACAGTTGATCTCTATGTAGCCTTTCTTATGTTTTTCTCACTCTTACTCGTTAATTTCTATCGCTGTTTCTTCCTATCTTTCCACCACTATCTATCTGAATCTATGTGTATCTTCCCTTTCCTCTCTCTATCTATATATTGTTTTCTCTCTATTTCTGTCTATCATTTTCTATGTCCCTTTCTCTAACTATATACCATTCTCTATCTATACGTTTGTGTCTTTTTAGAATGCTTTTGTTTTCCATTCCTTCTTTCTATCTATCTTGTTCTGTTGAATTCTATAGCTATTTGTAGCATTCGCATTCTGTTTGTAGCTCTAGAAGAGTTGATATGTATCTTTCTTGCTGTCTCTCTCTTACTTGTCTATTCGTCTTTCTCTTTCTTTGTATGTGTTTCCACCACTATCTGAATATCTGTCCTTTCCTATCTCTATCTCTGTCTTTTTTCTCTTTTTCTACATACCTTTGTTTGTGTATCTTTTTCTAATGTTTTTGCTTTTTCTAATGTTTTTGCTTTCTTCTTTCTATCTTTGTTCTGCTCGACTTTATATCGATTTGTAGTGTTCGCATTTTGTTTCTAGCTGTAGCACAGTTGATCTCTAAGTAGGCTTTTTATGTTTCTCTACTGTCTAATTCTAACTTTCTATATCTATTTCTTTCTGTGTGTTTCCACCACTATCTATCTGAATATATATAGCTACCTATCCAGCTGCCTTTTTTCTCTTTATATATGTATCTCCAACATTTTCTATATAATCTCTATCTTCATCTATGTTTATGGATGTGTATCTTTTTCTAATGTTTTTGTTTTGTTTTTTTATCTATTTGTCTATATTGTGTCCAATTCTATATCTAGCTCTAGTTAGAAAGATAGTTAGATGGAATATATGGAATAGATGGTATATGGAAAGCGGTAGAGATAGATGGAGAAAGGTAGCTAGAGATAGAAAGCGATAAGAAAAAGCAGATATGCATAGAAAGAGCTAGAAAAAGAATGCAAACGCTACAAATACATATAGAGTCGGACAGAACAAGATAGATAGGCAGAGAGATTGTAAGAAGCAAAGCAAAACAAAAACAAAAAATAGATACACAGAAGTATATAGAAAATGATAAACAGCGAAAGAGAAAGTAATTGGTAGAGATAGAAAGAGATAGGAAAGGACGGATATACATAGAAAGAGAGATTCAGAGAGATAGTCGTGGAAAGACAGAAAGAAACAAACAGAGATAGAAAGTAACAGACAGTACGCAAAGAAACAGATAAGGCTACATAGAGCACCTGTGCTAGAGCTAGAAAGAGGATGTGAACGCTTACAAATACATATAGAATTGGATAGAATTGATCTCTATGTAGCCTTTTCTATCTGTTTCTCTGTATCTGTCTCTTACTGTCTGTTACTTTTTATCGCTATGTTTCTTTGTACTTTTCTTCTATAAATCTCTCTCTTTCTAGGTATATCTGCCCTTTCCTAGCTATTTCTGTAGCAACATTTTCTCGCTTTCTGTATCGCTTTTCTTTTTTTTTAAAGAAATTTTTATTGGGTGAGTAAAAATTAATATTACAGATTTTCAATTGAAACCCTCATTTCCATATTCTCCCACACTTTCCCCTCCCCTCTTAATCTAAGACTTCCAACAGTTTTCCAACCCGCTGTCTGAATCTACTACTTATATCCCCTTTTCTATTCTTAACTGTCTTAACACAATAGTAAAATAGATAATATATATGATTAAACAAAACCTAACATCAAACTATCAGTTACATTGTTTCTAACTTATCTCCTCTCTTCTCTTGTAAAGATCAGTATCTCCTCCTTTCTGCATAATTAATAGCTATCTAATAACCATAATTGTCCCTTTATGTCCCACTTCTTTTCCAAATACTGTTTTAGTTTACCCCAGTCATTAAGAAATTCTTCTGGATTCTGTTCTCTCAACTTTCTCGTCATTTTATCCATTTCTGCCATGTACAGCAATTTTTGTATCCAATTTTCAATAGATGGTACTTCTTGCGTCTTCCACTTCTGAGCATATAAAATTCTTGCCGCTGTTGTCATATAGAATAATAAAGTTCTTTGTTGCCTGGGAATCTCTTCTAATTTCAGATTTAGCAACAACTGGGTTCTTATTTATTGGGATTTGTAAAATGTCAGTCATAGCTTCTGTAATATCTCCCCAGAACTGCTTTGCTACCTCACAGGTCCACCACATGTGATATAATGAACCTTCATGGTTTTTACACTTCCAACACTTGTCTGACATTTTGTTGTTCCCATATGCTATTTTCTTCGGCGTTAGGTACCATCTACATATCATCTTGTAGACATTTTCTTTGATATTGGTACAAGTCAATATCTTCAATGTATTTTTCCACAAGTATCCCCATGCCTCCATTGTTATGTCTCTATTGCAATTTATGGCCCATTTCACCATCTGGACAGTTTCATCTTCTGTATACCATTTTAACAAAATCTTGTTAACTTTAGAAATCATTTTCTTGCCTTCTTGTAGTATACTTTCTTCCAATTCAGATTTTTTCCATTTAAACGCTGATTTTGAACGATCCATGTCATATAAGCCTTTAATCTGTCTGTATTGGAACCATCCCTAGTGGGAGGATAATTTGTCTCCTGTTTTAAGCTTAATCATATTTTGCTGCATTTTCAACACCTCCTTATATGGCAAACATTCCTCTCTGTTGTAAATTGTTCTTGGGTCAATAACTTCCAATGGCACCACCCACGTTGGGATACCTTTGTCTAAATATTTTTTATATTTTTGCCAGACTGTGTAGAGGCTTCGTCTAATATAATGATGCAGAAACATAGAGTCCGCTTTGATTTTATCATACCATAAGTACGCATGCCAACCAGAGAGTTTCTTATATCCTTCAAGTGTTAAGAGTTTAGGATTTTCTAACGACAGCCATTCCCTGAGCCACACCAGACATATTGCTTCATGGTAATTTGGTAATTTGGTAATTGTAGTTCCCCTCTTTCTTTGGCATCACATAGAACTTCCATCTTCACTCAGGGCTTCTTCTCTGCCCATACAAATTCCGATATCTTCCTTTGCCACTTGTCAAATTGTTTATTGGTATTGTTTGCAGTAAAAACATAATCCGTGGTAATACATTCATTTTAATTACTGCTATTCTTCCCAGCCACGACAAATTCAACATTCCATTTGATTAAGTCTCTATTTGTTGCCATAGCTTTTCATAATTGCTCTTGAATAAATCAATATTTTTAGCAGTAAGTTCTATTCCTAAATATTATACTTTATGTGTTACCGCACCATTGGTAATTTCCATTAACTCTTGTCTTTGTTTCACCATATTCTTGCACAATAACTTGGATTTTCTTTTATTAGCACAGAATCCAGCCAAATCACCAAATTCCTTTATCTTATCCAACAATCTTGGCATGTTTTAAATTGGGTCCTCTACAATAACCATTACATCATCTGCAAGGGCTCTAACTTTAAATGTAAATCCCTTAATCTTCATGCCTCTTATGGCATCGTCCTCTTGTATCTGCATCAATAAAATTTCCAATATCATGACAAACAACAGTGGAGACAATGGGCAACCTTGCCTTGTGCCCTTCCGTATTTCCAAATTCTTGGTTAATTTGTCATTTACTACAATTGCTGCACATTACATTACATTACAGTTCTTACTGCTTGGATAAACTCTTTTCCTATCTGTAACTTCTCCATTGTGGCGAAACCAGATCCTGTCAATTCTCGAAAGCGATGAGTGTCTTGCCGAATAATAGGTATATTGCTTAGCTTTGGAATTACTTCTTCTCCTAACATCCTCCAAATTTTCCTGATTTTGTATTCCAAAAAAAGATTTTGGCAGTAGTCCCTTTTTCTTTTGAGTTCCCTTTGTCTTTTTATCCTCATCCTTCTTATCCTTATCCTTTTTATCCTTATCCTTAAGTCAACATTCCATGATATTACTTTACACTCCATAATCAAATTCTAGGCCTTTTAGGTAAGTCTTTCTCATTGTCCAACAGGAACATCTCCATATATCGTGATCTAATGGTTCTCCTAATTGTTTGAAATTCAAAACTCAGGCCCTCTGGAATCTCCCATCTGTATCTTATATTGAACTCCTTCAAAAGAGTAGTATATAGAATAGAAAATGGTACATAGAATAAATAGAGATAGAAAGAGAGGAAAGGACAGATAGAGATAGAAAGGGATACATAGAAAGAGATAATGAAGAGACAGAAATAAACAGATATAGAAAGTAACAGAGACTAAGAGACAGATACAGAGAAAGCTAGAAAAGCCTACATTGATATCAACATGTTAGAGCTGGAAACTTTTAGAGCTAGTTATTCTGTATCTGTATTTTCCTTTCTGTTATTTTCTATTTTCATCCCTGTGTATGTATTTTTGTTTTTCAATCCTTCTTCCTATCTTTATCTATCTTGTTCTGTCCGATTCTACATGTATTTGTAGCGTTCACATTCTGCTTTTGTTTTTCAATCCGTCTTTATATTTATCTGTCCGATTCTGTATCTATCTGTAGCATTCTCTCCTTCTATCTCTATTGTTCTGTCCGATTCTATATGTACGTGTAGTGTTCGCAGTGTTTCTAGCTCTAGCACAGTTGATCTTTATGTAGCCGTTTCGATCTTTCTCTGTATATGTCTTACTGTCTATTTGTTACTTTCTATCAGTATCTGTTTCTTTCTTTCCTCCACTGTCTGAATCTCTCTCTTTCTATGTATATGTGCCTCCTATCTCTTTCAGTCTTTAGCTACCATTTTCTCTTTCTATATCTACATTGTATACTGGAATATGATCTTCATCTATGTGTAAGTATGTGTATCTATTTTTGTTTTTCTCTCCCATCTCTCTCTATTGTTCTCTGATTCAACATGCATTTATAGTGTTCATATCGTTTCTAGCACACTTGATCTCTGTAGCCTTTTCTGTTTCTCTCTTACTGTTCATTTGTTTCTTTCTATCAGTTTCTTTCTATGACTTTCCACCACTATCTATCTAAATCTATCAATTTCTATGTATCAATTTCCTATCTCTTTGTCTTTCTAGCTACCATTTTCTGTTTTTCTATATCTATATCTTTTTATATATACCTTTTTCTAACTAACTTCATCTATGTGTATATGTGTATATGGTTTTTTGTTTTTTTAGTCCTTCTTTCTATGTTTTTTTCCTCCAGTCCTCTTTTCTATCTATGTATCTGTCTTGTTCTGTCCGACTCTGTATGTATTTGTAGCATTCTCATTCTTTTTCAAGCTGTAGCAGTTGATCTCTATGTAGTCTTTTCTATTTGTTTATGAATCTCTCTTCCTGTCTATTTGTTTCATTCTATCTTTCTTACTAAGTCTTTCCACCATTATCTATATGAATCTATCTCTTTCTATGTCTATCTACCCTTTCCTATCTCTTTCTCTCTATAGCGATCATTTACTCTCTTTATCTCCAGCGTTTTCTATATACCTTTCTATATACCTTCATATATCTTTTTCTAATGTTCTTGTTTTTCTCTCCTTTTGATCTTTCTATTTATCTGTCTTGTTTTGTCCAACTCTCTCTCTGTATTTGGACCATTCGCATTCTGTTTGTAGCTCTAGCACAGTTGATGTAGCCATTTCCATTTGTTTCTCTGAACTGGTATCTTCTTGTCTATTTGTTACTTTCTATCTCTATCTGTTTCTTTCTATGTCTTTCCATCATCTATTTGAATTTATTTCTGTGGATATATGCCCTTTCCTATCTCTGTCTCTTTCTATATCTATCATTTTCTATGTATTTTTCTATCACTATCTTCATCTATGTGTAGCTATCTTTAAAACATATTTTTGTTTTTCAATCCTTTTTTATCTATCTTTCTATCAATCTTGTACTCTCTGACTCTACATCCATTTGCACTTGGATAGATAGATAGATAGATAGATAGATAGATAGATAGATAGATATAGATAGATAGATAGATAGATAGATAGATAGATAGATAGATAGATAGATAGATAGATAGATAGATAGATAGATAGATAGATAGATAGATAGATAGATAGAAGGTAACAAATAGACATTATATAAACAGATAGAAAAGGCAACATAGAGATCAACTGTGCTAGATAAGAAACAGAATACGAACAATACAAATACGTATAGAGCAGGACAGAACAAGACACATAGATAAATAGATTGAAAGATTGAGAGAAAAACACAAACATCAGAACATAGATGCACATAGATGAAAATAGAGAAAGGTATATAGAAAATGATTGAGATAGATATAGAAAGAGAGGAAGTGATTGCTAGAGATAGCAAGAGATAGGATAGGGCAGATATACATAGAAAAAGATAGATTCAGATTGATAATGTTGGAAACACAGAAAGAAACAGCTAGAAAGTAACAAATAGACTGTAAGAGACAGATACAGAGAAACAGATAGAAAAGCTCAACTGTGCTAGAGCTAGAAACAGAATGCGAAAGCTATAAATTGATATAGAGTTGATAGAAAGAAGGACTGAAAAACAAACACATTAGAAAAAGATAGACACACATTATTAGATTATTAGAGAAAGGTATCTAGAAAATGCTAGAGATAGATATAGAATGAGATAAAATGATAGATATAGAAAGAAATAGGAAAGAGCAGATATACATGGAAAAAGATAGATTCAGATAGGTAGTGGTGCAAAGCCTTAGAAGAAAGATAAATACAGAAAGTAACAGACAGTACGAGACAGATACAGAGAAACAGATAGAAAAGATCAACTGCGCTAGAGCTAGCAACACAACGTGAATGCTACAAATATATATGGCATTGGACAGAACAAGATATATAGATAGAAAGGAGAGGAAAACAAAAACATTAGAAAAAGATAGGTGTGTATCTATTCATACGCATACAACAAGATATATAAGACAGAAAGACAGAATAAGATAGACAGATAGAAAGGAGAAGAGAAAAATAAACACTTTAGAAAAGATAGATAAACATACATACGCATAGATGAAGATGGAGAAAGGTGTGTAGAAAACGATAGTGATAGATATAGAAAGAGAGAAATTGATAGCTAGAGGTAGGGATAGAGAAGGGAAGATATGCATGGAAATATACGTAGAGACAAGAGAAAAAAGAAATAGAAAAGGCTACATAGAGATCTACAGTGCTAGAGCTAGTCAGAGAAAGTGAATGCTACAAATACATACAAAGAGAGATGGATAGAGATGGAAAGATAGTGGTGGAAAGATTTAGGAAGAAACAGAGATAGAAAGTAACAAATCAACAGTAAGAGACAGATACAGAGAAACAGATAGAAAAGCCTTCATAGAGATCAACTGTGCTAGAGCTAGAAACAATGAGAATGCTAATAAATACAGACAGAACAGTATAGAGAGATAGAAGGGAGAGAAATACAAAAACATTAGTAAAAGATATATGAAGATATAGAAAGGTATATAGAAAACATCGATGAAGATAGCAAGAGCATGGTATACAGTAAACGATAGAAATAGATATAGAAAGAGAGAAAATGATAGAGACAGACATAGCAATGGGCTGATATACATAGAAAGAGAGATTCAGATAGATAGTGGTGGAAAGATATAGAAAGAAAGAGCTAGAGATACAAAGTAAGAAGTAGATAATAAGAGAAAAATACAGAGAGACATAGAAAAGGCTACATAGAGATCAACAGTGCTGGAGCTAGAAAGAGTACAAATACTCCAAATTCATAGAATCAGACAGAACAAGGTAGATAAATAGATAGAAAGACAGTTTGAAAAAAATCTACATAGAGATAGAAAGTAACAAATACACTGTAAGAGACTGATACAGAGAAACAGATAGAAAAGCCTACATAGAGATCAACAGTGCTAGATCAACTTTCTGTCTCTTGCTATCATTTTCTCTCTTTATTTATCTCTGTCGTTTTCTATATACCTTTCTCCAACTATCTTCATCTACGTGTATGTGTGTATCTGTCTCTTTTTTTCCAATCTGTATTTCTATCTATCTATTTGTATCTTGCTCTGTCCACTATTTTTAGTGTTTGCAGTCTGTTTCTAGCTCTAGCACAGTTGATATCTATGAAGCCTTTTCTATCTGTTTCTCTGTATCTGTCTATTACTGTCTATCTGATACTTTCTATTTCTTTCTTTCTGTGTCTTTCCACCACTATCTATCTGAATCTATCTCTTTCTATGTATTTCTGTCCTATCCTATCTCTTTCTGTCTCTAGCTATCATTTTCTCTCTTTCTCTCTCTTTCTACATCTATCTCTACCGTTTTCCATATATCTTTCTCTAACTAGCTCTAACTAGCTCTCTAACTGGAGCTAGATATAGAGTTGGACAAAACAAGATAAAAACATAGAAAAAGTATTGAAAAACATTAGAAAAAGACACATGCATACACATTGATGAAGATATTTAAAGAAAGTAATATAGAAAATGGTAAAGATAGATATGGAAAGAGAGAAAATGCCAGCTAGAGATAGACAGAGACAGCAAAGAGCAGATGTACATAGAAAGAGATAGATTCAGATAGCTAGAGGTGTAAAGACATATAAAGAAACTGATATAGAAAGTTATGAATAGAGAGTAAGAGAGATACAGAGAAACAGAAAAGCGTACATAGATATCAACTGTTCTGGAGCTAGAAGCAGAATGCAATCGCTACCAATAGATATAGAGTCAAACTGAACAAGATTCATAAATAGATATAAAGAAGAACTGAAAAACAAAAACATTAGAAAAAGATGAAGGTAGAGTACATATAGATGAAGACAAAGTATGGTATATAGAAAAAGATATATATATATATAGAAAAAGAAAAAAGACCGCTAGAGATAGAAAAAGATAGGAAAGGGCAGATATACATAGAAAGAGATAGATTCAGATAGATAGTGGTGGAAACAGAAAAAAACAGAAAGTAACAAATAGACTATGAGACAGATACAGAAAAACAGACTGAAAAGGCACAGAGCCTTTTCTACAGCTAGAAACAGAATGCGAACGGTACAAATAGATATAAAGTCGAACAGAGCAATGTGATACATAGAAAGATAGAAAGGAGAGAAAGCAAAAACAGTATAAAAAGATAGATACATATCTATGTGTAGGTATATAGAAAACGATAGAGATGATAACTAGAGAGAAAGTGGGTAGGACAGAAATACATAGAGAGATTCAGATAGTGGTGGAAAGGCACAGAAAGATAGAAATACAAGGTAACAAATAGATAGTAAGAGAGAGACAGATAAATACATAGAAAAGGCTACATAGAGATCAGTGCTACAGCTTGAAAAAGCATGTGATTGCTACAAATAGATACAGTCGGACAGAACAAGATAGATAGAAAGACGGATTGAAAAACAAAGACATTAGAAAAAGACATACGTATAGATGAAAATAGAGAAAACGTATGTATGTATGTATGTAGAATGTATGTAGAAAACGATAGAGCTAGTTTCTCTGTATCTGTCTCTTTACTATTTGTTACTTTCAATCTCTTTCTTTCTGTCTTTCCACCACTACCTATCTCTTTCTATGTATATCATCCCTTTCCTATCTCTAGCTATCTTCTCTTTCTATATCTCTCAATCGTTTTCTAAATACCTTTATCTTCATCTATGTGAATGTATCTGTTATGACCTTTACTTTCTTTGAGTACATATTTCATTTAATCTTTCCCTTGACACCCTCTGTGTAGTTTGCTGCCACCAGGAATATTTTATTTAAGTTTTCCCTTTGGTAATGTTCCTAAGTGTCCAGAGGAGTTAGCCGTGTTAGTCTGTAGTAGCAAAATTAAAGAGTCCAGTAGCACCTTTAAGACTAACCAATTTTATTGTAGCATAAGCTTTCGAGAATCAAGTTCTCTTCGTCAGATGCATGATACAAACTGGTTCCTAAGCGTCAGGCTCCTTCATGGTTCTATGTAGCCCTGAGGATAGGAATGGGATATTGAAATGACAGCTACTCTGGGATATAATAAAACAAAAATAAACTTTTATTTAGTCAAGAAGCGTATTGGTTTCATAAACGTAGTTCTCGGTTCTTAAAGTTACTTTCTATAAACTCATTCACACAGATCTCTTCTAAGGCTTCACACATGGTTAGACTCTTTCTCTAACTCAATATATTTCTCTCACAGAAATGCTTAAACTCCTCAGGCAGCACACAGCTAGCCTCTCTTCCTTGACTCTCATTCACAGAAATATTAAACCTGCTCAGGCAGCACACAGCTGGCCTCTCTTTCCCTGACTGAGTGTTCTTTCACAAACATGCTCAGTCCACACAGGTTATATTTCTCTCATAAATCCTCCAATATACTCAGGCAGCACACATCTAGCCTGCTTTTTTCTGACTGCCACTTTACTCTCTGCAGTCAGTCTAAAATGCATTCACTCCGCCCACACTCCCAGTCATCAACCAATCATATCATTCACTCTTCCCTCTCTCACCCCCCACTCTTCACCTAGCTCAAACCAAGCATTTAAAGACACATGCACCCATTTAATTAAAATCATTACAGTATCTGTATCTATCTTTTTGTGTGTTTTTCAAGCCATATTTCTATATATCTGTCTATTTATCAATCTTCTATCCGATTCTATATCTATTTGTAGCCTTTTTATCTGTTTCTCCGTATCTGTCTCTTACTGACTTTGTTAACTTTTATTTTTCTGTATCTTTGTCTTTTATCTTTTATCTTTGTCGTTCCACCACCATGTATCAGAACCTCTCTCTTTCTATGTATATCTGCCCTTTCTATCTATAGCTATCATTTTCTCTTTCTATATTTATCTCTATTGTTTTATATACCTTTCTCTATCTTCATCTATGTGTATGTATGTGTCTATCTTTTTCTAATGTAGATGTTTTTCAAACTCGTTCTGTCCGACTCTGTATGTATTTGGAGCGTTCGTATTCTCTTTCTAGCTCTAGCACAGTTGATCTCTATGTAGCTTTTTCTATCTGTCTATGTATTTGTCTCTTACTATCTACTTCTTACTTTATATCTCTATCTTTCTTTCTATATCTTTCCACCAGTATCGGAATCTAGCTCTTTCTATGTATATCTGCCCTTTCCTATCTCTTTCCATCTCCAGATATTGTTTTCTTTCTTTCTATATCTATATCATTTTCTAAATACCTTTCTCTAACTATCTTCATTTATGTGTATGTGAATCTATCTATCTATCTATCTATCTATCTATCTATCTATCTATCTATCTATCTATCTATCTATCTATCTATCTATCTATCTATCTATCGATCTATCTATCGATCGATCTATCTATCTATCTATCTATCTATCGATCTATCTATCCGTGTAGCATTGTCTTTCTGTTAGTAACTCTGGCACACTTGATCTTTATGTAGCCTTTTCTATCTTTCTCTGTATCTATCTCTTAATGTCTGTTTGTTACCTTGCATTTCTTTCTGTATCTTTCTTTGTCTTTCATCCACCAATCTATCGGAATATATCTGTTTCTATGTATATCTGCCCTTTCCTATCTTTCTATCTCTACTATCATTTCCCCTCTATATCGATCTCTTTGTATGTACCTTTCTCTAACTATACTTATGGATGGATGGATGGATGGATGGAGGGATACATACATACTTATGGATGTATGTATCTGTTTTGATTTTTTTCTTTTGTTTTTGAATCCATCTTTCTAGCTATGTTGTTCTGTCCCACTCTATATCTATTTGTATTGTTCACATTCTGTTTCTAGCTATAGCACAGTTGATCTCTATGTAGCCTTTTCTATCTGTTTCTCTATACTGTCTACTTCTTACTGTATATTGCTCTGTTTCTTTCTATGTCTTTGCAACACTATCTATCTGAATCTACCTCTTTCTATGTATATCTGCCTTTTCATAGAATCATAGAATCATACAGTTGGAAGGGGCCATACAGACCATCTAGTCCAACCCCCTGTCCACTGCAGGATCAGCCTAAAGCATCTCTGACAAGTATTCATCCAGCTTCTCCTTGAAAACTGCCAGTGAGGGGGAGCTTACCACCTCCCTAGGCAGCTGATTCCACTTTTGACCTACTCTGACCGTGAAAAAGTTTTTCCTAATATCCAACCGGTACCTTTGTGCATGTAACTTAAGCCTATTGCTTCGGGTCCTACCCTCTGCTGCCAACTGGAACAGCTCCTTGCCCTCCTCCAAATGACATCCTTTCAAATATTTAAAGAGAGCAATCATGTCCCCCCTCAACCTCCTCTTCTCCAAACTAAACATTTCCAAGGCCCTCAGCCTTTCCTCGTAGGGCTCAGTCTCCAGACCCCTGATCATCCTTGTCACTCTCCTCAGCACCCTCTCGATTTTGGCCACATTGTTTTTGAAGTGAGGCCTCCAGAACTGCACACAATACTCCAGGTGCGGCCTGAACAAGGTAGTATAGAGAGGGGCTATGACCTCCTGCGATTTCAACGCTATGGACCCTTTGATACAACCCAAGATTGAATTAGCCTTTTTTGCCACCGCATCACACTGACCGTATATATTTAGTTTACAGTCCACTCTTACCCCAAGATCCCTTTCACATATACTCCTGCCCAGAAGTGTATCCCCCATCCAGTATTTGTGCTTCCCATTTTTGTGGCCCAGGTGTAATACTGTGCACTTGTCTTCATTGAATTGCATCCTATTCCCAGCTGCCCACTTCTCCAGAGTATTCAGGTCTTGTAGAATTTTAATTCTATCTTCTTGGGTGTTTGCTACTCCTCCCAATTTGGTATCATCAGCAAAATTAATGAGCAGCCCTTCCACTCCATCCAGATTATTGATAAAAATATTGAAAAGTACAGGGCCCAAAACCGAGCCCTGCGGTACCCCACTGGACACCTCCCTCCAATCTGATGAAACGCCATTGACCACCACTCTTTGAGTGCGGTCCTCTAACCAGTTCCCTATCCACCGAACTGTCCTATAGTCTACTCCACAGTCTTCCAGTTTGCCCATCAGAATGTCATGGGGGACCTTATCAAAAGCTTTACTGAAATCCAGATAAATCACGTCAACAGAGTTCCCCTGATCCAGTAAGCTGGTCACTCGATCAAAGAAGGAAACCAGGTTGGTCTGGCAAGATCTCTTAGGAACAAAACCATGCTGACTTCCCTGGATCACTGAGCGGTCCTTCAAATGCCTACAGATTGATCCCTTTAAAATCTGTTCTAATATCTTCCCAGGAACAGAAGTCAGACTGACCAGCCTATAGTTTCCCGGGTCATCCTTCTTTCCTTTATTAAAGATTGGGATAACATTCGCTCTTCTCCAATCTTGTGACACATCCCCAGTCCTCCAGGAGGCCTTGAAGATGATGGACAGGGGTTCTGCAAGTTCTCTAGCAAGTTCTTTCAGCACTCTTGGGTGCACCCCATCCGGCCCAGGGGATTTGCTTTCATCCAGTGCAGCCAGATGCTTCTCCTCAACCTCTCTGTCAATGTCAATTAGCTACTCAGATGTCCTGTCACATTTTCTACTATCTCTAGATGTGCCCGAGTTCTTCAGGGAGAAAACAGAGGCAAAAAAGTCATTAAGCCTGAGTTTCTTCATCTGTTCCCAATAGCGGTCCAATTGCCTCTTTTACCTTGTGTTTGCTTCTCACATAACTGTAGAAGATTTTCTTATTGTAGCGAGCCCTCCTGGCCGGACCCAGCTCATTCTGAGCTCGTACTGAGCTTTGGCCTCTCTGATGGCTTATCTGCAGTACCTAGTAACCCTCATATACTCCTCTTTAGAGGTCTGTCCTTCTCTCCATTTCCTGAACATTTCCTTTTTCTCCCTTCGCTTATTCTGGAGCTCTCTGTACATCCACATCCGTTTTTTGGAGCCCTTACCATGTTTCCGTCTTGCTGGGATAGTGAGGGCTTGAGCTTGCAAAAGTTCGTGTTTGAGAAGGGCCCACCCTTCACTCACTCCTTTCCCTTCCAGCACACTCCCCCATGGAATGACTCTCATCAAGCCTCTAAGTTTATCGAAGTTGGCTCTATGAAAATCCAAACTACGATTCTGGCTACAAACTTCCTTGGTCCCCCACAGCAACTGGAATTCAAGGAGGACATCATCACTTCCCCCTAAGGTCCCCACCACCTTCATCTCATCTACCAATTCTTCCCTGTTGGTTAATATCAAGTCTAGTATGGCCAAGCCCCTTGTAGCTTCCTCCACCTTTTGAAAAAGGAAGTTATCGGCCAGGCAGGTCAGGAAATTGCATGATTCATGATGCTTTGCTGAGCCTGTCTCCCAGAACACATCGGGGAAGTTGAAGTCACCCATAATTACAAGGTTCTGATGTCTGGATACTCTGCCAATTTGTTCAAAGAGGGCAGCATCCGTTTCTTCTCGCTGGTCAGGTGGTCTGTAGCAGACTCCAACAAGTACCCTTTGTCCTTTCTCCCCTTATTTCTACCCATATGCTTTCCACCGGGCTGTCCGCCCCATTCTCCATAACTTCTTGACAATCAAGCCCTCTCCTCACATATAACGCCACTCTACCTCCTCTTCTACCCTTCTGGTTTTTCTTGGTCAACCCATCCACTAGCACATTCCAGTCATGGGAATCATCCCACCAAGTCTCAGTAATTCCTACTATATCGTAGCCCTCTGTTTGCAATAGAAGCTCAAGCTCTTCTTTCTTATTGCCCATACTTGGGGCATTGGTATATAGACACTTGTAGCCTTGTAGCTTTGTTTGACCTACCCAGGTGGGTCCTACCCAGGTGGGTCCCCACTGTTTTCACTTGGTCATCGAAATCACCATGTCGATCATCCCCTTTCCCCTTCCATCATCAGTTTAAAGCTCTCCTGATGACATTCTCCAGGTTTGTTCCAAATGTTTTCTTCCCTGCCCTTGAGAGGTGAAGCCCATCATGTGCTAGAAGGCCTTCTCTAAGAAAATCTATCCCATGGTCCCAGAACCCAAAGCGCTCCTGCCGGCACCACCATCTCAGCCAGCGATTCACCTCAAGTATGGTCCGCTCCCTGCGTGCTCCTCTTCCTGTGACTGGAAGGATAGAAGAGAATACCACCTGAGCCCACAATGTCTTCAACTGCTTTCCAAGAGCTTCATAATCCTCTTTAATTCTTGCGACAGTATTCGTAGCCGTGTTGTTTGTTCCCACATGAATCAGCACAAACGGGTACTTATCAGCGGGCTTGATGAGTTTCGGCAGCTGGTAATATCCTGAATTCTGGCCCCCGGCAAGCAACACATCTCTCAGAATAGGGGATCTGGCCTAGAGACATGGCGTTCCATACCCCTGAGCAAAGAGTCTCCAACGACTATCACCTTCCGTTTTTTTCCACTTCCGTGTGGCCCCATGTCCTCTGCACACCCTCTTCCAGATCTTTGCGGTTCTCCTTCCACTCTCATCTCCGTCACCATCTCCGTCACCATGTTTTCTTATCTCTATCTCTTGCTATCATTTTCTCTCCTTCTCTCTATATATCATTTTCTATATATTTTTCTCTATCTTTATTTATGTGTATATATGTGTGTCAATTCTTTTCTAATGTATTTGTTTTTCAAACTGTCTTTCTATCTGTCTACCTTGTTCTGTCCATCTCTAAATGTATTTATATCATTCGCAGTCTGTTTTTAGCTTTAGCAAGTTGATCTCTATGTAGCCTTTTCTAGTGCTTTCTCTGTCTCTTACTGTTGATTAGTTACTTTTTATCTTTTTCTTTCTATGTCTTTCTACCACTATCTATCGGAATCTCTCTCTTTCTATGTAAATTTGCCCTTCTTATCTCTTAGTATCTCTACTATAATTTTCTCTCTTTCTATATCTATCCCTATCATTTTTATATACCTTTCTCTAACTATCTTCATCTATGTATATGTATGTGTATCTACCTAATGTTTTTGTTTTTTCATCCATCTTTTTATTTATCTATCTTGTTCTGTCTGACTCTTTGCAGAATCCTCTTTCTGTTTCTAGCTCTAGTTGATCTCTATGTAGCCTTTTCTATCTGTTTCTCTGTATCTGTCTCTTACTATCTATTTGTTACTTTCTATCTCTGTTTCTTTCTATATCTTTCCACCACTATCTATCTGAATCTATCTTTCTAACTCTAGGTATCATTTTCTCTCTTTCTATATCTATCTCTATTGTTCTATATATACCATTCTCTAATTATCTCTACATAGGTCTCTAATTAGAGCTAGATATAGAGTTGGACAGAACAAGATAGCTAAATGGATAGATAGAAAGACAGTTTGAAAAACAAAAGATTTTAAAAAGATAGATACACAGAGATGAAGATATTTAGTGAAAGGTATATAGAAAATGATGGAAATAGATATGGAAAGAGAGAAAATGATAGCGAGTTAGCAAAAGAGATAGGAAAGGGAAAATATACAAAGATAGATTCAGATAGATAGAGGTGGAATGACATAGAAAGAAAGAGATAGAAATAGATAGACACAAATCGACAGTAAGAGACAGACAGAGACAGATAGACAGAGAAACAGATAAAAACATAGAGATTAAATGTGGTTGAGCTAGAATGAGAATGCAAATGCTGCAAATGCATATGGAGTCGGAGAGTACAAGATAGATAGAAAGATAGATAAAAAGGATTGAAAACAAAAACATTAAAATATAGCTACACATACATACACAGATGAAGATAGTGATAAAAAGGTACATAGACAACTATAGAGATATAGAAAGAGAGAAAATGATAGCTAGAGATAGAAAGAGATAAGAAAGGGCAGATATGCATAGAAAGTGAACGATTCAGATAGTGCTGGAAAGACAAGAAAAATAGAAAATGATAGCTTGAGACAGAAATAGACAGATAGATAGTAGTGGAGAGAAAACGAAATAAAAAGAGAGATAGAAAGTAACAGAGACTGATACAGAGAAACAGTTATTAAATACTACATAGATAATCAACTGTGTTAGACCTAGAAATTGTTAGAGCTATTTTCTCTGTATCTGTCTCTTCCTGTCTATTTGTGACTTTCAATCTCTATTTCTTTCTACATGTTTTCGTCTCTCTCTCTTGTTCTGTCTCTCTATATGTATTTGTTGCATTTGCATACTGTTTCTAGCTCTAGCACAATTGATCACTTTGTAGCCTTTTCTGTTTCTATGTATTTGTCTATTACTGTTTATTTGTTACTTCTATCTCTCTTTCTAAATCTTTCCACCAGTATCTGTAATAATCTCTCTCTTTCTCTGTATGTATTTGTAGCATTTGCTTTCTCTTTCTAGCTCTAGCACTGTTGATCTCTATGTAGCTTTTTCTGTTTCTTTGAAAATGTCTCTTCCTGTCTATTTGTTATTTTCTATATCTGTTTCTTTCTGTCTTTCCACTAATTTCCTGTCTCTTTCTATCTCTAGCTATCATTTTCTGTCTTTCTCTAACTATATTCCTTTCTATATTCCTTTCCTTAACTATAGTGCCTGTCCCCACTGCAGCCCCCCAATAGCTGCACTATTAGATTGGGAAGTACTAGGCTGAATGTACACTAAGTAGTTTATGTAGTTCATCAATTTTGCCATCATAATGTATTCTGACATTTTGTTCCAAATTTCTCTGCTTGGGCATTCTCCTTCTTTCTACTTACTTGCCATTACCACTCTTCCTGCTGTCAACAACTACTGAAATAGTTCATGTAATATTCTCTCAACATTATCTGGTATTATTCCCAACATAGTCTGGGGTTTCATAGCAAAGTTAATTTCCATAATCTTCTGCATCTCCGCTTGCATATCTTTCCATTTTTTTTTACTTTTTTACATGTCCACCGCATATGATAGAAGCAACCATCTGCTTCCTTACCCTTCCAACATGATGCTACATAGTTCTTACCCATTTTTTCAATATCTTTTGGTGTAATATACCATCTAAAGAACATTTTATACCAATTTTCTCTTAGTGTTTGGCTTGCTGTATGTTTTATGCCCTTAGACCATAATTTTTCCCTCTGTTGAAATGTTATTTCTTCTCCAAAATTTTGTATCCATTTTATCATAGTTAGCAGGAAATTCTTATCTCAATACAATTCAAGTGCCCTCACATACACCTTAAAATATATGCTTTGTCAGCATACATATATACAGTTTGGTGTAGTGGTTAAGAGAAGCAGAACTCTAATCTGGAATGCCAGGTTTGATTCCCCATTCCTCCACTTGAAGCCAGTGGAGTGACCTTGGGTCGGCCACAGCTCTCTCAGAGGTTTTTCAGCTCCGCCCACCTCACAGAGGAATTGTAATGGGGATAATAACAACATATTTTGGGCCGGTGACACTCCAATGAGATCAGTCAAGCCTCAGAAGCTCTCTTCCAGAGGCAAGATGAACCCCTCCTGTCTGGGAGATTAACATCTTTAAAAAGTGTCTGGAGGATGCTTTGAAGCTGGGGAATCCTTCCTCTGAGGACTCATCCATCAGTTGCAGCTGAGGGGAGAGTTTTCAAAGAGTTTTTTCCTGGTGACCAAATGGGAAGAGTGGAAGCCATAATGGCTACTAAGTTGGAGACTGTGGGACTTTAACCGAATAATCTAATATTCACTCTGCTTGAGGCAGAATCTACCCTCAAACTGTGAGTTAATTGCCAAGTGTGCTCAAAGTATTCAGAAGATAAGCAATTAAGGACCATAAATCACTTTACTAGAAAAGAGTTTCTTTCTTTTTTTGTCATTTGTCTTTGGAACTTTCAGGGAGTAAAAGAGAAATACACTGTGGTAAAGTCATGTGACTGAGCTATCTGTAATAACAGTCTTCCCAAAGGAACTTGGAGTTAAGAAGAGAGAAACAGAAAACTGTAAACCTGCAAGCAACAGTCATCTGCTGCCATCTGCTGGCCGACTGAGTAAATGCCAGGTTTTTGAAAGAACATTAAATGATATACTGAGTGTTAATAACCATATGGTTAAGAAAGAGGTAGAGATGGTGTGGGGGAATAAGAACTAATGTATTGGGGATTTACATATAACCCATAAGGTCTTGATAACCAGGTTAAAATAACGTTATTGTAATAATACGTAATAGATTACTGTGTATATTTGGGTACAATGAGTAAGCAAGGGAAGAAAGGAACAGCACAATAGGCAATTCCAACATCACCAGTACAGTTGAAAGTAACCACAACTATGGCTCAAGGAACTAGATCAGATCCCCAAGCAAACTTACAAGAGGCCTTGCAAACAGGAATACAGAAAATACAAAGTACACTATCTCAAGTGGTAGACCAAATTAAAAACTTGAACTCAGAAGTTGGTGATTTAAAAGGGAAAATGAATGAATTCCAGACACAACTGGTGGAGAGTAAACAAGCAACTCAAGATAGAGTGGAACAAATCAAATCAATACACAGAAGGAGTGAAGAAGCCCTGCAGAGATCAGAGGAGATAGCCTCTCAGCAAAATATTACGTGGAACTCAGTGATGGGAGTAGAAATGGAAAGAGCTGCATATATTCTAAGATTCCAGAATGTCCCAGAACAGAACCTGAGGGCGGAGATGACAGAAGCGTTGGCACAATTTTTACAAGAAGAACCAGAGGAGATTGCAAGAGAAATTGAACTAATATATAGAGTGAATTCAATCTATGCAAAAAAGAATAACGTGCCAAGAGAAGTGCATATCAAATTTGCAAGATGGGCTATAAGAGATCGCATTTTGAGAACACTATGTGATAAACCACTCAAGAAACAAGAGAGAGAGA